>NC_139390.1:94740000-95940000 GCF_054392235.1 Sus scrofa | reverse complement strand
AACAGTATTAAATAACATTCTTTTCATAATTCTATGTGTGAAGAAGGCATTTATAATTCACAGCCAAATCATAATCTTTGAATTAATTATTTCTCCATGTTCAAAATATAATAAGAGGAGGCTCAGTGGCTCAGCGGTTACCAAACCTGACTGGCATCCATGAGAACGCCGGTGCGATCCCTGGCCTCGCTCAGTGGGTTAAGGATCCAGCATTTCCATGAGCTGTGGTGTAGGTTGAAGAGAAGCTCAGATCCTACGTTGCTATGGCTCTGGAATAGGCCAGCGGCTACAGCTCCAACTAGACACCTAGCCTGGGAACCTCCATAGGCCATGGGTACAGCCCTAAAAAGACAGAAAGACAAAAAAAAAAAAAATACATATATATATATACACAAAATAAGAAATGTCCAAAGCAATATATATATAATAAGAAATGTCCAAAGATTGATAAATTGTTTAATGTGGAAAATCTGAGGTGTTAATTTTGCCTGCCATGGAAAATAACACTTTCATATAAAAATATATTTCTTGGTAGCCAATAATACTGCAGATAATAATGGACTCTCTAACACAAAACAAACGAGTGGTTTTAGAGAAATACTCTACAAACTATATGGTGAATTCTCTGATATCAACTCCTTTATTTATTAAGTGCTTATAGGGTTTCCATGTACAAGCACCCTTTTAAGCACTTTATAAATATAGGCATACCTCAGGGATATTACTGGTTCAATTCCAGGCCACCACAATAAACAGAATATTGCAGTAAATCCAATAAATTAGTCACATGAATTTTTTAGTTTTCCAGTGAATATAAAATTTATGTTTATACTACACCATAGTCTCTTAAGTGTGCAATAGCATTATGTCTAAAAAAAGTATACCCCTTAATTAAAAAATACTCTATTGCTAAAAATTGCTAGCCATCATCTGACAATGCAGGGTCTCCACCAACTTTCAATTTGTAATGAATATAATATATGCAGGATGGTATAAAGCAAGTGCAATAAAATGAGGTATGTCTGTACAGTTATTTAATGTTCATAAAAATCCAGAAGTTATGCACTATTAGTGCCACTATTTTACATGTGAGGAAACTGAGGCACATAGGGTTTGAGTAACTTGCTAGAGGTATTAAGTGTCAGCCAGACTGTAAAAAGGTTCTAAGATGTGAGTCAACCCAAGTACTCTATACATTTCCTTTAGCAGTGTCTATGTGTCAGCAACCACTAAAAGAAAGCAAATTTAGGGTCACAACTCTCTACATATTATACACATATATCTACTTTGGATAATTAGACATTCTCATCAAGGTGTCTATTCTCTGCTTTTCTTCCTTCCTCCCTCTTCTCACCACATTCTTTCCTTCCTCCTTTATTTCTTTCAATGCTGAATAAGCATCAGACATTTTGCCAAGGTTCTGAGGATACAAAACCAGCAAACTTTCAAAATGCTGAAAACAAATGCAATGCAAAGATAGGCATATATAGAAAAGTATGAGCTCTACCTAGGTGCTCACATCATATGAAGAGGCACACAGAATGAAAAATCATTCCCACACTGGATATAGGACCTTACTAGATTTCCTTAAAGTGACAACTAAAGGGGCTCTGTAAAAGTGATAAGTAAATAGCAGATTGCTCGTAGCAAAGAGCAAATGATACAAAGACAATAGAATGTGAACAGTTCTGGGAACTGCAAGTACTATATTAGAAAATCAGAAAGTTAAGCAGTAATTAGAGCATTAAGACACAAAGTGAGAAGGTAAGATTTTATTCTCCAGATAACACAAGACATTGAAGAATTTCAATTAGGGAACTATCTAAATTCTGTGTAGTAATAAGATCATCCTAGAAAATTCACCAATTAAACATGAAGATATATTTAATCATTCACATGTGAAATTTCTAAGGCCAGACTTGACCAGAGTGGAAAGATTAAGAGGAGCTATATGTGAAAAACACCGAAAATTGGTGATAAGTATAGTTTAGGATGTTTATATGTTGAGGTAACTATGGGGCATTCAGGCAGTGATGTAGAATGATATTTTCAAATAGGAAAAACACAATTAAAGAAAGCCCTAGACTGTAAGTAGACCTCTTGGAGTCTCCAGCTTACAGAGGATAGCTGAAGTCACTGGAAATGGTAAGAATTCTCAGAAAGACTGCATATAATGGAAAGAAATAAGTGTTAAAGTTGTACTATTTTTTTAAATTTATTCAAGCTCTAAAATTTATTTGCTCATTCATACTACACCTATTTTCTGAAAGGTGATTAACCATAAAAACACAGATGCAAATAGAGCTAAAAGAGCACAAGCCGAAAGGGGAAGCTTAAAGGTGCTTTTCATCTGCATGCTCTGAAGCTATCATTTTGTTTATGTTCTTCTCTAGAAATAGATGAGAGAGTGGGAAAGCATGAAAATCTCTGAACTGATCAGAGATGAGAGGAGAAATTGTATTGACCAGCAGTGAAAATAGACTTTAGAAACAGAAAAACCTGGATTCCAATCCTAGCTCTTTCATTTATAGTGGCAGGACCTCTAGTCAACTGCCCAACCAAACCCTCAGTTTTCTCATTTGAAAAGTGAGGGCAGTAAGCCCTCTGTAGGGCTGCTGTGAAGAATAAATGAGATAATGAATGTGTAGCACAGAGTACAGGGGTTCATCAACAAGGGGGCAGTTTTGCCCTCCAATGAAGATGCACTAATATTTTAAGAGTGGGCTTCAGATGAGAAACTCAGGGAGCAAACTGAGAAAGAATGCATAGGTAAGAGGGAAATCAGAGCAGATAGGGCCATGGAAACCAAAAGGACAGAGGGTCTTTTAGGTATGGAGAGTCAAATGCTTTCAAATGATGTAGCAATAATAAATAAGAACACACAATGTTAAATGAATTTGGCAACAAAGATGTAATAAGGTACAGAAGTAAAAATAGTTTTGGTGACTTGTTGGAGGGAAAGATTGTAGCCACGTGAGTACTGAACAAGTAAAGAAGGGGGAGAAAAAGCAAGTATATAATTCTTTTTCAAAAAGGCTTAGTCACATAATTTCTTGGCTTCCTCACTCTAATAAACTTTCTCCTCCATTCACATTCATTCTTTCCTAAATTATCCCAGCCACACTGAAACTTACCATTAAAGGAAATTTCTTCACTCCCAACCACAGTGTACAACCCACAAGTTATCCACACACTTTGTCCAGCTTCCCTCTCTTGCTTTCAATGTTTCTCAACTCTATGATGACCTTTCTCTATAAATTCATAATCTCTCTATAAAACTCAACACAAACAGCTTTCTCAAATGATACCCCTTTAAGCACCATGGGATATTTTTTTCTGTGCATTAGTGAGGCTCTTGGGGCTCTAAGTGACCAAAATCCTACTCCAATGAGATTCAGCATAAAAGAACATTTACTGGCTTGTGTTACCGAAAGCCTATGGGTGCATCATCTTTAGGCACAGCTAGACTCAGGTGATCAAACCATACTATCACAAGCACATCTCTCCACTTCTTGGCTCTGCTTTCTTCTGTGTTGCAGTAATTCTCACACAGATGTTCTTAATATATTGGTGAGGAGGATGATTCCCAGAAGCTCCAGACCTACATACTTGTCATGGCTTGTGTGATATTGTGATTTATAAAGAGAATTACATATTTGGTCATCATCCACTATTCCTGGCACAGAGCTCCTAAAACCTGAAATGAAATGAAAATGAATGAAGGAAACCTCATTTAAAATGGAGTCAGGTAGTCCTGAAGGGGGAGCTCTCACTCACCACAGCTTATAGACCTCAGCAGGAAGAAAGAATTTCTGATCCAGCAGCAATAGGCTGCCCCTGTCCGTAGCCAGAAAAGAACCACCAGGTCCCTCCCTAATTTCCTTCTTTCCTCTGCAATAGCAAGCCCTTCTCTGTTCTCTGGATTTGCCTCTGGTTCCCTGTTGTTTGCTTGTCCTGAATCTCAGTTCTCTGCTATTCCCAAATAAACTCATTTTGGGGGTAAAATAACTAGCTCTTTTGTTTTTTTAGAGGTAAATAAACACTTGGAGTTTCCTAAATGAGTAGAGAGAGCTCAATAAAAATATCTTTTGTTATGTTAATGAGATGACTTCTGGGAAATAACCTAAAAACAGGGCTTGGTTGAAGGGAGAACCAAACCTGTGATTAGAGGTGTGGAACTTTCACTCCCACCCTCTGACCTCTGAGGGGAACTGAGGGAATGGAGGTTGAATTCAATCATCAATGGCCAGTAATTTTCTCAAGTATCCCTATGTAAGGAAGCCTCCCTTAGAAACCCAAGAGGTGAGGGGTTGGAGAGCCTCTGGGTTGGCAAACACATGGAGATTCAGGAAGAGTGATGTGCTTGGGTGGGGAGTGGATGCTCCATGCCCTTTCCCCATACCTTTCCCTATGCATCTCTTCCTGAGTTATATCCTTCTATTATAAACCCATAGTCTAGCAAGTAAAATGTTTCTCTGAGTTCTGTTAGCCACTTCTAGCAAATTAGTCAAACCCCAGGTGGGAGTCATTCAAACCTCCAAATAGTCAGAGGCACACACTGTGCTTCAATGGGTGCTATAGTCTTGTAGCCCTTAACCTTTGATGTGATGCTATTACCTGATAGATGGAATTGACTAAGTTTTAGGACACCAGCTGGTGTAACAGAGAATTGCTTGGTGATGTAAGGAAAAACCTCCACACACATTGGAATTGTGATCAGAATTATAGCTTGCAATTCAAGGAGGATAGGGACTTTTTATTATGATTCTAATGGGCCTACCAGCCTATCTCTGAAGTTAGGGAAAAGGATCAGTCTCCATAAAGCACATGGGACGAGAATAGGAAGAAGTGGCATCTGAAGAAAAAGAAAGTATTTTTAAAAAGGAGGGAGGGATACTACCTGGAAAATAAAGCTAACATCCAGAACAAAGCACTTGACCAAACATTAACAATACTTTCCTGCTTGCCATTTCTATCCCTAAACTGATTTCTTCATTTCTCCAATATAATGTACTGCAAAACTCACGGATTTGAATCAGGTATGCCAGGCAAGGATTAACTTGAAAACCTATGTTCTGTCAGACAGTCTATCATAAAATGTGTGAGCATTGTGTAAATCTCCATGGAAACCCACTAGAGCCTAGTGCTTAAGGCAGTCTTTCCCAGTCCCCCAGACCCATGACCATGCCTAGAGAGAGGCTGGCCTATCCTGACATGAACACTGATAGGAAATATTCTGTCCCTACCTTGCCATGTCATAAAGCTGCAACTACAAGGCTTGGAATAAGCTTCCTAATGACACCAAGGAATAAGCTGGTTCTCTCATATGCAATTTGTAGCCACACATGTGGAATGGGCACAAGAGGGCTACAGCAAAAGTTCTGTCAAGGTCTGTTGCTACAGTACCTGACCAGTGATAAAGCCATGGAAGGATTCAGTTTTTCTTTAATCATGCAGTTTACAAAGTCCAGAACCCATCGACATATTTCCTCTCCCAGAGTCTGAGCCTGATCTGCTGAACCTCTGTGCATTGATTGAATGGATAATAGACAGTGAAGAACCCACAGCCCAGTTTCTAAACTCGGCTAAGTCTTCCTTGAGAAACTCTGTTTTTCTTTAAAACACTGAAATATATCCTTGATTATGGAGCAGAAGATCATTTTATAAGAGCTTAATATTTTACTTCCTTGTGTATTCTAAAATCATGTAAGTTTACTCACATTCAGCTATTTTTCCAAGATTTTACATGAAGAAATGTTTTTGCTTTCCATGCATAAATCTCACATCTATACTCTTGTTCACAGATTTGCTACAGCAAAACACAAAACACAAACAAAATCTTTCTTAGAAGTTTTCCTTTTTGGTTTATGTTTACAATGTATATTATTAATTATTATTATTATTATAACATTCAGAAAAAGGCACAAAATTTAAGCAATGCAATGAATTAGCCAGTGTAATTCCAACTCCACCCCACTGGTCACATTTGGTTTTGATTTTTTCCCTTTCAGCCCTCTGGCTAAATTGTGCCTATAGTGTACCAGTCTCTTCTGATCTGTAAAGTTTCTGCTAAAAAATCAGCTGAGTCTTATAGGTGTTCCTTTGTATTTAACTAGTTTTTTTTTTTTTTTTTTCTTTCTCTTGCTGCTTTTGAGATGTTGTCTTTATCTTTAAATTTTGACATTTTCATTAGATTGTGTCTTGGTGTGGGTCTCTTAGGATTCATCTAGTCTGGGATTCTGTGCTTCCTGGACATAGATATCTGTTTCCTTTGTCAGGTTAGGGAAAATTTTAGCCATTATTCCTTCAAACAGCTTTTCTCTCTCTTCTCTGTCTGATACCCTAATAATATGAATGTTAGTCCATTTGGTGTTTTCCCAGAGGAAAACCAGAGGTACCTTAAATTATCTTCATTTTTAAAATTCATTTTTCTTTTTGCTCTTCTGATTAATGATTTCTACTACTCTGTCTTCCAGATTGCTGATCTATTCTTCTGTGTCCCCTAATCTGATATTGATTTCCTCTAGTGTATTTTTCATTTCAGTTTTTGTATTCTTCTGTTCTTATTGGTTTTTCATATTTTCTATCTCTATTGAAATTCTCACTGAGTTCATTCATTCTTCTCCCAAGTTTGGGGAGCATCTTCATGACTGTTACTTCAAACTCATTATCTGGTAAATCGCTTATCTCCATTTCATTTTGTTCTTCTACTGAACTTTTGTCTTTCTCTTTCATTGGGAAATTATTCCTTTGTCTCCTCATTTTGCCTAACTCTTTGTGTTTGTTTCAGGTATATCAGCTATTTCTCCCAGTTTTGAAAGAATGGCCTTAGGTCGAAGGTGTCCAGTGGGGTCCAGTGGCACAATCCCCCCTGATCACCAGAGCCAGGTGCTCCCAGGGTGTCATTTATGTGCCTACGTGCACCTTCCTTTTGTGGTTCAGCTGCATTTGCTGCCGGCATGCTGGTGGGTGGGCTAGACTTACCCTGGCTGTCTTTGAGGCCTAGCTGCAACTGCTATTGGGTGTGCAGTGTGTGTGGCTGGCCCACTAGAATGGGAGCTGATTTGGAAGAGTGCCAGTGCTGGCCAGAGCCACCTACCAGGTGAAGTGAAGTATAAGCTACTTTGAGTGGCACCAGTGCCAGATAGGGTGGCCCACTGGGTGGGGTAGAAAGAGACCTACTTTGGAGTGGCTTGCAAGGGCAAGTGGGTTGAGCAGTTCTGGTCCAAAGGAGAATGCTGTGAGGGAGTGCATGGTATTATCTAGGGTAATGGACAGTGACAGAATCAGTGCCCATCAGAAAAGGTAGAAGAAGCATAAAGAGCAATGGCAACCTCAAGTACTTTCATCCTCAGATGAAATGCCACCACATTCCTGCTCCTCTGGTATATGTGATTTTCCTTCTCATATGACCCAAGCACTTTTAAAGCTGATGCCTCTGCTCTGGGATTCAAAGTGAGTGAGTGTGCATGTACACCCTTTAAAAGCAAAGTCTTATTTTCCCACACCTCTCCAACTCTCCCAGTACAAGTCCTATTGGCTCTCAAAGGCAAGCATTTGGAGACTCATCTTCCTTGATGTATATCCCCCAAGCTGCAAAGCCTGATGTGGGCCTCAGACTCCTCACACCTCAGGGGAGGAACTCCATAATTATGCTGTCCCTCTCATTGGTGGACTGAGGATGTAAGTTCTGACTGGATTGTGTCTTTGACCCTCTTACCCATCTCAATATGGCCTTTTCTTTAAATCTTTAGTTATAGAAAATCTATTTTGCTAATATTCAGGGCATTCTCATAGAGAGTTATTTATATTAGTGATAGTTTTGACATGTCCATGGGAGGAAGTATGGACAGAATCTTCTCATTTCACCATGTTGACCTGGACACCTCAACATCTTTTTTTAGATGCATGCATGTAGCTGCAATTAACTGTAATTCATTTACTTTAATTTCACTTTTGTGTAGTAACCCATGGGTGATGCCAAGGATGAATGCTACATTCTTGTACATATCCCTTAGGGCACACATATGTGCATTTCTGTGGGGCAGAAACCTAGGAATGAAACTGCTAGGCCTATCTTCAATTCTAGTAGATGATGAAAAATCATTTCCAAAGTGGTTGTAACAGTTTTCATTCCCACCTGCAGGGTATTAGAGTTTCTGTTACCACACATCTTACCATTGTCAGTCCTATTAAAATTTATCCATTCTGGTGGTTGTCTAGTGGTATTACACTGTGGTTTCAAATTGCATTTCATTGACTTTCATCCAGATTGAAAACTTTTTATTATATTCATTGGGCATCTGGCAATCCCCCTCTGGGGTTGTTTGTTTTTTTCTTATTGATTGTTAGGAGTTCTTGTATATTCTGAATTGATCATTTTGTTAGTTGTATGTGCTACAAATATTTTAACCCCTCCTGCAGCTTCCTGTGTATTCTCTTAATGGGCATTTTAGCATTTTACTAACCAACTTTGATAAAGATCAATGGTTTAGATTAAGAAGTAGTGTACACCAAAAAGAAATGTGAAATATTTTAAGCACCAATTAACTAATACATGAAACCACAGAAAGTAGTCACTCTCCAGGAGACACATTTAAATATAAATATTTTTAGTTAAACATAGACATATAAACACACACAAATCATCAAAGTTCATTGATTAAACAATTGTGTAATCAATTTCAAGGTCAAGAAATAAATATTATTAGCAATCCAAAAGCCTCTCTCTTGTTGTCTCCCAGTCACTAACCTTTCTTCATCTTGAGAGATAGCTTCTACTCTGACTTCTAAAAAAAGTCTAGTTTGGGAGTTTTTGAATTTTATTTATTTGAATTATTCCTATGGCTTCTTCTTTCTCTCTCAATTTTATATTTGTCAGAGTCATCAATGTTAATAAATATATAAGTAATGCCTTGTTTTTGTTGCTCTGTAGGTCTTTCATTGTATGAGTATGTGCCATGCATTATTTACGCTTTCTTTTCTTGTTATACCCTGATATTGTTTCTAGTGTGGAGTGTTAAAAAACAAAATTCAACTGAATAATTCTGAAGATAGAATTGACTTTTCCTTCAGCTATTCATGAATTGGGAGGCATTCTATGTAGAAAATAGAAAAACATATCTAACTCTGGAGAAAAGGAGAGTTTGTTTTGTTTTTATAGCAAAAAGGGGGTGGGTGTAACAAAGAAATCATAAATAAAAGGATTATTTAAGGCAAGGTCATCTTTCTTTGTGGGAAAGTAAGGCTCTATGAGGCAGATTACCCCAGTAATGCTCTCCAGGAAGTTCCAGACTGACAGGAATTCCTAGGAGAGGCTGAAACTGCGGTAGGTTATGTATTAAGTCTTGGTTTGCTAACATAGGGCTCTGCACAAGTGACTCGATGTTAGATCTGTTGTCTCTTTTTCAACAGGGAATATTCTAAGCAACACTTCTATGAGCATTCATTATCTATATACATCACACACACATGAAATTCTGTTGGATATACACTTTGGAGTGAAATTTTTAAGTCCTCAGGTATGCCTAGTCTAACTTTTGCTGAAAATGCCAAACAGATCCTTCAACTTAAAGAATTTAATGTTCCTTACATCCTCATCAGTATTTGGTATAATCAGTTTATTCATTTTAGCTATTCTTATTGGTAGGCAGCAGTATCTATTTGTGATTTTAATGTTCATTTACCAGATAAGGTTAAATATATTTCTATAAACTTATTGACCATTTTGAAATTCTCTTTTCTTAAAATATTCAGTAAATTTATTCATCCATTTTTCTACCTTTTTATTGAATTGAAGTAGTTATCTATATGCATTTTTTGAATGAAACCTTTTATTTATTAAATATTTAAAAGTTTTATTTGGATATGGGCTAGAGAAATCTTTTTCTATTGTCTTAATTTTCTTCATTTTTACTCTCTTAATAATGCCTTTTGATGAAACAAAGTCTTTAAATTTGATGTGGTTCACAATTTCTTTTATGTTTAGTGCTTTATATATCTTGTGTCAAAAATTGTTCTCAACCATAATTGCATGATGACGCATGCACTCCTATGTTGTCTTCCCGGCACATTTTGCTTTGCCTTTTGTATTTAGAGACACAAAATGCCTGGAACTGACTTTAGTGTATGGTGCGAGGTAGGGGTCAAGTGTCATTTTTTTTTCCCCAAGTGTGTATCGAAGTGATTCAGTAGTATTTAATAAAGATTGCATCTTTCCTTGCTGCTTATAATTTATAACAAATAAATTTTTGTTATAAATCAATGATCCAATTGAATTCTGGCTCCCATTGTTCATGTTGAAAAATCAAGTAATAGTCTTAATTTTTGCTGCTTGACAACTAATATATTTTTAACCCCCATGCTTTGAAAGCATGTTTTTTTGTCTTAAATTTTTACTACTGTTAACTATAACGTGTATGTACAGATATTTTTAAAAATGTGTCCTCCTGTGATTTTGATTTTGTGTCTTTCTTCACAATTGGTGAAAGCACTGACTATTTCAGATGTTGTTTCTTCTCATTCTACCTCTCCTCTCTTTCAGGTTACCAATATATTAGGTAACTTCACAGTATGCCCTAACTTTTTTACTCTCTCTTCTGTATTATTCATTATTTTTTTCTCACTGTGCTTTATTCTGAATATCTTGTTCTGATTTCACTTCCAGTTCATTAGTTCTTTCTTCAGCTGTTTCTCATTAACTATTAAATGCAATCATTGCATTTCAATGTTATTTTGATTTCAAATGCTTTCTTTTTTAGTCAGTCTTCCATTTCTTTTTTTGTATTTTCCATTTTTTAAAAATTCTTAATCATGCTTTTTATGCCCCTGAAGAATAGAAGCTTGATTATTTAAAAGTCTGATAGAAAACTCTAATATCTTTGGTCCCTGTTTTTAATTCTTATTGTTTTTGCTGGTACTCTTCATGTTTGCTTCCTTTTTTTATGTACCTAGTTGTTTTATATAGTGTACCAGGATTTCAACTTGATTTCAATCCCTTCCTCCAGAAAAGATTGCTTTGGCTGGTACTTGGATAGTACAAATCTTGGATCAGACTTCTTCAATTTTAGGATGGAGATTTTAACCATCTCAAACCAAAGTATTAAGAATTTCAACATCAGTTTTTTCCCTCACCCCCTTGGTATGACCTGCTTTTCAACATTGGTCACATGAGACTTGTTATGCTTTCAAAATTGCCACTTAGTCTTTAAGCCTCTAGTTTGTTTCTCCTGGTATCAGCTGATACTTCTAAGTGAAGAGTGGCTCCAAATAAGTGGTTAAGCTAATTTCTCTTGATTATATTTTCCTCAGATGTTTCCTCTTTGGTTTATTGGATCCTCAGTGCTTTGAAGAAAAATAAGGACCATAAATATTTTCAAGATTTTCTTCTTACTTATTAAGAAACATACATTGACCTGGATTTCCAAATCCACCATTGCTTTGAAGTAAAGAAGCCCTTTGCTGGTCATTTTTTGGGGGGGGGGGGGGAAGGTGGGTCTTTAAAAAAGAAGACTCTCTCTTTGCTGAAGTGTTTTATTCTTCCTATTGAAATATTAAGTATCTTAAAAACTAAAATATTCTTCCAGGTAAATTTACCTTCCTTTAAAAAATAATAAATGTTGAACTTCTTTAAAATTAAAGTATAATTTAATGTTAAATTTAATAAAATAGCAGTATGTACTCAGAATCAACACTTTCTTATTAAACATTTACTTTTTCAACTGTTTTAATATTGGTTTTGATCTTTATACACTCAACAATATTTTATTAAATATCTAACATTTAGGCACTCTACGTGAATGGATCTCTTGTAAATAACTGAATTTCTACACCTAAATGGTAATTCAAAACCCATTAAAAACATGAAACTCCAGTAAAACCTGCCCCATCCTACCTTTTGACTTATCTACAGTTTTGACCTTTTGGGTAACCCCTTTCAATTTATAAGTAATTATCCTTTGTTTAATCTTTTTAGTTGCTCAATTCCTTTTCTCTTGCCATGTTTTCAAAGCTTTATTTATGGCTCCATTATGTGTTTTTCTTTCTATTTTTGAGGTACAAAATTATTATTGGTTGATTTTGGAAGAAGTCTGATTCTCTCCAAAATGGACTGAAAAAAATTTTTTTTTCATGACAATTATCAGTGAAATACTTGCATAGCACTCTTCAGCTATGCCTTTTGAACATAAACCATTTGTTTATGCTTACTATATGAAATAAGACTCTTGAGTGTTCTGCTATAATGAGGGAAAAAAACCTTTTAGGTAAGTTTTTGGAGGTAACAGTTACTTTCTGTTTGGATTCTAAGCTGGAAATTACTTTGTCACATTTTCTGCATTACCTTCTCCCATTATTGTTTAATCATTTCACCCACAGTATTACATAGATCTGTCTGTAATTTCCAAATCGGATTGATTTTTGGAGTAGTTTTTTAAGCATACAGTATCCCATGATGCAACTGAGGCCTATTTGAATAGAGCTCCTGAGGACAGAATTTAGCAACTTCTTGTAGATTTGTTTTGTTTGGCTTTTGACCTCCTTTGATAATTGTGATACAGCCAGGATTGGGATCTGCTGCGGTAGATTACTTATTCCTCTCAAATCAAATCTTCTAGCCAGGAAACTTAACACTCTAGTTTTCACACATCACTTGCCACATCCTGATATGTCTCCACTTAAATGCATATTTTTACCAATTATTTTACAATTCCCAGCCACCTAGGACTATAATACCAAACCTCTTATTGACTTTTTTCTCTCTTGCTTTTGCCTCTCCAATTTTCATCCAGTCACTAAGACATATTGATTTTATTTCCACAATATTTCTCTCATCTGTTTTCTCTTTTACATTTCTAGTGTAACTACTCTAATTCAACTCCCATTTCTTTTGCTAAAACTTTTTTAAAAGACCTATTCTCCCTGACTCCAAGATCAACACCACATAATCTCAAAAAACATAACTTGACCTTAATGTGAATTTTTAAAAAAACTTTTAATAGCTCTTCTTTTTCTACAATGTAAAGTGAGTATCCATAGCCTGGCATTCAATGCCTGCTATTAACTGGTTACTATCTATACCACTTTAACTTTGTCTCCCTTTTTCCCCTTCATGCAACTACTTGTTCATCTGGCTTTTCCCCAAACCTGCCTATACTTTTTAGCTTTATGTATTTGCTTTTATCTTGCTTAGTATTCTTTTCATATGATTTGCCCTTCTCCTCCCCTATGTGTTCAAATATGATTTATATTTCAAACAAAATTTCAAATGCCATCTTCTTCAAATCTTACTTGATTTCACATGATTGCAGTGATCAGTTTATCCTTACAATCTTATTTCCTTATGGTATAGATATCTGGCATGTAGGTTTTCTGCCTTCGTTGTCTGTAAGCTCACTGAAAGTTGAAACTGTAAATTATTCAGCTTATTCTTCTCTAGAATGCTTGGCACAATGCCTTGTCCACAATGAGGGTTCAGTAATTTATGGAATAAATTGGTAGGTACATGAATAAATGCCTATGCTGAAAAACATAAAATGGCAGTAAAATGACTATCCAGGCGTCACTAAAATTTGCTTACAAGATTCTAATGGGAGAAATTGAGAGTAATAGAGCAACAAACATTAATTTTATCTAAGAATTATTTCACTTTGATGAGATGAATACGTGATTATCTCTGCCTGAACATATAATGACAGAGTATACAGAAAGCTCTACTTACTGATTATTTAAAATGAACTTATTTTCACTGTAATATTTTAAGTAAATGAATTCCAAATATAAAATATGACATAAACCTGGGAAAGATATTTTTGTTTCTGTTTTTAAATAATTCTTATCTGGAAAAATAATTATTTTCATGATTAGGTTGTAAATATTTATATATATTTCTGAAAGTAAATTACCCAGTATATTTGTGACAATTTCAGGTAAAAATAAGCACTTATCTTTGCATTCATTATATAGACCACCACTAATTTGTTCTTCAAAGTAGCTGTCATTTACTGAGGAAAAACATGCCTCTTATGGAGTTTGTTTTTACCTATCTTAGACTATCCTATATCTTTGTTCATTAGAGGTGGTAATATACATGTTATTTAAATATAAAAAATCTAGTCTGCATATTGTCAAAATATTAAGAGTTTGTGTTTATCAGCAGAGAATAACAGTTACTACATACGTATTCTTCAAGAGACCATCAAATAATAGGATATTTCTTCTAAAGATGCAATTCATTACAAACGGTGTAAAATTTAGGGACATATTTTTGAATATTACTTTAAATAAATAAATATCTCTGAGGGTGTTCATAGAATTCATGTTCATCAAGTAACTTGAATTTTTTTTGGGGGGGGGGTCTTTTTTGTGTTTTTAAGGCCATGCCCGTGGCATATAGAGGTTCCCAGGCTAGGGGTCCAATCAGGAAGCTGTAGCCACCAGCCTACTCCAGAGCCACAGCAATGCAGGATCCAAGCCACATCTGCAACCAACACCACAGCTCATGGCAATGCCGGATCTTTAACCCACTGAGCGAGGCCAGGGATCGAACCCATGTCCTCAGTCCTCATGGATGCTAGTCAGGTTCGTTAACCCCTGAACCACAATGGGAATTCCCAAAGTAAATGATTAATTTTAGATTTTTTCTTATGTCTTGTTCCTTTCTCTCTGCTCATGCTTTTCTTAATACTGATTCTCCTTCCTGGATAAATCTGCTTACTGTCATTCCTCCTCAGGCTGCCAGAAACTGCTAATGGAGTATGCTCATTCTTTTTTGATTCCTAGGTATTGTTTTTCCCTAGTGTTATTAGTTTTTTGGTTTGGGAAATATTATAACATTCTATAAAAAATAAACAGCTATTGATTGCTGTGAAAGGTCTGGCTTCTTTACCATGCTACCAGAGTTAGTCCCCTCCATGTCACAAAATAAGCTCACTCTGTGGTGTTTCTTTTTTTCCATTTAAAAATGTTACCAAAACTATGAAAATGAAACATTTAATAAAGGAATCAGTCCTTAGTAAAAAAAAAAAAAAAGTGTCATAATTTTACTTGTTTTTATTTGATGTTCTACCTATATGATATGGAATTACCTAGCATGAACTATATGATTATAGGGTGATAGTTTTCATATGCCTAGGAGCAAGAACAAATTTGATAAACTGAAACTGGACAGGTAGGTAATTCATTCACTTTTTTGGGGGGAGGGTCAAGTTAGGTAAGATCCTTTTGTTTACAAGAGACAAAAATCTATCTCCAAATAGATTAATAACTATAAAAGGAAGTTATTGAACTATATAGCTAAACTCTAGGATAGATACAGATTTAAGCAGGGCTGGATCCCAGGACACAAAGGATGCCATTGGGATTCCAGCTCCTTTCATTTTATCTTTCCTATGACTAGGCTTCCTTCAGAAATGTAGTTGTAGCTCACATCATCTTTATGATTTGTGATCCTAGAAAATATAATGGGTATTTTATGATATTACCAGTAATCTAGGTACAACTCTGGCTCAGCAAAATGTGCTGGGCCCCATGCTCACACTGTGGACAACATGACTGACCAATTTACAAACCAGGAGGGGATAGTTCCAAGAATAAAATCATGTAAGAATGACAATAAGCAGCTAATACTGACTATACATAGATGTCTGTCAGCAAATGTAAAGGTTCAGTAATTGTTAAACATATGAGAAAAGAGTCACCAAAAGTGGACCACCTGCTAAAATACTTTTAAGTACACTAAAATAGAACAAAAGCCTTATTGGAAACACTAAAGACATTGAAAATTAGATTTTGCCAGTAAGTACTGATTTATTCTCTAAGATGAAGGTTCATCTTCCTTGCGTAAGTCTTTTTGACCAGGATATAATTCATATAGTTTGCTTCTAATACTCCCCTCTCTTTTGAAATATAACAGCTTTCCTACGTGTTTATGCTTGCAGCTATAGTAATAGCTAACTGAAGGGGCTTTATAAATCTTTTCCATATACCTTTCTTTACTCAACTAATCTATCACTATCCTATCTTTTAAATATGTCTTGAGTATATTATCACACTAACTGTCATAACAGTAATTAAGGTAAGGCTGTCATCATAAGGAATCTACTATTTAATTTATCTCTAAACTATTTTCAATGCCTTCATGTTTTCCTTTCTTACATATAGTTGAAAGGGTGGGGGTGCCAAAAAGCACATCTAAAGCATATCTTATCAAGTTAATGGCCTACCTTAAGTCTGTAGATGGGTAAATGGCTCCCATTAACTACATTCATGATTTGGCAAACATTCAATTGTAGTAACTTACCTAACTGGTTGTTATCACACTCTGGTGATACAGAACTACTGGTATTTCCCTTGATATGTTATGGTATTAGGTAGCTTCATGTAGTGATTGCCTCAGTGCAAACATACTTAGCATCTCTCCTTAGTTCTACTTTCCTATATATATTTCTGTCATTGCATTTACACAGAGTAACTTATCTGTCTATATGCTGCACTTTCATTACCCATATTAGCCTGTTTCTTGTAAGTGTAATATGTCCTTGCTACTCAACACGGTACTAAATGTACCATTTTGGGTTCAGTTAGTTCAGCCTAGGAGCTATTTAGAAATGAGAATTTGTGCCTCATCACAGACTTGAATTAGAATAAGAATTTTAATAAAATATTCTAGCAATTCAAATGCACATTAAATTTTAAGGAACATTGATTTATGACATACTCCTTGAATTTTAATACCAAGTACCAAATAGGTACTTATACTTACTTTACAGTAAATGATTTACACATTTTGGATTTAATTTAATTGAAAGAGATTTATTTATATCATGATTTTTGGGGGGCCTCAGTAAAAAATTCTCACTCTTCTTGGGGTGTTTTACCTATTAAGAAAATAAAGATCCTGTGATTATGTCATATTCTCAGACTACAGATTTAATATTTGGTTATATCTCTTCCTTCAAACCCTAGAAAAGTTCTTCCTGTATCTTCTAAGCTCAGCAGTTAACCCTGAAAGAGAAAGGAGTGGTGAGGAAATATATTAGTAAGAATTTGAGTTAAAGTACAGCCCCTTGCAAGAGATCAGTTGCATTATAGGCCTTTAACTTTATAGCATTTGGTCATGGTCACCCATACTGACTCTAAGCTTAAGCCCCTGATTAATATAACTAATGGAACAGGGATGCATTTGATGTGAGCAGAGTTTATGCACTTTCCATTTTCTTCCTCTTGCTCTTTGCCTTCATTATGAGCACCAGAAATAAAGCCCAGCAGGCATAGTTGTACCAATCAAGGTCTAGACAACGGCCAAGATTAGAAAAGTCAACTTGTAGCTAATAAACAGCTGACTACATATAGGAGTGACACTCATGATCCCAGGTTAGGTCAGCAGAACTGTCCAGCTGGCACACAGAACCATGAGCAAAAATATTTATTGTAATATTGTTACATATTACAGAGGTTTGGTAGTTGGTTGTTTTGCATTGTTTTGGGGGCAATAGAGAACTGCTACAACAGTAGAAAATAGTACAAGTACACTCAGTCTCTGTTGCGGTTCATTCATAATGAGTAATTTTTATAGTGCTTAAACTTAAAAATGAACAAAAGAATGTTCGCTATACTCAAATATCTTAGTTTTAAGTCTTAATAATAGGGATAAAAAGAAAATCAGTTTACAGATGTAATAAAACTGCTCTGAACAGGCTTTGAATCACTAGAGAAACTGGGTTAAGCATTCTTTATTTTCTTCTATTATAGGATCCCTACCTCTTGGTTCAGTAAGTTCAATAGTAAGATAAGACTGTATACCTATTAGGTAAGAATTGTTAAAAATTACAGATTTATAGCAGATGTAGCAAGAAATTTTTTACAAGTAGAAATGAGGCAGTTGTATAACTAGAAACTTCTAAGAAAGAAAGGACAGAAGGAAGTTTTACTATTTACACATTTTTCTTGCTAGGATATCATAATTCTTAATTGGGAAATATATTCTTTAGATTACCCTTTTGCTAATTAATCCTTTATCTTTCAGATGGTTTGAATTTTATTATTAAAGTATCAAAGATTTTTGTGAAATCTAGTGGCTGTACTTGTTTCTTGAAGATATATCTAAGCAACCAATAGCTAAAGTATTCACACAAGGTTTAGGATACAATGAAATTACTTTTGAGTAAAATTATATATTAGTTCAGTCAACATATTTCAATCCTCCACTGGCCAAGGTCTGGAGGTAGGAGCAATAAGGTGGAGTGAGCAGCTGCTGGGAGTTATCAGCCAAAACTCACCACAGCTGTGGAATGGGTTTATTAGCACTGAGAGTGATTTCAGCAGATCTGGGGGTTTTAATTTTCCTTGTTATAAATCTGAAATTTTTATTCACAAATAATTTCCTACTTATTCTCCTTTTATTCAATCCGTTATTCCTTGCTCTGGATGCTTCAGCTGCTTGTGACTCTTTTCCCCACATGTAAACCAAAATATCATTATTTGCTTTCCAGTTAAATGAGTCTGATTTTCAAGTAAAATTCTACCAGAATGCCTCGGAATGATTGCCAATTTTTATTCTATCATATTCTTAGGCTACTCTATAATATACATTGTATAGATACATTTATCAGTTTCAGCTTGGCCTGAGTCTACTATTTATTCCAAGTTTTTCCAAAATTAGATTACAACTGCTTTAATCTAATCAGTGAAAAGTAGAGTATAATTTTCTTCCTTAAACTAATGAAAGTTAAGTAAATTTTATTAATGTAGCTTATATATTCTTAATTATAGAACTACAAATAGGTTTCATTTATCTTTTAGATATTTTAATAGCCACTTTTGTAAAATAGAGTAATTGTGTTTATTTGTTTTTCTTTAATTAGATCTTCTAGTACATCTGTGATAATAATTCAGTGAAGAAATGTGAAAGTACTTTTTATGTTTTCTGTTTCTTTTACATCCCTATAAGCTAATACCTATGCTGAAAGAAGCTTGCTAATATTTCAGAGGAACAATGTAAAGTGGGGGTTGACTTCCTCTCTTAAATGTGGTGACTATTTACTAAAGAGTAGACTGTCTTATATATAAGAGATTAGAGGTCTCAGAATTACATTAAGCAAAATCTAAAAGAAACATAAATGGCAATGACACCAATTTGGACTATTTCCGATTACAATTTTATGAAGTCATTATTTATAGATTAATCCATCTTCATTCTAAAACATATAGGCATGTTATTAAGAAAAATATGTATTCTTAAAATTGTATGAAGTGTTTCAGAAATTTTGTTTTGTGTCAATATAATGGTTTATTTCTACTGTCCAGTTTCAATTTTGAGAAAATTTCTTAAAAAATAAATATTTTATATGCTGTTTTAGGAATTTAATATCCTTGACTACTTTATCACTTAATATCCACTTATGTTAATGTTCATCCAGTGTTAAGAAATCTCTATTATTCTTCCTACTTTAATAGTTGAGGAAGACTAGTAAATTTCTTAACCCATCTATAGAAGATATACAGAGTCATTGGCAGACCAGTAGTCTAAGAACGTAAATGTGACAGAATTATCATCCAGTCAATTGCTCTGCCTCTACTCAAGAATCTGCCTATTTCACTATGAAGTCTAAAATGCTGTCCTAGCCAGGTGAGTTGGATAACAGAACAATTATCTTTTGATGTAAGGAAAACTGGCCATCTAGGGAAATTAGGCACAAAAGCCAACCATTCAACCAAAACAAACAAAAAATAAAACACACACACACACAAATTAGCCTAAGTATTACAGTTTATTTCCCAAAGTATTTGTTTCATTGAAAGCATCAACTTTCATACATAGATTGTTGTATTTTCATGTATATCTCTAATTAATTTGCTGATAACATAAACTGAGAGAATTATTGTGTCCATGTAATGAAAAAAAAAAGATAAATTATATGTGATTCCTGTTTTTTTTCCTTCAAATCTTGAAGAAACTGTGGAAATTAAATAATAAATTATGAAAAAAGTTAATCTTGATCCCAAATAAGTAACAGCTAAATATGGACAGTGTCAATACAATCATTTAAGGTGTCATTAACAAAAATTTATTGACTATTTTATGCCAGGCATTGTTTTCGTAGAACTTGATTCATCCTGCATTTTTTTAAATTTCAGAAATCAACAAGATAAATCTACAAAATAAAATTTGACCTTTTGATATAAATTATATGTTTGACTCACCTAAATAAATGTCTTGAAAGAAAGGGCAAAAATGAGCTGAGTATGCTGAAGAAGTATCAAAACTAAAGAGAGTCTGTTCAGAATTTTTAAAAAAGATTATTCATGGAATTTTCTCCATAACAAGATGAACAGAATAAAAAGTCTAATGGGGCCTCCTGAGTCATTAAAAAAAAGCCCATCGAGGGGTAAAAACTGAAGTTATTCTACAAAATTATTTTTTAGCTTACTACATAATTCATATACATTAGTGACAAAAATTGTTACGCTTCTTTCAAACGAGAGTACAAACACAAATAATTTATCCAGAAAAAGCCCAATACTTGATTAGGTCAAAAAGGAGAAGGGTGAAAATATTATCTTATGCCTGAAAGATAAACAAGCAAGGGACTGATGAAACAGGAAAGGAAAAAGCTTTTAAAGGCCAACCACAGAACTCTTCTTGCCAATAATCCTCTATTATCCAAGCTGAGGATCATAAGTTAGAACTGTTTTGCCAGTACAAAGATAAATTGTATTCCAAGATTTCTATGCCAAGACATATCCAGAGCCGAAATTGAAAATATCCCAGGAGGTTAAAAGAAGAACGCTTTCTAAGTCTTTCCAGCAGAGCAGCTGGTGTCATCAAATGGTCAGAGAAACCTTAGGCAGTGCGGTTGCTATGACTTTATTGTTGGGTTCACCTGCTTTAGGGTTGATGGAATCTATATCCTTAATGCTTCTTGTCTAGACTTAATAATTTAAAAAGTATTCTAACAATTTCAGTAAAAATCTTAGGCCTTCAAATGAGATATACAAAAATATTTTACTGGTTGTCAAACCTCATTCTTGTCAACTCATATAAAGCAAAATGTTGTAGTTATTCAATTCCTTTATTTTAGAATTGTCTTTATCTTCCAAATGTGTGGGGGTTTTTTTGTTTTTTTTCAAAGAAAAGAAAATCATCAACTTAGGAATTTAGATTCTCAGTTGACTAGAATGCCGCATTGCAGAGTCATGAAGCATACCCCATTCCACATCAGGTAGGTAGGTTTAGATTGTGAAATGCAGTGTCCTCCTGTGATCTGATAAGTAGAGTAATAATAACTACATACTGTGTGAGAGAATCCTGGTTGTATGCCAAGTACCACAGTTAGTATTAACCATGAGACCATGTGATAGGATTTGTTCCAGGATGGTAGCATTGCATTGTTTCCTTGGTCCCTGCTTCAGCCCCAAAGCAAAGCACTGAAACAGCAGGTGTGCTACAAATTTATTAAATGAAAGTACATTTTCAGAGAAAGAATGCATGAGTCAACCCAGGGTAAAAAAGAGCCAGCCCTTCTTTACAACAGTTTTTATATCCTCATGCCTGATTCCTCCCATCCAGGCCCACCGTGCCTGTGTAAAGGCTGAGTGTTGATTGGTCTTTTTATGGGGGCACGTTTTGATCCTCCAGTTGGTTTTGGTCAGGGTGTCTCATCTGCATGAGAAACAGGTGATATAGAGGCAGGGTGAGGAGTCCATGTACCATTCATTTCCTAGTAGAGAGTAGGAAGGTTGCTCAAAGTGCGGGAAGGGGTATTTCAATGAGAAATTATAAGGGTCTGGTAATTCTTGTCTTGGCCAGAAGCTTGGGGTTTAATCTCCTTTAAGCGGACCTGGAACCTAACACCTGGACTAGCTAATGTCTTTAAGCTTTTAATTTCTCATATTTAAAATTAGGTTATAATTGAAACTGCCTCAGAAGATTGTGGAAAATACTAAATAAATTCCTGCAAGTTTAACAGGCAGCACTGCCTGGTGTATTATAATATCATGCAAAAAAATACACAATGTTTTATATATATTATATTTTATCATTTTGTGAGTACCTAATATATTCCAAAGCATTTTATAGTTTCTTGAATTATTCCAAATTATTTCAATAGCCTTATAGATTGATAAAATTAGCCTCATTATGTAGATATTAAACTTGAGGTTCAGAAAAGGTTTAATTGTTGAAATTTATATGGTTATTAAGTAGTTTCATGACAATTGGTTGGGCCTATAGTTATCTATCTAATTAGTGTTTTGTTCCACAAGTATAACTGAAAGTAAGAGCTCTGATGGTAAAATACATCTCAGTTGTGTTGGAAATTAAGATAACTCTGGCTCGGGTCATCAGTGTCGGAAAGTGAGACACGTGGCCAAGGAAAAATCTCAACAAGGCTCTTTACTTCTGCAGAAGGGCACGGATACTCCAAAAAGCGTGCGCGCCGAACAAAGGACCCTTCCCTATTTATCCCCGCAGGTGATTGACCTGTCCCCTTCCCATAGGTCAGGTCAGGACGCACATTCTTCCCGGTTGGCTAATTGAAACAAACTGTTGCTGGGAAAAGAGGTAAAGAGGAAGGGGGTCGCAGGAGTGTTTCCGCCGAAACTGATCAAAATGGAGTAATCAAGATTTCCTTTGATAGAAAAGACATTATGTTACTTTCCACAATTGTATGTGACTTCAATTGAATGTGACTTTTTCAGACCTAGTTGGAAGCTAGCTGGGGGTCTGGTACCTCCTACAGGATTTTGGAAAGGACAGCTGCCTCTTTATTCCATAGTATTCCTATTTATCTGACATAATAAATTTTGCTTCACAAAATGTGATTCCTCTAAGTTAAACATGTTCTACAAATAGGTTTGTCTTTTAAAATACAAATATTCCCAGGGAGAGAAAAGAGCTATAAGAAATTAAGAGGATCCAGTGTCTGGTTTTTTTTTGTTTGTTTGTTATGTTTGGTTGGTTGGTTAAGACCTTTTTCAAAGAAGAAAAGATTTATAGCAATGTAAATCATACTGGGAGTCTAAACAGTTAAAGCAATATAACTTGGATCACCAAAGATAAATATCTAGTTTTAAAATAATACTCAATGCCTGGCTTGTCTTTTAAAGCAACTCTGTACAATTCTGTATTACTTCAAATCCCTGTTGAGGCTCTACTTCCTAAATATGAAATATTTTAGATCTTGTCATGGAGGCAGCCAAAATCAAATTGCTGTAGCAACCTTGAAGTCAATCAATCCTCTACACCTCAAAAAAACTTTCTATACAAATTTTTTTATAAAAGAATATAAAGGATGCTTTTCAAGTATGTTCTGGTAAACACCAGCCTTATCATCTCAAGTAGTTCTATCCCAAAAGATCATCTTATCTATCATAATGCATTTTAAAATTTATGGTGATATAGGTAAAAGCCCAAACTTTTAAATACAGAGTATAAATAAAGAGATTTTTTTAAAAGGTTATGACAAAAATAGAATTTAACCATTTCAAAATGATTAACAGATAACCAAAGTATAAATTCAAAAGTGAGATATTCACAATCAGATATTTTACTAAAATATCTTTATCTTTTTCTCATAATTACAGATTTTTGCTTAGGAGTTATTAAAGTCATAATGTTTCCAATAAAGATGGAATTTTAAATGATATTCAGATAAAATCATTATAAAATAAATAAAACAGGAAGTTTGCATCACTAAAAAATTAAAGCAGATTTTTCAAAACTCCAGAAACTCAATGACAAGGGTAGGATTTGACTAACTTATATGTTCAAAGCTTAGCTCTTGAGAAGCCTATTTCCTTCTTTACATCTTCTTGTCACAGCTGAAAATGAGACATAAAAATTTTTAAGTCTCAAAACATCATAAAAGTTAAGATTTTTCTGACTCCTGTTGGGACCATACAAACCATTAAGTCATTATAGTATATTCTCTACAGAACAAGTAATGAGGTGAGAAGCAGTTCTATTTCTGCTTCCTCCAAGTTGGAAAATGGGGAGCAAAAATTGGACAGACACAAAGTGAACCATGAGTCACATGCCATTGTCTGTGAACTCTAAGAAAAGGAAGCATTACACATGCGCACATCTGCACAAGACCATATGCTTCCCAGATTTTTGCTAAAGAAGAAACTAACTCTTTATGATTCAGGGGAACGCGGCTGATCCCTAAGTACAGCTGCAGAATGGGCACCATAAAGAAGGACCTACAGAGAATAAAGTCACAATGAATTGCTAATAACAATTGCACATTTTAAAAGTGAAAAATTCTTTTGAATATATTCATGTTGTTTCAGACCAATTGCTCCTTTACCTCCCTGTATTTTTATTTCAGGTAGTATAACCCTTTCTTGGGTTTCATAGTTCTAAACCACAGTGCCAAATGCCATGTGGTCTTAATAAAAAATAATCTGACTTTAAGAAAAAAAAACAGAGAAGACTATTTGCTTTTAAATTCCTTTCCAATAAATTTCTCTCCTAAATGTTTATAGTTGTAAGTAGCTGTTACTTAAAATATGTAACATATTATGTTGATAATATTATCTATATTTATAAAAGTAGCATATAAATAAAACTCTTAGCTAGCCATTTTAAATTCTTAAATACTATCTTCTCTGAAAACTTCAAATATGCTCGAAACTTACCTGCCTGGCTGGAGTCAACAAAACTGTCTTGTCCATAAACCCATGTTACAAGTGAGGACCGAATTCTCTTCCAAACCTACTAACACCCAGATGCCAAGGTGAATTTATATCGCCAATTGCTTTCCTCATGAAATAATTTGATTTTAAATTGATAAATATTTTTACAAATCATACAACTGGCTTCTCAAAAAAAAAAAAAAATTGCCAAGGTATCACCAAAAAAGACACAAAGAGCAGGACAGAATCTCTTGGAATAACTTCCTTTGGGATCTAAAGATTTTTAGAGCAACACTAATATTATCTATTTAAATGTGAGGCTTTCAGCAAGATTTTCTTTAAATATAGGGATATGTTTCTTAGATTTTGGAAAATGCTGAGCCATTAAAAAAAATCAACGAAACAGACAAATACAGTCAGAGGACACTGAATAACTTGCCAGAGTCAAACAATGTATTAGTGACAGAGCTGAAATTACAACTCTGCCCCAGTGTCATTTAGATTATTCACATGTATCTATCTTTCTGCTTTGTTTTCTTTAATTAATTAAGTAAGAAGCATTCTAGGTGTATACACAGCCTACTTTCTTCTATGCACTCAGTTGAACCTGATATATTTCAAACCATGTTTAAAATAAAAGTTCAAATCCCGTGCTTAGAGTTATTTATACTAATATAGGAAATTATTATTTATACTAATATAGGAAAATACCATATGTTTTAGAAATATACACTTGTGCACCAAAATAAGTAGATAAGTTAATAAGTATCAATGAAATAATTTTCACTTTTTTCACTTGTGTCAATTACATTAACCTTTATAAAAAGCTATAGTCTTTTAGAATATTATAGAGTAAAATATTCTTGTTAAAATTTGAATATTTCAATTTAGCAAATTTGTTCAGCAGTATGATTTTCTTTTCAAATATATTTCCTTCATTAATTTGCTTTTTCAACACTCTTGTCACAACTTTACAGCATGACAAAATGTCATTCTCAAACCCATCCTTGAGATATAATCTAACCAGGCTTTTAAAGCAATTTAGAAGAATGCTGTCACTGCCTAAATAGAGAAGCTTAAAGTAGAAGAACTAAAATAAAGTGATTTACAGTCTAGAATTATTTGCAAAGTTTTAGAGTAAGATAAACTTCTAGAAGCCTGATGTTCTATATATATTTTAATGTTCTGAAGTATTTTGTCCAACTTAAACTAAAGTCCACGGGCAAACTGGGCAGTCAGTTTACTTAAGCTTGAAAATTCCATTTCATTCAAATTGGATACAGTAGTTAAGTAAAACAATGGGCCTTCTATTTTCTGCCACATGTTATTTTTTAAAAAAACGTATACAAGAGCTGTCACATGAGCAGCCTGTTTGCCTGCTCAGTGCAAGGTTTTATGTTTCCGAAAGGCCTCCACCCCCATCTCTTAATGCTGAAAATAAATCAATTTCATCTGTTGGTTGTTTTATTTCTAGGATTTTTTTTTCCTGCTTCCTTTTAGGCCAGTTTCCACAAAGCCATATGGCAGCTGAGAGAAGGAAAGCAATGAGCTGTATTTTCAGATCTGAACAAAAGGGCCTGTGGTGTCAGAACTGCCCATGAATGCATGAGACACAGTCATGTATAGCAGGGCCTCTAGCCCTGTCATTTAGGACTAAAGGAAAGGTTGATGGAACTGCCACTGCTTTAAACAGAGAAATATTGAGTGCTTTCCTTGCTCATGTCATCCGCTTTCATCTACCCCCACCTTTACCACATCCCTTCCCAGTCAGTCTGGTGCCAAAATCCCATTAGCTTATATTAATGGCATATGGTTGGAGGAAGAAGTGTGTGGCAGGACAAGAAAGGCACAAGTTGAGCATTCTTTCTTTTTGTTTCTAATATTTGTATCACAAGATGCAAGAGTCCCAACAAGATTGTGCCCATCAAGTTTTTAAGAGCTCAGAATGAACTACAGAAAGGAGCCCATAACACAGTGACTTGTCTCACATCTACCCTAATAGAACTCTTCTGTTCTCTAGTGATGGAAAAAACTAGGAAGACCTCTAAACATTGAAAGAATATAACACATTTTTAGGCTTTAAGTTTTTTGAGTTATAAATTTTGATTTAGGATGTTCAGAAGATCCTGATCTACCTACCTACATACACATACACACAAACACACACACACTCATACTTCTACCCTTTTGTAGTTTTACATTAAATATATATGCAAATATTAAAGCTGCACACTTTTGAAACCATTAACTTCAAACCTTTTTAGACATGAAAATAATTACGCAGCATAGGGTAAACATTTCATTGGTTATCATTTAAAATAAGTCATGATATATATGACAATGATCAAACATTTTGAAAAGGAGTAAATAAATATGTATGTTGTTCCATCTCATACCAGTGCCTTATACAGAACTTTATACTCATATTAGCAAGTGGTTAATAAGATAGAAAAAATGTTAGGTGTGCATAATAGTTATCCTTTCTAAAGGGAGAACATTGAAAGAAAGGAATGGAAGAGATAGGAATAGCTTCTACCCATACATTTTAGTATCCCTTTCATTTCCATTATTCTAAAACCATGGCCAGACAAACTAGAATATACAATTGCAGCTGCTTCTAATCATCCTCAGCCTTTCTGAATTCTTTACTCAGTAATTGGGTATTAGAATTATTATTTGTAGAAGTAATTTACATTTAGATATTTAGGTAATAAAACTTAAACATATGGAGGCAGAAGTTGATGGATAATTAATTATCTACCATTAGAAAATATACGATGGCTGAGGGCAGGGAAAACTAGCAGTCCTGGAACTTGAGCAATGATAATGATGATCTAAATAAAATGGCTCAGGATAAGTGCTTCAAAGTGATACTCCACCTTAGATAGTTTGGGGCAGATGGATAAATTTATTGTGCTGTATCAAATACACAAGTGATATTCTGAAGTCATCCTAAATGAAAAATGTACAAACATAGATAACAATACTAGTATAACTTGAAAAGAATTGGAAATCAGAATGAATTTAAAAAGTATTTGAGACTTCTGATAATGGCAATATGAAGAGGGCAGGCAATTCCACCCAGAGATAATAATTTAAAAAATGCACCAAGTCATTGTAAATAACCAAAATAAGGCGAAACAATTGAGAAAAGTTCTATTGAAAAAGATACCCTTTTGGGTAAGAGATGTGCCCTATGGCTTTTAGCCTGGGTTCACTCTTCAATTCTAGTTCCAGTGAAGGAAAGCCACTGCCTTACCTGCTCAAGGTGGCAGATAATTAAACTCAGGGAAGGAAAATTAAAACCATAGCATGGCTAAAAACCCAAAATTGAAAAGAAAGTCTTTCCAAATCTCTGGCTGACCACACAGGCAAATAGTAGATCCTTGAAAACTTAAAGGACAAGCCTATAGAAACCAGGGAGGGGGGGCGGGGGGGAGTCCTACCCTTGAAAGGCATTCTTGTTCCTGGTGAGATTTCAGAATTTGCTGGAACTTTGAGTATGTTCCTTACCAGAACATAGCATAGACATCAGCAAGCTAAAGTCTTACTGGCTTGGGGTTAGGAAGTTGAACTCTGGGATAACTTAGCAACTAGAAATTTAAAGGGGAACTACAGAAGAAAGAGAATCACATATAATACATCATACCCAAATTCATAGCTGATCTCTGAATTTTGCACACAGAGGAAAGGTAGCTAGGCTAAAAAATGAGCCATAAAAATGGGCAGAGGCATCATTATTGACCACTGTGGGTAAACGAATTTCACATTTTATTTTATTTATTTTATTTTATTTTTTAGCAAGTAAGCAAAGTCTTCATTAAAGAAAAGCAAATAGCTCCCAGGACAGCTGGGAGGGGGAAGAAGACCCCCCTTCTTTATTGTCCTATAGGGATTTTTATCTCTTAAAAGTGGGGAGGGGCACTAACGTGGGGTTCAGAAAGGTGTGGTTTTCTCCTATTTGCCTTGCTCAATTACCTATTATCAGTCCTTGTCCAATAGGAGTTTTAGGGTTGGAAATGTCCCATGTAAGTTTTATGGTTTCTTTGTCCTTTTCTTTCTTTAGATTATGTCACCATTCCTCTCATTCCTTTTTTATCAGTTGAGGAGTGGGCTAGAGATTCACATTTCCTATAGTAAACAAAGTCTGTGGGGAATGCGCATTTCCTATAATAAAACAAGACCTTTGGAGGTGTTACTCCCTGGAGCCCTCAACTCTAGAGGGGGTAATTGAGACAGAAATTTCACATTTTAAATTCAGTCATCTGCCTATTAGAATAAAAGTTAAGCAGTTTCAGGAGAAAAAAGTGAGAACCCACAGGCAAAATACATGTGATATAAAATGTCCAATTTTCAACCCAAACTAAAAGATTGTGAAAGAATAGACAAATATGACTCATACTTCAGTGAGGAAAAAAGCAGTTAATAGAAACTGACTCTAATTGGGTTAGATATTGCATTTAGCCAATAAAGACTTCAAATTACTTAATAAAAACATGCTCCCAAATCATACAAAATCATGTTTAAAAAATTAAAGGACAGTAAGAGATCAGTGAGTAAACAGAAACTCAATAACAACCACACAATAACAACAACAAACTATTAAATAATAAAGAAGTCCAGAACTTAAATTTGATTAACTGAAAAACTTACTAGAGGATTCAACAGAATATTTAATATTATTTAATTTAATGATTAATTATTTAATATTATTTAATTTAATAATATTTAATTAATAATTTAAAATATAACAATTGAGAAAAGTAAAATATACAAAGCTAAAAAATGAAAAATTGGAATAAAAATAACCTATGCCTCAAACACATTTAAAACACAGAGTATAACTCAGATGTAATGGAAGAAAATTATAAATACATGAATATATATAAAAGAAAAACGTGTACACATAATTGCTTAAATGACAAAGTTCATTGTTGCTTTGGTCTTCTAAGTCCGTTATGATTCTCCCAAGTGTATTTTCCCCAATATTACTTCCAAATATCCTATCAATATCAACAAATTGTGCCACAAATACATATGGTACATTCTTGCTATTTATATCTGTCCTACTTGAAATGTCTTAGGTCCTCAGACTAGGTGCAGAATCCCTAGTACCTGCTCACATGTGATTTTTGCTTTTTTTCTAAGACAGTGATGATGGCTGTCCACTCAGTGTCCATTTTTCTCTTTTTCTTTACTAGTAGGTCTCCAATATTCATTCAATATGGAATTTCACCCATTTTTTTTTTTTTAATATGTGATTCAGTTTTGGTGAAGAGGAAGTGAGAGAAATTCTACAAATCAGGGCATTCATAAAAGTTACTGTTTTTCTGATCAGAAGAATAGTTTCTGCAGGCATGTGCTTTTTTCTTCTTTTAAATAAACACTTTTATAATACTCATGTTTCTGGCATGATTCCAAATGCTTTATCATTATTAATATATTTCATATCTACCAGAAATCTGTGAGATAGCCACTAATATTAACTTCATTTTACTAATTTTGAAATTGAAGCAAATCTAAATAATTCACACAATATTTGCCCTTTGCCCTTATTGCCCCTCCTGTGTAGAATGGGATGCATCCTGTAAATGCAACAGTCATCTTATGAATATGAGCATAAAATTAACATACTTAATGTAGAAGAGCAGAAAGATAAGCTGTTCTGCAGTGTTAATGTTTTTTTGGTTGTCTAAACCAGGTATAGCTCTCTGGATTTGATATTTGGTCAGAAATAATTTCTTGTTAGCATCTTTTTCTTTTTCCATATTATCAGGCAGGAGATGAGAAACTTTATTTTTTGAACTCAGAAAGTCCTGGTTCACTTTAATCTAACAATTCTTTCTTTAGCCTAAAACTTTCCTTTCTCATCTTACTACAGGCAGCTTGAAGAAGATAGGCAACATCTTAAACTCTTTACTTGGTCAAATTCATTGGATAAATATGCTACTTTTTTTAGGTCACTACAGGTAATAGAATATCTAAACTTTATACTAAAACATAAGCAAATGGTAATAAAAAGTTTTCCCCTCCGCTCCTGTTTACAATATTTCCCTTATTTTCTTTAAAGTTCCCACCAACAGCCTTTTTGAGAGCAGAGAGCAGAGGCTTCTATTAATAGTCTCTCCCTTTTTTACTTTTTTTGTTCTTTTGGCCCCATCAGCAACATATGGAGTTCCTAGGCTAGGGATTTAATCTGAGCTGCAGCTGCAGACATACAGCACAGCTGCAGCAATGCCAGATCCTTAACATACTTTGCAGGCCAGGGATTGAACCCTTAACTCCACAGCAACCAGAGCCACTGCAATTGGATTCTTAACCCCCTGTGCCATGGTGGGAACTCCCCATTTTTGTCTTTTATTAACTTTCAGTTCAAATTTTTTCAAGCTTCCTTTTGTCCACTTTCCACTAACTCCCTAAGATAGATATCTATATAGATATATAAATTTTGCTGGCATGCCACTTAAAGGTACCAAAGTCTGCTCTAACAATTCCAAAATTTAGTGGTTTACACAGTATTATTTCCAGTTTTTACTGACGTATCTGCAGCTTGGCTAGGGTCCATGAGGGATAGTTCATCTCTGCTCTATTCAGTGTCAGCTGGGGAAATGTGAAGACAGTATTGGACTCATCTGAAGAGTTATTCAAATATTGTTGATACTTACTGTTGACTGACTTTAGGGAGACCTGGAACTTGGGGAGGAATCTACACACTGTTCTCTTATGTAGGATAGGACAGCCAACGTGACTCGGTGAGTCAAAACAGTGCATTAATCAAGCACCAAAAACAGGATGCCTGTGATTAATCAATAAGAACACCTGCAAGCAGGCGCAACTGGAGGGAGTCTTGGGGAACTTCCCCCCTTCTTCCCCCCATGCAAATGAGGTATCCTGCCTGAGACCAACCAGAAGATCAAATTTGTCCCACGAAGGGACCAAGCGACACACAGCCCTCACGCATGCGCAGCGGGTCTGGACAGGAAAAGCCAGGTCTTCACTCAAGCCTGCAGTGTGGGGATACAAAGGGAAACCCAACTCTAAGGGGGCAGGGTAGTCCTTACTCACAGTGGGTTCCCGATCTCCCTCTTAGAGTGTACTTTTGCTTTGATAAACTTGCTGTAATGCTTTCATTTTGGTGAATTTGCCAACCCTTCCTAAATCAACGGAGAGAATTGTAACATAACACTTTTGAGCTTCAACACTAGGTATAAAGAGCTTGCTTACACTTTCCAACGTATCCACCACTCCAGTTCTTTTCTGTGTCTGGACAGAGAACTGAGAAGATTACACAGCTGTAGCACTTCTGCGTAGCATGGTAGCTGTTTACAAAATTAAGTGAAAGAAGATGATGAGGCAAAAGCTTTATTTCTTTTAAAAATTTAGTCACGGAAGTCACATAATGTCACATTTGCTGTAGTTGAACACCAACAAATTCAAGAGGAGAAAATATAATATCCACCTCTAAATTGTAGGAAAAGCATTTAAGTTAAAATATATTGGTGGGACGATCTTTGAAAATTACAATCTGTCACGACAGAACTTCTTTAATGTGAGACAGTAAATCTCTGTTTGATTAACCTAGTACAGTCAACATGCATATATTGTTATGGATGCTTATTGCATATATTCTTGTTCCATGTTTATACTAGACTGTAAATTTCAGGAGGGAAGAGATTATTGTGTTCCTGGTTCTGTTCATAATAGCTATTAAATTTAATAAGCATTTGTTGAGATGAATAAATGGATGTACACTGAGGCAATAAAAAGAGAAGGATGAGAGCTTTGGGAGTTAAACATGTTTCTCTGAGATTAAGTATGAATTTCTATGCTGAGTTACATTCTAACTCACAGTGGCATCAGGACCAAGCCTCAGGGACCTGATCTACCCTTGAGTCTTGAAGGTGAGCTTTGCTCTTAGAATGCTCAGGAATTCCAAGTAGTTTGTGTTTGTATGTGTGTGTGTGGAAGCAAAGACCCTGAAAACAATCCAAAAGTGAACAGAGTTCCCTGACAATATCTTTCTAAGGACATTTTCTTGGCAAGCTCAGACTGCTCTACAATTTTCTAATGGAAGCAGTTTTTAAGTAACCTGGATCTTGTATAGTATTGCAAATTGGAAGAGGTGCAAATGTTTTTAATTCAAGTAGTATGGCATGAAAATGTTTGAATGTTACAGAGAGAGCATGAAAAACAATGTCAATGTGGAAACTTCTGAAATAATATACTCAGAAAGTATGAACAAAATAGTAGCAGTAATAGCAGTAGTAACTACTAAATGTCTTCGAACCAATATGTTATTTGAAACATTGTTTTAGTCATTCCATGTTCTCTAGAAATGATACTGTTACTGCGATTACTGGATGCAGTGTTTAAAGTAGTTTTGCACGATTTCATGCATTGGTCTGCAAAATACTTACATTCATGTTTCTTCTGAGGCTAAAATTCAATGCTTGGGGAAAAAGTGTCTCACAGAAAAAAACTGAAACTTCTTTTCTTCCCCTATGATTTCCCCTATGACATATGTGATTACCTCATGCTTTAAGGAATGTCTGCTGTAAATACTGGATTTATAGCAACACCTCAGATAATTACACAGTTTTAGGAGTATTGAGCACAGAAAAATGCTGACCGTCCAGACAATGCCCTCTTTTATTCAGTATTAGTTTCAGAAGAATGTGACGATATAGGTTAACTATGTTTATGTTGTCCTTAAGGAGAAGAAAGTTATTATTTTGGAGGGCAGTATTCTTTTAACAAGCTAAACCAACTCATAGGAAAGAAAGAAAACCTTATAAAAATTGGAATAAATGTCTTCAAACCAATATGTTATTTGAAACACTATTTTACATGGTACATTCATTTTTGTCTCACCCTCACATAACTCTATAAGTAGCTATTGAATTCAGGCTGTCTCAAGGGTAAAAGCATAAAGCTGAATGTTTCTGTTGGATTTAGCTGAGCTCAAAGAGCGTCTGGATTTGTTGGTCATGGCATTCTCTTTTAAACCTCAAGTGTCCATTTGAGCCCAGTTATACTAGAACAATTGAACATTTCAGGGTTTCCTTTTCCATGAAAAGCATCTGTTTACATGGCTTACATCTGAATGAATATGAACATGTTGTCTTGTATTGTAAAAAATGACAAGAGGCTTTACAGTTTTTGTATCTAGTAATTGCTATTTAAGTCTTATGCTTCAGTATTTTCATAAATTCTAGAATATGGTCTAATTCTCTTTGCTTTCAACTATTTCTAGTAGTAAACAGTTAACCAGAAAATAGAGACTCAAAACCAATCCTTATGAAAACATTTTTAAAAAGACACTCTTTGTTAATTTTATTTAGGTTATCAAAAAACATAAGGAAAAATACCTCTTCAGAAACATTAGCATTGTTACATCATTTGTTTATAGATCTTCATAAAATTTAAATGGACAGAGAAAATAGATCATAAGATAATAATTTATTAGATAGGTGTATTTCTCTTTACTCAAAGTTTGTTCTACAATAAACATGCCTATATAAACAAAAGATTGGAGTATCAACCAATAGAGTAGGTTAAAAAAGAGGCAGATGTAGTTGCTTTCTTTCCTATTTCCTCATTTGATATTTACCACCCTTTCTCCTATTTTGCAAATTCATGGTTTGACCTTAAATTGATGGATATAAGAGAAAGGAAGCAGAAAAGAACTAGAAAGTACTTATTTCACTTATATTGCTGTAGTGTTACAGCATTAGCAATACCTGGTTTTCAAAGGTATCTATGCCAAAAAAAAAAAAAAAAAAAAAAAAAAAAGAGCAAATCAGCCTCATTACATTTTTGAGGCAGAGATAATTTTTGTGTAAGACGCATGCAAAAATTAAATGCCTTAAACTAATAATGTATGCTAGGGAGCTGAATTCCTCCTCACTTGAGAGTACTACAAACACGATGTCTACATAAACTAAAGAATATAATTAACAAGATGAAGCAGTTCTGTTCCTGGACAGTTTTTGTGTGCTCTCTGGAAACTCTCTAACTCTGGGGATATCTGGCCTACAATTGCCTTATTAAGAGTGTAAGAAATTTCATGGCTGGTCATTTGCATAATCCCTTGGGCACCTTGTAGTTCAACTAGTTTTTTGGCTCAAGGTATTTTTGCCCTTTCAGTTGATTCCTTTTGATAGAATCAAAGATGATCCTTTTGTGGTTATCTTTCATGAATGAACCCATTTGGAGCATTTATAGTCACACAGTGTTTTTTTCCTCTGCATCCCAACTTCCCAGGCCACCATCTCTTCTTCCCTCCTATTTGTATGGCCTTAATTCTGATTTTCACGAATTCCAGGGAACATGTATCTAGCTCTCTTTCTGGTCCCTTTGAAGACTTCCTCTCTTTACTTGAAGTGGAGGGCAATGACTTGCTTCTCCCAGCCCCTTGTGCAGGAGTGGAGGTGAGGGAGGGGAACTCAGGACACAAAAAGAATTTGTCATGGAAAAACCTCCTTCTCACATTTAGCAAGATGTCTCTCTGCCTCACAATATCTTCTATAAGCTGTTAAAGATAAAAGCCACTTTATTCAACTCAGTATTATTTAGATACTTCATTTGAAACTGAAAATAAAAGAGCTGTATTTACAATCCTATTGCATAATTATAAACATCATATTTATGCTCTGTTGTAAGTTAGGAGTTCTAGATAAGCCACTAGTGAAAAGGACTTATGCAAAATGATAGAGTATGAGATTATATTGCTACACTGACAGTAGAGGAACTTTGCTGAGGCTTGAGTACACAACTGCACTTAGAAGGCAGATTAACATTCAATGGACAGGGAAAGGAATATTTCTTCAGTATGTGCTATATGGCAAATCCTGTGATAGGCATGTCAGCACAGCTAAATTAATTGTATTTAATTACATCCTAATACCAATAAAGGGACTAATTAATATTTCCCTCATTTTACAGAGAAGTAAATTGACACATGAAAAGCTAATTTTTAGTCCCAGGATGAGTTATCAAGTAACAGGGCAAAACTGTTTTATCCGAAGGTTACTGTTTCAGGAGACACCTTGCTGCCTCTTCACGAATTAGGAAATTTTCTTATTTACTACTACTACTACAGTTTGAGAAATTTAGAATGAGCCCCTTGGTCCAAAAATGTGTGCCACGTTGAACATTGTACTTCCTCTAAAACCTGTATTACATATTTACTTTGGCTATGATCTTACTATTATGCATATATTTACAATTTTTGGCAATAAATGGTAAAAGCAGTTTTGGAAATCTTATAGCTAGTAACCTAGGGAAAGTAAAAAGGATAAAGAAGGAAAAAAATCAGGAGTACAATATTTCTAAATTATATATTTTAGGTTGGTCCAAAATAATTTTGCCAAAAATGTTCCATTTAGGGACTAAAGAAGCAATCCATTGCCAATATAACGATGAAGGCACATTGAACAGTGACTACAGTGAAAGGAGTGGGAATGAGGAAAGAAGTTTCCTACCTCATAGGCCTGGTGATTAACTTTGGATTCTCAGCTATCTTTTGTTAGTTAGAAAAAACTTCAATGTAAGAAATTACTAATTGATTGATTTTTATGATTTGATTCTAATTGACATTTTTAGTAGCAAGTAGCAAAGGTAGAATTTGAGATGCTTAGATTGAGTTTACATTTGAAATCCATATATATATGTATGTACATATCATTTTGTGATTCATTTTGTACCACTATTATTGTTATAGTCTAACATGTTCATTCAAATTCATATATTGAAAATTTATTGCCCAATGCAATGGTATTAAGAGATGAGGTCTTTGGTAGTTGACTAGGCCATGAAGGTAGAGCACTTGTGAAGGCGTTAATACCCTTAGAAGAGACATTGCAGAACTTCCTAGCACCTTCCACCATGCAAGGTTACAATGAGAAGTCTGCAACCCATAAGAGAGCTCTCACTTGACTATTTTGGCATCCAGACCTTAGACTTCCAGCCTCCAGAACTTTGAGAAATAAGTCTCTCTTTTTTATAAACTACCTAGTCTGTAGTATTTTGTCTCAGTATGAAACTGACCATGAACTTAAACTTTTTTTTTTTTTTTTTTTTTTTTTTTTTTTTAAGGGCTGTGGCTTATGGAAATTCCCAGGCTACACCACAGTCACAGCAATGCAGGATCCAAGCCACATCTGCAATCTACACCACAGTGCATGGCAATGCCTAATACCCAACCCACTGAGCGAGGCCAGGGATTGAACCTGCATCCTCATGGATACTGGTTGGGTTCATTACCACTGAGCCATAATGGGAATTCCTGAACTTAAACTTTTTATTGTTTTTCTCTAATATTTGTGCTGGCTTTAGTGTGTAAATAATACACTTCCTTATTTATGGTCAAATGCTGCCTTTGGTTCTCAAATTTTTTTCTCACCTATGGCAATTTTACTTGAATATACTGACATAAACTATAATTGATTTACTTTAAAAATAAATTCCTAGGTTATAAGTGAAGTAGAATGACCTCTGAGTTGGTAATTAATCTCAATCATTTGATGCCTGATCAATTTAGTGTTTTTAATCAAATATCAGTATTTAAATTTAGTTTCTCATGATAAAGCTTTCATCAAAGAGAATAGCCCAAATATCTGCCTTCTTTTCATCCTTTGGATTAGCTGAGGAAGAGGAGGTATTACTGTGAAGTTGCATGGAAGTGAAGTTTATTGCCAGGATTAGTAATAACTATTTTCTGAGGGGAAAAAAAAAAAGATAGATAGTGCTATTCACAAAGTTATACATTTTTGTTAAAAATAATAAATATTTCTTTCAATGTATTTCCCTTCTTCTATGTCCTAATTTCATAAATCACAGTCAAAACTGCAAGTTTTTTTGTCACAAGCTTCTGTGGCTATAACTGCTTTTCCCTGCTAGTAACAGATTCATTTCTGCTAAAATTCTATTACTCTAAGCAATTTCTCTCAAGGATTGCAACAATTCTTCTGAAAACAGATCAGCAGCTTTCAGTATAATCTTACTTCATCTAACTGGAACAAGGTCTACTTCTGGTAAATCCTGCAACTGGATGTGACAGGAATAGAAAACTTATTTCAGTACCTTGCAGAGTGTGGTGAAAGACATTTGGAAGGTGGTTTGGATTGTTTTTTGTTTTGTGTTGTTTTCAATTCTTCTCTTAGAATTAACTTTTGTTCTACTTTATTTTCAGTAATGCTTTAAAATGACAGCTTTTGTATTTTAAGATAAATAAAATAAAGGAATGAGGGAGGGCTCTTTTTCAACTGCTCATGGAACATATAAAACAATATAAATAAAGATGTAAATATTTTGAAATTAGTACATTAAAACAGGCTCAGAAATAAATTGCTGAACTCTATGCTCAGCTATACTCATTCATGAATAATTATATACACATGTTCATACTCAAAGGCTGGTACTAAAGATACTAAAATTAAAAAGAAAGAAAAAGCAGCTTTACTGAATGCATATCTGAGAAAGGAGAGGAAAGAGGGGGATCTGAGAGAAACAAAAAGAGAAAGAGGGCAGCAGAGAGGGGAAAAGAATTTAAGAGACGGAAAAACTAAAGTCACTTCAACTGTAGTTTAACAATCTACAATAGCTTGATGAAATTATTTAAAGCTTAATTTGGTAGAAAGTTAATTTAAAGAAAGTTTAATTGAAAATTTAATTTAAATGAAAAAAAATTTCATGAAGAACATCTAACCCTTAAGATAGTTAAACTGGAGAGAGGTATTAATTAACACTTGATAAGGAATCTAAATGATCTGCCCAAGGCTATAGAGCCAGAAAGTGATACGACCAGGTCTGAAGCAAATTAAAAAAAAAAAAAAAAAAAAAAAAAAAAAAAAAAGAAAAAGTAAAGAAACACTATAATAGTGTAACATCTAAGCTTCTGTTGGAGTTCCTGTTGTGGCTCAGCAGACTTGAATCTGACTAGCATCCATGAGGACACAGGTTTGATCCTTGGTCTCACTCAGTGGGTTAAGGATCCAGCATTGATATTAGCTGTGATGTAGGTTGCAGTGTGGCTTGGAGATGGTATTGCTGTATCTGTGATGTAGGCTGGCAGCTGCAGCTCTGATTTGACCTCTAGCCTGGGAACCTCCATGTGCCATAGGTGTGGCCATAAAAATAATAATAGTAATAATAAAGTTTCTGTTGATTGAAATGAAATCACCCCTCTCAAATTTTTTAAAATGTTTAACAATTCCGGTGGGAGCAGGGGGACACTTTCTGGATATATTCAAAATAATTCATTAGAGCATTCATAATAATCTTGGTAAGGATTACAGAGCAGTGACTCTCCAGGTCTCTGGGAGGCTTTGGGGGCCTTTCTCCTATCTCCTTTGTCTCTTCCTTTCCCCTTTCCCACTTTTGCCTGTGCTCCTCTTCTCCTCTTCCTCTTTCTCAAAATAGCTCCCATTTATTTAGAACCTAGTAGCCTTACAAGTGTTCTTATCTAATGCTAAATATTTACATATGACATCTAGTTTCACCTTCCAAGCTATTCTATAGTGTAACTTTTATTACCCACATTGATAAACAAGGACATTGGGACTGAACTTGGAGAGTAAACTCCATTGCTGTGCTCTTTATACCACTTATTACAGTATTTACAATAACAGTATTACAATCACAATATATCACAACTGGAGTGAACAGTTGTGAATAGGTCAATACATATACTGTACAAATGTTGAATTTTCATGTTTTAGCTCTGAAATTGAGAACTTAAGTTTGCTAGTACACATGGCTTGGGCTTTACAAGGTAATAGGAGAAAAAGGTATAAGGTATTCCCTATACTACTCTAAAGTCAGAGTAGGCAAATGCTATTTGACTCTGCAGATGGCTTCAAAATTGTTTTAACCATTTACACTGACATAATAAGAGGACAAATAAAGACTAACCAAAAGTGCTCTCTTTGCTTAGTATAGTTGTGCTATATTAATAAGCAGTATTTTATATGTATTGGCTCCCCACGGCATGAAGTTAAAATCAAAATGAACAATCTAGGGATATTTAGACAATCAGTCCAAATAATTCTTGTCACCAAAATGGGAGTTTTGAAAAATTCATGTTAGAACATTAAATATTTTTTGCACTCTATAAAATTAATGGGGAGGTTAAAATTATATATGTATGTAATATATATGTAATATATACATAAATATAGTTTGTCTTCAAAACTTTTACATCAATTGCAAAATGTTAGCTCCCAAAAATTTTAATGTTATAAAAATATCCAATTAGCAATGCATAGCAAAAATATTTAAAAACGTAATACATGGCCAATTAAACAAAACAGTCATAAAATAATAACCCAAGAATGGATGAAATCACTGGAACTATGGAAGTTGTCTGCTTTGTATTGTTTGTTAAAGGACAGACCAGCCTGGGAATGGGAAAGAGCTATCTGAAGTTACTCCAGAGTGAAAAAATTAGCTTTGTTAAAATGGGGTCCTACATAATGATAGGCTGTGCAGAGTTGGAAATCAGAACCAGGAACAGAAAACAGCACATTGATCCCTATCAAAACCATGGGCTATGTATATGGAAGATTCAGAATAAGGAGTTCATAAAATAAAGAGAGTAGAGAAATAGAGGAGTCAAAATTTCCAGGTATGAAACCAACACAGTATTTCACAGATGTCATGAAGTAAGCAGTTAGAGGAGAATATTAACTCCTAATGTAGGTAGGGAAAGGGGGCCATAGCCAAGATGGAAAACTCAGGGAGTATACAGACAATGTCAATGAAGTCAAAACAGTCAGGAGTTCCCATTTGGGGGCAGCGAAAACAAATCTAGTTAGGAACCATGAGGTTACAGGTTCGATCCCTGGCCTCGCTCAGTGGGTTAAGGACCTGGCATTGCCGTGAGCTGTGGTGTAGGTCGCAGACGTGGCTCGGATCTGGTGTTGCTGTGGCTGTGGTGTAGGCCAGCAGCTACAGCTCCGATTAGACTCCTAGCCTGGGAACCTTCATATGCCGCGAGTGCAGGCCTCAAAAAAAAAAAAAAAAAAAAAAAAAAGTCAAAGTGCTTTAAGAACCAGGCAAGTACTTAGGATTCAGAAGTACACAAATTGCAGATATTGAAGTAGGTTAGGAAAAAAAAAAATCTAATAAGCAATCAGAGTAGGACACAAAAGCACTGAGCAGAATTAGATTTTGAATTTTAAATAGCATCCATCTCAAAGATATAATTCCTGCTGGTGTAAGAGATAATCGCTGGGTAAAGATAGGTCATTGTTTTTAAGATTAGAAAAACATAGAAATTAGGAAGTGGGCACCATTGGGGGCAGTAAAAAATATAGGTCAGAGTTTGTTAAATATCAGCAAAAACATGTAATTGCAAATACAAAAGAGAATTGTATCCGAGCAGAAGCATCACCTAAAATAACTTCTATTACAGACTCTAAAATGTAGATTGCTCAAATACAATAGAAGTTTCTTTCTTACATAATGGCAATGGGAAGTCCCACCCTGCAAGCACTCATTCAGGAACTTAGGCTAACAGAGTTCATGCCACTTTCAACATGTGCCTTCAAAAGGGGAGAAAAGCACTCTGGATTCTAGTAATTAAGAAAATGCTCCAGTCCCTGCCTAGAGGGAGTGAAACTGACTGATGGTCCCAACTGCTGCGCTCTGAAACCCAGCACTGCCATTTGCGCCCAAGTCACACTTCCCATAGCCATTGACTGAGTGTGGCTAAAATACTGAGGCAGGCCAGTTCCTGGGACACAAGCTGTCCTCTAATGTGAAATTTTGGCTTGAAGACTCTCCCTCTGACTTGCTGCAACTTTCTTAGAACTACATTACAATCTAAGAATTTTCCTACACAGTTTCTCTTCCTTCCTCTCCTCCTTCATAAAAATCAGACCTACATCAAGCTCAGAGCATTCTCTCAATGCCTTCTGACTCCACACTTTCCTCATAGATGATTTTTCCATTAAAAAAATGAATATATGAACCTCTCTAACATCTGTTTCTCAGCGAACCCAAACTAATGCAAGGAATGCCAGAAAGCAGGCAATAACATGGGCTCAGGAATAGATCGTTCATTAACTGGCATGGAAAGAGGATGCTGTTCTGAAGAATATGGGGCACCCAGAATCCCTGGCATGCAGTATTCTTTAATCAGTAATGATTTCACCAGAGGTGACCTGGGAAACTATCTGTGGAAAGAAATTCCTTTATAGATTTAATAATTCAAGCATTTGAAAACTATTAGGGCAATAATGTTTAGAAGGCATTGGAGCTTATTACTGCAAAGTTGAATTATTGTCCTGCATAAGGATAATGTGAAATTCAGGACTTAAAGACTAAGTGTGAGGGCCAGAGTTCCTCCATGGAAGCTTACAGAGAGCCCCCTACCTTGCACTGGAAGAGGGGGACACAGCTGAGTCTCCCGCTTCAATAATTAGAGCCACAGAGTTACACAAGTGTTGAAGTTCTCAGTTCCGGCAGATATGCCATAGCAAAATCAGGGCCTGGATTGGGATGCTAAAACATGGAATGAGGACTTCTGAATGGATTCTTCTGAAGGAATTGTCTCTACAGACATTCCTGCCCCAAACCCTCAGAGTTCACACAGTGTGCCAACTTCTCCTCAGGAAGAGCTAGATGCCTTGCTGATAGATGCTGAAGAGGCCCAACGCCTGCAAGATAACAGGAGTTCCTCTCCTGGCTAATTGCAAGGACTAAATCCCAGGATGACTGGGCTGAGGAAATACTAGCTGAGAAGGAAGGAAAGGAATTATACATAGAAGGAAACATAACAATCACTTACATGCCAATAACATGAGCCAGGGGACTCCACTAGAACTGAATTTTGAGGGAACTTGATCAAGGAGGCTAATATATATGACTGGATAAGCAATATTTGCTTATGACTTCAGGGAACATTCTAGGGTTGCAGACATTTATCATCCTAGCAAGGACCCTAGGGAATAGGACACTCTACTCACCACCAAAGTGACTATGACAGGCTTAAAAAAGGGCTCTGATCAGTGCTGAACAAAGTGAAAAGGTGTAAGCTGCCATGAATGAAAAGCAGAGGAAGGAATAAAGGAAACAGGTAAACCAGGTGTGTTGGAATGGACATATTATGTGAGGCAAAAAAAACAAACAAACAAAAAAAAAAAACCCACCAAGTTATATCCAAAATATATTGTTTCAAGGCCATCAGGAATGTGCTGATGAGATGGAAACTAAGGTCACACAAAAAAAGTTCAGTTGTGGCCCTCCTCTTCAGTCACAGACCTGGCTCTTTAACATTCATGATAAAGATGTGTCATGAAGTAATAGAGGTCAGCTGGAGGTAGTTAACTCTTGGAAATCAGGAGGCCCAAACTACCATGTAAATGTTAAGGTTAAAGGAGCAGACAAGATTGATAGGGTGTCTGGAGATAGCTCATAGACAATGGCATCCCTAGTGGCAAATAGGCTACTAGCTAAGAAGGGAGTTGGTCAAATTAAAAAAACAAGAATGGAGGAACAGGAGGCTGAGGGCAGTTGTCTCAACAGAAAGTCATTAGTACTTGCTCAGTTCTTATACTTGAGCCAATTTTCAGATCCAGAACTTACTAACTGAGGAGAGGCCAGAAGTCTGAAAGAAAGGATTCTGCCATACTCTGGCAAATACATATTATAATGATTATCCCAGTCCTTCCCCAGGAGGACCTGTGGCCACTTATCTGATAAGTACACCGGAGAAAGTAGAATACCCAAACATTTCCAGGGTCATTGACCACCAGGTCTGAGTTGACATTGATACCCACTGGCCCAAGGTACAGCATATGCATTAAATTAGTGCTATATTTTTAATAGTAAGGATTCATGGGATCAGACACTAAGCAGTAAAAACAGGAATAGCCCAGTAGCTATCTGTGGTGGTTTATTTTATACGTAATCTTGCCTGCACGTCCAGATATTTTGTCAAATGTTATTTTGGACCTTTCTGTAAAGGTGTTTTCTTATTTTCCCCAAAGCCTGTGACCATTCCAATAGTCCTTTGAGTCCCTCAGGAACTAGCACCTGCCCTTGAACACGAACTTACAGAGGTGCAGCTCTGCACGGAGCCCCACACAGCCTGGCTTCCAGGCCTGGTGGGTGTGCTCACAGGAGCAGCAGCAAGACTGCCAGCCCTTCATGCTCAAGGGCTGACCCCCCGGGCCCAGCCTTGGCCTTGAGCCTGACCAACATGAAGTGCAGTTTCTCAACCTCAGCCCCTATCCAGCAAATCTTGCCAAAGCCTGCCCACAATTGGCCAGGCAGCATCTCCAGCTCCAAGGCTGTGCATGGTATAAGGGTCACTTCCACCCAGTGGAAGAGTGTGCCTTGCTGGCGCTATGAATGGAGTGATAGAAGGCCCCTCCCCTGAAGTCTGTATAGTTTTTAAGATGACATTAACATTTAAATTCATGGATTTTTGAATAAATTTCCCTTCATTTCCCTCCATATTGTGGATGGACCTTAAGAACAAAGACCTTAAGAACAAAGAAGACCTTAAGAACAAAGACTGAGCTCCCACAGCAAGAAGGAATTCTGCAGCAAACTGCCTTTAGATGCAACAACGACTCTTCTGAGGGGCCTGCTAGCCTACCTCAATAGATTTTGGACTCACTGAGCCTCCACGGTCAGGTGAGCCAATTCATTAAAATAAAATCTCTCTGTAGATATGCTCCCATCCTATTGGTTCTGTTTCTCTGGAGAGCCCTGACTCACATACCATTATTATCAAAGACCCAGTGGAGGCTTCTGTGCTGCCAGTTTGCAGGGTTAGAGGGATAAGTCCCCAAAGGGGGTGTACTCTTGTCAGCACAAGTAATAAAAGTTCTATTGAATTACTGACTATAGAGCATTTTAGATCCTTATATCAAGGGAACAGCAGGCAAAAAACTTGTACCATATTGGCAGTGATAATTGACCCTGATTAGGGCTGTTTCCGTACTATAGAGGTAGAGAGAAATTTGTAACCCAGGTGATCCATTCCAGTGCCTTTTTGTAATTTTGTGCTGCATTGTGACTGTAAATGGACAGGGGCAATACCCCTGGCCTGAGGAAGGTGAGATTGCTAAGGACACAGACTCCTCAGGAATGAGGGTTTGGGTCCTATCACTGGCTAAGCCACCAAGAACTACTGAGGTGAGAGCCAAGGGTAAAAGAAATGTTGAACTTCCCCAGAATTGAACTGTAGTTTAAAATTTTCCCTGCCCAATGTCCCTTCCTTTCTCTCTTCCTGTAGGGCAACCTGGAAAGGAGTCTCAAGGCTTTTCCGCACACATCTTCCCTCACCATCTTTTTCTCACAGGCATTTTCTTATGTTTTGCACATCCAGTCCCATGTTGGCACCCTCTTTGAGGAGCTGAACTACACAAGGAACATGTGGTTGTTTTTTTATGGGGGAGACCTGGAAAGGGCAGCCATCCCTTCCTCTCACACTGTAATGCCCATAACTCAGTCATCTACCTTGAGTGATCCACAACAGTTAAGGATATGTGGTCTAACGGTGCCCAGGTAGAAGAGGAAAATATATATTTAGTGTGCACAAAGAAAATGCTGCTTCATCAGTGTTGTAGAAGACCAATGGTATAGAGAAACTGGGAAAAAACAGTTGAAATGACATCTTTGTAAATGTTCAGTACTCCAAGTTACGGGATTTTTGGTTGTTGGTTCATTGGTTTCTAGATTGCTTGTTTGTTTCACATGTACACACTTAATCTACAAAATTATATTCATATGCATAATTTCAATCATTGTTGACTCAACATATTCATGTGGTCATATAATTTTAATGAGCGTTTTGACAACTTCATAATATTTCACTGTGTGTACCATAACTTGCTTCATCAGTCATCTGTTATTGAGCTGTGTGTACCATAACTTATGATATTGAGCTGTGTGTACCAGAGCTGTGTGTACCATAACTTGCTTCATCAGTCATCTGTTATTGGACTGTTAGTTTTTTCTTTTTCTGTAGTTATAGACAAGACTGGATGATATTTTTATTTATTTGTCAGTTGGTTGGAATGAGGCATTTACCACTTTTACTTAAATAACTCCTCATGTTTTAGCTCTCAATTTAATATTATTTTCTCAGGATGCTTTCCCATATTCTCTGGACTTTAGCTTACTCTCTCTCTTTTATGTTATGTCAGCTTGCTATATTCCATATCATGTGTTATAGATTATTGCTACAACATTCTGCAAGTATTTAATTTTTTTAAATCCTCTCTTTGCTCACCATAATGTGCTATACACTGTTGTTTTAATATATTATCCATGGCACAGTAATTACAACATAATATATATATTCAGAAAAAGAAATGTAGTATTTGCCAGGAATTGAATTGCAGGTCATTTCTTAACCAACTTCCTTTCTCTCTTCATTTTAATCAATGATCAAATTTGCTTTTTGAGGAGTTCTTATTGTGACTCAGTGCAGTGGTTAACGAACCTGACTAGTATCCATGATGACACAGGTTTGATCCCTGGCCTTGCTCAGTGGGTTAAGGATCCGGCATTGCAGTGAGGTGTGGTGTAGACTGCAGATGTGGCTTGGATCACACATTGCTATGGCTGTGGTGTAGCCAGCAGATGCAGCTCGGATTCGACCCCTAGCCTGGGAACCTCCATATGGCATGGGTGCGACCCTAAAAAGACAAAAAAAAAGTTCCTTTTTGAAAATTTCTCATGAAACAGATTTTTGGAATGCTTTCTTTAATTTTTTAATATATTTAAGAAATGCCATTTCATATATGGAAATCTATATATTTAGATCATGTTTTAATTTGTATGAGGTCTTTCTTTAGTAGGAAAATTGGCTTGTTGAGATGTTCAGTGAAAAATATTTTCTTACATGCGTCATTTCATGTTGTAAAATTTTTTTTATGGAGATTGGTTAATTGCTACCTTACCAATTAAAGAAATCTGCGAAGAAATCTGTGGATAATAGCTAATATATTTGACATCACAATGTAGGGATGTGATACACATGAGTGTGACTTTGAATCTTCTTCCAAACTTATATATACACGGTCAAATAAAGAAACTTAATCGTAGTAAATGTCCATGGGAATGGAGGTTTGCTTTTAATAAAACAGATAAGTCTGTGAAAAATCTTGACAGAGGAGTAACCTAAGAGTAAAGTCAAACAGATACATTGTAAATAAAGGCACAGAAAGAATAGGCAAGCCTAGTGATGTGTTAAATGATGGTAGAAAAATTTACTGCCTTTCAAGAAATAAATTAGGCAGCCCTGTGTTGGCAATGTTATCTTACCTTCCTCCACTTTGTCTCTTTGAAGCTACATCATTTGAAGGAGGGCGAATCTCATAGGCTATAGACTCATTTCATTGTGCTTCTGATAAAAGTAGTTTTGAGTCTTAATGCAATGTTGTGTAGAAATAATGTTTTTAAATCTACAATAAATAAGGTGGGATACTTTCTTGTTTTATCCACATATTAAAAATTACCTGATTGCCCAGAGTAGATATTTCCTGGGTTAATTTTATCTATATAGTTCCTCATAGTTTGGAGAAATCTGATTGGTAATAAAATAAAATAAACCAGTGGGACCTAATTAAGCTTGAAAGCTTTTGCATGGCAAAGGCAACCATAAAAACAGTAACAACAATAATAAAAAAAAAAACTAAAAGACAACACATAGAATAGGAGAAAATCCTTGCCAATGATACAACCAACAAGGGAATATTATCCAAAATATACAAAAAACTCATACAACTCAACAACAACAAAAAAAACCCAATCCAAAAATAGTCCCAAGACCTAAGTAGACATTTTTCCAAATAACACATATGGCTAGCCAATAGGCACATGAAAATATGCTCAACATCACTAATTATTAGATGTAAATCCACTCATCTTTAAAAGCCTCAAATTTACCATATATAAAAATACAAATGTTTCAATTCACGGTGCCTGGGAAAGAGATTCTCAATCTTTGAGTGTATGAAGGAGGACTTGGGATCAACACTTGTGGCAGAGAGAGGAAGCAGGATTAAGCATTTCCGTAAGAATGAAACCAACTTAGAAAAAAAGTAATTTTAAAAACAAGAACAAATTTGGACAATGTACATTACCTGATTTTAATATGTATAAAGGGGGAGTTCCTGTCGTGGCGCAGCAGAAATGAATCCGACTAGGAACCATGAGGTCGCAGGTTTGATTCCTGGTCTCGCTCAGTGGGTCAAGGATCCAGGGTTGCTGTGAGCTGTGATGTAGGTCGCAGATGTGGCTCCGATCTGGCATTGCTGATGTATAAAGCAACAGTAATCAAAAGGGTGGTATTAGTGAAAGGATAAACATAAACATCAGTGGAACAGGATAGAGTCAGAAAATATACATCACCATTGCTGTTGGACCGTGTACATTACCTGATATTAAGATGTATAAAGAAATAGTAATCAAAAGGATGATATTTGTGAAAGGATAAACATATAAGTCAATGGAATAGGATAGAGAGTCAGAAAATATACATCATCATTGCTGTTAATTAAAAGTTCTGAGCAGTTCAGTGAAAGAAAATAAGTCTTCCAAAATATAGTGCTGGAACAGCTATGTATCTATATGAAAGATAAGTAAACATCTGCACATATCTCATACAATATACAAAAAATCAAATTAAAATGGATCATGGATCTAAAAGTGAAAGTTAATAGTATGCAACTTCTAGAAGAAAATTAATAGAAAATGTGTAACATTTTGGAGTAGAGAAAGATTTCTTAAATAGGATACCAAAATCTTGAGCCTTTATAAAACAAATAGAATTTTCTCAAGGCATGCAAACTATTACATTTACAATGGATAAGCAATGAGATCCTTTTTATAGCATAGGAAACTATACCCAATCCCCCATAGAACATCATGGGGGATGATATGAGAAAAAGAATGTATGTAGAAGTATGACTGGGGCACTGTGCTATAAAACATAAATTGGCACAAGACTTTAAGTCAACTATAATTAAAAAAAAATTAGGAGTTTTTGTGGTGGATCAGCAGGTTGTGAATCCAACTAGTATCCATGAGGATGCAGATTCTATCCCTGGCCTCACTCAGTGGGTTAAGGATATGGCTTTGCTGTGAGCTGTGGTATATGTCACAGAAGTGGCTCAAATCCCATGTTGCTGTGGAGGAGACCAGCAGCTCTAGCTCTGATTCAACCCCTAGCCTGGGAATTTCCGTATTCCATGGGTGCTGCCCTAAAAAGCAAAAAAAATAAAATAAAAAATAAAAATTCAATTCAATTCAATAATTGGAAAACAAAAAGCTTAGCTTCTTTAAAGAGCACCATTACAAAAATTAAAAAAAAAATCAAGCTTCAGAATGCAAATTAGTGTTTGCAATATATAGTTCTGAAAAAATACTTGTATTCAGATTACATAAAGAACACTCACACCTCAGTACTAAGAAGTCATCGGTGTTGGTAGTTCCCATCTTGGTGCAGTGGAAACGAATCCAACTAGGAACCATGAGGTTGCGGTTTCAATCCATGGCCTTGCTCAGTGGGTTAAAGATCTGAAGTTGCTGTGAGCTGTGGTGTAGGTCGCAGACATGGTTTGGATCTGGTGTAGCTGTGGCATAGGCTGGCAGCTGTAGCTCCGATTAGACCTCTAGCCTGGGAACCTCATGTGCTTCAGGTGCAGCCCTAAAAAACAAAACAAACAAAAAAAAAAGAAGTCAACCATGCTACAGGCAAAGAATTCAACAGACACTTCACCAAAGAAGTATACTAATGGTTAATAAGTGCATACAAAGATATACTGTATCACTAACTACCAGGGAAATCCAAAGTTACAACACAGTAAGATACCACTTCACACAAATTATAATGGGCACATTTAGAAGATTTTCCTTACCAAGTTTTGGTAGTGATTTGAAATGACTGTAGTGCCAAAATGGTGTTTCTGTGTCTATGTGACCCAGACCAAAGTTCAGTGAACAGAGGAGCCTCTAGGTTCCTCTCCATCTACCGCAAAAGAACTTGTTTCTGAGAACCCCATAGATGTACACTCTGGCAGGGTGCTTACAGAAAATGGAGTTCCTTCCAGGGACTGATCTTGGCTTTGAAGCATCTCGGTCATTGGTTAGATTAAATTCTCTGCCCTTAATTAAACTACCTGCCAGAAATGAAAACAAATGCTCTCAGGAGGAGTATAAATTATACAGAGCTTAAATTAAGTCCAAATTTTAAAATTTACATTGTCTGCCATTTGAGCAAAATTAACCTATGATTTAAGTATGGAATAGTTGACAAAAATAAAGATTAAAAAATAAACAGTAGAACAGAGGCAAAATAGAGCCAAATATTAGAGTTGTCTGAAAGAGACTGTGAAGTAATTGTGATTAACATGTTCAAGTTATTAAATGAAAACCAGGAAATGTCTTCAGAGCACTCAATTTATAAATATATATATACAGAAATTCTAGAACTGAAGAATACTATACCATAAGTGAAGTTAATAATTCAAAGGATAGCACACAGACTAAAGAATAAAGTGTGGCATATACCAAAAACAAACAACAAAATAAAAGACACAAAAACCACATAGCAAGAGACGTATGGTATTTAGTAACAAGCGTAATACTGATAGAACAAATCTTCACATATTGAGGTATGGGGAAGACATTCTGGCTTATACATGATTTAACTTAAACTTTAGGTTAACCAAAACAGCCTGTTTGTGGCCTACTAAATAGTCATTGTGCATCTGCTTTAACCATTAAGTAAAAGAATGCATTTAAAAAAGTCAAAATGGGATAACTGTGGTTCAGGCATTCAAAATGGAGCTTGGTGGCTGTCGTGGATACAACTTCAGAAATGTTCCTGTTTTACTAAGAACTTGAATTTTATGAACTATATTAGTCTCAAGGAAGCCACCAGCCTTTCTCAAAACAATACAGCTGAAATTGACACAACATTTTAAAACAACTATTCTTCAATAATTTTTTTAAAAAAAGTGAAAAGACAAAAAACAAAATCAAAACAACATCCGCTAGCTGCCAGCTGCAGCCTTATAGTCTTAAGGTTTCTCCTTGTAACTATGCAACTATTTCAGACCCCAACAAAGCCTTCTTAACAGATACGCTTCTTGCCAACCCCAATTATAATCCTTGGCAAACAATTTATGTAATTTTGTGGTTTTTGCTTTTATACAATTCTCCCAGTTTGTACTCAAGAGGAACACATGCTTCTGAAATCTGTGTCTTCCAGGATGTAGTTCTCATTTTGGCTCAAATAAAACTTTTTTCTACTCCTGTGATAGATTGCTTTATTGATTATTTCCATTGGCACTACACATTCAATTTATGGCCCTAGAAAAATGGAAGAAACTTGAGTACGGAATTAATATCTGAAGTGTTAAGATAATTCTCTAGTATCAATGGAGTTTAAGTTATAGATGTAAGAACCCCAAGTTTTAAGAGTGATATTTCATAATGATGAAAGGGATAATCTACCAAGAATATATAACAATTCTAAAATTGTGTGTACCTAGTAATCTAGCCTCAAAATATATAAAGCAAAAATTTATGGAACTAAGGGGGAAAATAGACATTTCTAAAATCAAAGTGGGAAATTTCAACATACCTCTATTAGTTATTGATAGTACATTCAGACAAAATACCAATTAGAATATAGGAGATTTATTATTATTCTTACAAGTTTGATCTAATTTATATGTATAGCTTTGAAACAAATAATTGCAGAAAAAAACATTTATGAGAGCAACCTCCTCTAATTTGTACAAAACCAGTTACATTTGAGAAATGAATATTTTGAAGTTCTGATTATTGATCCCTTGTTATTTAGTTTCTGAGGCCATTTCAAACAAGTATATAGAAAATAAAATACATTTTTTTTGATGAATGACAGACTTAAAACTGGTATATTTTCCTGGGAATAACATTTGTTTACTTGAGAGTACATGGACACAAACTTTTAAAATATTGGCTTTCTGATTATTATGACTCCAGATCAGAATCATGTCTTAATTTACCTATCTTTTAAAACTTTTTTTTAAGTTTCAAGAAGAAATTTGAAAGTTAATAATCATATAAATTTATATGTACCCAATAATACTGAACAATTATGTGCATCAGAGATCAGTAAACTACAGTGAGTATTGTGTTTTTGTAAATAAAGTTTTACTAAGACATAGCCATACCTCTTTATTTATATATTGACTGTAGCGGCTTTCCCATTGCAATGGAAGGTATGAGCAGTTGTGAATAAGACCAAAGTGCCGACAGGCCTGAACAATTTACTCTCTGCCCCTTTAAGAAAAAACATTTGCCAATCCCTTATCCCTGATTTACATGTTTGAACAAGCAGAGGCTAATTGGAAGAAATTTAAACCATATGGCACTCTTAAGTCTATTACTCATTTATGTTTAAAGATTTGCAAAAAGGTCAATTGTTGCATTGTTCTGATTGTTCAAGTATGAGCCCTTCATATTAGAAATTGCTGTATGTCTGTATGTAAGACCCTGGAAACCTATACTGGGAATTTAATATTTGAGAACTAATATTACACATATTTTATTATGATATGAAAAAACATATAAATGTATGGACATCAAATCCTTTGCAAATTGGAGATAATTTGGGGACAAGGGAATTAGTTGAAAACTCTCAATATAATTATTCAGTACACTCTCAGGACCACTACACAATCAATAAGATAAATAACATTTTCAAAGCAGATAGAAAATGACACCTTATCATCTATAACTACCTTCCCTGTTCCTCAATATGTACTTTTTATTCAATTTCTTTATAAGGAATATCATATGCATCCCAAACTTGCTCCACCATATAGTTGTAAAAAAAGAAAGGAGAAGAAAAAAAAAAAAAAAGACAGGGGAAATGAAATCACATCTCTACACCTCTGGAAACAATCATACTGTATGAGTCAGACAGAAGGTCAGTGCTATTTTGCCAGAATACCATAGTATAACTCTATTGAAAAACCAAACCAACACAAAAATAGTAAAAAGGAAAAAAAAAAAAAAAAAGGATAAACATTCAAAATACTGCAGCCTCTGTGGTTTGATACTGTGTGGATAGTCCTCATTTATGGCTAAGTATTGGAAGATCTGTTGTGAATACTAGTGGTTGTACTTTGAAAATAAAAGACTGGCAGCAGTTCCAGGGCAATTGTGTGATTTAAAGAGAATCTTTAAAATTTTAAGGCCACATAGTGCCTGCCCTTCAAGATGTAGAACCTTATGTTGTTTTTCAATTTGATTATACCTACCCACATACATTTTGTGTTTCAAGTATCCTGTGAAAATTAAAAATAATATTGTCTTAGGGATGCAAATTTTAACCTCAAGATACCTATTTTAATTCCACTTTGAATTTTGTTAATTTGATTAACTGTTAGGCAGACATATTAATCTGGGAAACATGATTTTGAATTCAAAAGGGTATGGGTACATTTCTGGATATAAGCAATTACTTTTATTTTATTGCTTTTGATTTTTCGCTAGTGGCAGTAATATATCCTCATATATGTGTTTATACATAGTTGTAAACATACATCTATTTTTCTCTATGAAATCAGTGAGAAAAAAGTAACAAGTTAATGAAAAATATTGACAATTTGGTATCTCGTGTCAGATATTAAGTTGCATAGAGTTTCTGTAGTATTAAATCCATATGAGGAAAAACAGTTTATAGTTATGGCAATCACTACTATCAAGATGAATAGACCAATGGTAGAATAGATGGATAGATAGATAAATAGATAAATAATAGATATAGGCATACATACATGTCACTACATACACACAAATACATGCACATATACATGCTGTTGCATAACTCAAGGCCACTCAGTTTACAATGATGGTCAGTAATGGATATATGCACAATGCCTCTGAAACTTCTATTTAATTAATTTGATATTGTTCAACAAATTTGAGAATGACTTAAGCACTCAGTAAAGATATTAACATTTTTCCTTTCAATGATACAAAAACTTCCATTATCTTTCAAGTCAAATATTTACTTTTCAAAATTGTGAACAAAAGACTAAAATAAGTTGAAGTAACATGCCAGTTTATCTCTGTAAGTCTATGCTATGATTAATTATATAGCCCCCATACTTCTTCACCCAAAAGACTATTAATTATATGATAGTATTTGCACATATATTGATACCATTAATAATTCACTGAAAAATGTATCAAGTTAAAAAAGTTAACACGTGTATAAAAAAATATACATGTGTAAATAAAAATATCAAAGAATTGTGGGAAAACCAGACCAATTCCATTATAATTTTGTTTATAGGTAAAAATAAAACATTTGATAATAATTCTTTATTTTCAGAACTAATAGATTAGGTAAGACAAACATCAACTAAAAACGTGCTGACAAAGAATTATTCATTTATATTATTTAAAATTTATTTAAATTCTCAGCAATAGGATGAAGTAATATTGACAGGTGGCTATTGATGAAACTGATAAAAGTTCATTTGTTTTTCAAATTCGCCTGTCTCATACTGAGTTTCAAACAGTATTAAATACTTAGAATACAGAAATGAATAAGCATTGTCCCTACCTTGGTAGATTCCAGTCTAGTGGGAAATGGTGACTTGCAAACATTCGACATTCATTCAGTGATAAAAATAAAGATGTATCTAAAGAGCCCCATAACCCATGAAACTTGTTTTCTCAGATATTTTTCTTCCTTTATAAATATAAGAAATTTTAAATTTTATAAGTAAGATTCTTCTTTAGTATTACAGAATCTTTGTCTTTCTGTTTTTCCTTGTTGCTTTCTTTTGCAAGTTCTTTGATAAATGCATTGTTATATCAGTTGTCTATTTGCTTTGTTTATGCCTAGACAAACAAAAAGAAATATTGGAATGTGCCAGTCAAAATATTTACAGTAAAAGCTGTTTTACCAAATGAACTGTCCTGAAAATTGAGGAATTTTTTTTTAGTATAAAACCTACATAATTTTAGATATTCTGAAGAATAATGCTCTGAATTTAACTACTAAATGAATATATCAATGCTTAGTTTAAAATTTGAGCTAATATATGCCTTATCTTTATGTCATCTGCCAGCAGTGGTAAGGGAACTAGACTTGTAGTGGAAGCTCAAATAGTTTACTGTCGTGTTAGTATAGAAGTTTTCTAAATTTCAATAGACACTTCAAAAAAAGCATTAATACTTCAAGAGCAAGATAAAATCAACTGAAAAAGCTGTTAATGTGGAAATCATTTTGTTCTAAGAGCAAATGTAAAAAACAATGTAACCTCCAGACAATAAATCTGTGGTTGTTTTGAGGTCAAAATGATCAGTATTATTTTCTCTTGAGCAACACAGGAAGTAAAAGGACTCCTTTGTTAATTCCATCTGGCTCACAGATGTAATTTATTGTGAAAATTGGTAATATATGAAAATCTTATGGCAAATCTGTTTTGAAACACGTTCATCTTTATGGTGAGAATAAAGGCCTAGTACATGTTATAGATATGTTTAAAGAGGATATAATTATGTAGTCAAATCATAAAAAAATTATGTTACTAAATGATGATCTTTTTAAACTAATGATTCTTACCTAAAATAATATTTAGCATTTATTTCACCAGTACAAAGGATGACTTTTGAATAAAATATTTTAAAGAAATTCACTTCTAGTACTAAAAGATATAAGGATATATGTAGTAAATATATTAGGGGAAAACTCATTCAATAATGTTTTTGATAAATTTTGGCTTATGAATCATTTCTTTGGCAATTCTGCTACATTCTTTGTTTCCATTTAAATTTGATTTCTAATAAAACATTAACTAGATACTTTATACTTATCCTTTATAATGTACATAAAATACAACATCTTAAAGATTTCGTTTTTAAAAGTGCAAAAGTAGACCTTTAAAAAATGATATCATAGTCACATCACTAAATCTCTACACACACACACACACACACACACACACACACGGCTTTTATTCCATATCTAGCTTTTTCACCATGACCGTTTTATGTATTAAAAACAATCTGGCTGATAATATGGTGTGTAAATGAACTTTAATGTGGTGCCTGATATTCTGATATAGTCAGTTATTGTCCTGAGCCTGTATTACTGAATCTTACTTCCCTACTGTTCTTCCCACAGGGACATAAATTCTAAAATGTATCTAGAGTCCTTGCAATTATAAAGTCATACTCCTTCCTATGGGTCAGCTAAGAGGGAAAGGTTATAAGTTCAGAAAATACTGCTGAACCAAGCAGCTTATGCTTTTGCCTGTCAGCTTATAGGCCCACAATATGTTTTCTCAATATCACAGAGAAAGATGTGAACCGTTGCCTTGTAGTTTCAGGTCAGGTGCTGTGCTGAGATGATAACACTAAGGCCCAGTGAACCCAGCATTACTGTGATATACAGGTTTCTTTTTAAACCAACAAGATTACATTTAATGATGGCCTCAATGAAGCTGAGTTAGGTGTATAATAGGCAAAAATAGAAATAGAGAGGAAAAGTTAAAGGAGGTGAATTCATGATAAAAAAAAAAAGCTTATCTGTGCCTTTCCAACATGTGAAAACAATTTGAAGTTTTGATTCCATGAGTACATCCAACATTATTTTCATTTCTTTGACCAACATGTACTGTATTTCCTAGATAAGGTGCATGTTTCTAAAATGGCATCTGGAATTTCATTATTGGGTTTAAACTGGAAATTTTTAAATATGATGTCGTAAAACTAAATGATAATTTGATGTGACCAGGATAACTTAATAACTTCTCTAAGCATTTTGGCACTTTCTTCAGGCAACAGGGGTCTCTTTTCACATATATAAATATGGCTTTTGGAAAACATGAATGGAAAGTAAGCAAACAGTATAATAGCCAGATGTATCCAAATTGCCTACCACATCCACTCAGCTGAGATTTAGAAGACCTTTGTAGTTACATGCAAGCTTTAAAGCTGTTCACAATACTACTTACCCAAATGAGGCACTCCAGAAGTTAACAGTGCAAATAACTGCAATATTCAATACAACTTTCTGACATAATTACTTGGGCTTTAGGCCCAGGACAATTTTGAGCTTCTGAAACAAACAACTCTGCAATCAACTTAAAATCAATACTACTATTTGATTTTAGTCATATTTGTTACCTTTTAGAATTTTGATAAGCACTGTAATTTTGTAGTATTGATCGATATGACATGCTCTCTTTCAATATAAAAATCACAAACATCAATTTAAGTTACTGGGAAAAGTTTATGAGAACTCACGAAAAACATTTCACCCATCTTAACATTCTCCACTGCAGAAGTTTGCAAATCTATCCTTTGTTTATGAGCATATAGCTTTGTCTAAGAAGAGCAAGCAATCAGGTACTATTCAAGTGAAACCAGCCAGTTAGAAAAATGCCTGTGTAACGGTTTTGTTGTTGTTTGTTTTCCAGTTTCTTGGCTTATCAGGGTATACTTTATAATGGAAAATCTTTTGAATAAAATATAATTTTATTATTCAAAATGTGGATCTCGAGCAGATTTATCTGTTGTTTTGGGGTGTACACCTGTATGGTGCAATGGAATTGTAGGTTATAAAAAGAAGGCTTCAGAATACAACATTAATTTTCTTTCTTGCAGCCCAGGCCCTTGTCCTAACTGGTGTGTATGTTCAGCTGGTTCTCCAAACCTTGGTCACCAAGGAACAAAATCCTCTTTGTGATTCGTGAGATGCTTGTCTTGATGGAAAGCAATGGATTTTTTTTCCTAAAGTAAACTTAAGAAAGTTTCTATTTCAGAGTGGAACATATTAAAAGCAGTATACTTTGCCAAATTTAGAACTTGTTCTTCTTAGGGACTAAAATTATGAACTGGAATTTTTCCTGTCCAAATTCTATTTAATATTGCCAACATTTACTTCCTGGTTCTAGAGAATGGCATCTCAGATAGTCAGAGTTACAATATAAGTTCCTTCAAAACTGAGACAACTTTATAAAACATAAAGTATGAATATAAGAATGTTATAAAATGTCATTGTGCATTTTCTGATGGCAATATTTTTAAATGAATCAATAATGTAATACACTTAGTTTTCCACCCTTTCCATAAGTGAACTTGAGAAGAACTATATTTCTAATAATCTTTGATGCTAAAGAAATAATTTGTGATGTACATATCAATGTTCATTATAATTTTATTTTTCTCTAACATTCCACATCCCTATGCTAGTTTCAAAATGTAATACTGCTTATCAGACAAATACCTGCTCAAAATTTATTTGCAGTTTTCTGTTTTTTTCTCCAGAAAATAAGATCCATACATGTGTATATATAAGTAGACAGTATTTACCAAGCTTATAAAAAAGCATACAAAAATAATGACATTTGCTTGTCATGCTAGTGTAGGTATATAATTCTGGAGGTTACTTCAAAGTAGAAGGCAATGGGCAAACTGAGCACTGTGGTCATGTTACAAAGTAACATACATTATATCATAGATATAGTTTGCTAGTTGGACACTTGAGTGTGGAGTCCCCCTGAAGTTAGTATAATTGGTGCCAGCTGTTTTAAGCATTGCTTTTCTTGTTTTGTTTTGTTTTGTTTTTTTTTTTTTTTTTTTTTTGGACACAAGCCAACTGGACTTGAAAGCAATTCCACTAAAGAAGAAGACACCAAAGACTGATGCAAAGTATATGTATTTCTTTCAAGCCATTTTCCTCAAGCAGTTCATCTCAAGGGTATGATGATTCAAACACAATAATAGTGATAATGGGTTGCTTAACTGTTAAAAGGCAGCTGGACTGGTTGAAGCCAACATGAGTGGAGAAAAAACATTTGGTTTTAAACTTTCTCTTTATGAAAGAAAAATTTCCCCTCAACGATGTGGGAAATGATTTATTTTCATCCCCCTAATATTTTCTATAACATAATCTTCTATAAGAGTTATGTGTAGCTAAAGTAACAAATGGGCCCCAAATCTCCAAATTTTAGTTTCTTCATAATTATTTTCCTTCAGCAAGTATTGAGCAAAAATTATTTTTTGCTAGAATCCAAATATCAGATAATATTCTTTCCTCCCTCCAAATTGTAATGACACAAATCATTGTATAACTGAGATATATCTCAGATATCATCTAAGAGCCTTATCAAAATTCACACCATTTCACTTTAAAACCTGGATTAACACTTAAAGCCTTTCAGTCGCTAAGCTAGTGACAGTTCTACTCTATGACATACTAACCTTCTTCCTTATTTTACCAAACAGTGATTTTACGAAATATATACTAGTTTAAGTAAACTGTAAAACTCCAAGCTAATTAGTGAAATCAAATTGATAAACCAAAATTTGTAAATCTAAAAAAGTAAAAGTTTCATTTTAGACAACAGGGCACTAGTAAAGTGCTAAAAGTAATAGAAAGTACACAGAGAAGTATGCTTAAAAGGAATAATTTGACAGCAAAGCAGAATATTAATATTAAAGACAAGAGAAATAGTCAGGAAACCAAGGTAAGAATTACCCTATTGCTCTTGGAGTCACATTCAGAGGAAAAAGAAAAGAATTTGAGAAAACCTGTGAAAAAACAAAAGTCTGGGCTTGAAAATAACTGAATAAAAGAAAGGAGTGTTCATGTTTTGGATGATGAACCATATATTCATCTAACCAGTGTTTACTGAGCTACTGCTACCTACAAAACACTTTCCTCTTTACTGTGATTAAGAAGAGTGCATCACTGAGAGAAGCAGACAGGAGTATAGTTAACATCTTTATCATTGCCCAATATCTTTGCCCTTAAACATATTTGTTTAGATGACCTTTTCACGTTTCTTATGTCTCTGGAAGAACATGGAAAGGAATAAGTATCTTGTGTATAGAACAATAACTAGAAGGGCAGAGTATTATGCAAATAAGTAATTTGGCACACTTAAAATCAATTGCCCTACATAATTTGTTTTATGAATTATTCTCTCTCTACTCTTCCCAGGTCTCCTATAACTACCTTATACTTTCTCTACTATTGAGGATTCTACCTCTTCTCTCTTTATTCTGAAAGAACCCTGAGTCAACATGAGGCTATGGGTAGGGAGAACATATTAACTGAGTCATCCTGAATGCACTCCCATGAGTTAATTGAGTAGCCTTACCAAAAGATCTTTAAAATAGAGAATAAGTTAGCTTCACAAAGAAGAATTATTTGCACTTATACATGTGTTTCACCTCTAATTTCTTACCCATATTACTAAAGAAGAACATTTTTAAGGCCAGGTGAGAGTTGGCTAGTACTGGGTACAATAAGGTTTCTCCTGCACCATAATTTTATCAGTAGATGGGACCCCAACCGCAGCTATTAGTCAACAAGAAGGCAATGGATCAGCTCAACGTTCCTCTCCCATGGCACTACTGACATTTTGGGCCAGATAGTTTTTTGTTGTGAGAGACTGTCTTGTGTACAGTAGGATGTTTAGCAGCATCCCTGGTTTCTACTAGATTCCAGTAGCATTCCCCTTCCCCCAAATTATGACACTTGTCCCATGAAAGGAACAAAATCACCCCCAGTTAGAATCACTAGGCTAGCTGGACCACAGTCCATCAAACCAATACTCAGAAAAATTTCAGTTTATAAGGGTCATACCAATTGATTCAGGCTCTCAGACCTCATATAGTGCCTTCCTCCATCTGTGAATTAGAAGCCCAGCTTAAGTACTCATATCAAAAATAAGTTCTACAAGTTATTGCCTGTGGAATGCATAAGCAATGAGATCCTGCTGTATAGCACTGGGAACTATATCTAGTCACTTATGACGGAGCATAATGTGAGAAAAAGAATGTATACATGTATGTGTGACTGGGTTACCTTGCTGTACAGTAGAAAATTGACTGAACATTGTAAACCAGCTATAATGGAAAAAATAAAAATCATTATAAAAAGAAAGAAATGTTCTTTCTTGTCCATGGATAAAATACTTTTAGATCTATTCATTGGAAGCAGAGGCAATATTCTTATTGGTTCGGTGGCTTTTCTACTTAATAAGATCAAGTTTATTAACACCAGAAACCGAAATATTTTTGCAGTCAGTATTTGTTTGCTAGTAAAATAAATGTATTCTTTCTTTGTAATCCCATTGTATAAACTTTATAAAATAAACATAGGATTACTCTTTTTTCTTATGTTCCAAATCCAAATAATCACAAAGAGAACTTTACAGAAGTTGATAAAATTGACCTTGAATTCTCAGTTATCAATGTGCTGATCCATACTTACCACATAGGCTATCAATTTAGGATTCTGTTTTGAACAACTTAGATTTTAATATTATGATAGTCTCTCTGTATGCTTTATTAAATGATTGCTCAAGCATCTAACACAACAGATAAACATTAAGCATAACTTTAAATTCTTTAGCCACAAGAGATAATATTCATGTTTTTCAATAAATGTATAAAATAATCCATTTAATGAAAAGAACCCATGTATCATGTCTACTCATTCTCAGTCAGCATTTGATAGGAACATGTATTCTCATCAGATCTTTATGTATGTCTTGATTTAATCAGGAAGAGAGCAAATTAAACTGAGTACTTAGGATAATTGGGACTATAAACAGAAGCAAAAACAGTTGCCTGTTTTTTCCCTAAGCACTGAGTAAAAAGATATAAATCTTATATTTAATATGTTTCAATGTCCTAATGCTTATCAAAGTCATTTTAGAGCCATGACAATTCTGAAGTTATTATTTTGTAACAATGACTGGATATTAGCTATAAAATAACTAATTGCCTATGTTATCAAGGGCCAAATTTTAATCATATGTATTGTCTATTTTCTTCTTCCTTAACTTTTCTTCACTCGATTAGTCAATAATATTCAATGAATTTGCAGAGTAGAGTCTACAACTGATCAGTTTCTGATTGGAATTCATCCTTAGGAAATAATTTTGTAATAGCAAATGTTTAGAACAGAAAAAAATACTTAAGCTTTTCAGTTTATAGTATTTTCTCACTTACTTGATATCCCTGTAAATGCTCTAATGATCTTGTTTTGAAACTTAAGTTTTCACATAGTTTCAGAGGACTGTATGTATTGCCAAAAAGAACCTTACAGACTCGATATACATGTCTTTTTCACCAAATACACACACAGACACACACACACTAATACTCAAGGTCATGAACTATATCTATTTCCTTTATAGGGTCTTCTGCACAGTAGGTGCTCAATTAATATTTGTTAATGAGTTACATGATTCATACATGTGATGGTTTTAAGACTATAGCATTTGATTTTATGCCTCTCTAACGCTGAATACCAGGAAAAAAAAATAGAGAATTTACAGTGGTGAGATTAAAGGGTTTTATACTGCACATGAACAGATTGCATCCAGGGTTTCTGGGCACAAGGTATTCTTATATATTGATGTTAAATTTTAAGTGTGATGTACGCTATTTGGTAGGTAAATTGAAATCTCAGATGTATTTAAGATCCAACTTGGCATATGTTGAGCTTATTTATACTATTTAACTTAGAGTTTACTTTCAGGAAATATAATAATTTTAAAAATTGTAAAACATACAGAAGGGAATAGTTTTGCCTATGTTTTTGGCAGTTGAAAATGAAATATATCTATAATTCCCTCTAATTAATTGATTTTAATATTTGAAGAAAATTATCTGGAGTATTTCATACTTTTGCAAGATGGTTTGACTTCCAATTTAAAGCTATATTTGAGGAAGAAGAAATATTTTCTCTGCGGATAATCTTTAATTTTTAATTGCTATAATTCTGCTATGTATAACTCCTTGCCCATTTCTACATAACACCATCCCTTTTTAACTCCCTTGGTGAGACTTTGGTATTATGTCTAAAATATTAGTAGAAGATTATTATCAGCGTCAGAAGTGACTCCTTATAAAGCCTTATTAAAATTTGTGTAGGTGTGTTCAAAATATTGTCAGAGACCTTGACACAAGCCCCAGTTAAGATCCCTTAAGTATCCTAAGTCTTTGCTTCCGATTAACCACGTGGACACAGTGAAGAGTCAGGCATTTGTTTATTGACTCCCATTCAAAACTGGAAGCATTTTGTAAAAGTATCATAGAGATTCACAAATTAAAATTATTTCTAAGGGTACCACTTATTATTTATGTATTATGTATTTTAGAACACAAGAAAAAATTAAGGAATTCTAACTTTTACTATACACTCATAATTTATAAAGTGCAATTAAAAAAAAGGTATGGCTGATTTTTTTTAAGCCTGTATCCAAGTCACTTCGGAGTATATGGTCCCAGGCCAGTGGTAGTCTCATATTTTTAGGCATTTTGGAAAATACTTCTTTGGGAAGTAGCTTTATAGTTTGTGGTATATTTTATTGACTTCACGTGGTAGTGATGGACTTTTATACTTTAAATTTGGATTTCATTTGAGAATAAAGATGCCACATATTTGGAAACAAAACTCATTAAAAATATAAGTAATGGAATTGGGTTGTGCCATTTTTAGCCCCCAAATAGTCTGTGTTTTTAATAGTTCTAAGACTGATTTTTGTTTATGCATGACTCATATATTTGCAAGAAAATACAATAAAAGAGGTTTTCCAAATTTTTGGAAATGGAATAAATGGAATCTCTCCCAAGATAGCCATTTTAAAGAACAGCTCTCCTTTGATGGAGTAAATTTAGGCATTTCTATTAAAAAAGCAATTATTTATAGTTACATTTTATATTCTCACTTAGGAAAAATAAGAAGCTATCAGATTGAGCTTGGGCATAATCTGGCTTCAAGGATGTCCTATAGCTTCTCAGAGATCTTGCAATACAATTAGAGATGGTACCACAGAATTGTTATTATCCATAGCTTTTAAAAAAACATATATATCTATGAAAGACAAAGTGCCTTTTCCTGTGATCTTCTTTCTAACTTGGTTCTTGCCCTTATTAAACTTTTAGTGTTACTTGGAATTTTAGCCTGGGAATTACTTGGGCTTAATCAGCACAAGCTGGTAATTCCGTTTCCATTACTATTCTAGTAGGCAAGAAGTGGGCATTTATCCAACAAAGAAAATGTTGATTATATGTCGAAAAATTGACGAAATACATCCCAATTTTTTCAGTTGCTGCTTTAAATTGGAAAGGGAAGCTACAAAAGTGACATCTTAAAATTGAGTTTAAATGTTTGTAGACAATTCAACAAAAAGTGAGTTCCTTCCAGAGAAACCATCTAGACAGCTGTAATTTTGTGGAATTTCTTTCCATGGAAAGTTAGAGCTTCTTTCTAAACTCTTTTTAATTATATGTCTTCAGGAATGCTTCTTTGTCTCCTGAGGCTGGGCCCATACTGACTTGAACTTGGAAGTTTTGAGTCATGATTCTTTTTAAGTCTTATTTAAAGTAGGTATTGATTTTAGTGTTTTTTTCTCTTCTTAAACTAATGTCTTAGTATAATAATTGGGGCTTCATATAATACATATGTTAAAATCCTTAATAAAATCAGAATAAACAAAGCATTATTTCCAAATTCATTCACACATTCATTCAATATATATTTATTTAGTATATTTTTGTTTATACACAATGCTAAAAGTTAGAACTACAATTGTAAAAAACAAAAAGGAAGAGACTTCATGCCCTGATTGGTCTCATAGTTTATCAAAATCAAGAAATTATTTCAGAGAATTACTATCTTATTATAAGCCATATATCCAGGTTTATCTAAATTGTCACATATAGATAAAGAAAGCCAGTGGTGTTGTCATACCATCTTTGAAATATATTTATAATGATAAAGAATATATGTAAATCTTAATTTTGAAGAGTGGTATTCATTGTCATTGTATATTATGACTGAATAACACTGTATACTGTTTTGATAGGAACCAGTACTATGACTTAATTATCATCTCAGTATTATTTTCACACCCGTAATTTTTGCTTGTTTAAGCAAAACAAATAACAACTAGAGTATCCCCGTCTGTTTGTTTTGTTTTTCCCAATAGGAATAGGAAACAATTTATTTTACAAAATTGAAGCTAGCACTTTTCATTTTATTAATTGACTTCTTTAATAATCAATATTCTAATTAATTATTTTTATTAGGATTGTACATACATAGATACTGAATTTATTCCCTACTGGTACACTCTATACTTTAAGGAGATGAATGTATATGTGTGTGTTTCTTATAAACATGTATATATATAAACATGTTTCTTATAAAATAAGGATCCAGAAAATTCTGAAACAAATACAATTTTTAAGCACAATAAGCATTAAGGATTAGGAAAAGTATCTAGTAAAACTGATTTGACCATTTAAAACAATACACTAATATGAAATCATTGTGTTTAATAAAGCCAGTTAGAACTTCATTTGAATTCCTTGTTTAATTCAAACAATGAAAAATGTTTGATAAATATTTTTCTCATTGTACTTCCAATTTCATTAAGACAGAAAACTATAGTTTTTTTCACACATTTTATACTTTAATCTGAAAATGTTATGAGTTGTTTCTAGAAAGAAACAATTTTTGTAAAAAATAAATCGTTTATCTTTTCCTCTTGGAGTTGAATTCAATATATGATGTTAGTTATATTAAAGTTTATAAAGTTAGCAGTACATATGAAATTTGTTAAATGAAAACTTTTTTGTTTGGACTAATAAAAAAATATTTTTTTTAGTTAGTAGAACCACATTTAATCACATTTTACATAAGATTTTTAACTTTAGAATAAGTTCTTTATTTAATATTATCTATGTATAGAGTTTCTTTCTTCAGTGTCTATGAAAACAATTTACTAATAATTTTTACTTGCCAAAAAAATCTAAAATAGAGATCAGAAAACATGTTTATTTTTATGAAACACAGAATTGGGAATCACTCTGTCACATCCAAATTTGTTTGGCTTTATATGTATAGTTAGAAGTAATGTGACATTCACTATCAATACAAGAGTATTGTATGCTATTATGTTCTTCAGGTGAAAATGCTATTTTTTTAGTTTTTTTGAACAGCAGTAAGGTCTCATAAATGTGAAATATGCTGATAGTGAATTGTAAGCTCATGTTGAAGGAATTATATGTTATGATAGAAAATAAATATATTTTTCTGGGAAAAAATGGTAATTCTAGATATGGCATTGTAGAAATAAATAGAAAGGAGATTGTTTCCCCTCAAAACTTTAACTGATTGAAAAAAATAGATATGCTTTATCTCAAAACTATGTGTGACTATTTTTCATGAAAAGAAACAAACAAAACGAACCCATGTAAATAGTCAATGGCAGTTTAATATGTATAATGTATTTTTTTCCCTTGAATATATGACTCTGGAATAGTCAAAGATATTTTCAACGGTGATTTGTAGATATAAGTAACGTATTGATAACTACAAGAACCCATCATCAAATCTACATTTTAGTTTTCATTCGTAATATAATTATGAGATATATTTGCTAGGATTTATCTAACTGCTTCTGGCAAAACATTTCCAGGGTGCACACTTGATATGATTGTAGTCATTGGATTAATAACTATGTCTGATTAAAAATAATTTGAACCTGGATTCTGATTTACACAGTCTATATCTGGAAAAGGATTAGTGTAAATCTGAAAAGTATCATGAGAAAAATAAGATACTCAAAGATTTAAAGGAGGAAGTTTTATTATTTTATTATTATGATTTCCTAAGAAAAGATACAATTCAGGGTATAGTATTTGCTTTGCCTTTGAAGAATAAAAAGTATGCGATTGAAAATATAAAACTATAAAAACACTTTTGAGAGTTGTCTTCATTGAAAGCATAGTTAACATCCCATGATTAGAAAAAAATGGACAAATAAGGAAGAAATGCAACTCTGTCCAAGGCATGCAGCTTGCCTGCTGTATATGCAAGGTGTGAAACTTGCATTATTCCATTTCATCAGTTAGACTGTGATGCAGGTTTTATTTCAACTTATTGCAGATAAATAACCTGAGGCTCACACAGGCTATGTAACCTGTCAAAAATTCCAAAATTTATAGAGTGTAGATCAAGGCATTGATCTGATGGGACTGACTCCAAAGTCCATACTCTTAGAAAGAAGAGAAAACATATATGTAGAAGAAATAATGACAAGCAGACCACTGAAGATGTGGAAGGTCCTATATATTTGCTGCATTCTGATCTTAATTATTTCCATTTCCTGAGTGAATCTTGTTTTCTACCAACTGTGTATTTATTACAGGGGCAAATATATGACAGCATAAAATGAAATGATTTTCTTGCAAAGTGAGATTGTTGCCCTCAGATTATGTGGCATGAATTAATCCTGTAGTATTTATTGGTAAACAGGAGTTCAGCACCCACCTTGATAATTATTATTAATGATACACTTAGTGAGTCATTCCTAGATTATATTCATGTTCTCCTTTCCCTTCCAACACCTCAGGTGAAACATCTTATCAGCTGTTTGTAGCATCGCCATGTCTGTGTTTGTAGGTAGGAGAAAACATGCTCCCTTTTAAGAAATGCACAGGAAGGCCTCTAGAGAGCTTTATCCTGGAGGGCAGAGTAGATGGTGATTAAGTCGCTGGGCTTTGTTCTGAAGGTTCAAATCTTTGTTGGCATTTAAGCAGGGAAATGACTTGAAGAATGAATGTTATATAAGAATAGCTACCACTTACTGCATTCCTACTATGTTCTAAGCAATCCAATACACACTGTACTCTGATTGTCTCAAATCCGTACAACCCTTCAGAGTAGCTATTGCATCTTAAGTTTTACCGTGAAGGAAATTGATGTTAATTAAAGTTTAAATTAGATAGGTTCAATACTAAATTCCTTACTGTTACTATTGTTTGTCTTTTATTCAGATTATGGCAAATCTGTTCCTTGTTCCTTCTCATTCACTTAGCATTCCTTCCATCTTCATGAGAACCTGGCTCAATGGACTGTGTCTCACCACTCTTATAATAACCTCAGCAGCTCCTTTTGGCTGAGATTCAACATCTAAGATTCAAGTCTTTTCTATTTCAGATGTTTCCTTTCATTCTTAGGCAAACTTTGTCTCTGTGTAGATTCCCTCAAAACTTGTTTACTCCTCAAACCTCAGTTGAATACAACTTGGTGTCTGCCCCCATCACCCCAGGGAAACAAACAGCTTTTGCAGAGTTCAAACAATTAATTTTTACTAAATTATAAAAACCCTAGTTAGAGTTTATTTTGTTTGACTTTTAGCACCAGTTTACATCCTCGACCACGCTCTTCTTATCAATTTACCCAAAATATTGGTTATTGGATGCACATCGACTTAGTTTACATGTGTTTGAATCTCTGTTCCATCTCTTAATTATAAAATTCTGGACAATATTTAAAATTTTTTTTGGATCTTTTTTCGGAAATTTTTTCATAGGGATCTGTTTGGAGGAGACAAAACATACACATACAAAAATGTGTTAGCATGCATGGAATTAAAAATCAGAAGCAATAGAAAGTCACTGATGTTTACTTAAGATTGAATAAGTACGGAGGACTTTTCTGAAGAGGTTGTGTTTATGCTGAATACATTGTAAGGAACCTTGGTATGATAATGGCAGGCCAGTTAGAAGGAATAAGCTTGCTGTTGCTGAGGCATCAAAAGGCCCACGTGTCTAGAGAAGATTGAGCAAATAGGAGAGTAATATGAGAAGACTGAGAGAGATAAGCTGGTGCTAGAAGATGTAGGTCTTGGTAAACAAAGGTAAGGAATCAGTGTTTTAGTCTAAATCCCCCCCCCAAAAAAAAGTGCAAAATTTTAAACAGGGAATGACAGAGCCTTAATTAGAGTTTTAAATGCCTCCCCTTGCTATGTATGTAACAAACTCTGTATGAGCAGTTGATAAAAAAAAAAAAAAAACCTCAGTAAGATGCTGAATTTCATTTGACTGTAAATCTAAAATACTTGGGGGACAACAAGACTGGATATAGAGATCTCTATTTTATATCCAGGGAAAACCTAACCAAAAGCACTTAGCTGAACTATGGTGAGCAACTAAAGAATTCAGTCCTGGTGAGTTATGCTCTGCTTACTATCTGTATTTATGAATTAACATGGGAAGGTTATAAGGATCCCCCTAACCTAATGAGGGATGCTCACCCCATTCATTTATGAAATTCTTTGAAATTCACCAGTATTGCTGAATTCACCAATAACAATTCAAAGGATTTTGATAAACAGTTCAAGTTCTCTCTGATTTATGTTTATTATAAGGATTAACAAAAAAGCAGCTAATGCAACATTTGGAACATAGGTACTTCTGGTATGATGGATATAGATGTATGTATAGATATAGATGATATAGATATAACCATAGGCATATAATACATGTACATATAATAGTTAGAGATGGGCCAGGTATTTTAAGTAACATTCTTTTGCATTTTTGCACCTTTATTCTTTCATAATTCAAGTTAGTTTTAGATCTCAGCTTAATGTAAGCTGATAATATGATCATAATTCTTGAAATTTCATATTGATTTATAGTGCTCACTTATCTAATACATTATCTCAAATAATACATAAAAATCTTACTATTTGTGTGCATTATCCAGATCAATCAAGACCTTTGAAAGATATTAAGGTATATAAATATGTCCTTAGGGCTTTCTGTTGACTGAAAGGGACCCTAACCAAGGAGAAAATATAAAATTGAGTTTCCAAAGTATGAACATGCTTTGTCTATTGTCAACCCAAAGTTCTGGAAAAAGAAGTACAAGGAAGGTTGTTACAAAGTGGCTCTAAATCTTTCCCAAACTCAGTGCTCAGTGCTAACTCTAGACCACACAAACTTACAAATATGATTGCCTCATATTTACAATGTTATAAGCATTTATTAAAAACCTTGAAATATTAGAGGTGGGTAAATCATCTGCAGTAATATAGGAATCTCAGCTTCCATAAGCAAAATGGAATGTATATGGCACTACATATAATTTGTTCGTGTGGCAAAAGAAAGTAGCCCACAACTAGTATGTTCATAGAAAGATGTTAACTTGGGAAATATTTTTAGCACAGTGGTAGACAAAGGATTAATGCTCACCATAAAAAAATAGCAAATATGCATTTATGCTTATCATAAAAATAACAAATGCAAACTAATAAAAAGACAATTAGTAATACTGGCCAAAGTATATGGCATTTCAAACAAACAGGAGTCTAAATAGCCAACAACATGAAAAGATGCTTAATCTTCGTAATAGGTCAGAGAAATACAAATTATGTAACCTAATGTAGCATATTAGTTTGACAAAAAATTTAGAAAGGAGTATCATCTACTGATGGGGAGAATTCTCATTCTATGGATGGAGTAGAAATTTTGGGAATACTTGGAAGTAAACTGGGAGTAGGCATAAAAAAAAAAATCCGTCAATAGCTGTTAAATTTAAAATACCATAATATTTGATCAAGAAATCCTATATTTTTAAATGACCTTATAGAAATAAAATAGCCAAGCCACAATGTATACCCAAGAATTTGTAATGCGAGGATTTCTATGTGCATGGATTTTTTTTTTTACATTTATAGAAGCAAAAGGAAAAAAAAAAAGTAATCATCTATAGCAGTTTTTTGTTAATTACATAAATCTGAATTAAATGCATAATAATTTAGTGAGAAAAAAGGCCATTATATTTTTAATCTCAGAAATTTATATAAATTATAAAAATATATGCATAAATGTGTATAACAACCTTTATTGTAAATAGCTACAACAATAAACTCTGTATCTATGTGTTTATTTTCATATATATCCATATGAGAATTCATAAAAAATATGGAAAAATCTAAGTCATGCTTTTATTGTTAACTTGGTATGGTGGAAGGAGGTTAAGCACATTTACCTTACATTTTGATTTGGTAGCTTAATTAAATATGTGCTACTTTCATAATTTATATAGGTAATACATTTTTAAAATAAAAGATAAATTAATTGCTTTTTAAAGGATAAATGCTATAGTGTTACACAATTTTTAGAAAAAAAATATTTTAGCATTATGTCCTGTTTTTTCTAGCTGCAAACTTAGTTTTCAATCTTGCTTTTTTAAGCTCCCTTTCATCATAAGTTATTCATTTGGATATTTCTCTGATCCATGGTATTTAATTAAAGGTTAAAACAATTGAAGTGTAGAGTTTATGCTCCATAGAGCCCTAATATAGCTTAGAATATGTAGCCATTTGCAGATAAAAGAACATAAGCCCGCTTTCTTTTTAAGAAATGAGAATTGTATCTTTTCAATAGAAGACTTTTTTTTTCAAGTATCTCTGCTTTCTCTGAATATTACAAAACACTGCAACATAAGTAAATAACCAAACAATGCTTACTTATCATCTTAAAACACCAGTGTTCTATTAGCCATGTACCAAAGAAATTAAGCAACTATTATCACTTTATCCCTGCTGCTCAGAAACTAATAAAAACACATTAATAATGAAGTATAGTTAAATATAAAGGGTCAGGTAACAAGATGAAGCAATAGAAAAAGTAAACACTATACAATTAAATACATACCTCCACAAATTCTCATCAGTGAGACTGGTCTGGCTGCAGAAAGAGCCAGAGTTATGATGAGGGAAAACAAAATGAATGAGATTAAAATACAGCAAAGACATCTAGGTTGTATAGAGATGTGTAAGGTTTTTATAATGGATGTTTGATCCTTACATAAAGGAATAAACTGGGGATGTCAACTCTTTTAAAAAATCAAAGCAAAATAATATACAAATAATCTTCAGAAAGCAGACATACAAACAATATCTAATTTTCTGCCAGACAAAGCCAAGTAAACAGAATTAACCATTGTCTGAAAGTGTCCTACTTACCCTAGGTTTTACAGATGATGTGTTCACTAACAGCAAAATAGGCATAACAAAAGGCAAGAGCCATTCACTTGGAGGTAAAAGAACATGGCCAACACTGTTAAATTAGAGGAATAAGGCAGGATTGCAAAAATTCCAATCATCTAGCGATTATCTGAAAAAAATCCAAGACAAAACCCACTGTTAATAGCCAATTCTGTGTCTCACCTTTTTTTTACACTTTGTGGGCAGAAGCTTTGACCACTTTTGTTCCTCTTATTTTGAGTTTTTATAGCAAAAAGGCTTGAAGTTAAACATAGTGTCTCTCTCTAGAGCAAAGAAGAGGCATGCTTATTGTCTGTGATAATAAAGATAATAACTCCCATATGGAAAAACATACTTATTCCCCATTGTGAAGGATATGGTTTCCCTAAGCTTAGTGTTCTCAACTCTAATGCCTAACTGAACCCCTTTGTGACCCCTGTGGGACCTGGGACAAGGGAAACTGGTGCAGATATGCCGCTCTGCTGCTTACTGTGCCATGAGTAGTAAGTCTTTTGTCTTTGAGCCGGGAGTCCCATGTAGCCCCCCAGCATCTATGAAATTTGACAGTATTAGTGACAAGAGTGAGGCAATTATGCAGGCATAGCTTTGGAAAAGGAGGGATGAAGGCATTGTGATATTAATAATGGAGTTCAGTAGAAGGTGATGGGGATCAGTAGTGGACATATTGTATTTTACAGAAGTATTTGTTTACAATGAGTTGGGAACTTTAGAAAGAAAGAGGAAAGGGTGGAGGAATAGAGGATAGGAAGGCGGGAAGGGAGGAAGAAATGAAGGGAGGGAGGGTGGAGGGCCCTTTACCACTATGGTTTTTGAAGCATTGCTTTATGGAGGTCTTTTACATTTGAAAATATACATAGATTGTTATAAAAGATTCTTTTGGTTTGATAAATCCAGTGCTTTTTTAATGTTTGTTAATAAATATTTTGATACATTTAGTGTATGTGATTTTAAGATTGTGTTTGCTTAAAATATTTTGACTGTACCAAGTGCTAGATGAGTAAGTTCAACTCTAGGCTTTTCATTATTTCTAATTAACAGATTGACCTATATAACCCTTCCCAACAAAATTTGACTTTTTATTTTAAAATGTGTTTACAAAGCCATTCAATCCTTTTGTATATCATTTCAAATGTATATTTTTGCAGCCAAGTTATATTATATGTGTGTTTCTACAGTCTTCTTTCTCTTTCTATATAGGATGTCCCAAATAGATTTACTGTAAATTTAGGATGATAATTTAAAATAAATGAATGAAGAGATTCTGACTTAACAAATATATATGGAAAACTTGTTCCAGTAAGCAATATTGTTATAATTTTGCGGACCTTCTATGGCTTTATTGATCAAAGACTGGGAACTATCTTAAATGAGACATTTGGTTCTTACAGTGTCAAAGGCTGCATTTTAAAGAGGTCTTAGCAAATTCTGTCGAAAAAGAAAAGATGGTTGAAAAGAACAATGAACATATTCATGTGCTAGGTTTCATACTGAGTCTTTTCAAATTCTGTGGCGTATTTGAACTTCCTTTTTTTAAGTATTCTTTGGTTAACATTCATTAGCCATACCCTGCTGATAACAATGATAACAAGAAATAAATTTAACAGGTAGCTGGGTGAGTATGAATGTAGCAGAGCTGAAATTACCCTGACTGGTGAACTGAAGAAATTTTTCTCTAGCACCATTGCTTATTAAACATGTTACCAAATAAAATATATATTAAAATTCTCTTTAAATTCTTTTGTATTATTATTGGGTATTGTATATCACTGTGCCCTGAAATACTGATTGGCTGTATGTGTATATACATACATATGCATAAATCTATACTTACATGTATATGTGTGTGTAAATATACACATACATATATGTGTATATAATTCAGGCACAAACACACATGATCATTTATAACATTAATTTGTGGAGCTCAATAGTCAATCCATCAGCACTAATTGATCCTAATCCATAATCTTATACTGGAGAAATTTTTTTTTTTTTTTTTTTTTTTGTCTTTTGTCTTTTTGTTGTTGTTGTTGTTGTTGTTGTTATTGTTGCTATTTCTTGGGCCGCTCCCGCGGCATATGGAGGTTCCCAGGCTAGGGGTTGAATCGGAGCTGTAGCCACCGGCCTACACCAGAGCCACAGCAACGCAGGATCCGAGCCGCGTCTGCAACCTACACCACAGCTCACGGCAACGCCGGATCGTTAACCCACTGAGCAAGGACAGGGACTGAACCCGCAACCTCATGGTTCCTAGTCGGATTCGTTAACCACTGCGCCACGACGGGAACTCCTGGAGAAAATTTAAAAAGCAATTATATTTTAAAACATGGTTTAAATAAAAATTCATGATTTCTTAACTTAGCTGGATTCGTTGTACTATTTATCAGTCCTCTCTGGCCAACATCCAATGTCATACTCTTTAGACACTTTTCCCAAACATTTGTTTTGTTATTTTAAAAAAATCTACAAATCTATCCACTTGATTCTTAAATCTGCATCTATATAATACTTTCCTCTTCTAATATTCTGCTGTGAAGGCTGAGTTGTATGTACCCCATCCAATTCCCGGCGCAATAAAAGTATTCTATTTATCATATCCTCTTTTTCCTCTAATGGAATCACTATTTCTATACTAGTTTCTTTCTGTTATACATATATATATGTATTCTGGCTCTTAAATGACCCTCCTTTAACTTCTGATTCTTTTTTCCTTTCCAACTCAGGCACACATCTTCCAAGAATAGTGTTCAGTTTCCTACCAACAACTCATAGGTTGTTGCAGTCTGGCATCTACCCCAGTCCTACTGGCAAAGCCACAAAGATCTGTTACTAACGTCTGTGGGAATTTCTCTTTGTCTTTCTTGAATTTTCAAGTGAGTTCATCACTCTTTCATTTGAAATATTCTGAAGCCACAGATGCTATAACAGTGTATTTTCATGATTCTTCTCCTACCTCTCTTTTTTCTTTTTTCTTTTTTTTTTCTTTTTTTAGGGCTGCACCCATGGCATATGGAGTTCCCCAGGCTAGGGGTCGAATCAGAGCTAAGGCTGCCAGCCTATGCCACAGGCACAGCAACGTGGGATCCTAGCTACGTCTGTGACCTACACCACAACTCATGGCAACACCAGATCCTTAACCCACTGAGCGAGGCCAGGGATCGTACCCACAACCTCGTGGTTCACAGTCGGATTCGTTTCTGCTGTGCCATGAGGGGAACTCCCTACCTCTCTTTTTATTCTTAGGTATTTTTTTTATTTGATCCCCTTTGTGTTTCTCTTTGATATCAGTGTCTTTGTGACTGATCCTTTAAAATATTTTTTGAAATTTAGCATTATTTTACCATTTTCTTGAGAGCTCTTTTTGGTGGCTCTTTCTAATTCCCAAACAAAAACCTAAGGGTCATGCCAGAACCTTCCCCAATTATTTTTCCTACATCAAATTAATTATTGAGTCATATCAATGACTCTTTCCTGCTGTTTATCAAGTCTACCCACGATTCTTTTCTTTTCGATGTTAACTCAATCTCTCATCAACTCCATTGCAAATTATTTCATATTCTCTTGCTTCTAGTCTTGCCCTCTCCTGCTTTATTCTTCTCATTGTCACCAAGTGATTCCTCCAAAATACAAACCTTAGCTTGATTCTCCTGCTTATAATGCTTATGACCCCTAATTTCTATACTGTAAAAGCCTAAACTCTGTAGCTTACAAAGCCGTTTTTTGTACGATTCCTATCTAAATCTCTTGCTTCATCTCTTTTAAACATATTTTACATTTTAATAGAATAGATATTTTATATACTTATTCCTTTCAGCTAAGAATAGTTTTATACCCATGCATGTGCGTGCACAAATACACACAAACATCTTCCTGATATAGATAGCTTGAAAAGCTTCTGTAGGAGATTCCTCATGGTGCAGTAGTTAATGATACAGTGTTGTCACTGCAGCATCTCTGATTGCTGCTGTGGCAAAAGTTAGATCCTGGCCTGGGAACTTCCACAAGCCATAGGTACAGCCAAAAAATAAAAATAAAAATAAAAAAGCTTCTTCATTGAGTATTATATTTGTTGTGGGTTTGTCAAAAATGGCTTTTATTGTGTTAAGGTATGTTCCTTTTATATCCACTTTGGTAAGAGTTTTTATCATGAATGGATGGTGAACTTTGTCAAATGCTTTTTCTGCATCTATTGAAATGATCATGTGGTTTTTGCCTTTTCTTTTGTTAATGTGGTATATGATGTTGTTTGATTTGTGTATGCTGAACCATCCTTGTGAACCTGGGAAAAATCCCACTTGGTTGTGGTGTGTGATCTTTTTTATATGTTGTTGGATTTGGTTGGCTGAAATTTTGTTGAGAATTTTTGCATCTATATTCATCAAAGATATTGGCCTATAATTTTCTCTTTTGGTAGTATCTTTGTCTAGTTTTGGTATTAGGGTGATGGTGGCCTCATAGAATATCTTTGGGAATGTTCCTTCTTCATCAAGCTTTTGGAAAAGTTTAAGAAGGATGGATATAAATTCTTCTTTGTATGTTTAGTAGAATTCACCTGTGAAGCCATCTGGTCCTGGAGTTTTGTTTGTAGAGAGTGTTTTTATTACATATTCAATTTCATTTCCAGTGATCAGTCTGTTTAGTTGATCTATTTCTTCTCGATTCAGATTTGGGGGGCCGTAAGTCTCTAGAAAGTTTTCCATTTCTTCTAGGTCGTCAAATTTGTTGGCATACAATTGTTCATAGTATTCTCTTATGTTTTGTTTTGTTTTTTTGTATTTCTGCAGTATCAGTTGAGATTTTTCTTTTTTCATTTCTTTTTTTGTTTATTTAGGTTTTTCTCTCCTCTTCCTGGGGAGTCTGGCCACAGGTTTTTCAATTTTGTTTACCCTTTCAAAGTTTGCCCATCATTAACAACTCAAAAAAAACCAAATCCTGGAGATGGTATGGAGAAATGGGTACTCTCCTACACTGTTGGTGGGAATGTAAATTGGTACAACCACTATGGAAAACAGTATGGAGGTACCTCAGAAAAATAAATATAGAACTACCATGTGACCAGCAATCCCACTCTTGGGCATATATCCAGACAAATTTTCATTGAAAAAATACATGCACCCATATGTTCATCGCAGCACTATTCACAATAGCCAGGACCTGGAAACAACCTAAATGTCCATTGACAGATAAATGGATTAAGAAGATGTGGTATATATACACAATGGAATACTACTCAGCCATAAAAAGAAAAAAATAATGCCATTTGAAGCAACAAGGATGGAACTAGAGACTCATGCAAAGTGAAGTAAGTCAGAAAGAGAAAGAAAAATACCTTATGGTATTACTTATATCTGGAATCTAATATACAGCACAAATGAACCTTTCCACAGAAAATAAATGCACAGACTTGGAGAACAGACCTGTGGTTGTCAAGGGGGAGGGAGAGTAAGTGGGAGGGACTAGGAGTCTGGGGTTAATAAATGCAAACTATTGCATTGGGAGTGGATAAGCAATGAGATCCTGCTGTATAGCACAGGGAACTATATCTAGTCACTTGTGATAGAACATGATGGAGGATGGTGTGGGGGAAGGAATGTGTATGTATGTATGACTGGGTCATGTTGCTGTACAGTAGGAATTGGCAGAACTCAGTAAATCAACTAAAATGAAAAAATAAAAATCATAAAATAAAAAAAGAAAATCTCTAAAAATAGACTCCTAATTTTCCCTGATAATGCCATGCTACTCATTTTCACATGTGGGTTAATGGTGAATAATAATAATAATTATTTAAATTAAAAAATCTTCTTCATATCCATACATAGAGTTAATTACTGCCCTATCCGTGACAATGCTACAGTGCTACGCATTGTGCATGTGTCTTACTACTGAATTTACTCTGTTGAACTGTTGTGCATTTGTGCCCATATTGTTTGATACTGCAGAGCTGTAGAAACTACTTCATGCAGAAAGCATCTTATTCTTTCTTGCATCTTCAATGACTGGTGTGAAAGGACTAAAAAATGTATGATGAGCAAATAAGTGGATAAGCATTTATGTTTGGTAGGAACGATATGACCGTTTATTAATATATCATCCTCCAAATATACACGTGTAAGAGTTCATGGGGAGCTGTGAGTATATTACGAAGAACCTGAACTCTCTTTGCTTCCCAGTTAGTGTGTGGACATGCTTACCAGTTGGCTCTGTCATATCATTTATGACAAAAGTATCATATAAGACTCTCTCTAGATTAAAATATAATCCTCCAGGTAAAGATGTTATTGAAAACATAGACAATCTCCATACTATAAGAGAATTTTATTAAAAACTTTTCTTTTAATTCAACCATTTAGAATGCAGGGGCCTTTTTTTCTATGGAAGTACTATTTTGAACAGTTAATTTTTCCAAGCAAGTCTCAAATGGCAGTTCTGCCTATGAAATATATGGTTATAATCATAAGTTCTTTTTCAGTTGCACTTAACCATTATTCTGAAACAAGTGTATTCAAAAACATACATTTTCCCCTTCTGAAGACTCTCCATCTTCCACCAAAGTGTTCTTTAATCAGAATACTGACCCTTAGGCAAGAGATGGGATGTGGGTTTAAGGTTTTTATATTTCAGTAGGTTATCTATGTTTTTGTAATAGTGTTTTCATGCATTTGAAAAGGTAACCATCTGGTTTTAACCCATGGCATTTAAATGCCCATTATATCTTACACTCTATGGTAGATGCTCCAGAAGAAACATAGAGGTCTGAGACTGGTTAGATTTTAAGAACATTAGAAAAACATAGGGAACTCACTGTCCCCATTAGTCTATCACATAAAATTTCAGTAATAATAAATGTGTCTGGGAAAATGTAGGCTGAGGATATTTTATATGTGGATTCTTGAATATCAAGCTAAGAGTTTTACCCCTATGTAGAATGCATTAAGGTGTCATTAGAAGCTTTGGACATACCCTCTAGGAAGTTTAGTTAGTAAGCAATAGGTTTGAAAGCTTAGGGGGGAGAATGACTATTAGAGGCCCGGTTATGTTTCTGCAGTTGTTTAGTCTCTTTCCTTAAAAATTGAAAAGCAGTGATCACTTATCTCCAGTGTAGAAACAAAAGCTTATATAGGCACAAAACTGCTCTATGAAACTTCATGCATAATGGTTTCATAATATGAGTGTTACTGAACTATCAATACTTCTAGGAATTACTACATTTAAAATATGCAAGAAGGCTCAAATATTTCACATTAGGTACCTTTATGTTAGGCACCTAACAGCAAATAACTATCATTTTAAAAAATATCTCCTTTTCTTAGTCTGTCACAATGATGTATAATCATGTTGTATGTAAATGTGCACCATGAGAATGAACATGCGTTGGAAAATACGTGATTTCCCATCTGTTATACAGAAAACATAGGTGTTTACAAAAAAATATTGTAGGTATGTAAACTCCGAAAGTCTGAAAATAATGCTTTAATAAAAAATTGAATTAACAAAAAAAGTAAAGTTCAGAAAACTGAAACTTTAACAGAGCCCTGAAGAAATCCTGATGTTATGCATCTGAAGGCAAGTTTAATTTTTTGGATCACTGAGATCCCACTCTGCAGTAGCTGCTTTCAAGAAAATACTAAGCTCCATGAAGAATTGTGATAATTAAAGAATATAGTGGCAGCATATATGCCATCAAACTCTGGCATTTTCCTTTTCAATATCCCACAGCATAAGAAATTCAAGCGTGTAGTGGTTTATGGCAACTGTCTTTTTTCTATTAAAAAAATGAAAAAACTTGGTTTATTTTTTTTTCACACACACACACACACACAACACACACATACATGAAAAAATCCTACCATTTATAGCTAGAAAGTTATAGTTAAAGATAAATATTTTAAAATAAAAATTGAAAACTTTGAAAATTTTTAAGAGAAATTTCTTTTGACATTGAGACACCTCTGAATTTGGTGAGCTTGCTATGTCTCCCTTTCTTCATGAATTGATAGCTGTGTAATTTGAATAGTGAATCCTTGGTAAACTATAACATTTAGATGTCTATATATAACAATATATCATCTACAAATGGAGACAGTTTTAGTTCTTCCTTTCTGATTTGAAACAAAGCTGGAGGCATCAAACTCCTGACTTCAAACTGTATTACAAAGCTACAGTTATCAAAAACAGTATAATATTGGTATAAAAAACAAACATATATATTAATGAAACAGAATAGAGAACCCAAAACTAAACCTGTGCATATATATTCAATTAATATTTGACAAAGGAGACAAAAATATGCATTGGAGAAATGGCAGTCTATTCAATAAATGATGTTGGAAAAACTAGATAGATGCAAGAAAAATAATGAAGCTGGACCTCTATCTTACACTATAAACAAAAAGTCAAGTCAAATGGATTAAAGACTTGAACATAAGAGCTGAATCTATAAAAATCCTATAAGAAAATATAGGGGAAAAACTCATTGATGTTGGTTTTGGCAATTATTTGGATTTAATACCCAAATCAAAGGTTTAAAAAAAGTGAAAATAAAGTGGGCTACATATAAGCTAAAGTGCTTCTATAGCAAAGGAAACCATCAACAAAATGAAAAATCAGCCTCTGGAATTGAAGAAAATATTTGCAAGCCACATATTCAGTAAGAGGTTAATCTCTAAAATATGCAAGGAACTCATACAACTCAATAACATTAAGAAAAATTAACTCAATTTTAAAAACTGGGCAAAGGATCTAAGTAGATATTTTCCTGAGAAGGACATATGGATGGCCAGACGGTACTTGGAAGGTGCTCAGAGCATCACTAATCATAAGGAAATTTCAAGTCAAAATACCAATGAGATGTCACCTCACACCAGTAGGATGGCTTTTATCAAAATTCCATGAGATAACAGGTGCCAAAGAGGATGTAGAGAAAGAGAACTGTTGATGGGAATGTAAACTGGTACAACCACTAGGGAAAACAGTATGGTTCCTCAAGACATTAAAAGTAGAACTACCATAATATGATCCAGCAATTTCACTTCTGGAAATCTGATCCCAAAAAAACCAAAAACACCTACTCAAAAGGGTATATGCATCCCTATGTTATTGTAGCATTATTTGTAATAGCCAAGACATGGAAGCAATGGATGAATGGATAAAGCAAATGCAATATATATGAATATTATATGATTACTCAGCGAAAACAAAGAAGGAAATCTTGCCATTTTCTACAACATGGTTGGACCCTGAGGGCATTGTACTAAAGGAAATAAGTCAGACAGAGAAAAACAAATGCTGTATAATCTCAATTATATGTGAAATCTAAAACAACAACAACAACTGGAGTTCCTGTCGTGGCTCAGTGGTTAATGAATCTGACTAGGAGCCATGAAGTTGCGGGTTTGATCCCTGGCCTTGCTCAGTGGGTTAAGGATCCAGCGTTGCCGTGAGCTGTGGTGTAGGTTGCAGACTCGACTCGGATCCTGCGTTGCTGTGGCTCTGGAGTAGGCTGGCAGCTACAGCTCCGACTGGACCCCTAGCCTGGGAACCTCCATATGCCGCAGGAGCGGCCAAAGAAATGGCAAAAAGACAAATAAATAAATAAATAAATAAATAAAACAAAATGAACCCATAGATACAGAGAACAGGTTCATGGTTGCCAGAGGCAAAGAGTGAGGGATGGGTAAAATGGGTGAAGGTGGTCAAAATGAAAAAACTTCCAGTTATGTAATAAATGTCATGGTGATATAATATAGGACATGGTGACAAGAGTTAATAATACTGTATTGTATATCTGCAAGTTGCTAAGACAACAGATCTTAAAAGTTCTCATCACAAGAAAAAGAAATTTGTTAACTGTATGTGGTGATGAATGTTGAATAGACTTAGTGTGGTGATCATTTCTCAATATTGTATATACAAATATTGCCACATTATGTTGAACACTCAGAACTAATATGAGGTTATATGTCAATTAAATCTCAATTTAAAAAATGAAAAATGGAACTCCCATATGATCCAGCAGTCCCACTTTTGGGAAAATGAATCACTTTCTTAAAGAGATATCTGTACTCTCATGTTCAAGCAGCATTATTCACAGCAGCCAAGGTGTGGATATAACTTAAGTGTCTGTTGATGGATGATGGATAAAGAAAATGGCATACATATATTATTATATATTATTAATATATATTAATTATTAATTTTATATATATTATTAAAAAAGAAGGAAATCCTCTCATTTGCAGCAACACAAATGGATCTTAAGCGCATTAGGCTTAGTGAAATAGGACAGGCAGGAAAAGACAGATTCTGCATGGTATCACTTATATATGGAATCTGGGGGGAAAAAGTCAAACTTACAGAAACAGTAGAAAAGTGGTTGCTAGGGGGTTGGGGAAAATAGGAAAGGTTGGTAAAATGGTACAGTTATAAGTTTAACAGAGTCTAAGAATCTAATGTGTAACATCATGACTACAATTGATAACACTGAACTGCATAGTTATTAACCCTGGGAAATCCCTTCACAGTGTATGCATGTATCAAATCATTGAATCATCATGTTACACTGTTTTTTGAATATCTAACAGTTTTGTCAGTTGTATCTCAATAAAACTGGGCCGGGGCTGTTGGGGGACACTATGGTTAAGTACCAGAAAATACCGAAAGCAAAAGCAACCACAAGTCAATTCTCCAAGTCCATGATTTTCTTTTCTGTGGAAAGGTTCATTTGTGTTGTATATTAGATTTCAGATATAAGTGATATCATATGGTATTTCTCTTTCTCTTTCTGACTGACTTCTCTCAGTATGAGAGTCTCTAGTTCCATCCCTGTTGCTGCAAATGGCATTATTTTGATATTTTTTATGGCTGAGTAATATTCCATTGTGTATATATGCCACATCTTCCTAATCCAATAAAGGGAGAGGGAAAAGGAGTGGGATGGATTGGGAGCTTGGGGTTAATAGATGCAGACTATTGCCTTTGGAATGGATTAGCTATTAGATCTGCTGGGTAGCACTGGGAACTATGTCTAGTCACTTTGATGGAGCATTATAATGTGAGAAAAAAGAATGTATACATGTATGTGTAACTTGGTCACCATGCTATACAGTAGGAAAAAATAATAATGTATTGAATAAATTTTTAAACAAAGTCTAAAAAAAAAAAAGCGAGAGCAAAACACAAAAACCTATGGTCTGGGCATTTGTGTTAATAGTACCCTCTTTCATTCTCAGGAGCTGACACTGCATCATAACTTTTATGGTCATCCTGGTTAGAACACAGATTCCTTATATCTTACCCATATCGCAGATGTGTACTCTTCACTCTGTTGGTGATAAAGTTGTATTTATTGAGAATTTTTGCCAGAGATAAATCTTTATCTCATTTAATCCAGTAAATTATCATCTCTCACTTCTAAAATGAGGAAACTAAGTCTGAGAAGGGTTAAATAAATTGCCAGATATTACCTAGCTGATAAGAAATAGAAGCAGTATGTGGAACCACGTCAGTCTGATCCCATAGCTTCTATATTGTGACCCTTTCTGCTTGTCTCTACTGACACATTCTCATGATAGTTAACTGAAAATAGCTCCATTTCTGTCACTAATTTCATTGGGCCTTAGTTTCCTCATCTTGGGAAGGAAGAGGTTGGCTAGATTATTTCAAATGTTTCTTTTAAATCCAAAATCCTATAATCTAAATGAAAAAGCTTTATTACTATGGCTATCAAAGCAGTTACTGTGGCCTAAATTTTGCAAACATGGGAGAATACCCAATTAATAATGTAATTGTATAGGATTTTTTTAAAGAAGCTGCCAAATTTCCTGGAAAGTACAATTATTCTTTGAAAAAATGATGTTTCTGTAAGAGCAGCACCTTAGAGATAATCTAATATTGTTCAGTAATACCAAATATTGAAACATAGCTATTCTTTTTCTTTAATTCAATTTTTATTTTTAACATAGTTTCAACAATGAAATGGATCTATAAAGCCTATTAAGGGCAATGGCAGTCCCATGCTCTCATGACTTTCTTTCAGCTCTTTCTCTAGACATTTATCTTCATATCTATAAATAATATGCTTACAGTGCTCTCTTTTTTTTTAAGCCAACATCTAATGGCTTCCTCCTGTGGAAATAAAGGACTAAAATCTCTCATTCTCCATGTTTCAAACCACTGTCTGTGCATGCTCTTACACACAGAGACACACTACACATTTATCCTCACCTCCTCAAAATGTGTTTATAATATAGTTTTATGAGTTTAATTAATACTCAGGGATTAAATTACAGCAAGTAAAGTTGTGAAGACTAGTCACTGTTTGGCCTTAATATGTATCAAGAAGTTGCCCTTCTGGCAGAACTTTGGTATTGACGGCAGTTAGCTTTTCTTATAATTGGCTTAGCAACCTGTGAATTTGTCACCAATTTACTCTAAAATCTCTTCTGTTAGAACCAACCTCTCCGTAATACATTCAAACACATCAGATACTTGATGGACTTGATCTCAGAGAAATCTTTCCTCACCATGGCCAAAAGTCTCCAGTCTGGACCAAATGCTTCTGAGGATTATGATTCAGTTGTCCCACTTTGAGCACCTTTCTCTCTCATCTCAGAGATTCCCTTCTCCTTTCTGCATTATTCTTCCTAGACCACATAAGTTTCTTTTTTTCTTTCTTGGCCTTACTTTTTTATTTTGGCAGAGTCCCTCAGCAAATCACTTCCTGAGAAAAGAGACAAGGAAGATAATTTTGAGACTATGCATGTTTGAAAAAATGTTTCCTACCATCATATTTGATTGAGAGTTGATTGAATATACAAAATTATATCCTAGAAACAATTTCCCTCAGGACTTTGAAGGTGTTGTCTTTTATTTTCTCCTGGCTGCCTATGCCACTATTGAGATAGCTGCTGCCATTCTGATTCCTGATCCTCTTCATGTGACCTCTATTTTCTTTCTCTCTGGAAGCTTGTAGGGCTTACTCTTTGTCAAATTTCAGTTTTCTAGAATTTCAGTGTGATATGCTTTGGTAAAGGTAATAACTGGTACCAGATGTTCTCTTTGCATCTAGGAAATGTGTTCTAATGTTTTAACAAGTTTTCTTGGAAAACTTCTTGGATGTTTTACTCCTTTTCTCTTCTCTTAGTTTTGGAAGTACTGTTTTCAGGTAACAAAACACTGATCCTCTAATTTTCTTAATTTCTCTCAACTATTTCTCATGAATTTTTCTGTTTTCCAGCTTTCTAGGATAATTCTTCAATTTTATTTTCCAACCTTTGAAATGAGTATTTTGAAAAAAATTTCTTAATGTACACAAACATACACATGCATTTTTATTTTTTTCATATCTTATAATACCTTCTCTTATTTCTCTGAGCACATTAATAAATTACTTGACATCTTTGGTCTTTGAATTGTTTCTGTTTTCTTAAAGTTCCTTTTTACTTTTCCTTGTTGAATATTTTGGTCTCTATCTTTCCTGTTATAGTTTTCCTCAAATGAATGACTCCTAATTATTCACTAATATTTATGATGAGTGCAGTAAAGTAGAATGGTGATTCTTTGGGCATGTACCTATGGGCTGGCAGAGCCTCAAGGATGATTTCTGTCTCCCTTCTGTGAGAATTAATTTTATCTGTGAATATTCTGACAGCCAAGAGAAAAGGGATCAGGAAGTCACAAGTCTTAGTGTATGAACTTTCATGTAATCCTCTTTTGTTTTCTTATTAGGGCCATACCTGAGACATATAGAGTTTCCCAGGCTGGGGGTCGAATTGGAGCTACAGCTGTGGTCTATGCTATAGCCACAGCAACGGGGGATCTGAGCCTCATCTGCGACCTGCACCACAGCTCATAGCAACACTGGATCCTTAACCCACTGAACGAGGTCAGGGATAGAACCCATATCCTTATGGATACTAGTCATATTCCTTGCCACTGAGCCACAGTGGGAACTCCTAATCCTCTATTTTAAGTGGAAAGATATAATTTCTATTTCCTGTTTATTCAGGCTATGCCCAAATTTTTAGGTATTTAGGTAAAAATTACATGTGAAAGTCTTTGTTTTTTTTTTTTGTTTTTGCTTTTTAGGGCTGCACCTGCCCCATATGGAAGTTCCTAAGCTAGGGATCTAATCGGAACTATAACCGCTGGCCTACACCACAGGTCATGCCGATCCTTAACCCACTGAGTGAAGCCGGCAATCAAACCCACATCCTCATGGATACTAGTTGGGTTCATTAACCATTGAGCCACAACAGGAACTCCTGAATGTCTTTTAAATAAGCGTACTCAACATACAAATAAAAGTATAAAGACAAACTCTAAGATTTGTAGATAAAGGTGTAAAGATAAAAGATACAGTATAGTGCCTAATATGTGCAGTATTCATATAGAACATACCAAGTCATATTTGACAAACTGTTCCAATAAGGGTCAGGTTGGAGCACAAGGCAATCATAGTTCTCCAAGGTTTATCCTACCTATCATTCTATTCTATGGCAAAGATGCCATTTTACATCTTCAGTCTGATTCTGAAGAAAAATTAGAATTCCTTATAATTATATTCATTTGTACCTGGACTCTATTGTGTCTGAGGAACCATTGTTGGTTTCTTCATGATAATAACATGTTAAGTCTTCACTAAGAATTGGACATTCTATTCTCTGCTACTTGAATTGGTAATAAGGATATTATATCAAAATAGCTCCCTTTATTATTTCTTTTCTTATTATTCATCCAAGATTGAGATCAAAGATAAATCCTCACATAAAATGATTCCCATCAGTATAATCATTTCAAAATTTTCAATGAAGATTGTGCTTTTAGTTTCTTGCATCTCTTTTAGATAAAATTCACATGTATGGTCATAGGGTATATGATGTGTGATAGAAGGAAGAGTGAATGAATTTTAAAAGCTTTTCAGTATAGGGGAAGGTGATCTATAATATATATCAATCTTTGTAAAGTGTTTTCCTTTAAGTCAGTTGTGGAATGTAGTAATACCTACTTCTGTGCAGGTATCAGACCTAATAAAATCAAATCTCATAAATTTGTCAAGCCAGAGCATTTCTACCTTCTCTACATTACATGGGGATTTCATACAATGGAGTGATTGGGGTAGTCCATGTAGCAGTAACTTCTGCTTCAACACTCAGTTGGGAATCTGTTGCTGTAATACATATTTTCTGATTCTACTAGCCTTCATGGAATACACCTGAGCTGTAAAAGTTTATACTTTTACCATAACACAAATGGTGGAGGTTTAGAAAACTTTGACAAGTGAGACATCCCCTCGTGGCTGCATGAGACAAAGTCCCTCTCTTTAATCTTTCCCTACAAAGAAAATAGGTATTTGACTTCTATTATGTTCAGTTATTCAGAAGAATCCTTAATATTCTTCAACAGATTTACTTCTTTTCTCCCTTTAAACTTGGCAGAGAGATTTTACCACATATAGGAAATAGTCCAGTTTATCTCATCAGCTAATGCTGTACAACAAGAGAAGGTCCAGGTAGTGGTGGACCAGGGGAGCATGCTGAATTCACTCCCCAAGGGCATCCACTCTTATGACCCAAGAAGAAGTCTACTGAAACTTCTTTCTACATATAAAATAACAACAACAATAAAAATTTTGCTCATGAATGTCATTACCCAAAAAATTCATCAGCAATATGCATGGGAAAATAAGTTAAAACACACTTATATTGATTCACATTGCAATAGATAAGGCAACAGTACTTAACCAAACTGAGATTTTTTTAACACTGGATTTATTAATGCTGATTTTGATGCTCTAAGACAGGTTATTAAAAATATTGTGCACATTGTCAACAACCTCTCCTGATAGACTGACAAGGAATAAATAACCAAGTAAATAAAACAGTGCATAAATAAGCCAATACAGTAATATAAATTCTCCAAAAGAGTTAAGCTTGGAGGAAAAAGTATAATTTCCACAATTCTTTGCATCAACTTTTGTTGCAGAGTTTTTCTTTATATTTATAAGGGACTATTTTGGCAGTATATCAAGTAGACAGAATCCTCCCTTAGTTATTACACATTTTCTGTTCATTTTGATATTTAAAGGTTATTGCAGAAATGTGCATTTTCCTTTAACTTCTTTTTTTTTTTAAACATGTAGCACACTTCCAGAATTAAATGGAAGGATCTCTTTACCCTATGTCAAAGTGTATCTGAGAACCTATAATAGGTTGTATTTAGAAATACTCTTAATTTTTACCTAAATCAATTTACATAAATATAATGTGAAACTGTCTGATAGGCAGTTTACCTAAACTGATTTGGAGTTGCTAAGATACAAATAAGGTTAATTCAGTTACTTCTACAGTATTTACTGTTGTTGTCATCAAAAAGCATTTATTAAAAATGTATTTCTGCTTAACCTCATTGTGATTGCTATACATAAAATTTAATTATATACGATTATTGACTATTAATGAGAAACTCTATGATGGTAATATATATAGTAAATCAGAAATTTGTATTGCAATTTTCCAGGGGTTTATCAAGGTAAGTAGATTATTTAGACCAAAGTACTTACGCTCATATATGTAGCCAAATTTAAATAAATTGTTGAATATTTGTTTTTATTTTTACTTCACATTTAGCACAAATAATTCAGTCTCTAATCTAGAAAGAATTAGAGTGTCAGAGGTCATTTACTTCTCATTTATACATTTTCATATATAGAAATGCTCCTATAAAAATGGAAGTCTAAAATAAGAACATAATCTTATAAAGTGAAGAGGGGTTTTTTTAATTTATTTTTATTTTATTTACGTTTTTTGCTTTTTAGGGCTGCACCTGCAGCATACTGAGTTTCCCAGGCTAGGGGTCAAAATTGGAGCTATAATCATTGGCATACACTACAACCACAGCAATGCCAGATCCAAGCTGTGTCTGCGACCTTCACAGCAATCCTTAACCCATTGAGCAAGGCCAGGGGGTGAACCTGTATCCTCATGGATCCCAGTCAGATTTGCTTCCACTGTGCCAGGACTCCAAGAGGTTTTTAAATTAGGTCTAATGTTCTACATTACTTCCTTTGTTTTGAGGTGGATTTACAAATCCTCTGCCAACACAAGCACTTAGAGAACTTCAGATAAGAGATTTTTCAAAATTAGCAAAGCAATAGTATAAGGAGAAATTCTTCTCACCGAAAATAACTGAGTTTGTAAAAAATAATATGGAGTGAGAAATACAAATAAAGCTCAAGGTGGGGAAAGGTTTTTAAGTGAACATGAACTCAGAGAGGTTGCAATTTGATACATACTCTGTGAACCCCCAGAGAGAAATAGCAATGTGGAATTACCATTAGTTTTCTGAGAATGTGGAAACTTTATTTCTTGTGCCAGGTTATGTGAAGCAAAGCCGAGTTCCCCAATGTGAAACTGTCTGGCAGGCAGAGTTTTATTTTTAAAAATTTTACAACTGTTGGTTAAAACTTCAGCCATTTCGAGATACTGGATGGATTTTTAAAAAATCCTATAGCAAAAGTATTGATTTGTATTCATTCAAAGTTTGATACTATCCAGAAAAGTTAAAGAGAACCAAATAGCTAGATAACTCAGGAAAACACATTTGCTTTTGACAGAAAAACAAACAATAAAACCGTTTGGTTTTTTACATTTAAGTGTTTTGCTGTGCTCTTACTGACTAAGCAATGAAATGACATTTTCAGAATAAGAATAGGGGTAGAATAGAGGACAAATGCCTCAACTAAACAACGAAATATCAGTGAACAACTGAGTTGTAAATGTATCATTTCTTGAATGAATATGATAGTTTCCTTCTCCCAATATAATTTCCTGTTATAAAAATGAAAATATTTTCAAATGAACTGAAACATTACTCTCATAGAAATGTAATCTTCAGATTTTTCCATCATATATAGAAGACTTGAATATGTAACAGTGTTTTAAAACAATATCCTGCCCATATGGTCATTACATTTCTATGTTTTAAAAAGCATTACATTAATTACAATAGTATTTTTGGTGATTTTTTTTTCTTTTTTGGCTGTACCCATATACCGTGGGCCAGGGATTGAATCTGAGCCACAGCTGCAACCTACACCACAGCTTCGGCAACACCAGATCCTTAACCCACTGCGTTCGGCCAGGGATCGAACTCATGATGCCTCAGAGACACCATTGGATCCTTATCCTGCTGTACCAGAAGGAAAACTTGTTTGGGGTGATTTTTAATTCATTCTTAGTTTTTCACATTTTATCCAGTTTACATTCACTTATGTTTTTTCACATTAAAATTTTAAATATACTAATAACAAAAATAACTAATATTTTAAAAATTATTATCAATGTGGAATCTATACTAATGAATAATAGAAGATATTGACAATCAATGGACAAAACAAGATACATTTTCATCTTCAATATACCTATTTTATTTATAATTGTATTGAAATGTCTGTATTTGGACTTTAGAATGAAAGCACTCACAGCTAATATGTCTGGCATAATCATGCATTTATGCAGTTAATAGTCTCATACTCTCAGAAGTCATACATCACATATTCAAGAAACAGAAAGTTGGATTTTCCCCAAGAAATGGAAACTCTTATGAAACATAAAGAAACACATTTTCATGGTTACTTAGATTTCATGGTTACCGGAATTCTCTCATCTTTGGAACTTTAACCTCTATCCTTTTGCATTTGTAACTTCTACTCATTCTATCACTGATACTGCTTTTAATGTTTCATATGACTTCTTTCTATTATTTTATTTTAATTTTTTCTGCTTTTTGCCTTCATTTACCCCAGCTATGAATTTTCTTTCTTCCTTTTCTTTTTTTTTTAAATTAATTTATTTTGGGAAACTGACCATTTGAAAATCAGTGCTCTGCTCTTAAGACCTTGTCCTTAGAGTTCACTTCCCAGATAGATACATATTCTCTGGATTTAACACTTGTTTTTAATCCATGGGCACTTGAACTTATTCCTGACCTTGACCATCATCAGTATCCTTGGATTCCTGCCTCTAAGCTTTCCCAATGTGATCCTTTCTCTACCATTGAAAACTGAGATTTCCAAGTTTTAACCGTCATAATACTGTTAACTAAACTCATCTCCAGGTTAAATATGCAACTCAAATGAAGAAAGAATTCTGCAGCATTCTTTAAACCTATGCAACACAAAAGATAACATTGCCTTTAAAAGATTTTTTTTCTCTTTTATTGACCAATAAGACTCAGTTGGGAGTTTATATGTCAATGTTAACATGTACAATTATGATATTTAGGAATTCTTAGAGTTTGTATTCTTCTCACAAAATTAATCAGCAATATTAAAATCCTCCATGAATAATGCACAGTAATTAAGCTTTATATCATAAGCCTCCCCATCTTGTGAATAAGCAGGTCATGTTAACTTCTATCATCCAATTGTACTGCTCTAAGAGCTCCACTGCATAGCTCTTCTAGGAAGTCCAGTCTATTACAATAAATTCCTTTCCAAATATTTGCAAAAGTCCAGGATGTAACTTTATTGTCCACAGACTTAGTTTTACTGCTGCTCTGTTGGGACAGCTCAAATTTGACCAGTCTACCAAGATGCTTTTAGACGTGGTAGTTCTACTCCTAACTCCTTTACCTCCACTGCAGTTGCTGGTGCACTTGGAATTCCATTTCATCACTCTTCTGAAGTGAAAGGAAGGGATGATGATGGAAGGGAAATCTCATAATAAAGCTCTTTAAGACTTAGAAATTTCCAGTGCTGAGTTTTGCCCTCTCTCTCTGGCCAGCTAAGATGTCTTCCATAGCCTGGGCTTTAACAAACTCTCCTGATAGAGATTTTACCATGACAATTTACCTGCCACCATTGCTAGAGTTTTCACTGCCACTGTTACAGCTGCTGCTTTAAATATAATGAGATATCCTCTGAAATTATAATCGAAGATGCAACCTATGCTACAAATTTGTGGTATGAACCCTACTCCACTTTCTGCCTTCTTTTCATTGCTCTCCGGTGCATTCAAAGAGTTGTTTATTAAATTTCGTCCAGTGTTTATAATTACTATGCATGGGAGGGGTAATCTAATAGGAGGTATGCTATCATTACTGGAAGAGGATCCAAATTGTATTTTTAGTCTTCCTTCCCATTATGCCATCATACACATTCAACAGAGTATGGCTTACTGTGGGAATATTCCTTTAGACTTATTACTTTTACACAGATCCAAGATTTACTTCCAATTTTTTTTTTTACATAAAATGGTCTCAATCTCTTTTTTACCTTTACAGTTGTTATTTCTGTTCAGCGTATTCTTACATCTCATTAATTTTCACACTAGCTGCATTCTTCCACTATTAAGAGATGTCCAAGTCTTTTTCCCTGTTGTAATTCTCAACACATAGAGCATAAAAAAGTATGCATACAAAGGTAGGGAACAGCTTATAGAACCACAATTCTAGTATGTTTTACACCACCTATTTCTGACTTTGTAAAATAACTGGCTTTATTTCATATCAAATCCTTTTGAAACAAGAATGCCATAAATAAATAAATACCAGGAATGCAATCTTAATTTTTTCCATTTTCAACTTTCTTTTTGAAAATTTGAATGTTTTAGACTACCTATTATTTTATCCATCTTAGATTTTTTTTTTTTTCCATCCCACAATATATGGAGTTCTCGGGGCAGGGATCAAATTCAGTCTGAGACCCAGCTGTGACCTACACTGCAGCTGCAGCAACACTGGATCCTTTAACCCACTGTGCCGGGTTGGGGATCTAACCTGCGTCATGGTGCTGTAGAAACTCAGAAGATCCCATTGCACCACCAGGAACTCCTCTCCAGTTTTTTATGTCCAATCTTAATGCTGTGCTTTCTTTCGTTTTTCTTCTTTAGCTCATTTCCTCTATTAAAGTAGATTTTACCTAAAATAATGTATCGTTTAAGCACAGAATTTTGTGGGATTTTTAAAAGATCCATTGTACTGTCTGTCCTTGATGTGCATCATTCAGATCTCCCTTTGAGAGGACCCACTGTTTCAAAAAGACTGATAGCCTCCCACTGCTACAACGCCAGATTCTCCATGGGGCTCAATCTGAGGCTCCATGGGGCTCAATCTGAGGCTATACTTTCTGCCAGACCATGACTGAGTATGTCTGGGGCCCTAAAGGTTGACCATTTTTGCCCAATATGTCACTCCTTTAAAGAGAAACCATTCTTAGGATCACTCCATCCACTTTCTCAGAACAGTTCTGCAGCATGAGCTCTTCCTTTCTCATCCTCTTTCTTTCCCTTTTCTCCTTTCATATATGTCAGACCCACCAGCATATTATGAAGACTCTGGTCACCACTCTTAAGTCCTCCTCCTTTAAGACCCATTTACAACAATGCCTCATTTATGTCTAATCGTATATTGATGTCTTCTTCTTAGATGACACAACAGAGTCAGTACTGAGAGTAGTTCAAGAAAAGAAGCATAGGAGTTCCCTGGTGGTCTAGCGGTTAAGGATTCGGCATTATCACTGCTGTGGCTAAGGTTTGATCCCTAGACCAGGAACTTCTGTTTGCCATGGGTGTACCCCCCCCCAACAAATAAGCAGAGTTCCCATTGTGGCTCAGCAGGTGAAGGACTCAACACTGTCTCAGTGAGGATGTGGGTTCAATCCCTGGCCTCATTCAGTGGATTAAGGATCTGGCATTGCCACAAGCTGTGGCATAGTCATAGATGCAACTCGTATCCATTGTTTCTGTGGCTGTGTAACAGACTGATAGCTGCAGCTCTGATTTGACCCCTGGGCCCGGGAACTTCCATATGCCACAGATGTGGTCATAAAAAGCGGGGGGGGGGGGGGAAGCATAAAGATAGATTGGGGACTGGTTCACTTTCTGCCTGGCTGGTATGGAGAACTCAATCCTAAGGAAAATATGGAACGACAAGTGATGATCCATTTACTTAATATTTCACTGGTAGTGACTTAGGGAAATTCCCTAGTTGCAAGGAACACCCTTGCTGGTGTGATGATCCAGTAATTTGAATGATGGTGGTAGGGGATAGAGATTAGAATTGAGGCAATGCTATAAGGATAATGAATTTATATAGTTATTCCTAACTTATATTGATGTGCTGCAGAGGGAAAATGGTAATGTGATGGACAGTAAAAGTTAATCTGGCCATGTGCAGCATGGAGTGTAAGAGTCAGGTTGCTTCATTTTTGCATCCCCTATCACAAAACAGAAGCACAATGTCTGGAAAGCCTCACAGAATTCTAAAGACAACACATTCCACACTTAGAATTACTGCCCTGGCAGACATACTTGGAGATTTAGAAGGCTTTTAGGCTTGAGCGGGGTTCTGAACAACCACAATAAAAGATCTCACAGCAGGTCCTGGGTCAGTGCAAGCAGCTTGTGGCTTGGATCCCAGTATCTGGCAGACTCTATGGAATTAGAGATTTCAGTAGTGAAAAGATACAAGTGTTTACAAGATTTAGTGAGAATCATAATGCAGTTCTTTGAGGTTTGAGTGTAAAGCTACGTGATCAGCACTAAAAATTTTACACCTTTCAAGAAACAGCTTCCGGGGTGCTCTTGAACTCTAGTAGAAAGAGAAGGCTGTTAATGGGCAACAAATGAACCTGCATCCATAAACACCCATTATGAGCAGAGTCTATCAGACAGGTCTAATCATAAAGTCAGATAGGGCCAGTAACAGTCTATTACTAATAAATTACTAGTTTAAGTCTAAATGACACATCAAGGATCAGTCTGAGAAGGATAAGAGGGCATAGTAAGCAGATATCAGATCTCCTTACCACCCGCCCAGACTGCATCCACTGAACCTCCACCTGTACCTTTGACCATGCAGGGCTGTACCTATGACTAGCTAAAGAAGGAGGGAAAAGCCCTCTCTGCTTTATGGATATTATCTTAGTGTGTGCATGCAAGCAAAAATGGATGGTGGCTGCATTCCAACTAATTTTAGGGAGTGAGTTGAAATACAGAGGACAGGAAAAATCTTCCCAAAGGCAAATCTGTGAGAGATGCACACTTTTAGTGGAAGCAGAAGTAACTATTATTTATATCTGTCTCTTTTTCACTTAACGCCACTATTTTTAACCAGCTGCACACAGAGGGGTTTGAGAAAATTAAAATATCATTAAGTAAGTTTGAGGATAAACTGCTAGAGAAGTATCATATGCTTTGTAATCTTGGGTCTGAAGTTTTGGATCATTCAGTTAATGGGAAAATGTCTGACACATAACCTAATTCCCAAAGCCAGGCCTGCTGTTAAACAAAACAGCAAGATCATTTTTACTTCCTTTCAGAAAAAGCCTGACTACTTTCCAGTTTAAATAAGTGCATCTGGAGTTCCCATCTTGGCCCAGTGGTTAACAAATTCGACTAGGAACCATGAAGTTGTGGGTTTGATCCCTGGCCTTGCTTGGTGGGTTAAGGATCTGGCATTGCCACGAGCTGTGGTGTAGGTCACAGATCCCGAGTTGCTGTGGCTCTGGCGTAGGCCGACAGCTATAGCTCCGATTAAACTCCTAGCCTGTGAACCTCCATATGCCCTGGGTGCGGCCCTAGAAAAGGCAAAAAGACAAAAAATGAAAATAAAAAAATAAAAGAAAAAGCACATCAACAACAATCTCACTTCTGAATTCCAGTGCTGAGATATTGATGATTAAGTGATATTAGATAGATAATTGACAGATACATGGGTGGACAAAGCAGGGGCCTACCTGTGAGTTTGATGCCTAATGGCACAGTGCTTTTTACCTCAGGGATAATGTTTATTTGATGAGAACTGAGCAATGAATTAGTCGAGGTCATTAAGTGAAAATCATTGCAGCAAAACCGAAAAATTTGTAAGAGATTTACCTGTCTTTTGTGAGATGAGAGCATGGCAACCATGAAAAGGGAGGTGGGAAAAAAGATTCATGATCAATCATTTCACCTAGTGGAAGGAATACTAGCAATACTTAAGAGATATAGCAGGTTTAGTTCCAGACTACCACAATAAAAGGAATATCTCATAAAACAAAGTGAGTCCCACAATTGTTTTTGGTATCCCAGTGCATGTAGAAGTAATGCTTATTCTATACTGTAGTCTATTGTGTGCAATTGACTAAAAAACAATATACACAACTTATATTTGACAATCATTATCTGAGTTTTCAGCGAGTAATCTTTTTGCTTCTGTTAATGGCTGATAATTAAGGTGATAGCTGCTGAAGTCTGGGGTAGCTGCGGCAGTTTCTTAAAACACCAATGAAATTTGCCATATTAATAGACTCCTCATTTTACATAATCTTTCTTGGTAGCATGCAATGCTGTTTGGTAGCATTTTACCCATAGTAGAACTTTCAAAATTTGAGTCAGTCATCTTATGCCCTGCCACAGCTTTATCAACCAAGCTTATAAAATATTCTAAATCCTTTGTTTTTATTTCAGTAATCTTCAGAGCATCTTCATCAGGAGTAGTTACCACCTCAAGAAACTACTTTCTTTGCTCATTTATGTATTATGATGAGATTACAGCAATTCAGTCACATGTCCAGACTCCACTTCTCATTCTAATTCTCTTATTATTTCTACCACATCTGCAGTTATTCCTCTACTGAAATCTTGAGTTCCTCAGAATCATCCATGAGGGTTAGAATCAACTTCTCCCAAACTCCTGTGTATATTGATACTCTGACGACGTCCCACAAATCATGCATGTTCTTAATGGCATCCAGAATAGTGAGTCCTTTCCAGAAGGTTATTGATGGACTCTGCCCAGATCCATCAGAGAAATTATTATCTAGAGCAGCTATAGTCTTATGAAATTTATTTCTAAAATGATAAGACTTTAAATTCAAAACTACTCCTTGATTCATGGGCTGCGGGGTAGACGTTGTCTTATCAGACATGAAAACAACATTAATCTTATGATACCTCTTTATCAGAGATCTTGAGTGACCAGGTACACTGTTATGGGCAGTAATATTTGAAAGAAGTATTTTTGTTTTAAGCAGTAGGTCCTAACAGTAGACTTAAAATATTCAGTAAACCGTGTTGTAAATAGAGGTGCTTCATTTAGAGAGCACAAGCAGAGTAGATACAGCAAAATTTTTAAGGGTGCTAAGATTTTTGAAATGGTAAATGAGCATTGGTTTCAGTTTAAAGTCACCAACCTCATTAGCTCCTAACAAGACATCAGCCTGTCCTTAGATAGTATCTTCTTCCAGTATAAAACTGTTTTGTCTGCAATGAAAATCTGTTGTTTAGTGTATCCATTTTCATTAATGATCTTAGCTGGATCTTGTGGACAACTTGCTGCAGTTTCTACATCAGCACTTTCTGCTTCACCTTGCACTTTGGCTTCTTTCCTTAAGCTTTATGAACCAACTAACCTCTACAGCTTCCACCTTTTCTTCTGCTACTTGCTCACCTCTCTCAGGCTTCATAGGATTGAAGAGTTAAGGGCTTGATGTGTAGTAAGCTTTGGCTGAAGGAGTGTTGTGGTTGGTTTGATTTTCTCTCCAGGCGACTCAAAGTTTCTCCATATCAACAATAAGGCTGTTTGACGTTCTTAGCATTCATGTTTTCACTAGAGTAGCACTTTTAATTTCCTCCAAGAACTTTTCCTTTCCATTCACAACATGGCCATTTGGGACAAGAGCCCTTGCTTTCTTCCTATCTTGGCTTTTGACATGCTTTCCTCCTTAACTTAATCATCTCTAGCTTTTGATTTAAAGTGAGAGATGTGACTTTAACTTGACACTTAGAGTCTTCTGTAGGGTCATTAACTGGCCTTATTTCAATATTCTTATAACTCAGGGATAGGGAAGCCCAAGGAGAGGAAGAGAGGAAGGAGAACAGCTAGTCAGTGGAGCAATCAGAACATATACAGTATTTATGGACTAAGTTTTATATGGGTGCATTTTGTGATCCCACAAAATAATTGCAATAGTAACATCAAAGATCACTGATCACAGATGATCATAATAAATATAAAAATAATAAAAAATTTGAAATATCATGAGAATTGCCAAAACATAATTACAAAGACATGAAGTGAGCTAAGCTGTTAGAAAAATGGCACGATTAGACTAGCTTGAATCAAGGTTGCCTTTAAGTTTCCTTAAAAGGTTGCCACAGATCTGCAGTATGTAAAAAATACAATAGCTATGAAGCACGATAACATGAGATATGCCTACAGATGTAGATTGAAAATCTGGAAACTGATTTCCTTAAAAGTATCTGTGCCTACTACCATTTGGAAAATTTTCCTCACCCCCCCAAATTTGGTGATGATTACTATAGATATTTTACATAACATGTTTAAACTCTTATGAGTAGTTTATTTAATTAATCTAATTGTTTTGGGGAAAATCTTAAATGACACATCCTATCATAGGGTATTACTTTTCATTTTGAGTTTAAAGTTAACTAATTGTACTTTCAGCTACCCTAAGAATATTATCAAAGTTTATGACAAGGAAGATATTTATTTATGTAAGAAACCTGTTAGACATTAGTAGCAGTCCCCAATTCCCCAGCACACACAGGCATTATTTTCATTTTTTCTAATTTAAAATATTTCTTTAGTGTGGTTTATATGATATATCAGATATATTCAGGTCTGTTTGTAGAATAATAAAGTTATAACCTACCGTCACTCCAGATTCGCAAAATGATTAGTTTTATTTCACATAATAGAACAGAAGAGGAGAACTAAGCCTAATTAAAATAGTGTTTTGAATGTCACTACACAAGCCCAGCAATAGATTTTCAAATGCACAGCAAATAGTTCCTATATACTTTTTCCTTAAAAATTCTGAAGGGAACACATTTTCACTAGTGTTTAATATATGTCAGGTTTTTCTGATGAGCCATTCAGTTTGAGTCACAACAGGTGGAAAATATTCCAGATTAATATTCCTACATGGGGGAAGGACTCCTGTATTGTTTCTTTTTTTCTTTTTTTTTCTTTCTTTGGCTTTTTAGGGCTGTACCTGCGGCATATAGAAGTTCCCAGGGCAAGGTCAGATCAAAGCTGCAGCTGCCGGCCTACACCACAGCCACAGTAACGTGGGATCGGAGCCGCATCTATGACTTACACCACGGCTCACAGCAACGCCAGATCCTTAACCCAGTGAGCAAGGCCAGGGATCGAACCTGAATCCTCATGGATCCTAGTTGTGTTCATTACCACTGAGCCACGGCAGGAACTCCCATCCTGTATTGTTTCTTAAAAATCCAAGTAGATCTTTGAAAAAGGTTCCTAAAAATGGGATCGAATAGTAATGGAGAAAATAAGGGGTAGAAAACTTTAAAAATCCATGAGCAGCTGAGTCCCAGGCATCTGATATTAGAGCTACAGCACAGTTTTTAACTATGGTAAAGCAATAGAGCAATATAATAGGAATATTTGCAGACCCCTTATAATGAAATAGAATCTTAAGGAAACTCTTTCTGACTCTTGTTTCAACAAGAAAGTGTTACAGAAATTCAAGAAATAGAAGTTAAAATAATTCCTCCAATAAGTTTTAGGGATATTGAATCTTATTTCAGAGTTGCTGACTAGTTTCAGTGTGGTTTTGAATAATTCATTTTTAGATTTTTTTTTTCCAGGAAACAGACTCAGTAAAGAGGTCTGTCCTATTCCACTGCTGACTCACTTTATTCCTTTTTCCTTCCCACCTGACAGGTATGTTTCTAACTGAAATGCATAGTAACATCTGCCTGCTCAGAAAAAGGAATGGAGAAAAATAGTTTAATCATATTTTAGTTTGGCTGCTTAAATTTGAAATTAAATCCTCTTGAAATCTTGAATAAAGAAAAAAGAATAAGGTCACATTTGTCAAGCAACATACACTGTAGACTTATTTATAGCAAAAAAAAATAGATTACTATTTCTAAAATAAATGCTTTCCATTATAGCACACTTTGTTTTATATCCCAGATAGATGAGTGAAAGAGCACTCTGTATAAAATGCTAATGAAACCACACAGGGCATGCTATATTATTAAGGAAACTCATAGACACCTTCACCATTTATAATATAAAAATTGAAAAGTTCAAACAAACTAAAACTCATTTACAAGTGGTACAGGCTTTTGGAGATTTCAGTGTTGTTCACAGTTTAATGGGACAGCTTCTGGTACTGTAAAGCTTTCCTCCTAAACTAGGTTGTCCATTTCAGTTAATCATCTTCACTCTCCAGAGAGCCCTTTTCTTAACATGCCTATTTCTGTCCATGGCACCATCAGTCTTCCAGTGACTGGGTCTCAACTCTTGGTGTAATTTTTAACTCCTTTTCATTTCGTGCCATTCACATGCATCGCGATAAGAGCTGTATATTCCACTTCTGTGATTTCCTTACAGGTATCCCCTTTCCCACTGTCACTGCTATTAGTCAGTTTAGACTTTTGTTAACTTCCACCCAGTAAACTAGAGTCTCCAAGCAAAATCCTAGCTGCTACCTATTTTGTAAACAGAGTTTTATTGGAAAACAGCCATACTTAGCCATTTCATATTGTCTTTAATTGCTTTCATTCTTCACCAACGGAGTTGAATAATTGTGACAGAGACCCTTTGGACTGCCAAGATAAAAATGTTTGCTGCCTAGCCTTTCATACAAAACTTTTGTCATCCCCTGACCTGGAATATTGTTACATGCATTCCAACTAGTCACCTCATGCCCAGACTGCTCTAAAGTAAATTCTGTTGGTTGAATCTTTTTAAAACGTCAACATTTGTGGCAGGCCCATGCTCACATTCCTCCACACTTCATCCCTACTCATAGACAAGACATATAATTCTGAATAGACAATTAAAAGTCACACATGTACCACATACACTGGTGTAGACTGTCTCCTTGGGAATATACCCTTGCACATCCCAGTTCCACCTGAAATGAGCATCTTTCTCCTGTAGAAATATCAGTGACATTACAAGCCCATCTAAAATAGTAACTTATTCAGGAATCTTCCCTCAATTCATCTAGCCATAGATGAAATTTCAAATTTTTCTCAAAGGATTTTCCTTAATCTTCTTTTTGCTATAGTTGTTTGTCTATCACTTTCACTAAATTGCAAGCTTATTGAGGAATGGAACTTTGCCCTATTTCTCCTTTATCTGCTACTGCTCATAGTTTGGTTCTTTGCATTTGTTTATTCAGTAGGCATTTGTTTGGCAACTTACGATATTCCAAGCACAATGCTACTAAATGAGGATACAAAGAAAAGAAGTTTCTGCCCTTGGGGAGTTTACTCTTTTATATTACATTTTAAACACTAAACAATAAAATGTAATGAATTTTAAGTAAGGATGTGCTTAGCACAGGGAACTGTATCCAATCTCCTGGGATAGACCATGTTAAAAAAACAATACGAAAAAAGAATATGTGTGTGTGTATGTGTGTGTCCCTTTGCTGTACAGCAGAAATTGGCACAGCATTGTAAGTTAACTATACTTTAATAAAAATTAAAAAAATAAAGTAAGGATATGCTCAAAAGGAAGATGGGACTTCTTAAGTCTGACTAAAACATCAGGGAAAGAGTCTCAATGAAACTGGCAACTGAATTGTCTGGAATAGAGGACAGCCAAGTGCAAAATGACAGAAGAATGTTTTGAATAAAGAAAAACATATTGTGAAATAGCATGGGAGAAGTTAAGGGAAGTATGAACACTTCTACCAATCTGTAGTTGAGCATCTGTTTTGAGTAAAGCTGTAAAGAGAGAAAGGAACCAAAGCCTAAAAGTAGACCTGAATGACTTATTGGGGAGTTTAGACTTCATATTATAGGCAGTGATTCAAAAGTAAGTTTCAAGGAACATTATATTGAAGAATGTTAGTAATTCTTAATAGGAGAAAAGAGGAGACTTGAAATTGAGCAGAACCCTGTGGGGCCTTCCTGATGACAGATCCATATCTTTTTCATGCCTTTTTTTTTTTTTTTTTTTTTTTTTTTTTTTTTTTTTTTTTTTTTTTTTCCTGTAGAAAAGTTTTAGCCTCCTAGGCCTTCCCTCAGTTCCTAAGAGCAAATTTAATCAGAGAAGTGTGAAAATGTCAGAACAAAGGAAAACAGTTAAGCAAGACAATATTAGTTTAGTCATAAAACAAAGTCAAGGACCTTTAGTTCCTCCTCAAGGGCTATAGACAATATGCTGGGCCATATCCTTAAGTTGTTTTGCAGATATTGTGGAGTCCTCGCCAGGTGTAAGAAGTTAACTGCATGCTGACCACCAGCCCTTAGACCCCAGACTGGTTGGAACCAGAAGTTTGATGATTAAGATTCACAAAACATCACCCAATTACTCACAATTAACCAACCAGAGAGTTGAGTACAAGCAATCATTTCCCCCAGGAACAGTGAGGAGATGGGTTTTCAGAGACAGAATAGAGGCAGGAAAATGAGGTAGGATATGGTCACAATAATTCAGGTAAAAATGCAAAGGGCCAATATTAAGACCATGGCAAAGAAAGAGGGGGACAAATTCAAGTGATATTTAAGAGTAAGACATAAGAGGGGTAGACATAATTATAATTAGTAATTCTATATGAAACTATTTTAAAAAACATATTGATTATATAACCCCCTTGCCTAAACCCATAAATAGTTCACTGTTCCTCATAGAATCTTTAAAAGTTCTATTAGGATATGCATGTTCTGCTCCTTTATTCTCCCCCACACACCTTATCTATCATCATACTTCCCCAGGCTTATTTCCCTCCAGCAAGTCTGGCCTTTTTTAGCTGCTTGGACTTGTTGTACTTCCTCTAACTTAACGAAGAAGTGTGAGTTAACAATAGGCATTTTGAATCCCTCATTGTAGTTAATGAGATAATCCAAGAAGAATATGTCCAATGAAATGGAAAATACAAGAATGGCACCTTGAGAAATAACTGTGTAATGCAAAGAGTATGTAAGAGGACTCTGAAAGAGATTTGATGGTATAGGAGTTCACTGGTGGCTCAGTGGATTAAGAGATTTGATGGTACAAAGTGATAGCAAGAAGACCAGGGAAGAGTTTTAGAAATCAGTACAAGAACAAGTTTCAAATACAACTATGCTGATGGACACTGGAATGCTTTAAGTCTAACTAAACTCATTTATGAGTTACATATTTTATAGGATATATAAAGATAAACCAAGTTGTATTCATGGATAATACATACTATTTGGATATAATTAAGACTCTAGAACTTTTTTTTCTAGGAAAGAGAAAAAATTGAGGTCATATACTATTGATCACTGGGTTTCATTAAGTGTGAAGATGGGAGCTCATAAGGATTTAGGAGGTGGTTAGTATGTAATGAACTTGGGCTAGTAAGATCAAAGCTATTTATATTTTACTAGCATGGTTCTAACTATTTACATTCCTTTGGATTTCTCACATATGCATTAGAGATAATACCTATTTTCAGAGTTATGTGGTTTAAATAAAATATAGTGAAGGTAGTTATTTCATAATTTGGTCTGTATTAGGTATTTGTATAGAAACTAAATCTACTCTAATAATTTGAAGATTAAGAAAAGCAAAAATGCTGGCTTAACTTTTGCCTAACAGTGGTATCCTAAAAACTATTTAATGCACTTCTTAACAGAAAATGCAGTACCAGTACAGTCCAAATATATCTCATAACCTTGGCAAAAATCTATGTGAAAAAGTCAACAGAATTCAGAAAATCCATTTTATAAACTCCTTCATCTGCCATAAGTATTATAAACAAAATCCAAGTTCAAATTAAATTATAGATATTAATTTCCTATAGATATCCTAAAATAGAGTAAATAATTCTTATCATCTGACCCAATTTAACTCAGTCAACAATGTTTGTAAACAGCCCTGAAATATATAAGAAAATAAAACCCAAACTCAAATTATTTATTTAATGAATAATTAAATAAATGAATAAATAATTTCTAGATAGTTTTTAAAAATGGTTCTCTTTCTGTTTTGTAGATAGGTTCATTTGTGCCATATTTTAGATTCCATATAAAAGTGATGTCACATGGTATTTTTTTTTTTTTTTTTTGCTCTTTCTGACTTACTTCACTTAGTATGAGAATCTCCAGTTCTATCCATGTTGCTGCAAATGTCGTTATGTTGTTCTTTTTTTTTTTTAACTTTTTTTTTTTGGTCTGAGTAGTATTACATTGTATATGTACCACATCTTCTTAAACCATTCATCTGTTGATGGACCTCTAGGTTGTTTCCATGTCTTGGCTATTGTGAATAGTGCTGGATTGAACATAGGGGTGCATGTATCTTTTTGAATTATAATTTTATCCAGATATAGGCCAAGGAGTGGATTGCTAGATCATATGGTAACTCTATATCTAGTTTTCTGATGAAACTTTGAACTGTTTTTCATAGTGCTTATACCAATTTATATTCCCACCAACAGTGTAAGAGGGTTCCCTTTTCTCTATACCCTCTCCAACATTTTTTATTTGTAGACTTGTTAATGATGGCCATTCTGGCTGGTGCGAGGTGGAACCTCATTGTAGTTTTGATTTGCATTTCTCTAATGATTGGCGATATTGAGCATCTTTTCATGTGGCCATCGGCCATCTGTATGTCCTCTTTGGAAAAATGTCTAGGCGTTCTGCCCATTTTTTTGATCGGGTTGTTTTTTGGTGTTGAATTGTATGAGTTGTTTGTATATTTTGGACATTAGGCCCTTGCTGATTGCATCATTTGCAAAGATTTTTTTCTCCCATTCTCTGGGTTGTCTTTTTGTTTTTTATGATCTCCTTTTCTGTGCAAAGGTTCTTGAGTTTAATTAGGTCCCATTGGTTTATTTTTGTTTTTATTATCATTATTCTAGAAGGTGGATCAAACAAGATGTTGCTCTGATTCATGTCAAAGAACATTCTGCCTATGTTTTCCTCTAGGAGTTTTATAATACCTGGCCTTATGTTTAGATCTTTAATCCATTTTGAGTTTATTTTTTGTGTATGGTGTTAGAAAATGTTCTAATTTCATTCTTATGCATGGTCCAGTTTTCCCAGCACCACTGATTGAAGAGGCTATTTTTCCTCAACTGTATGTTCTTGCCTCCTCTGTCATAGATTAGTTGATTGTAGGTTCTCGGGTTTATTTCTGGTTTATTTTTTCCTGTTCCATTGATCTATGTTTCTGGTTTTGTGTCAGTACCATACTGTTTTTATGACTGTAGCTTTGTAGTATAGTCCAAAGTCAGGGAGCCTGATTCTTCCAGTTTGGTTTTTCTTTTTCAAATGTTACTTTGTCTATTCAGTATCTTTTGTGTTTCCATACAAATTTTAAAATGTTTTATTCTAGTTCTGTGAATAATGTCCTTGGTTATTTTGTAGGGATTGCATTGCATCTGTAGATTGCCTTGAGTAGTATAGTCATTCTGACAATATAGATTCTTTCATCCGAGAGCATGAATAAGCAATGAAGTCCTATTGTGCAGCACATGAAACTATATCCAATCACTTGGGATGGAACATGAGGGAAGATAGTATAAGAAAAAGAGTGTATATATATATATATATGTGTGTATATATATATACATATATATATGTATGTATGACTGGGTTACTATGCTGTACAGCAGAAATTGGCACAACACTGTTAAGAAAAATATACTTTAATAAAAAAATTAAAAATTAAAATAAATAAATAAAAATGGTTCTTTCTCCTCCAAAGAAATGTTTTGTCAAATATCATTTAAACTGTCAGTTCCTTTTTAAGTGGGGTTGGTTATGTGTTATCCTAGGACTAATTTGAAGAACTTATCCAAAATAATCATAGATATAGACTATTATATAAATATATTACCAGAAAATCTATCCTTTCTTCTTAAAACTCCTCAGTTCCCAACTATAATGCTATATGCTTCTATTTGATTTTACTCTAATATTTTATTTGTTACTTGATTGTATATATAACATTATTTGAATTCCTTTCTTAAAAGGTGGCTTATAATGCCATAATCATTTTAAAACATATGTTAAGCTGGTTAGGGTCATATATAAAGATCTGTCCAACACTTGAAATTGTTTTCTTCACACTCTTTCCATTGAAAGTGACATTATTGCTTTCCTTGAAAATTAAATGTTATATTATCTAGAAAAATAACATGAAGAAAATATTCAAACTGTCCTAAATTGCAGTCCCCAGGTAAAATAAAATTTGATTAATTTCTAAATACTTTTTCTATTATAGTCAATTCCCTATAATGTAACTATTCATAAAAATATAAATCTTATAGGATGTAATAATTATAATATATATTTGAACATCAAATATATCTCCAAGTTTTATAAAGATCTACATTTTATTTAAAATACCTCTTTCAACACCATAAATCCTATAGAAGAAACAAGAAAAAATATACTCTTCATCTAATAGCAAAAACACAATCTACAAAAGATAATTTGCTTTTTTGAAAACTCTAAAACTGGCCTGTTTTCTCATGATGTAACAAAGTGATAATTTCTCTATATAATCTGGTTAATAGTGTTAGCCAAAATGAATGATTCAGAACTTTATCCTATTGTCACTCTTCTATTGTTCAGACTAACTACCATATTGATTTCAAACTTTTCAAAGGATTATATATAAATACTTATGAAAGTACTTTAAATAGATTTATACAGTTTAACATACATTATAATTTTACTAATAGGATATATGATAAAGAAATATACTAAGAAGGTCATAAAAGTTAAGGAGAGGCAAGAATGGAATTGTAAGAAATGAATGCAAACATTTTGATTTAAGGATATGATGCTAAAACAATCTGAATATTGGTATTTTGAGAAAACATACGTCAATGAAGACTTTGGAAGATTTACCCTAGGGGAGTGTAATGGGAAGAGATAGTGAGGAAATAGTCATGTTTAAAGTCAAACTTTTTTTTAGGATGAACATTGCCCAAAGTAATGACAGCTGGCCAATTTTTATGCATGACACTTTTTAGCCACACAAAAACTAGAAAGAAGAGACAGGTCCATAAATGTAATATTTGAATCATTTTGTTCAGCTTTGAAAGGAATGTGATTTGTGTGTCTCTTACAGCAACTGCTAAATAACTGCATAGCAACAAAATCTGGCTCTGTCATTTCTCAGTGTTTTCCATACTGACAGTAACTAAAAGGTCATTAGCAAAAAGTCAGAGTCATTGTTATCACTAAACAAGACATGAAATAAACAATTTCAGGGGCTTTCGGCGTCATAGATATTATCTATATGTGAGTTCAGATCCTAAGAAATAGTTTACTCATGATCCTAAAGACACATGTCACCGTCAGACAAATTATTGTTCTAGTGAAAAACATTAAGAACACATTGTCTTCAAAATAAAGTTTCCACTTAGGTGCAATCAGCAAGACTTAATTAGAAAACATGAATAATTGAACACGCTGCTGTTCTCTCTGAGTGATGGAGAAGCAAATTCTTGTTACACAAAAGGGCATGTTGTACTGAATCATTCTCAAAAGTTTTCCCTTCTCTGACGGCAACCTTTCAGTGATAATTCAAATGAATACCCTCTGAGCAAACTATAAATAGCAAAAACAAAGAAAAAACAAAACAAAACAATTCATGCAAGCTCTACATAATACCAAGTTTCTGAAAATATAATATAAAGAGAAAGGGAAGAGGAAAAGGGTATGGATTGAAAATACCTTAGGACATTGAAGTCTTCATAGAATTCATCATTCTGGCAATGGTATTAAAGACTGCCTCACAAATATTCTCTACTGAAGCACAATTTGAATTTAGGTACTTATTCTCAGTGCATGTAAGTCCCTCCCTCGATTTATGCCAAGAGCAAATGCTCAGTGTTTTGCCTACCATCCTAGGTGGCTATGTCCAGTTCAGTATGTTTAGAAGCTCTATAAAAGTCAAAGAAAAATTAGTTGAGGTGATTGAGAAAATATTTATTCTTAAGTGGTATAGGAATGAACTCAAAAGATGTGTAGATGCAAATATACAACAAAATCCAAATGCCTAAAAATAAAAAAAGCAAGAACCAACCAAATAAAAATTAAAAATAAAAAAAAAATGACAACTGTTTAACTAACTAGCTAATCCCACCAAGCTCTAATTTCCCTGGGGCCATGTCCAATATTGCTGGTTTTACATCTTACTTTAGTTTTATGCTCTTTTCCTATTCTGAGCCATGTGTCATCTTCTTGGGTATCTCAGTTTTGTCTGACTCATTACTATTATATGCATTGTTTACTTGAATAATTGTTTACAATTATTTCTAGAAAGAGGAAGAAAATGTTGAAGTTTGTTGTTTCCTCTTTCAATAATGAAATCCTATGTGGATAGATGGATCCGAAATTTCTTCTCATTTCCATTCATTTCACATGTAATATTTCATAGCCTGAAGTACAAACAAAAGCTAAAAATAAGAATATATCCTTTAGCTTGTAATAACCATGATATACTTCCTGTAAAGAACAAATAACCTTACAAAGACAGCAGTTTTAGAAAGTACCCCCATCAAAAAAGAATGTTTTTATAAAAACTACAGTCTTAGATTTGGAAAAGAACTGAGAATGTCAAATATTCCACCCAATATATCAAACACCTATAAAGCAGCCTTTTTTTTTTTTTTTTTTTTTCAAAAAGTCATTGGCCTTGCTGAAAATTAGCAGTGGTCAGGACCTCATTATTTAATAAGGCGCTTATTCCACTGCATTTCTGAAACATCCTAATTGAGTCAAAACTCACCTGCATGTCATTTCCTTCCACAAATCTTTCTTCTACTATCTGGAATAAAAAAAAAAAAAAAAAGTGCATTGCCATTTGCAGCAGCGTGGACGCAACTAGAGATTCTCTTACTAAGTGAAGTAAGTCAGAAAGAGAAGAATAGTGGGTTCAGAACCGGGCTAGTATCCGTGAGGATGCAGGTTCAGTCCCTGGCCTTGATCAGTGGATTAAGACTTGGTAATGCCACAAGCTGCAGAGTAGATTGCAGATGTGGCTCAGATCTGGCATGACTGTGGCTATGGTGTAAGCTCTGATTTGACCCCTAGCCAGGGAACTTCCATATGCCATAGGTGTGGTCCTAAAGAAAAGAGAAAAAAAAAAAAAAAAAAAGAAAGAAAAGAAAGAAAGACATATACCAGATGATATCACTTACATGTGGAATCTAAAATATGGCACAAATGAACCTATCTATAAAACAGAAACAGATTCACAGACATGGAGAACAGACTTGTGGTTGCCAAGGGGAAAGAAGGAGGGAGTGGGATGGACTGGGAGTTTGGGAGTTTGGGGTTAGTAGATGCAAACTATTACATTTAGAATGGATAGGCAATGACTTCCTACTGTATAGCACAAGGAACTATATCCAATCTCTTAAGACAGACCATGATGGAAGATAATATAAGAAAAGTAATGTATATTTATGTATGACTAGGTCTCTTAGCTGTACAGCAGAAATTGGCACAACATTGTAAATCAACTATCAAATAAATTAAATAAAAAATTAAATTAAAAAAGAATACCAAAGGGGAGGGAAAATAAGTGCATTATCTTAAAATACATCTTACAATATGATGTCAAGTTTTTAACTTTCCTAGTTTTCTTTTCTAATCATATTATTCTATGCTAGTTTCTCTCGGAAAAATCTCAAAGCAACTTCAAAATCCTTTCTCATTGCATTTTAAACATAAAAATTTAAACTTAATGAAAAGCACATAGTTAAAACTCAGAGGGCAAATTTATTTTCCTTCCTATTCTGCTTCTTCGTCAAGTTACGTAGAAAATAGTAGAAACAAAAGCATATATCCAAAATTTAGAGTGACTTCTTTTAGTAAATCTTTGAATCTAATGCATAACATAAATCTTAGTTTTCCATATTACCATCAAGTATTATGCTACTGGTTTTAAATTTCAGTCCAGTACTTACCAATATATATTTGTGGCTAAAATTAATTTCTCTAGATTTTCTATTATTGGACAAATCGGCTCTAAAAAGAGCAGAGAAAGTGTTACAGCTTAATTATAAGATTAAAAAATAAGAAATGAACCCAATTAAACACACTTTTTCAAAGATGCAAATATCTATGAAAGATTCTCTCCTTTTCTACTTGTGAGGGATTGAGCACATATCTTCTCAAGGATAATAATAAGACAAACCTACCCCAGTGACTCATCTCTGAATAGACATGTGCATATCTGCAATCTTAATTCTTAATGAAATCCCAACAGTAGATTGTATAAGTATACAGATAAATAAGAGATGATGCATAAAGGCTGTCCCGCTCAGGATTTCATGTGATTGGTTTGTATCTGGAGAGCATAACAATAGAGGCTATTGGGGGGATTAGAGGTGGACAGTGAAGAAAATGTAAACACATTGCTTTTTCAGAAGTTGAAATAATTAATGATCTAGCCAAATTGATTTTTGTAAAAATTGCATGAAAACACCAAAAACTGCGTGAAAAATCAAATGGTATTAAAGTGTGGAGTTGCTGTTACTAATGGTGCTGACAATGGTGCACAAAAGACTAGACTGGGACGACTGGAGAAACTGGAATGTGGACTCTGGTTTAGACAGTTGTGTTATTATCGATTTAACTTCTTGGTTGGGATCATTGGGTTATGGTCACATAGCAGACTTGACCTTGGGAAATGTGTGCTTAAGTATTTAGGAATGAATGTGGGGGTTGGGAGGAGGACATGTTGTGTTACAATAAAGTTAATGTAGGTGAATCATAAACTGTGGGAAGAGAAATAGACACTCCAATAATTGTGTGCTTTGAAGTACATGTTTTATGCATTTATGAAATTTTCCCCATAAATTAAGTGATATATTAAAGAATGAGAGAAAAAGCAAACATTTTATTTAAACCAGTTGCGTTTCATTTTCCAGTTATATTATATACCATGGAAAAGTGATTTAAAACTCATAACTAAACCCTAGCTTGCATTAGAAAACAATCTCTATTCCATTTTAAACTTATTTTTAAGGGGAAAATGTGTATTTTGCTGAGAGAGATTTTACATCTTGCATTAATAATAAAACTTTCTCTTTATATAACATTTTGTCCAGAAATGAGCTTTATCCTGTGTATTTTCATTTATCTGATGCAACCTAACAATAACTCTGCAACAATTTATGCAATACCAGGAAAAAGAAATTCAATGAAACCAAAAGCAAAGCTCTGCTGAGGGTTGTGACATCATTTGCAGTAACTTCCAAGTAAAAGGGACAAGTGCTAATGCTACGAACTCAAAGATGGTCAGTATTGTACTTAAGGCAACTATCACATGCCGCTTAAAAACAATCCTAGGATTTAGTATAGAAGTTTCATGAGACCTAGGTTTATGCCTGGACACCTAGGAAAAGATAAATAATTTAATTGCATATCTTAGAATTAGAGTCCAAAACTCATATTCATAAGTTAGGAAAACACAATTGACTCAAAAGTAAGTTGATATTTTTAACTTACACTATATCTGATATTGAATTCAGAATTGCTAGTCATTGTCTATTTAGTATGCCATTCTGGCCAACTGTGTACAATTACACAAAATTTGCTGCTTTCAGAAGTGCAATACGTCTTTTGCTTTCTTCAGTAAAGAACTGTCTTCCAAGAGGATCATTCAATATTTTACTCATCATCTATTAGTATAACCCAAGGTCTGCTCATTAATAGCCCATATTCTCTGAACACTGTGTGAATGTACAGTTCACAATTTTTATCTTTATCTATGCATTAGGTAACTAGAATTTTGTAGAAGCTATTATTTAACTTATTTACATAGAGACCACTAATGTCAAACAAACACATTGTGGAAAGAATGCCACCAATCACCCACTCTGGGGATTTCATTTAAAGAAAATAATTCAACAAAGAAAAATTAAATTTATAAATATTAATTATATTTTATTTATAATTGCAAACCATTGTAAATATTTCTATGTCCAGCAGCAGAGAAATACTTGAAGATTTTTGAACATCTATTTAGATAAATATTTTTATCCATAAAATTATATTCATGCAGGTAATTTGATGATAATTTTGAAGATATTTGTGAGACAATATGAACTGATAAAGATATCAATGATACAAGAAATAAACAGGCATGTGAAATTGGTTAGAAGGACAAATGGACTTAGTCTTGAGATGATTTTTATAATTGTAAGTAGATTTTTTTCCTTTAAAAATGTTCTGCACTAACATTATTGTTACATACACATATGTGTATGTATGATTTTATATTGCATAAAATAAAGTTAGTCCAATTATCTGAATAACAGTAAGACATAAACTGTAGAATTCTAGCTCTGTGAGGAAACTGTTCATATTGTTTTATGCATGTCTAATTAAAGTGACAAGGGTGATATATATTTGATTTACTCTCTTCTAGGAAAGTATTGCTTAATATCAACTAGGAAATGAGATCTCTTGTGATATATAGAGGGAAAAAGAGTGTAAAAATGAATAAACAACATTCTACTCAGAACTGGGCCAGAAGTGCTTGTGTAAATAATGTTTATACTATTATTGAGCCTGTAGATACCTGTCACTATGACTTATATTAATTATTTCACTTGATTGCTACAATTATGTTATACGATTGCCATTATTATCAACTCTGTTTCACACATGAGGAAATCAATTCCTAAAGAAATTGAATGACTTAAGTCATAGAGCAAGTAAATGACCTAATCGGATTTAAAGCCAGCTCTGTTTAGCCCAAGAGCCTTTGACTTTAATCCCCATACTGTAAGACTCATTTACTCCACAGAAAATCTAAATATGTTGGGAGAGAGACAGCCATAGTGTTTATAGTGTAGCTTTGTTGTTAGGTTCAAGTTGTTATTTGTGAGCATAAGCAAGATTGTTTACTTCTGCCCATTTCTAATTCCTCTTGGAAAAATGAGAATTGTAGTAATACCATCTCCCCACCTCCCAACCCTAGCCACCCAAGGATTGTTGTATGGTTGGGGATATAGAAATTATCATTTGCTCCATTTATTCAGCCAATACTCATTAAAGAGCTACTTTGTACCAAGTCTTCAGGGATACAAAGATGAATCAGTGCAGGAAGAGAGAAAAATATTAATTAAAATACTTATGTATATCAGTGATTTACTGAAAGTGTTAAGCATTTCATCATCTGGTATCTGAACTCTAAGCAGGTAATAAATAGAAAGTGTGAGGGAGACTTTCCGGCAGAGGGCAGATGTGTTAAGACCCAGAAGCAGGAAGAAGTGTGTTTAAGGAATCAAAATAAGGCTAATAAATGACATTTTGCCTCTAAAGCTGAGGAGCTGCATGAAATAATAATTGAGAGAGAAGCAAGGGCTAGATGATGAGTCCTTTAGTCCCTTTATAAAATGTCATTCTTCTGCATAAAAGTCATAATAAGCTATTCAATAGTTTTGAGTAGAGGCGGGACCTAATCAGATTTGGGTTTAAAAAGAGTTGAAGAACTGTAGGAGAAGTTTGGAGTAGATGGATGTAGAGAGACAAAATTGTAATCACAAGTATTGAAGTAAGAAATACAGGTAGTGTGGATTAAGGCTAAATTCTGGGGATTTCTAGTATTTAAACATTGGTTAGAGGAGAATGAGCCAAACAAGCCAATTGACAAAGAACAGCTAGAAAGGTGAAGATTCAACGCTGGCCAGTGTAGTAGGCAAGGGCAGGGTTTCAAGGAAGGAGCAGTTAATACCGCCAAGTGCAGTTTAAATAGCAAGCGAGATTGGAAAGAAAAAGTGCCATTGGATTTAGGGATATTGGACTTATTATAATAGAAAATGAACTGTTTGCTTTTATTATTCCCAGTGATTTAGGACTTGGTTCTGATACATTGAGGCATATTAAAAATTTCAAGTGTTTATTTGAGCAAACATTGATTCCAACAAAGCAGTGCCAAACTGGAAGTGGTTTGAAGCATTCCACCAACAGGAGTTAGGAGCAAGGTGTTTTGGAGAAGATGCAAACACAAAGGCAAGGAAATTATTTGTTTGGCCATAGCTTAAGAGGGTGTGTGATTTGGGAGAGCCTAGTGGACTATTTGTGGTTGCTATTCTTCTCAGCCTTGAAGCTTTTATAGGAATGGACTCTATTTAGATTTTAGTTTGCTCGCTCAAGGGTGCCAGAGTTCTAGAGCCATCTCAGTCTAGTGGCTTCCTCTTTAGATTACTTCAGTAATTCTGCTTCCGATCTAACTTGCTTGTTTTTTCTACACTTACATTTTCCTTGTTAAATAGCAATGGCATATCACCCTTGAACTTTGGAGTAATTTACCAGGGCATTCCTTTTTTAGAATGTTTAAGCCTTTCAAGAAATAATGAGAATAGAAAGCATTTGTTTTTCTCTTTTTTCTTTTCTTTTTCCTTTCCTATTTTTCTTTTTATGGCTGTTCTTGTGGCATATGGAAATTATCTATGCCAGGGGTGGAATCAGAGCTGCAGCTGGGACCTACACCACAGCCACAACAACACCAGATCCCAGTCGCATCTGCAGCTTGTGGCAATGCCAGATGTTTAACCCACTGAGTGAGGCCAGGGATCAAACCCACATCGTCATAGAGACAATGTTGGGTCCTTAACCCACTGAGCCACAAGGGGAACTCAAGGCATTTGGTTTTAACAAAGGCAAATCAACTTCTACTGAGAGTTTGGCTTTCCCTGAATTTGGCCAGTTAGATATTACTTTCAAGCATGACTTCCTATTTACTACAGTGAAAAGGGATTGTTACCTGCCATTCTAGTAAATGAAGAATTTTTCCAGCCATTCCAGTTCTACAGGGATCAAGCCAACAAACCCTGCAACCTCCTAAGTGGGCCCTGCAGGAAGTCAAGATGAAGGAAAACAGTATTCTGTGCTTTGAATACTGGCCCTAGATAGTTAGGATGAATACCTAAGGAGTAATTTCAGTGAGCTCAGACTCTTGCATCTTCCCATACACAGAAAATCACTAAAATTTTTAACCTGGAATGTCTGTTGCTTGTGACTTGCAGCACAAGTTTGATGTTTGATTACATGTGTTTTTCATTTGTTTTCCCAGCAAAACCTTCCTATATATCCTGGTTCCTTCTCTGAGAGCAGTTCCTCGGAGCTATCTAAGAGGATGTCAACTTGGCTATTTTCCTCAGTAAGATCCCTAAATGAAACTTTAGCCACAATTGTTACAGAAATGATTCCCAAACTTTCAATATATAAAACAAGACAATGGAGGTTTAACTCTAGAACTTTAGGCCAAAGACAGTAAACTGAGCAAAGCTGATTTATCTCATTTATTTTTGAAGTTAGCTCCCGGATTGTTTTATAACTCCTGATATGAATGCAGTTCTATGACCGAATGGATAAATTAAATTCAATCTGATATTCATGCTTTCTTTTCTGGGATTTTTTTTTTAAATCTTTTTAAGGCTTCACCCACAACATACAGAAGTTTCCACACTAGGGATTGAATTGGAGCTGCAGCTGCCAGCCTACACCACAGCCATAGCAACACAGAATCCAAGCATTGTCTTCGACTATACCACAGCTCACGGCAACCCCGGATCCCCAACCCACTGAGCGAGGGCCAGGGATTGTACCTGCATCCTCATGGATACTAGTCAGATTCATTTCCACTGAGCCATGACGGGAACTCCTTTTCTGGGAATTTCAGTACTTTAAAGGTTTGATAGCACTTTAAGTTGATTCAATTATTTGGTTCTAAGAAATATTATTTTCTGAAAAGAAAACCCCAAACCTCTTATCTACAGAGGCTATTATGTATTTCTTTACTCTCTAGTTAATAATCAGTTAGCAACCTTTTTTGGGGGGGTTAACTCAGTGAATTTTATTACACTTATATTTGTACAACGATCATCACAACCCAATTTTGTGGCATCTCCATCCCAAACCCTCAGACCCTCTCCACCCCCAACCTGTCTCCTTTGCAAACCACAAGTTTTTGAAAGTCCTTGAGTGAGTATCTGTTATGCAAAGAAATTCATTGTGTTCTTTTTTGAGATTCCACCTGTAAGTGATAACATATGACATTGGTGTCTCACTGTCTGACTAACTTCACTTAGCATGATAATCTCTAGGTCCATCCATGTTGCTGAAAATGCCATTATTTCTTTCCTTTTAATGGCCAAATAATATTCCATTGTGTATATATACCACCTCTTCTTTGTCCACTCCTCTGTTGATAGGCATTTAGGTTGTTACCATGTCTTGGCTATTGCATATAGTGCTGCAATGAACATTGGAGTACAAGTACCTTTTTGAATCATGGTTTTCTCTGGATAGATGCCTAGCAGTGGGATTGTTGGATCAAATGGTAATTCTATTTTTAGTTTTGTGAGTAACCTCTATACTGTTTTGCACAGTGGTTGCACCAAATAATGTTCCCACCACCAGTGAAACAGGATTACCTTTTCTCCACACCTCAGTTAGCAACTTTTTATGAGTCTCTCTCTTTTTTTTTTTTTTTCTTGTCTTTTTAGGGCTGCACCCATGGCATATGGAAGTTCCCAGGCTAGGAATCAAATAGGAGTTACATCTGCTGGCCTATGCTACAACCACAGTAATGCAGGATCCTTAACCCACTGAGCAAGGCCAGAAATCGATCCCGCCTCATGGATACTAGTCAGATTTGCTAGCGTTGAGCCGTGACGGGAACTCCCTTTTATGAGTCTTTTAAATCTGATTTTCCTTGTTTGTACAATTGCTTAACAAAATCAGATTTTCTTTTTTCTTCATTTTAATTCTCTAAAGAAAATTACCCTCTAAATCATAAGTGAATTCAAATTTCCTTTGGAAAGACATTTTAATATCTGAACTGTACTTCCAAAATTTTGAATCTATTCTCATAGCCAGTCATCATCCAATGGGCAAGTAGTCATTAATAGGATTCATGAGTAAATAAAGGTATAATGAGCATTATAATAATAGGTTTCCAATTTCAAACTAGTTTGACCTTCCTTATTGTATGTAATGTCTCATGTTAAGAATAAACTGCTAAAATAGAAAGAAAACAACAGAGAGGACATGAATTTAATCAGTCAGACATTTTAGTGCCTTGAGGAACTAAACTGTCTTATTCTTCATGACCTGAATGATATTTATAAAAGTGCTGCTCTTTCTTTTGGTCTTATGCTATTTTTCCTCCTCGGCTTTTCAAGTTTTGCGGAAAATGGTGCTGTTGTTGTTGTTTCTGTTGTTATTGTTCCAAAGAAGTTGTCACATATTGTGCAGCACACAGTAACTCACAGTAACACATTCTTACAAGTTAGTTTCTAGTTTAATGATACTTGAGAAGAACAAAGCAAAGCTTTTCCAAAGTTCAAATTATAAAGCACTGAAATCTAAGAATGAGGGCACATTATAATCTGTCCCCATGTGAAAGTATGCTAATATTTATTGCCGTGCATTATAGATGTAGAACCTGTATAATTAGAGATGGAACATTAACATAAATAATATCAACTTAATTATCTGTATCACTGAATAGCACAATTTTAAGCAATGCTGATTTTTTTCATATTTGTACAACAAGGATAGTACAATGTATTCCACCAATGTACTCCACCTTATGAGGACAAAGAGTTGACCAAAGGAGAGAAGTACCTACTTTATCAGTTATTAAAAATGATATTTGGGGTGAATTTCTTCACTTTTATCTTTTTTATCCTTTTCCCCACACATTCTAATTCTTAATTTCTTAATTTATAGTTTATTTTTAGGAGATGAAATCTTCTGTTTCATTTACTATTTATTTTCAAAAAATATTTACTGAGTGTGTACTACTTACTCTTTCAGGTCCTCTGCTAGGCTCTGGGGTGCAACAGTGAACAAAAAAAAAAAAACATTGCCTATTCCTTCAGGCCCTTATAGTCAGGTTATAAAGAAAGGGCAAATTTAAAAAACCTCTGAAATAAACTACAAATTGTACTTTTGCAGTTGTTGTAGAGGGAACTTGATATGACCAAAGAAGTCAGGTAATGCAGTTCAGTTACACTAAGGACTCTACTAAGAAGGGAGTGTAAGCACATCTGGTAGATGGAGCAGATGCAACAAAGGAGTAGAGTGAGCATAAGAAATCTACATAATTCTGTTCTGGCTGGAGCAGGAAAAAAAAAATGAGAGCAAAAATCAAGCAAAAGAGGTGATTTAGCCTCGACCATGTAGAGTCTCTCAATGAGACTAAGGATATTGCTTCTATGCTAAAAGTAATTGCAAAACGTTGAACTATCTCAAGCAGCCAATAGATTTGGGAAAGAAAGGCTTCATGACTATATAGTCAAGAGTGGATTTTAAGCAGTCAACAAAGTAATGATAAGCTAGTGAAGGTCAGTTTTACATGTTATCCAGGTGAAATGTAATTGTGGCTCTAATCAAGGTGATGGAGAGCTCTTTAAGTGATGTAACAGGGAGTAGTGATGGATTAGATTGAAAAGCTTTCAGTAAATATCAATGGCTTCAGGGTTATACAGTTGTTTTTCAGCTGTTATTCAGTAAGATAAATAGTCCAGCTTGCTAAAGTTGGGTACCTTAGCTAGGTTTTGTACATACTGAATTTGATTAGCATCAGAAAAAGATAACTATTCTCAAGAACAGGGGTCTGAAAACTAGAACCAAATCCAGACCACTCACTGCTTGTTTTCACAAATACAATTTCTTGTATCACATCATCCTCCATTCATTATGCATCACAGATCTGTAGCTATTTTTGAACAAGGTTAAAGTTGAGAAATTGTAACAGAGATAACATGGCCCCCAAAACAGATAACATTTACTAACTGGCCCTTTACAGAAGAAAGTTTCCCAAACCCTGCTCTAGAAGATGGGGATTGGTTTATTTTATTTTTATTTTCTTTGTTATACACCTTATTAATGTTTCTGGCCATAAAGGTAATTCTTCCTTCTAATCATCCACGTTAATTTGTTTCTCCACATAAAAATTAATTCTTAAATTTCCACAGCTTGTAAGAACTGGCAGTATTTGGGAGACTGCTCCTAGGTTAAGGCAATTCACAGTTATATCTAGTCAGTGTGAAAGTGCTATGTGATGTGGCCAATCTCTTTACAAAGCATCTTTGCATAAAGAACATTCCCTCAAAGCAAAACAAACACACAAAGAGTTCAAGTTTTTAATAACTTGTAATATTTTGGAAAATAACAAACATAATGATTATATATTTTTTTGCTTTAGTATCTTTTGTATTTCTACAGTATCTCTTTCTCTACCTTATAAGATAAACTGAGGCGTAAAAGGTACCCATGGTCACACAGTGCCAGAGCCAGGCTTCTCACCCACATTTTATGTTTGGAAGCTATTGACTTGAGCCCAGTCTATTTCTCGTACTAGAGTGGCTACTGTAGTAACATTCTAAATAAAGATTTAATTTTGTATGAGCTTTGTAACCCTGTTACCTCATTCCATCCAAACAATAATAATTAGATAATAATTAGAAAATATTTAAAAATCTAGTATGTACAACAGAGCAATAACTATTTCTTATCCTAGAAATAGATATTTTTGGAAGGCATAAACCATTAACATTGTTTTTGAAATCTCCATAGCAAAGATTGCATTTCTAAAATAAGATTTCCAAATGCTTATGGAATAAAAAATTTGCTGAGTTATTTATTGGTGGCAACTATTCTAGTATGGCTCTTTAAATAGTCAAAGGGGTGAACTAAATTGTCTTTCATACAGTACCTTTAAATAAAGCTTTATGAGGTACAAATATATACCAAACACAGGGAATAGAGATGGGTGAATGATATTGTTTGGGATATTTGCAGCATTATTTTCTTGTATTAAAAAAGCCATGTAATTGCATACAATTACATAAATAAACCACCACTTTATCTAGAAATAACTGGAAGGAAATATGCCAAAATATTAATTTGGTTCATTTTGTGTTCTTGTCTAATTTCTTTGTCTTGCAAATGCACATTAGTAAAAATACACTGCCTTTTCAATAAAAATTACACTTTATATTTAAAAGGGTAAAAAATAGTGTCATATTTTAAAAAAATTGTGCGCATTAAATTTAATCTCCTTTGCATGTCCATGATATTGGAAAATAAAATGATCAATTTGTAAATTATAAAGAAAAGACACTTTCAAGGCTAATATACTGGCAGAACCAAAATCTTCTGGTTTTTAATCCATAGATCCACTGGTATTAACTCTTTATAATATAGCAAAATGTTGTATACCTCACATAATTATTAAATTATGCTCACCAGCCTCTTGGTGACAAATGGCATTGTGAAGCCTATGAAAATGTGTTCTTATAAAAGCACCGTTGTCCCTCACTTGTATCTTAACTGGGGTATTAAATGATCTTTGAAAGAGCATTCTCACAAAGAGGTTTAAAGTGCAGTGGACGGTTTTAAATTTATCTCATTATTCACAAGCGTTGCCTTAGCTTCTTCATCTTTAAAAATGGAGTTTAAACCTTTTTCATTACACACTAAATATTAATTTATATTTGTAACAATAACATAATTTTCTGGAATGTTTCCTATGAGACAGGCACCTCACGTCTATTAAAATTATCTATCTAAAATGGGTCATTATTAGAATCTTTGTTTGCAAGTGAGACTATTGAGGACCAGAGTGATTCAATAACTAGGTCAGGGTCTTAAAATTAGTAGGGGCATAGTTGAGAATCACACCCAGTCTCCTATTTTGAGTTCAAGCTCATAACAACTATGGATAGGTATATCCTCCTTTTCTCAGAGAAATTTGGTTTGGATTTTTCATCTCAACTGATCTGCCAATCTAATACTTCGGTTTCACTAACATCAATAGATTTTGATTAACTCCAGTTTCTTGTCTATCAAATTTGTCTTTAGGCTTTCAAGATGCAAAGAGATTCATAAATTCAGCCCATCTTCTGCTTTTTGCTACAAGTGTTTCTCTTTGACTTAGCTACAAAGAAATCCCATAAATGATTTTGTAGCAAACCTCTGTTATTTGTTTGCTGATAATTCTATTTGAAACAAAGCAAAATAGAAGGGAAGTGCTTTTTTTTGTTGTTTTTAATTTTTTATTTTTATTTTTTTGACTTACTAATCCTCACAAAGTACATCCTGCTAGGAAGCTGCAGGGTACTTTAAACCAGGTCATTTTGACTAAACATAAATACAGCACAAATTGGATGTCCCCTCAGGCCTTTGAACTGACTTGAAGCTAAGACTGTAGCCAGACCTTGGGTTTTATCTATGCATGTTCTTGGAGTGGAGCCAAATTCTCAGCAGAAACACACATTTTCAGGAATAGGACCAGCTGCAGTTGGTTTTGAAACTATGAGCACGAGCATTTTCTAAAAGCTGAAAAAAACAGACGATCTCTGAATTTTAATTACTTGACTTCTCCAAAGGCATGTGTGGAAACTCCCTATGTCTTTGCCTAAACTATTCATTGCCCTTGGGCATGATGGGAGAAAAAATAGTTTTGGAGCTTGACTGGCTTTGCAGTCTGGTGTGCCATTTACTTGTGACAAATGACTGAAGTTTTATTCTCAGTTTCATCAAACCTTAAGAGGTTTTTCATATATCCTTGGAACAGGGAAGAGAATTAACAAATTGTTTCATCACCATTGTGTTGAAACTGACCATTTTGCATTACCAGCACCCTGAAGTGTGTACTTCTAGATATTCATTCCTTAATTGAAGTTTAAAACAACTTTCCTCCTTCTATAGCTTTCTTTCGTTTTCCACTGGAAACAGCCTTCCCCCAGAGCTGTCTTTCTAATGATTGTATCATTTTGCACTGTCATTGTATGGAAAACTCATCTATTACAGCAAATAAAGCACTCAGATTTGCAGAGCATTCATGAAATAATCTTTCAAACTTATTTAAACTGATGTGATATGGCCTCAAGTACCAAATTCCTAAAATAGACTTTGAAAGATTTTGGAGTTAATGGGAGGAAAGAGTATTTCCCAAGTCTCATGAAAAGAAATGTCTATAAACAGTTGAACTGGGAAAGGCAAAATAGATTTACTCTTTGAAGTATGACACCGGCAAGAGGTATCTTGCCAGGTGATATCTTCTGAGTTTGAGGACATTTATTGATTTTTTTTTTTCAAGATGAGCTTATCTTACTGAATCCTGCAACTATATCCTGTTATATTAATATGTTATCCCGGTTGAATGGCATTGTGGATGTGTTCCCATTCCTTAGGGAAGGATGAGCAGGTTGCCCTGTGTCCAGAAATAGAGTACCATGTCCTGTTCAGCGAGGTGAGCGTCACTCTCAAGCCTCCCTGCTTATAATACAAGTGAAAAGTGACAAATAGCAACTTTGGAAGAATACAAAAGGAGTGAATTTGAAGTAAACTATAGAAAGCTGTTTTCTTTTTGAAGGGTCTTTGGGGTTAAATAGGTGCTAAAACATGCCCTCCTAAGTACACTGAGAGCCTTTCAAATTAGTGCAGTAGTTATAGTCACTTAACTTAAGATACCTGAGCAGTTATGGATGTAAAATGTTGGCTTCCAGCTGTACTGAGTGTTCTAGGGTTAACAGAACTTTCTAGCGTATACAAAAGATATTCACAGCTGAAACTCTGAGATATAGAAAAGAAGACCTTCAAAGTCTGATGAATGATATGCCAACCCAAGGCCCTTGTAGCAGCAGACTAGCTCACACTCTGAGGGATAAATCAAAGCATTAATCGGTCTTGTCAGTAAAGCAGGTGTTTTGATGGCCTTTATGGTTCATTTTCATGCAAAAGGGTTGTGAGATACAGAAATCACAGGGGATTGCAAATAAATGGCACTGACAGGATTGATCCTACCAGGCGAGGGGGCCCAAAACGGCCTGTCTTTTCATATTATGAAATATACCTAATAGCAGTGCCTTCTTAAGCTCTAGTTCTACAATAGCCTATTTGTAAGCTCAGGATTTTTCTTCTTTTTTTTTTTTCCCCTTGTCTTTTCTTTCTTCTTCTTTTTGATATGTCAAAAGAATTTCTTTTCTTTCATGATAAACCACTCCAGCAGCCATAACAGGTTTAGAATGTTAAAGAGCCAGGGTGCACATGACTTGACAAAAGGATTTTTGTTTTTAAAAGATTTTAAGACAAGATATACAAACTGTGTAATCTGGTTCCAAGATGAAAGGGGAAGAGGAGGAGGATGAAGAGAGGCAAATCATCTGTCCCACTCCCACTTCAAAGTTCAATGATAACAGAAATATTATTAAAAAGGCCCAAGTTACTATCTTATTAGAAATTGCATATCTTAAAGTATAGCTTAATTGGGAAAAATAACTTAAAACTTAGAAAATTTCAAGTAAATTTATGGTCAATCTAGCATCTTTTTTTTTCTTTTCTTTTTTTTTTGGCTTTTTAGGGCCACACCCACAGCATATGGAGATTCCCAGGCTAGGCGTTGAATTGAAGCTATAGCTGCCAGCCTAAACCACAGCCATAGCAACTCAGGATCCACGCTGAGCCTGTGACCTACGCCACATCTCATGGCAATACAGGATCTTTAACCCACTGAGAGAGGCCAGGGATTGAACCCACGACCTCTTGGTGTCTAGTAGGATTTGTTTCCTCTACACCACAACAGGAACTCCCAATCTAGCATCTTATAGAAAAGCAATCTTGATTTATTATTTTGGGCTTTTGCTAGATTTGTTAATTGCACATTGATAGTAGAATATAAGTTAAAAAAGATAGCTAAAATTACAGTTGTAAATTCTCTTGGAGATTTCACCATTTTTCTTCTGTAGAGTAGTATACTTTTAAACAAATCCCCAAATTAAATGTCAACTAGTTAATAGGAAATTTGAGTGCTTATTATGTCTTAGAAATTATTCTAAGTATATGTGCAGTACTCATAAGTATATGTGGAAAATAACACTACTATCCCCATAAGGAAACATAAACACAGAGGAGAAGATAAGAAATTTGTTCTTGGTCATACAGCTTCCAGGTTGGAATTTAAGCATAGTCCAACTCCAAAGCCCTGATACTCATCTATAACACTCTTCTCCCTTAGAAAATAACTCATTAGATTTCTTGTTCTCAATATTAATATTAATATGTTGAATTGTTACTCTGAATATATATGTTCTTTTGCAATGCAGATTTTTTTTCCTTCTTTTTATGGCTGCACCTGAGGCTTATGGAATTTCCCAGGCTAGGGTTAGAAGTGGAGCAGCAGCTGCCAGCCAACATCATAGCCACAGCAACACTGGATCCAAGCCACATCTGCAGCCAACACTGCAGCTTAGGGCAACCTTGGATCCTTAACCTACTGAATGAGGTCAGTGATCAAACCCACATCTTCACAGACAGATACCATGCTATGTCAGGTTCTTAACCTGCTAAGCCAGAGCAGGAACTTCCACATTTCTTTTATAAAAACAAAACAAACAAACAAACAAACAAACACAGAATAAAAAGTGAGTTTCTTAAGCCAAAATATATGTTCCACATGTAGAAACTTTAGTTCATAATATAGAATAGAATCTTGCGGAAGAGTCCGTTACTATCTTTTCTAATAACAATTTTAAAGAAAACTTGATAAGTTCCTCATTTTCCTGAGTGTTCTAGAGCCTATGGATCAAGAGCAGGAAATGGCTGGAGGTGACAAAGAAGCTCAGAGATGATTTTGAGAAACCATGACCTCAATTTGTAATCTGATATAAATCTTGTTTAATCTCTTTGTTATGAAACTGGCAAGAACTATCCAGATAAGATTTATTTGTAGACTTCTAGAACTATAAATTTCCAAGAGAATGAAATTGGTCACATCATCTGGCAAGTACATTAGTGCCATGTAGACATCTGTGTGAGGAATCTGTTCAAAACCAGGAATTTGTTGAATATAGATTCCCAGAGAAAGAGTAAAGTTGCCTAACACAAATGTTAAAAGACATCAACTTAAAAATACCTCATACATCCATCACCACAAAAGGGAGTTGGAATTCTTGATTAAGAGTGATTTCTTTTAGTGTTTCCTAGATAGTTCACATTTCTTTACAATCTGAAGTTAACCCCTTTTGATTGACACATTATTTGGGGGGTTGTAAATACAGCATATACAACCATAAAAAGCAACCACAGCTTGCTGGCCCAGACACATTTTCTTTTCTTTAGAAAGAATTCCTAATACAAACATTCATGGTTAGATCTTGAAGGACCTCTGTTGAAATTACATATGAATTAAAATGAAATGTTGAATATGAATACGAAGTGAAAAGCATATAAACTTGTGTGTTTTTTTATTATATTTTAAGAGAATATAGTTTTCAAATCAATGAGAAAACCTAATGCAGTAATTTTGTAAAATTCTTTTCTTATTCATTCTGTGTGGCTATTATACGATAACACCCATAAGGGCAAATGGTGATACATTAAGAAGGGACTGCAGTTGTTAATATTGATTTTTTTTCTTACTGATGAATAAAAAGAGAAAGAGATGAGCTTTTTCTTTTTTTACTGTGATAATGTATAAAATTTTGCTGTCTTAACCATTTTGTGTACAGTTCAATGGCATTAAGTACATTCACATTGTCCTGAAAATATCACTATCCACCTCCACAAATTTTTCATATCCCAAGAGAATGTTTTTATTTTAAACACTTTGCTAGCATTCCCAATGTTAAGTATGAAAAGAAATGAACTTTATTATTTTTGTTAAGACTATGATTTCCTAACTGATTTAATGTTAAATATAAAATTATACCTCTATATGAATTACTTTTGAGATTGTTATAAAATGGCTCAATATGGACTATATCATTTTAAAATTTTTATGAGTTTAGATAAAATAACACTGAAAGTAGATATTTTTTTCTAATAATATTCCTGTCAGAAATGTGACTATGGTTATAACAGAAATTAAACCTTTGATTGAAATACAAAAGTGAGAGTATATTAATTTGAAAAGTCTAAGAGATTAACATAAATTTTCAACTAATATTATTGAAAAAAGGTGTTATCCTATTTCTTTACTTTGTAAAGTTTTGTGCTGTTTTAATATACAGCCTAATTCAATAACAGAGTGGATCCTGATTTAAAAAAAAAAAAGTTTTTTTCACCATTGACAATTATTATAGAAAATGTAAAGATATGAATAAAAGTGGAAGGAAAGGAAAAGATAAGGTTATCCACACCATCTCAAATTATGCTTTTATTATTATTTGTTTTTAAATTACTCAATGAATTTTATTACATTTATAGTTGTATATCAAATTATGTTTTTAGATGATGTTAAGAATTAAAAAATATGTTCTGTATAGAAATTATATCAACCTTTTCTGCTAACTTTATATTTTATGTCAAAAATTAAAATTTATATCACATATTAATATTAAATCATTTTGAAGATCACTATGGACACCTGGGTTATTTTTTATCATTTATTTAACAAATTTTTATTAGGACACTTGATGTGTTCTTGGTACTGTAATTATTGCAGAAAACATTTCCACTCTATTGTTCATAAGGCACACAAATTATGGATACAAAGGAAACAAATCCAGCATTAGTTTACAGTTTATTATAATGAATTGAAAGCAACCCTGAGGACTTTATGGCAGCATATTTACTTGTAAATATGATTTAGAATGCTTTCACAGGATTATATACTGACACTTTTCTATAATTAAAGTTAGTCAAGAACAAGATTTAAAAGTTTGCTTTTCTAGAACCAGTTTCAGAGAGTAGCTTTTAAGATATAAGGCAGCAATAGGAAACTCCTGTAATGCCTCAGCATTCATTTTTACAGATAGGCTTTCTGCACTCACGCTGACTTCCTAACTTTATTTTTATGTAAAAGCAAATTGATCAAGGCTGTAGGAAACAGAGTTCCTAACTCTACAAATAACCTCTGTAAATAATGCACCTAGGTAAATTCGACTGCAAGTTGTGTGAGTATAGAAGAGACATATGTTGATTTTTCTTCTAAATTTGAACATTCTGAGAGTAATACACATGTTAAGAATATTAATGTGAATGGTGGTAGGTTAAAAAAAATCTAATTCATAATATCCATTCAAGTGGGCTTTTGAAACACATTTTCTAGCAATATTAATAGCCAATTTCAAACTAAAAATGCCACATATCCTTAGCAGAACAATTTATTTGGAGAAGGAAAGAATGATTGAGAACAATTTAGAAACATATTTACAAATGTTTGGCTTTCCAAAGAGAAAATAAAAATCTTGTAATAAAAGCACCGTTTCTCTAGAGGTATTAAAACATCTTAAGTAAATCACATTCATGGCCATTCATGGCAGCCTGGATTCCTCACTGCCTGCCACATTCCTGCCTCACTGCCTTTTATTGTGGACCTACTAAACCAAGAACAATTTAGAGGCTGTGTGGTAAGCCAAACAAACACTCCAACTTCTAGTTTTTAAATTGGGTCCAGTGACTGCCACACATGGCATTTTAATTAAAACCATTTAGCAGATACAGCTACTAATCTGTGAAATTGAATATTGGCTCTTGCCTGCCTTCAGTTTTAGCTCGAACAAGAAAACAGAGAACAAAAAGTTACGTACCCTGTGTACTAAAAGGAGGATACCCCAGATCTACTACTGTAATCAATTCCGATGGTAGTGGTAACTAACACTCAGCACACACTTCTTGGCTTACATGGATAAACATTTATCTTCTTATAGTTTTGGAAACCAGAAGCCCAGAATCCAGTGACAGACAAAGCTGTGCTTCCTTCCAGAGACTTGTGGGGGAAAATCCTATCTTGTATCCTCCAGCCTCAGGTGTCTCCAAGCTTTTGTTAGCTTCTAGCAGAAGAACTCCTATCTCTGGCTCTGTATTCACATGGTCTTCTCTGTGCCTACTTTTCCCTGTCTCTTATAAGGACATTTGTCATTGAATTTAGAGTCCACTCAAATAGTCCAAGATAATCTCATGTCAAAATCCTTAATTATATCTGCAAAAATCTTTCAATAAGCTCACATTCTAAGTTTCTAGGGGTTAGTACATGGCCATGTCTTTTTGCGGGAGGGGCACAATTCAACCACAATTTAAATAACTATTATTACTACTTATGCTGCTATATTGTGCTATATATGAATTTAATGGAAATGCTATAAAATTTGGTTGTGATGATCATTGTACAGCTATAAATGCAATAAATTCATTGAGTAATATAAAAAATTAAAAAAAATAATGACCATGTTACATTTTCTTTTGTAATAGTCAAAACCTGTCTTCTCCAGTATGGTCATACTCATGTGAATAACTGTTTAATGAAAATAATAACTATGATAGTTAATATATATTGAATTTTATTGTGAATGATGTTATTTTTTAAACTTACTCTTAACAGACATTTCATAAAGTAGATATCATTATGCCAGTTTTACAGACAAGTGCACAAAGACACAGAAATATAAAGTGATTTGTCTAGTTTACACAGGTGAAGAAGGTGGGGTTTGAATCCAAGTAAGCTGACTTCAGAACCCTGACTTTTAAAGTGACATCTATATTTTGCAGCCTTTAATGTAATATAATTCAAAGATTATCTGGGAAAAATATCTTATCCCTCTTGAAGAACATTATTTGCTCATATTTCCAAAATCTGTAAAAAGTTTGAGACCACAGTAATTTTAATCTTGAGAATTAAACACTATGTTTCAACTATGAATAATATTGAAAAATATTAGATTCCAGAGCTGGAAGAGTCATTTTATCATAGATGGAGAAATAAAATTTTACAAAAGCAGACCCCTGAGTTAATAAAATTTACTGAATAAAGAATTCTAGAGAGAGAAGTCAATCTCCTGCCTGATTTACAAGACTGTTTTCCTTATTTTTATATTTGCTAAAGTAAAATAAAATAAAACAAATTTAAAATAAAGGGAATGTGGCAGATCTTTCTGTTCCAAAGATGGCTTCACCAATCTCATTCCATACCTTGAAACATTAACATGTTTCATTAAGTGATAGTGTCTGTTACCTCCCCGGAGCCTGGTTGGAACTTGGACTGTCCCAAGCAGTGTGGCAGAAGTGATGCTGTGGGATTTTTGAGGTTAAGTCTTAAAGGCAGCATAGCTTCCATTAGCAGTTTTTCCTTCTCTCTCTTTCTTTCTCTCTCTCCCCCCCTCTCTCTCCCTCCTTTCGCTTATAATGCTTGACCTTGGGACTCAGACACTATACTTTGAGGAAGCCCCAGCCACATCTAGAGGCCATGTGTGATTGTTCACATTGGCAGCCCCTGCCAGGTGTTCAGCTGATAGCCCACATCAACTGTCAGACCTGTAACTGTGTAGGATTTTAGATAATAGCAGCCCCAAGTCTTTGAGTTTTCTCACTGAAGCTGCAGAAAGACAAGCCATTCCTTTTGTATTCTTTCTAAGTCCTGAGACACAGAACCATGAGAAGTAGTAAAAGATTATTATTGTTTAATGCTGCTATGTTTGGGGTAATTTGTTACACAACATTAGATAATTAACATAGAGGAAATACTGTTATGCTCTTTTTTCTAAATTACATATTAGTCTTTTAACTTACTAGTTTACTTTTTTGACTAATCAAATTTCCATTGTGTATAGCCTTTAATGCATTCAAAAATTATCTATTTAGCATCTTCTATGTACTTGGCCTTGTGGTAGCCCCTTGTGATATGATGGTAATGGAGACAAAGTCCCTGCTGATAAAAAGCTTTCTGATAGAAATGCATTTCCTTCTTTGATCCTACAGCACTATATACCTAAATCCAGAGACACAAGACAGACTCTGACAGAGGGAAATATTCTAGTCATGTTTCGTGTCCTAGCTCAAGTTCCCCAGGAGCAGAGCCAGAGAAGTATGTTTGTATACAAGCAGTAATTTATTAAGGGATTAGTTCCAGGAAAAACCACAAAAAGAGTGAAAGAAGCAGGAAAGGGAAGCAGAAGAGGTCAAGCAATGGTACAGATTAAACCTTTAGGCAAAGTCCCAGGCTCAGCAGGGTAGCTTTGTGGGTACATTGCACCTAAGAGTTTATCTCCATTGGATGTGGCAGAGCTGGGCTTTCATGCTCCTCAGTCAAGTCAGTCATCTTAAATGGATGTAAACTGCCAGGCACTTCTGCTCTTTCTGAATTTGAGTAATGTAATTCCAGGAAGGCAAGTGTAGTTTTGGTAAGAAATCAGCACAAAGTAGCCAGGGGAAAGATACACAGAAATGACATAAGTCACCCTAAGAGATCTGGGATGGTCATGGATACTGTCTTAATTTCTTGAGGATAAATAATTTTGGGGACAAAAAAGATAAAAGTATTGAAAGCATAAAAGCTGCAGAGTTAAAATTAGGAACCAAGAATGTAAATACTGATTTAGACTTCTAGCAAGTGAAATATGTGCACCCCAAAATAAAAGCATAATTTCTGACCCAAAATGTATTTATAACTACATAGGTTGTTCTGTTCCTTTATTCTTTACTTACTTAGTAATGTGATATTATATGATAGAATATGATAGATATTGAATATATGACATTCTAATAATACAATAATTTTAAGTAAAGTCAGGAATAATATAAATAAGTCAATAATACAAAAATTTTCAAGTAAATTCAAAAATAACATAAATAAGTAGGGCAAAGAGGACATTCATGATTATATATACTAAATACATATTTTGTTCTTTTTCTGCTTTTGGACTAGGCATGAATAGCATGGATAAGTCTAGTGATTTTTTTTTCTTTTATCTTTCAAAAATGTTTTTTTATGGCCGCACCTGTGGTATATGGAAGTTCCCAGGCCAATGGTCGAATTGGAGCTGCATCTGCCTGCCTCCACCACAGCCAAGGCACCACCAGATCTGAGCCGAATCTGTGACCTACGCCCAGCATGTGGCAACACTAGATCCTTAACCCACTGAGCGAGAACAGTGATCCAACCTGCATCTTCACAGAGACAACGTTGGGTCCTTAACCTGCTGAGTCACAAAAGAAACTCCCAGTCTACTGATTATTAGAGTAACTTCTGCTTCTGCTACCCTTTGATTGCTTTCCACCAACTGGAAATTATTTACCTCTCCTCATTTCCTCCATGTGCAGGAAAAAACCAATGACTCCCTCTTTTGAGTTTGTCCCCCTGGAGAGAAGAGAGGGGCTTCTGAATGTGTGTTTTATGTATTTATTTTAATGGGAAGAAGTTTATTAATTTCCAACTGTTCCTACAGTATGATAGGAAGAACCAGGCTCAGTGCTAATATTAGAAAATTCATTTGATTTTCTAACAAAGGTTGAACTCATGTTCTTTGCTCTTTGTGGTTACATAAATAAAAAAGTCTCCATGTCTGACATTGTTGGATAACAAATATTCTTATTTAACTATTCATTTGCCTCCATTAAGTTAAAAAGTTGGTATCAATAAAAATGTATCATTTCATAAAATAAAGCACAGTGATGGAGCTTAGCGTGACTAAATACAATTATATATGTATTTATTATATGCATTTGGTTGTATTAGTTAGCTACTGCTGCATAATAAATTGTCACAGTTTTGTGGTCAGTGATCCAGGCATGGCCTGCCTGGGTTCTTTGCTTTAGCTTCTCTCACAAAGCTGTAATCCAAATGCTATCCTGGGCTGGGTTCTCATTTGAAGCTCAAGAGAGGAAGGGCTCATTTCTAAGCTTAAGGATTTTGTTTCTTTGTTTCTTTCCTTCCTTCCATCTTTCTTGTTTCTTTGTTTCTTTGCTTGCTTGCTTTCTCCCTTTCTTTCTCCCTTTCTTTCTTTCTTTCTTTCTTTCTTTCTTTCTTTCTTTCTTTCTTTCTTTCTTTCTTTCTCTTTCTTTCTTTCTTTCTTTCTTTCTTTCTTTCTTTCTGGTTCAGGATTCAGTCCCTTGTGTTCTGTCCAGTACTCTAGCCCTTTCTTTGCTGTCACCTAAAGCCCCCTGCCTCCACCCCTCACCCAGTTTCCTGCCACTTGGGCTTCTCTATTTGGCAGCTTACTTCATCAAAGCCAGCAAGAGCCAAGAGAAGGGGTCTGCTAATAAGATGGAAGATATTATCTTAGGCAACATAATCATGAAAATATTATCCCATGGTCTGTATCATATTCTATTTGTTAGCAATAAATCACAACTCCTACTCATACTCAAAGGGAAGGGATCATACAGAAGCCCAAACAACAGAAAGCAGGGAAAACTGGGAGTCATCTTGGATTCTGTCCACCGCAATAGTTTATATGATGACATGTGAAAACGAATAACTCATTCAAAGAATAAAATAATTATTTGTTCTAAGAGTTTATAATCTAATACTGAAAATATGACAATAAGCAATAACTATTGTAACATCTTAGTAATATCTTATATGTTGACATATTCTCATTTGATTTGCAAGGTATGCGTAATGAGTAGAATTTCTAAGCATATCCTCTTACTTATCCAAAATGACTTTTAAGCAAAGAAGATAGATTGATCAACAAATAGTCACATGGGACCTAAAACAGTATTATTGGGGAAAGTTAAGAGGTAGGAGCAGCGATTACATTGTTTCTCTGTTGCTCATCATACTCTAAAGCTACACATAGTGAAATAGTGGAACAAGAATTTGGATTCCAGAAGAAAAGTCCATGACTCTTGGCTGGAGGCTTATAGAATCTTCATGTTAGAGGAAGCACAATAACTTCCACTAGCTTGATCAAGATTGAAGTCCAAGACTTGAGCTCGCAGCTGTGTGCTTATACTGTACCAGTGGCTTCCAGACCCATTCCATCACCTCAGCACTTAACTAGAATGGATTGTCTTAGCACTAAAATCTGCAACTGGTTTCAACAGAGTAGATTTCAATTCCCAAATATTTTGCAGGAGGCCAGTTCCCTCTGGGATAAATTAATCCTTAACACCCTAGATTTCCAAGGATGGCTTGTATGTTTCCTACCCCATCAGCACCTCTTGCCATTTCAGCCCATGCAAGTTATTTGCTAATACTGCAGGGATGCAGCATTATCACTGATGTACATGAAGCTGAGTTCATATTTCATTCCTGTTTCAAAGGCACCATATAATCAACACTTCTTATATACAATTCTTTTCCTGAAAAATGTTTTAATTTCAGAAGTTTTTATCATTCTTCTTTAAAATTGTTAATCCCCTGAATATTGCACTTTCCCTGTACATTCTATCCCTTTTATTAGACTCTACAATTTCTTCTGAAATAACTGTTTTAACTTGAAAAATATATACAGATGGTCCCTGACTTGTGATGGCTCAACTTATGACTTTTTATCTTTATAACGGTAAAAAAGTGACATGCATTCAGTAGATACCATACTTTGAGTTTTGAATTTTGGTCTTTCCCTGGCTATAATACTCTCTTTGATACTGGAGTGCTGCAGCACCCAGTCAGCCATACAACCACAAGGGTGCACAATCCATGTACTTACAAATATTCTATACTCAGACAACCATTCTGTTTTTTAATTTCAGTATAGTATTCAAAACATTACATGAGTTATTCAACACTTTATAATGAAATTAGCTTTGTTGGATGGTTTTGCCTGGCTGTAGGCTTATGAGCATGCTTAAGGTAAACTAGGTTAACCTATGATGTTTTTTTTTGGTTAGGTTTGTTAAATGCATTTTTGGCTTACAACATTTTTCAGTTTACTATAGGTTTATTGGGACATAACTCCCATTGTAAGTTAAGGAAGATCTATATCTTTAATTGCTCATGTCATTTTATTTCATGACTCTAGATAATACTTTTTATTACATATTATTGAGTGTATTGAGAGGGGTTACCTTATAGGTAGGAGTGTTTTATATGAAATTTTACTAGTTTCTGATGAATAGTATGATTTTTAGTTGGTCTAAGAGATATGCTACTTATTCCAAGTTCTGTTGGAAGCCAATAATACTAGAACAAATTTCCAATGTATTTCTTTTTTTGTCTTTTTTAAAGGTTAATGGTCTAGTTTCTGAAATAGCCATTTAGGAAATGTTAACTTTATGCTAATTCAAATTATTCTCCAAAAAATATGCCCTGAAATAACCTCTTGCCATTTTTATTCTACACCTGGAAGAAAATAAAAATGATAAGACTCCGATGGTGGATCTTGCAAATGGAAAGAAAATGCATTAAACATGTCTTACTAAAGTGGCTAAAGGGAAGGTTTTTTTGTTTTATTTTTTATTTATTTTATTTATTTATTTATTTTTTGCTAGAGCTGCTTTTGCATGTATCTTGACTCTTCCTTTCTTTCTTTCTTTCTTTCTTTCTTTCTTTCTTTCTTTCTTTCTTTCTTTCTTTCTTTCTTTCTTTCTTTCTTTCTTTCTTTCTTTTGTCTTTTTCTAGGGCCGCATCCATGGCATATGGAGGTTCCCAGGCTAGGGGTCTCATCGGAACTATAGCAACTGCCAGCCTATGCCAGAGCCACAGCAATGTGAGATCTGAGCTGAGTCTTTGACCTGCACCACAGCTCCTGGCAATGCTGGATCCTTAACCCACTGAGCAAGGCCAGGGATCGAACGTGCCAACCTCATAGTTCCTAGTCAGATTCATTAACCACTGAGCCACAGCGGGAACTCCTTGACTCTTTTAACTGGAAAAAGTTAAAAATAACTGTTAAGTGCACAGAGTCAACATTTTTGCCCTGATTTTTGTGTCAGAAGAAAATAAACCCACTTAGAAAATAAAGAAAGGTTCATGGAGTTCCCTTGTGGCTCAGCAATTTTGAGGACCTGGCAATTGTTACTGCTGTGGTGTGGGTTTGATTTCTGGCACAGGAACTTCCACATGCTATAGGCACAGCTAATAAACTAACAAATGAAACAATTTAAGGGAATTTGAAACACTGAAGCCATCATTTCCTTGACTTCAAACTAAATTAAAAAGAAAAAAAAAGGGAAAACAGAGAAATGTTCTGATAGGTAATATGAAGCCTACGGTTTGAGTGATGAATATAGCAGCATAGAAATATAAAACTGAGTGAACTGATGACCCATGGGTGGTTTGGAATATATATTTAAAACTGGTGTTCTTTGAAAATTTGTTGAAAAGAGATACATGGATAGTGATCTATTTACAAAGTTTCAGGAATCCAAAATATCAAGACAAAATATTGCCTGAGGGGAAAAGGTTAAATTTTCCAGATGCCTTAGCATTAAAATATTGGAGCAAGGAGGCAAAAGTTTAAACAATAATTGCTAACTACCCTTTTCTCTGCTGTTAGACAATTTGTATTCTTCAGATATTTCCTGTCCCATTCTAAAGGCTAAATTCATTAAGCTCTACTCATTTTCTTAAAGCAAAAAAATAGGAATATGTATAACATTTAGTTATTATTTCCTTCAAAATAGTACTGCTTACATAATGTGTAGTGTTCTCAAAACCCTATTAGGCTTGGCAAGCAACATTCTTTAAGTCAGTGCTTTCCAAACGGCTATAGACAGTATCTCATTTTGAAAAACATACAACAAAAATTAAAAAGAAAAACCTAGTGCTCTCTCATAAGGCTTTGAAATTTCTAATTTGAATAAATATTGTGATTACAGACAAATAAAAGGAAATAAATATGGAGTGTGTCTTTTTTTAACTACGCATGGCCTTTCTGTTAAATCAAAAATATTTTATATTCCCCCACCTTTTCTTGTCTATCCCAACCTAGTGCCCCCAGATGAGAATCACTGTGAGAATAATATTTCCCTGCATTTCTAGTTTTAGGAATGTATATATATATATAAAACAAAGGTAATTTATGTAGTCCTAAGTTTAGATATGTACATATCATAATACCAGGGTGGATACTGTGGGATGGACAGAGAGTCAAAGAGCACCTGGAGCAAATATCTGAGGTGCACCAACATTCTGTTGGTGGGTAGAGAAGAAGTGATGAAAACTCTTCTGAAAAGAAGCACCCAATGAACCCACAAAAGAGGCCTTAGTGTGTTGTGATTAGAGGCCTGCAGTGCAGTCCACAAAGTGTCTGATCTTTTTCCTTCAAGAAGTAATTCCCCCCCCCTTTTTTTTTTCCCCTGTCTTTTGTCTTTTTAGGGCCACATCAGTGGCATATGAAGGCTCCCAGGCTAGGGATCCAATCGGAGCTATAGCTGCCAGCCTACACCAGAGCCACAGCAATGCTAGAACCAAGCTGCCTCTATGACCTACACCACAGCTCACAGCAACGCTTGATCCTTAACCCACTGAGCAAGGCCAGGGATCAAACCAGCAACCTCATGGTTCCTAGTCAGATTCGTTTGCGCTGCACCAAGATGGGAACTCCCCCCAGCCCCTTAAGTGTGGCTCGACTAAGTGATTCACTTCTAATGACTAGAATGTCTAGATTAATCAATAAAGGTACTGTGGCTTTTTGGGGTCACTTATTTGAGGGCAGCCAGCTGCCATTTTATGAGAAGTCTGCAGAATATGGAATTGTGGCCTTTATCCAATAGCCGTGGAAGTACCTCCCTCCAATAACAATGTGAGTAAAACATCTTGGAAGCAAATCATCCAGACCATTTAAGCCTTCAGATGACTATAGCCCCAGCCAACATGACTGCAACTCCAGAGAGATTCTGAGCCAGGACCACCATCTATGTTACTGCTGAATTCCTAACCCACAGAAACTATGCCATAGATGTTTGTTGGCATAAGTCATTAAGTTTTGGGATAAGTTATTATACACAATATATAATTAATACAAGAGCCAGGAGAATAATAATATTTTCAAGACATGGTATAGTTGATAATGTTAAGTGCGGTACAAACTCATGTAAAATGAGGATCAAAAAGCATCGACTGGGTTTATCAACTTGAAGGTTCTTCATAGCCATGGTTAAAACAATTCAATGGAAAAGTGGCAGTGGAAGGTAGGAAATTGTCAAGAGGCAGAAATTTAGAAAATGTGGCTCGTGAGTATGAAAAAAATGTATTTAAGAAATTTGGTTACACAGTATAGAAGAAAGAATGAGTAGTAATTGGAGTAGTTCCTATGTTCCAGAGGGTTTTTTTTTTTTTTTTAAAGTAGAAATGGACAAGATGGTATATTAATAATGTATGAGTTGACATGTAGAAAAGGTAAAAAGATAGTATAAAAATGCTGGTGGAGGGAATGGGGCATTTTCTTTGGGGAGGGAAGGTTAAAGTGGTGGTAACACAGCTCCATATTTATTCATTCTTAATTAAAAGGGAGTGTAAAGTACAGTTGCAGTTGCAAACAAATTTGCATGCAAAAATTACAGTGTTTTTTGATTGATTATATTAACTGTAAAGTTAAACATGTTAAAGTAGATGGAGACTGGGAATTTTTAAATAGTGGCATAAAGAAGAAGTTTCCCCTTCTTTTGCATACCACCCCAAAATTAACAAAAAATAATAAGAGAAAGAGTAATGTCATCAAATGGTGGAGTAGGAGACCCTAGCCTTTTCCTCCTACAAAGAACAACAATTAGACAACTATCCATGAATGAATAGCTCTGGGAACCATCAGCAGTCCATTTAAGAAACTTTGGAAGCACAGTGGAGCAAAACTCCAAGAACTGCACAAAAGAGCAGGAAGCATCATTTAAATTTGTATTATCGCATCCCCTAGGCTGGCACTGTTCAGAGCCCAGAGGAAACCAAGGTAAAGCACAGGAAGAAAGCCAAACAAAATGCAAACACAGATCCACACGTATTCAAATTCATCAAAAAAAACCTCATTAGATTTAGCAATTAATAAATTAGACACTGTTGAAAACAATCACTGACATGGGTGATAAAATTTGGGAAAGAAAGGTAGATGAATGAAAAAGACGAAGAGTTTGTTTTAAAAATAGAACAATGAATGCCAGGAAAGACAGGCAAATGGTATCCATTTTGCAAAATTAGTGTCCCAAAAGAAAATGAATTACTAGAAAAGAAAATAAAAGTAATCTGAAATAAAACTTTCCAAAATAAAATAATTTTTCTAAAAATAAAAAATGTGAAACTAGATTTTTTAAAAAGGCACCTATCAGAAGAAAAACAGACACAAAACAATTAACACATGAATACTGAAATACAGCATTGTAGATTTTGCTGCACTTTAAATAAATAGAAAAAAAAATGCAGGACTTTAAGTTAAGCAAAAAAAAAAAAAAAAAAAAGTCAAGTCATCTATAAGGGAACCAAAGTATTGGCCTTTCCCTGTTCCTTGTCACATTATTGAATTCTGGAAGCAGGTAAGTATGTTTACAATATCTTCAAAGTAGGAATGGACAATGTAAATATTCTCTGTCAAGGCAACTATGTATCAAGTATCACGGCAACTATGGCACAAGAAGTGACACTGGACATTAGATTATTTGAACAACTAGGGTAAAAACAAATGGGGAGAATATGATTATATAATGAAAACATTATATGCTCTGAAAATATAGAAATGACATTAAAATTGTACAAGAAGCAAAATGATGGGAACTATAGTGAACTGGATGATTGTCTAATATTTTATAATTACCAGTTAAATGAGCCACTTAATGGTATAAACCAAGTTATAAGTGTTTACTTCCATGTAAAAAGCCAAGCAACAAAAGAGGGAATAAAAGGGAGAGAAGAGGAAGTAGAAACACTGAGGTATGCCATTGCCCATAGCAGGAAGTTAATAGACATTGTCAGAGAAAGAGGATTAAAATTTTAAAGTTATAATCATAAATGTATGACAGAAAAAAGATAAAATAAAACTAATTAGTATCAAAAATTACAATAAACAATAAGTACAGTAACCTAAACATAAAATTTGAAGAGCCGAGGGGGAAAAAATATGTCAAATTACTAAATGTAAATGGACTATACTTGTTTATTAAAAGAACAAAATTCTTAGGTTGGGCCTCAAAGCACAATATGGTATCATAAGAAAGCATTCTTAACAAAGATATTTATTTCAGCTAACAATTAATAAATGAGCAAAGGCATACCAGGCAATTATTTATGCACCAAAAAAAAAAAAGTAATGAAGCTAAATCTACAGAAAAACAAAGAGAAATAGAAATGCATGATAGTATATTTTGTGTCACTTCCAAATATGAACATTATAATATATTGAATGTACATATGAAGATGTATGTATGTATGTATGTGCATGTGTATTTCCAAAGAGTGAGAAAATATATATGCTTTTCAAATTCATAAGCAGTATTCACAAATTGACCTGTATTGGGCCCTAAAGAATGGCTTAATAAATTCCAGAGTAAAAAATATTACCTCAGTGCAATAAAGTAAAAATTAATAATGTAAATGATCTTTCTACTGGGAAATGTAAATATTTTTCTTATATCAAACTAAAATTGGAAATGATTTAGAAAATCATGTCAATTAAAATACATATTCTAAACCTATGAAAAACACAGCTAAAATAGTATACAGAGGAAATGTAATACGTATCCAAAGCAGCATGGAAGCTCCCGCCATGGTGCAGTGGGTTAAGTATCCGACCGCAGCAGCTCAGGTTGCTACGAGGTGTGCATCCAAGCCCCAGCATGGCATGTGGGTTAAAGGATCAGGCAGTTGCCTCAGCTATGGCATAGGTCACAGCTGTGCTTCAGATTAAATCCTTGGCCTGGGAACTTCCATATGCTGCAGGTGTGGCCATAAAATTTAAAAAAAAAAAAAAAAAAGAAGCAGCAGCAGCATGCATTAGAGTGAGTAATAAAGATAAAAGCAAAAGTTAATTAAGCATAAACAGTTAAATATTAGAACCAATAAATAAATTCTTCGCCCTTTTTAATTGCAAATAAATTTGATAACAGGAATAAAAAGAACAGTTATTTAATCTTAGCAATGACAATAAAGAAATAACCATGAAAACTGTAGAAATTAGAAGAATTTCTAAACAACTAATCTTTTCAAAGCTCTTCAATTTAATTTGAGAATATGGATGAAATGAATGTTTTCCTTGGAAAATATAAATCACCAAAACTGACTCCAGAAAGTAGATCTGGAAAACTACACACATGATTTACCATCCAAGAGATAAAGTTGTCTAATAGCTATTGCCCAGATGGTTTCACAATGGAACTCTTTGAAAACTTTAATAGATAACTACAATTAAACTTCAGTTGTTCAAAGCATAGGGAAAAAAAAGAAAAAAAAAATTCCCTCTTCTTTTAGAATAAATGTGCATCACTTTGATACTAGAATCCCATTAAAGATATACACACAGAAGAAAATCACAGTACATTCAAACATATAAAAATAAAAATATCAAAAAAAAAAAAAAACTAGAAAAATTCAGCAGGTTGGATGCCTAAGGTGTGGTGTAAGCTCTAAACTGACAGGTTGCCATCAAAACTAAGAGCAATTAGTAAGTACCTGAATATGGATACTGTCATGCTGACAATTTTTCTGGCTTTTTTTATTATAATTTTGAAGCAGCAATCTTGCTCCTCGGAGTCTTCATGTGATAGTTCTGGGTAAGCCTCCGATTTCTATGATATTATAGCTGATGTGGAATATTCCAAAAGTACTTTCAGAAAATTGAGTAAGGGCTCTGTAACATACATTATATGTATTAACTATACACACACACTCAAAGGCTGTATGATCAGGCCACTCAAGATGGCTGTTCTCTTGCTCTCTGGACAGCCCCTGCTTAACCAGTGCCTGCTTCACCTACACCCTAATCACATGACTGATCTACCTACACACTTGCCCCTGCCCCAGCTGTTGACTGTTCTAATCTTTAGATCAGTACATCTCCACTGTGATAGCTTCTCAGAGGGACGGTGAGGGGTTTGCCCCTGTGCTAGTTTCCCTGGTAATCAGTGAGCCAACCTGACCTCAATTCATTGTATAACTGGTAACCTCCCACCAGGAGCAAAGCCTGCAGCCATGTCCTGCCTTCTGTCTGCAGCACCCAGTGGGGTGTTGCTCTGGAACTTTGCTTCAGACATGTAAGTCTCCCCTATGCATTAAACGACTGAGATCTCTGCTGCTGACTCTGGGCCCTTTCTTTGGTCTTGAAGCTGGGTAAGCACAAGGCTTGCAGGCCTTCACGGTGCGTCCTAGCAAGTGGCTGAGCCAGCCAGGAGACCAAGGAAACTCCCATGAGCACCAAGATGTTGGGAAATAAGGATGGAAAATGGAAAGTTGCAGAGGTTGTTCACTAGCATGTGGGGCCCAAAAGTTGCTGGGGTGCTCCTGGGGGGGCTATCCACTAATGTGGAGTCCAAAAGTTGTAGGAGTTACCCCAGGATAGCAGTCCACTAGCATGTGGGTGATCCTGAAAGTTGCAGGGGTAATTCTGGGGTGGCTGTGCACTAGTGTGTGGTGGCCGTCCTTGATGAATGGGGGCCCTCAAGTGAGTACAGAGAACTCATAGATGTCCCTAAGGCTGTTGCGGAGCTATTGGCTGCCATTACAGTGGGGAAAAAAGAAGTGGCCACAGCTGTGGGCTGGTTGTTGTGTTTTATAAAAAGAAAGGCCACAGAGGCTGGGCTAACAGCTGAGGTGAAGGTTAACTTGAGTGCTGGTTTTGTGTCCTGGGAAAGTGAGGCTTGTGAATGTGAGCAAATGCATGTAATATTATCTGTCACTCTTATTTGTTTAAACTGAATTGACTGAAAACTGAAAAAATAAAATAAAAATCCCTGAAGATGTCTTCTTTTGACATTCTAAAACTGTCTTTGCACATGCCAGAGGAAGTTAGCTTTCTAGAAGGAATTGGTATTTTTCTTTCTGTGCTTTTGAGATGTAAATGCTCTACCTGGGCTCACAGGAATGTTAATCTAATCATACATGAATAGGTGTGAAGCTCTGGGGGAACCCCTTTTCTAAACTCTATAGGAATTATTTTATTTTGGGAATGTCTACCTAAAATAGTCTCTTCAGATTTTGGTAACCTGGAACTAAACTAAGTTATATGAAGAGAATTATTCGATTATCTGGGTCTTTTCAAATACAATAAAATATCAGAACATTAATCGCTAGGCGAGTCTAAGTTTAGCAATCTTTGCCTTCTTAGGAGAGGAAGACTAAAAGCATAAGTTTTCCAGTCAGGAAATGCTGGTATGACAGTAGTTCACAATTACTTGCTTCTTGGTTTTTGCCAAAGATTAATGTTTTAAAGATTACCAACAGTCAAAATTCTAGTTAATTAGAACCAAGTTTCTTTATCGATTATATTATAGGTTTCAAGTCCCCTTCAAGGAGATTAAACCCAAAAGCCTCTGGCCATGTCTCGTGGTAATGCCCCTTCCCCCACCTTGACCAGCCTGGGCTGCTCACTCCCTCCTAGAGAAGGAATGTTGCCCATTCCTCACCCCTGCCTCTACATAACCTGTTCACCATGCAAATAAGGTATCCTGCCCAAGACCAATCAGAAGATCAAAAAAAAAACCCCAACAGAGAATAAACAACACTCAGCCCTTACACACAGGTGTAGGGAGTCAGGGAAGGAGAAATTAGTGGGCCTAGAGTGGGAGAAATCAGGTCCCCATTCAGGTCTGCAGTATGGAGATATAAAAACAATTGTAAAGTGAGGCAGGCTCTCTCTTTTACTCCTAGAGTGGCCCAAAGGCATGCACTCTCGCTCGCTCTCTGAAAATGTACTTTTGCTTTAATAAATTTGTAATGCGCCCACTCTTTCAATACTTTGCCACAGCCAGGCGGGGACTGAGGAAACAATGCAATTCTATCATTCTAGAACAAATTCTATCAGTTACATTGTAATTAGGTGTTTACCTGTGGCTTTTGTCATTTATGGACAGTTATTGTTGTACCCTGATGATTTTGCAAAAGTATTTCACCTTCAAGAAGGTGTATAGGAAGGACATTTTGATAAGTACAGGTCTCTGATAAATTTCAGATGGTATGCTGCACCAGGTAAGAAATTAATTCTAACGGAAAATCTGATGGCTTCATAAAATGTTAATAGAAAGATTGGTTATTGAGTGAACTTGCGAATATGGTTATAATTTTTATGGGGTTTTTTGTCTGGGATAATACTGGTTTTGACCTGTGTTTTCCAGCTATAGGAAAGCCCTTCCCCTCAAGTTAGGACTTACAGCAATTTGGTCAACTACACCTGTGGGTAGTGTTGAAACATTTGTTTTTTCTCTCTGCCTGGTCCTTCCAGAATCTGCAGACTCTTGGGTTCAGAGTAGCCTGATCAGGTGAATGGGAAAGACTGCCTCCTAGCAAATGCAGAAATCTCACTATTGGGGGACCTCAAGAAGGGAGAAGTCCACTGAGGTTGAGCCTTATGGCAGGCCTTTGGTATGGCTTTCCTGGCCTTGAGAGGCCTTTTAGGGAACTCAGCTTGAGACTCCTTCTGAGGAGTTTTGCCACAGCCAGTTTGGAGAAGCCTATGTAGTCAATTGAGCAGAATTGTTCTGAAAACAAATTAGTCTTGATTTGGCTGTGTTTGGTGGAGACAAGAGTAATTTTAGAGAAAAAAAAAATATGCCACTGATATTAAATTCTAGTTCTGCCAATCTAGTTCTCTATTTATGAAAGTTATTGTTTTAGCCATACTTTTGCCCTAATGTTCAGGATAGAAAGAAAATTATCTGGTGAAATTGACACAGAATATACCTACTCCTAATGTAGGAATGCTTGCTTTAAGTCTGCTCTATTAAGTGATAAAATGTATAGCCTATAAAATGTTTTCCCATTAACATACTTTGGCGCTTGTTCACAATATCTGATCAGTTTTTCCCCACCGTGGATAACTAGGTAAATATACAAAGGAGGCCTAGCACTGAGAGACATGATCTGGACCCAGGGCAGGGAGCATACACCCTGGCTTCCAGGGACATTTACTTTGGCCTATTGAAAGATTTGCAATCAAAGGGGAAATAATGGAGAAGTCTTTACCTGTGGAGGTATGGCGAGTCATTCTAGCTTACTCATGGCGTAACTTAAACTTTACTGACCAGAGTGGTCTGTAGAAGTCTGGTCAGAAATTCTGACCAGAGTTTCTGAGTAGTTTGTGGCCTATAGAACATGAATATGCATCTTTGTGCTTTGAGTATTGTGGAAAGGAATGCATTTGAAAGTCAAAATGGAGTAGCTGTGTTCAGACATCTAAGGTAAAACTAGGTGGTATTGCAGATGTGATTTTGAACTTGTTCCCATATTACTCAAAACTTGAGTTTTCTGAACTCTATTGCAGACCAGGACCACAGGCTGGTATGGTCTTATCTCAGAAAGCTGACACTGCTTATATTCTGCTTAATGGTGATGATCTCCCCTGTGTTGTGACTTTTAGACATTTCAGCCCTAGCCTGAGTGAGGGAAATCTATTTGAGCACTGGGAAGCAACCATGGCCTCACCGCAAAATGAGTTTCATCGTTGCCATTGTCGTCCTTCTCTGGACGCCTATGAAAAATCAAGCTGGCTAATGTGACTATGTGGGGACGACTGACAATGGGGGAAAAAGACACCTTCCTGTCTCACATACCAGTTTTCTCTTGATAGGCATTACTGTACAGTTGATGGCCCATGAGCCCCCCTGGGCCATGCTGTATGGAATGAAATAGGCTGACTTTTGGGCACACAAGTCTGGCTAGTAGGATTAACTGTTTTTTCCCCCTTTTAAAATTTATTTTATTATTTTTTAAACTCAATGAATTTTATTACGCTTAATAGTTGTACAACGATCATCACAACCTGATTTTATAGCATTTCCATCCCAAACCCCCCCGCCCCACCCACCATCCCAACCTGTCTCCTTTGGAAACTGTAAGTTTTTCAAAGTCTGTGAGTCAGTATCTGTTCTGCAAAGAAGTTCATTGTGTCCTTTTTTTACATTTTCACATGTAAGTTCATTGTGTCCTTTTTTTAGATTCCACATGTAAGTTCATTGTGTCATTTTTTTAGATTCCACATGTAAGTGATTGGTGTCTCACTGTCTGACTAACTTCACTTAGCATGATAATTTCTAGGTTCATCCATGTTGCTGCAAATGCCATTATTTCTTTTGTTTTAATGGCTGAGTAATATTCTATTATGTATATGCCCCACATCTTTATCCACTCCTCTGTCAATGGGCATTTAGGTAGTTTAGGATTAACTGTTTTTTGTTTGGAAAGACCTAATGGGTCTACCTCTAAGTCAACGTAACACAGGGTAGCAGACCTGTGCTGTGACTACTGACTCCTAGCTAGGCCACGAGAATGTTTTCTTTAAAGCTGGGCCTTCCTTTCCCCATGGAGATGGCTTTGGGTTTGTAAAAACCAGAAGTAGACTTACTTTCCTTATAATTACACAGGATGCTTCCATCCCTTGACTCCCTTCCATTGACCTAGTAAGCACTAGGCTCTAAGAATTTGCCCACATCCTGGAGAATAACTGTTTTTTGCATTCTAGGTACCTTACTCTTAATACTTTTTAGCTGTTGCTGCCTATATTGTATTTGTGGTATCTGGTTGCAGTGCCCCTACATACCTGACCCCAGGTATGGAGGAAGAGAGGCAGACTAAGGTTGTAGGGGCCCTGCTTAGTATGTAGGGGTAGGGTATATGATCAAGCCACTCAAGATGACTATTCTCCTGCTCTCTGTACATCCCCTGCTCAACCAGTGCCTGCTTCACCTATGCCCTAATTATATGACTGACCTTCCTACATACTTGCCCCCATCCCAGCTAGTGATTGTTCTAACCTTTGGATCAGAACATCTCCCCCATGACAGCTTATCAGAGAGACAGTGACAGGCAAGCCCCTCTGCTGGTATCCTTGGTAACCAATGAGCCAACCTGATGCCATTTCCCCATATACCTGGTAAACTCTTCCTCCCCCAAGAACAAGACTACCACCATGTCCTGCCTGCTGTCTACCGCACAGGTGGGGTGTTGCTTCAGGACATTTCTTCAAGCATGTAAGCTCTCCCATTAAACCACTTATGTCTCTATCTTCGTCTCCAGGTTCTTTCTTCAGACTTGAAGCTGGGCAGGTACAGGGTTTATAGACCTGTGGGGTGCAGCCCTATACATGCACATTAACAATATATTTGGGGGGTGGTGTATGTACTCGCTTTCTCACAATACTGCTAACCCTGGTAATGCACGCAGATTTTTCTCCTTTGTCACTATTTGGGTTTCTGTTAAAACCAAAGAAAATTATAATGTTTTTCCTATATATGGAAGGCTAGCGAAGTTTGGTCTTCACGGTTCATGGTGGTTTCTTCAGCACTGCTCCTCTTGTCACAGCTAATGGTGTAAGATTAAGATGATTAGATCTACTTAGCTGTTCTCTTCCCTAAAAAACCTAAAGGAAGACAAGCGGCTAGGTCACAGAACTGAGTAACTGCCAGTGCAGTGTGATATAGAATATCCTGCTGGGAACTTTTTCTGAACTGACTTGCTGTGGAATTAGAGAAGGTTTGATTCGATTCAGTGAGAAGTCCCCATATTCTTCTCTATTTTTGCTTCTTAAGCATTATTTGTGATTCCCCCCATTTGTTGAAATATAATTTACAAACAAAAAAATACACAAATGTTATATGCACATTTTGCTGAGTTTTGACAAAGGTAATGGACCACCCATAATCAAGATAAAGGACATTTTCTTTACCATAAATAGCCCCCTCGCTCTGCTTTCTAGGTGATCTTTACCCTCTCCTCTCCCAACCCGCAAAACCAGGAAGCACTTTTTTAATATCTATCAGAAATTGGGAAGGGTAGTCATTTGTTTTTTTGTAAAAAAGTGTTGATTCTGATAATAACTATATCTATCAATCCTTCCCCATCATACTCCCTGTCCTCCCCACCCCTGCCAGCCACAAAAGATTATGGTGTAGGATTTAAATGTTATTATTTTTCTTTTCTTTTTTTTCTTTTTTTTTTTTTTTTTTTTTTTGTCTTTTTAGGACCACACCTGCAGCATATGGAAGTTTCCAGGCTAGGATATGGGAGCTGTAGGTGCCAGCTTATGCCACAGCTATGGCAACAGCAGACTAGAGCTGCCTCTCTGACCTAACCTGCAGCTCACAGCAGTGGCAGATCCTTAATCCCCTGATTGGTGCCAGGGAGCGAACCCACATCCTCATGGATACTAGTTGGGTTCATTACTGCTGAACCATGATGGGAACTCCATATTTTTTCCTTAATTTTAATTATTTATCAATTGAGAACTGTTGACTGATAGAAAACAATACTAGTCTCTGGAGACACAAAAATCAATTGAAAATAAAAATACACCCTTTCTCTGTCAAGGTACTGAGATTGTAGCATGAGAATTAGAGTAGCAATCTCAAAATTAGTAAAAATGGTAACAAATGACTTGTGATATTATGAGATTTCAGGTACTCATACAGATTGTGTGGTAGAGACGGTGCTGTTGATCAAACTACAGCAGGTGCATCCCACAGCCTCCCTCTATGGCATGTGACTGTTTCCAGTCAATGAGCTAGCAGTAGAAGTGACTTACAATACTTTCAGGCTTGATTCTCATGGTCTCCTAATTGTACCATTCCATGACCATTTCCATTGTGTTTGTCTGGAAAGGAGTTCCCTCCCAAGATGACCTGGAAATGATGAGTTGCTAATGGTAGGGTCTTCATGAGGAGGGTCTTCACATCACCTTCACTTAAGACTATTACAGGAGTTCCCTTTGAGGCTCAGTGGAAACGAATCTGACTAGCATCCATGAGGATGCAGCTATGATCCATAGCCTCGCTCAGAGGGTTAAGGATCCAGTATTTCTGTGAGCTGTGGTGTAGGTTGCAGACTCAGCTCAGATCCCACATTGCTGTAGCAGTGGCACAGGCCAGTGGCTACAGCTCCAATTTGACCCCTAGCCTGGAAACCTCCATATGCTGCAGGTACGACCCTGAAAAGACAAAAAAAAAAAAAAAAAAGTTTGACTACTACATGAGAAGAAAGAAGCATTTGCTCCATTTGAGATTGTTTATTTTTTCAACTGTATAGCCTTCCCCACTGATGGTGATAGAAATTATAGTTTCTTTTCTTTATACAAAAATGTTTTTTTCCCTTCAAGCTGTCTGGTAAAATTTGAGATGGCAAAGAAACCTATTTAATTCTCTATATCTGCACTGGAACTGATGAGCTCTTATGTAGAAAAATGACAAAACAGATGGTTCTTATTATCAATTTCCCTGTGCTTTCCTCTGCTAACTTAAAGGTTTCATTATTTGTTTCAGTTGAGGTGAATATGCTATTCCTATTATTAACATTGTGGTGCAAGTGTGGAGACCAAATTATTCACTGGCCATATGATTTATTGAAAGTCATATTGCCAGAAAGGGGTGGTGGTTCTGGATCATCAGCTTTGAGACTGGGACTGCAGCACCTGATCTAGACACAAATGTCCAAGGAAAAGGGCAGAATATTCCAAAATATATAAATGGTCATTAGGAAAGTGAAAAACAAATAGATATACAAACTCAAATTCAGTCTACATTTTTCTTGATTTCCAATTTATGCTGCTAGCAGAAAATACTAAATTTTATTTTATTACTGATATCTTAGTTCCTTGAAACCTAAACTTAAACATGTTTGGGTCATTACTGAGTTTTTAATGGTAATAATGCAGTATCTTTTTGGTCTTTCTCCCTGGGCAGCATATGAGTTCAAGAAGAAGCATACAATCATCCATGCATTCAGCAAATATTTGCCGAGCATCTCTAATGGGCCAGCTGCTGTTTTAGGCACTGGGGGTGTGTTAATTAACAAAGCAGGGCCTCTGGTCATTTCTCTGTTCTGTTGCAAATTATACCTGATATGAAGTGTCTGCCTGCCTTGATGTTATGTGTGGTCTGTTCTGTCATGACAGTTATGGTCTGGGGCTTTCTCTCTTTTGGTTTTGTTCCTCACCTCTCTTTTTAAAGGCTTTATTGTTTTAGAACAGTTTTAAGCTGACAGCAAAAGTGAGTGAAAGGTACAGAGATTTTTCCATGTACTCCCCCGAGCCCCTAAGTGCAGAACCTCCCTGGTTAACACCTTCACTCACCAGAGTGGTACATCTGTCACAGCTGATGAACCTACGTTGACACACCATAATCACTCAAAGCCCAAAGTTTACATTAGGATTCACTCTTGGTGGTGTATGTTCTGTGGGTTCAGAAAAATGTATAATGACATATTTCCGTCATTTTGGTATTATACAGAATATTTTATTATCCTAAAAATTCTTTATGCCCTACCTGTTCATTCCTCACACCAGACCTCTGGCAACCACTGACCTTTTTACTGTTTTCATAGATTTTTCTTTTTTAGAATGTCATGTAGTTGGAGTCATACAGTATGTGGCCTTTTCAATTTGTTTTTTTTTCATATAGCAATGTACATTTAAAGTTCTTTCATGTCTTTTCATGACTGGATAGCTTGTTTCTTTTAGGCACTGAATAATGCTCGGTTGTCTGGAGGTACTACAGTATATTTTTCCATTCTCATACTGAGGGGCATCTTGGTTACTGTTTTAGCAATTATGAAAAATATCCATAGACATCTGTGTGAAGTTTTTTGTGTGGCCAGAAATTTTGAACATCTTTGGGTAAATAACAAGGAGGACAATTGATGAATCCTATAGTAAGAATATGTTTAATTCTCTAAGAAACTTTCAGCTCTCTTCCAACGTGGCTGTGCCATTTTGCATTCTCACCAGCAACACATGAGAGTTTCTGTCACTCTACATCCTTGCTAGCTTTGGTGCTGTTGCTGTTTGAGATTTTGGCCATTCTAATAGCTATGTAGTGGTCTTCATGTTTTTTTTTTGTTTTTTTTTTGTTTTTTTTTTTTTTTGTCTGCTTTGTCCATCAGCATATCTCAGATACTTAGGTCGGTATCTGATAGTCAGGGCACAAAGGATGTTTGTTGAGTTAAGGAATGATTTACATACTTCCTTTCTAATCAAATGCCACCCAAGGAGAAAGTGAGGAGAAAGGGAAGGGAGAAAAGGCAGTGAAAGAATAAGTCAATTGTAGTGGTTAGTCCTTTGTAGGCTTTTCCTATGACAATAATTTGCTCATTGCCATGTGGCCTTGTCAGCCTACACTTCTGACAGTTGCTGAAAATCTCTAAAGGAAGTTCATGAAATCCACACTGACAACCTCCAGGCATAAGTTTGTGGAAGAGATTCAAATCACAAAGCAGAGAATGGCAAAATATTTTTCTGATGAGAATTAAAACATCTTGAATTCCATTTTTGGATGTTGCATCTCATGTCATAAGATTTACTGAAAGTTTATAGATTATTTGGAACCTAAAACTCTTAACACAAAGGTCTTTTTCCAAAGGAAAAGCATAGGCTTCTTGTCTAGAATATTTTGTGGTTCGTTATTTTAAACTGCAGAATGTACCTTATACTAAAGCAAGAATGCACCTGGGGTTTTTAGAAAGGTTGCCTTCATTTGGATAAAAGGACTCTGAAAGGTAATACAGTTTATAATACCAGCTTCTCCTCCATTTGGGTAAGGAAAAAAGTCTGAACCTCCAATAGTCAGGCTTTCCAAAGGCACTGAGGAGAAGAGATGCTACACCCAGAGGCACACACACCTGTACCCCTGCCTTCCTGTCTGAACTCCTGTGCAGGGAGGGTCAGGGAAAGGAGAAGCCCTTCCCCAAAGGTATTGCTTTGTTCTACAGATTCTTCTAAAGATCACTGGAGGTGGGAATAAAGGCACTAACATCTGATATTTTACCCTTCTCAATTTATTCACCTCTAGGGTTTTATGCTCTCAATAGTTGCCAAAGTTATCTTTCTTTTCTGTGGTTATGGGCCTTTCTTTTTTAATATTCATTTTCTTGCACTCAACTTTGGCTTCTAGTAAAACCCCAAGCTCACCTTTCCCAGCCTTACCCTTAATACATAAAGAGGAGTGTTTTATATTTAGAGAAAAATAATTTCCTCCTTCAATAAAAGTCAAGTATTCTATGCTAGTATCTCTGTAAGCACTCAAAAACATTTAATTTAAAACACAGAACAAATGAAATGACCTTTTGTTCTTAATTGTATAAATTTACCCTTTTTATTAAACTAGTGAATCAGAAGAGTGAGATTTATTGAGAATCAGAAGTTATTAGCTTCACATCTTAAAAATATGATCCCTGTTATATTAATAACAAAGAAAAGACGTGGAGAAATTGATAAAATCTAGGTGGTTATATAAAGAACTATATACATGCAAAAATTTGGAGACGATTGCTATAAAATGTGGACAGTAGGATAAATTATCAAGGAAGCGTATCATAAAATAAATAAATTGAGGAGATAAAATCTGAAAAAGCAAACAAGAATTAGGAGCAACTTGCAGAAGTCATAAAAGGAAATAGAAAACTATTATTTTAAAGTGCCAGGGTAGGATGTGTTATTGCAATTTTAAAAGTCAGGAAGTAGGTAAATTTTGGTAGCAATTTTTGCAATGTCAGCACCCCATAAAATTCTTTTAACAGCTCCATAAGTTGTATAAGCCATCGTATAATAAAAAAATTTAAAAAATGAGAAGTATATACTATCATTTTCAGATCTATAATACAGGCCTATCTGTTCAATTTATTTTGGTTTAGATTATAATAAAGGTACTCTTATTTCTGGTATACAAAATGTGTGTGTTTAACTATGACTCCAGTCACATAGAAGAAGAATGAAACCACAATTTGGGCAATAAAGGTTTATTTTTTTTCAATTACAATGTAATGCTTTAGGTATCATTCAGTTATTTCAAAATAGTGACTTACTGTTTGTTCTAGAAGCCAGACTGAATGAGATGAATCCTCAGTGGCCCAGATAACCTAATTTATTAAATGAAAACAATATGTAACCATATAGAATTGTTTCTATCATTCATAGAGACATCCTAATATATTAAAAATGATTACAATCAGTGTGACATCTTATACGTTCACAGTATATAAGGCTGCTTACAAATATAAGATAGCTTTGTTTTATGAATTTAACCTGCAATTAAGGAAGTCACTATGTTGGTATTTTTAAAGTTCCTGTACTGATTCCTTTTTAAAAGTCAAGACTAATCTTTAAGATTTTTACTTAGTTTGGCTTTAATTTTATATAGCAATATTTATTACCTATTCAATGTTCAATGTATCCTTAATCTTTTGATACTGTGATGATATATTATCAAGATACATTGAGCTGGAGTGGAAACATCTAAACTTTTTAGTAGTTTGGGAAACTGCCTGAATTGTCTTGGATCCATTCTATAAGTTGATGCAGGATTGCGAGTTGCTATTTCAGGCAATCCATTTTTCACCCATACAACTAAGTTTTAAATAGATTCACTATTCTTTGTATTTTAATGTGTCAGTAATTCAAACTCAGTTTTGAATATTCCCTAACACTAGGCAGAATCAAAAGGGATGAAATGAGAAAGCTAATTTTCACAAATGACACTTTCTCAGTGACTCCAGTAAGACAGTAATTTACCTATCTTTTGCCTTAATAGTTATCTTTGGGTAAGTGGTAAATTTGATATACGTGTGACAGGAGAAGTAAGAATTTAAATGAGTAAGAAAGTTTTAAGCCCCATCTGCTAAATACTAAGAAAGAAATACATGATAAATGAATAACCATAGTAATAAATTGTAAGAATTTGAACAAAGCCCATTCTAATCCTCCTATGAACACACATTTAAAAGGAAGATTAAACAATAGATTCAGTGTCAAACTTTAGTTTTGGAAAAATTACATTTTCAGATGAGTTCTTTAATGGAGGATTGCCTTTGAAGAACACGCAAAGGAATCCAGTGGGTCCAGATGGAGAAAGGAATCTCCTTGATTTCAGTGCTTTTCGGTTGTTTCAATCTGAGGAGGGGCATGGTAATCAAAGAGGAGGAAATGAGGATGAGAAGTTAGTTGCTAGGATGGCATCAGACACTCCAGCCTTAACTGAGATAATACTACCTGTGAAAAGAACAGGAGTGTAAAGTGAAACTCTTGCACTAAGATCCCCTAACTCTACAGACCTGGGAAGTAATGAGTAGGGGAGGCTGGGGAAGCAAGGAGTTTGAGACAAGTAATGCTCACTCTACGGGCAATATACAAAAGCCTTATGTTTAATACAATATTGTATTTTATTTACTTTGCATTACTCAAACATTGCTTTCCAGCTTTGCTCCTTCCTAAATTACTGTTGGTGCTTTAAGAACAGAGAAGTTATGAAAGTGTTTTTCTTAATGATAATATGTGCTGAAAGGAAGTGAAGTTGAAAAGCAAAATGTATTTAAATGTGGTTAGCATTTGTAAGTGTAATCTACTGAAAAATAAACCAAAATTTCACTTGTAATTGCGATCCTTTCTACAAAGGAAAATGTGCCTTTTGATAGACATAACACATTTATTTGATGTGGTACTTGTTTGAGAATTAAATATCTGAGTTTCAGTCATTTGAAGGTTATTTAACTTTCCTAGTATTTCATTCCCCTACTAGTAAACTGAAGGAAATAATATTTTCAACTCTTGGAAACATTGTAAGAGAGCATTTTTTTTTTTCCTGTTACAACTTAACACAAAATTATGAGAAATAATTTGAAAAATATTCAAGTGGTTACTATTCATTATTCTTTTTTGTTTATATTTCAAATGCATTTAAATTTTTTAATCTATTGGGAATATGGTAGGGTACTTTCATTCCCATTACAGATCTCAAATTCATTTTTCACCCATTGTGATTCTTCTTGTTTGCCCAGCCAGTTGAATGTTCCCTCTCTCTACTATTCAAAACCTGACACTGAATTACCCACTCATGAAGGGTATGCTTCATGCAAAGCTTTTGAACATGTATGTAGGAACAGGAATCTGATTTATGGACAGTTTTTAGCTTTAATTTTCCTTTTTATTTTCATTGACAGTAAAATCTTCTGGAGAGTACAATCAAGATAGTGTATTCATAGAAATAACATTAATAGAAGCTTGGTCATAAATGAGAATAGTCATAACAACGATCTCCCTTACCAAGGCATTCCACACAGAGAAATAACACAATAAATAAAGAATCTGCAATTTGTCACATAACAAATAAAAAAGAATTGCAACAACAAAAACTACAATTTTACAAGTGTTCTTATACTAAAAATAAAAGCAAAAATATGAGATCATGCACTAGAGACAAAAGCTACAAGTGAAGAGTTATAGCAAAAAACATTGCAAAAAATAAAAATGTTCAAGTATTGCAAGAGGAGAGGGGAAGATTGAAATGAAACAGTTTCAGGATAAATCAATTATATTTACTACTCTAGGAGGGACACTGACATAATTGTCTTTGTCCATTAATACTTTATGCTGTTAAAATACACACTATTATCCATTTAGAGGACAGATACCATTTCCTTGGGGCACCTCTCATATTACAAGGATGGAATAAAATTCACTGTTTACCTTGACTATAAATAAATGATAATACTTTAGGAGAAATATTCGCAAAAGCAGGCCAGTGTGATGCCCTGGAATAGTAAGAGCCTTGGTGTTAGGAAACTGGTTCTAGTCCTATTATTTTATATCATTGTCTGTGAAAGATACTTCCCAGTTCTGGAATAAAATTTTAAGTTACATTCCAATTTTGCTCTAAGAATTGAACTATCAGAACTAGCAGAGAGCAGTAAAAGTAGTAATAATAGTAATAACAAAATAAACATTTTTATCAATGCTTACTTTTTTAAAAAAAGGTAATGATAAAAGAAGCTGGATTGCTTAATGGAACTAAAAATTGAATAATGCTTTAGTGGGGTTGTTCCTACAGGATAACAATTTTTTCCCCAACATAACTAATGTAAGCAGTGCTTTTATACTTTGTGGTAGAGTATTACATCAGATTTAAAACAGTGGCTAATTTCTACATGATTAGGAAAGACATGTTTGTCATGGGAGTAAAAAAATAAAATTTGTCTGTTAAATTACACATAAATATAAGGTACAAATGTATTTTTAAAATACAGATTAAAATAATCACACTTGCATTGTGTACATACGAAAATACAGTATTTAATATTCAATATACACAGACACATTTATGATAAATGCAACTATTTGGCAATGCCAGTTCTTTCAGGGTTTTCACTGTCCCCTATTTCCATACTTATGGAAACAAAAAAGCTTTGCTAAAATCTCCTAGCTCTGGCGGACATCTTGAAGCAGTTTGTTAATTTCAGCCACCAGCTCACTGGCATCCATGAGTTCATGTTTGCCGTCATTGAGGTGGTTGAGCACATTGTCAAAATCATCTTCTTCATAATTTTCAGGGATCTCCTCCATGGCGGGCAACCATTTCGAAGACGGCTGCACACTAGAGTGAGTTCCAAGTGGGGGCCCAGAGTTGTTGGCGGGATTTTGAAAATGCGTACTGGCTGCCCAGGCCGCCACCCCTTGTGGGTAACCCACGGTCTTGGCTGGCAAAGGTCCCTTTCGGCGTTCCAGGGAGTTGGACCGATCCATTTCACTGCACTCAGCATAAGTGTCCAGGGAAGGGGGTAAGAGGCGCTGGAACACACTGCTCATTTCCGAGAGCAGAGAGGACGTGCTGGTGTCCCCAGAGTCCTCATCGTTCGGGGAGTCCTTCCCAAAAGTGGAAAAACTCTTCTTCTTCTCACTAGAATCTGCGGGCTGCGTGTCATCCTCAAGAGTTTGGTGAGGATGCTGCTGCTGGGGCTGTGCTGGGAATTCTTCTCCCGGAATGAACATGTTACTCCTATAATCAGAGGAAGGCGAGGGCAGTGGGGGCATCCAGCACTGGTCGGAGTGTCCCAGGACCCTGCACTCTTCTGTGCACAGCCTCATAGCTGTGCTCAAGAAAAGCAATGAGAATTCATTACTATATTTAGTGTGGCTCAAAAATCATAGAAAAGTTATAATTTTTTAAAAAAATAGAATAAGACAGTTTTAAACTATAACCCTAATACTAACCCATTATTTTACACATGTAGGTAGACTACAATAATGACTCTGACGGCACTATATATATACACACACACATACATATACATACATATATATTTTCTGGCATATATATTTTTTTCTTGTCTATTAAATAAGGAAAGGAAGGTTATGGCATGTGCTTCTCAGGAATATCATCTGCTACTCAAATAATGAGAAAATGGATTGATAACTAATACACGAGAAAGACCGGAAAAGAGCTAAGGTATGGTCATGAAATATTTGCTTAGCATAAATTCTATAAAAACCCAGAGATATAAGATGAAATCCTTATGTTTGGAATGCCAACAGATAGCCTTGAGTAATACCTTTGAGTACCTTCTAGGTATTGAGGTCTGTCTGAACTACTTTACTTTTCATGAAGGCATCAAGGATATAATAAGCCATCAGGTAATTATACTTACCAATCTTTCTTAAAAGCATTAGGGATTATTTATTGACTTGTTACTTAAAATAGCAGTGTAGATTGTCCTCAACTACCAGGCATCCGTAGTTACCCTGTTAAGAAGTCTTTTCAAGGTTTGAAATTCGAAGAGTTGGAAAAGTCATCAAAGATGAAGAATATGAAAAACCATTGGTTAGTTCTTCCAGATGCTACAATGCTCTATTGGAATGTGAATGGCCGTACTCATAGAAAATAATTGATGATATGAGAAAAGTAGAAAAATGAAGGGGGAGGAAATCTCTAAATTTGGCAAATATAATAACTATACTACATAGCAACCTAGAAATGTGGAGATGTAAATATACTCCACAAATCATTCATCTCTTTCAGTAACAATTTGGTCTCTTTAATATAATGGTTTCATTTTAGAGCAAAGGCCAGAATACAGAGAATGCAAGTTACCTTAGATTTGAACAAAAACTGGATTGATATCAGCTATATTCAGAGCTAATTTTATAGATGTAGCTACATAAGAAGCGTTCTCTTCCTCCCAAATTTATTGCTAAAAAGGATGACTCTTGAACAATGCCAAATCTCTTGTCAGGGGAACAAGCTCTTTGGGATGCTTATTGCTACATCCACAGCACCAGGTAAAGTGTCTAAAGTGTCTGCATACAATAGGCATTTGCTGCATAGTCTCTAATCATCAGGGAAATACAAGTTAAAAAGCACAGTAAGAAATCACCTCAATCCTGTCAGGATGGCTGTAATGAAACACAAACAAAAGAACCAAAAAGCAAATAAATAAATAAAAAAACAAGTGAGAGGGAGTGGATAATATGGAACCCTTGGACACTACTGTTGGGAATGTAAAATGGTGCAGCCACTATGGAAAATAAAATGGTGGTTACTCAAAAAATTAAAAAGAGAACTGACATATGATCCAGCAATCCCATCTGTAGGTATTTATCCAAAAGAACTGAACTCAGGATCTCAAAAAAAGAGATATTAGCATTCCCCTGTTCACTAAAGCAGAGATATGAAAACAAGCTAAATGTCCACCAAGTGTCGAATGGATAGAGAAAATGTAGTAGTGCATACAGTGGAATATTACTCAGCCTTAAAAAAGAAGGAAATGCTCCAATATATGATAATGTGGATGAACCTCGAGGACATTAAGCTTAGTGAAATAAGCTTATCACAGAAGGACACATATTTCATGATTCCATATATATGAAGTATCTAAAATGGTCAAATTCATAGAATCTAAGAGTGAAATAATAGTTAACACGGTTGGGGGTAAGGAAATATAAGGAATTCCTAATTAACAGGCATACATTTTCAGTTAAGCAAGATTAAGACATCCACTGTACATGATACCTGAAGTTAAAAATACTGTATCATACAGTGAAAATTTTAATAGGCTAGATCCCCTAGTAAGTGTTTTTACTTAATATAATTTTGGAAAATATTTATGCACAAAAAAGTAAAGAATAAATGTTCTAAAAGGGTTCCCATCGTGGCGCAGCAGAAACGAATCCAACTAGGAACCATGAGGTTGTGGGTTCGATCCTGGCCTCGCTCAGTGGGTTAAGGGTCTGGCATTGCCCTGAGCTGTGGTGCAGGTCACAGACACGGCTAGGATCTGGCGTTGCTGTGGCTGTGGTGTAGGCTGGCAGCTACAGCTCAGATTAGACCCCTAGCCTGGGAACCTCCATATGCCATGGGTGTGGCCCTAAAGAGCAAAAAATAAGAATGTTGCCTTTCAGAAAAGGAGAAGTAAAGGACTTGTTAAAAGGTATGGAATCAGTGCTCTTCATCATTTGAGCATTGAAGATAATTCTGTTCTTCTACCTCATCAATTCTGGGCCTCAATTCTTAAGAGAGAAAGTGGGTAAGTTGAGGAACAAAATTGAAAGCAAGGATTGTGAGAAAAAAATGTCTGATTGCTAGGAAGGCTAGAAATTCAAAGTAAGGAAAACACTGGACAGTGCAAATGCCAGTCCCACAGGAATCAGTATGGAATGAAAGAAAAAGCAATATTGAGAATTAGTTGTGTCACTTTGCTATGAAGAAAGGATAAATTTAAATAAGAACAAAAAGATGTTTAGATGTGCTGACTTCATGCATTATTACTATTTGGAAATATTTACCAGCTACTGTTGTTAATCATATAAATATAGACAAACCAAAAGTGTTGAAGGTAACTGGAACACTTTAATGTCAGTGAGGTTTTCTCCGCACTGAGATAACTACCAAAGTGGTAGTATCAGTTTTTCAGGTAGAAAGATGACATGAGCAATGATTTGGTGTGTTATATGAATTTTTTTCCTAATTCCCCAAGTCTCTGAAAATGTAAAGGAGACCTGTCTATACTGTCTTACTTACATCGTGTTAGAAGGAAGAGGAGCAGACCTGACAACACCCCTTTGTTTTCTGGATTTAATTCTGTGGGAAGGACTTAATTGTTTGATTCATTTTGTGTGGTTTTTAATGTTTAATGACAGGTAGAAAAGGAAAATATTATATAAGCTTCTAAGAATCCTGAGCATGAATAACTTTCTAGAGAACTAAATGAAATGAAAATAACCAACAATATCATCTGGGTGATTAAAACAACAGTTCACGTTCAAAAATAAGTGTGATCATAGAAATTTTTAGACAGGGAATGCTACTTTATAACTTCACATAAATGGACTTCAGTTATAAAATAATACATTAGCATAAGAATTTATAATTTTAAAAGCTTGAAAAATGGATGAATAAAGACTAATGGAGAGGAGGACCAAAATAATAGAGATGGAAGAGTAATGGCATACAAGAGGGCATTTCTTAATTTCATTGGTATTTTCACTCTTTTCCCTGGAACTCAACTGTTTGAAATCATCCTCAGCATACATGTCTCTTATTGTATCCAATGATCTATATCCAATGATTCAGGACTTGTCAAGTGCTGCAAGTGACAATTCCATCACTCCTTGAAAGTTCTGCCAGGTGGTTAAATTTTTTCTGGAAAAGGAAAGTTATGGTCAAGCAGAGGATGCTTCTTTCCCACTGCATGATGGTCAGTTTTGTCCCTGTGCTAGACCTTATAGGTAGGGCAGGAAGCAAGCATCTTGTTATACTAAGGATATAAGAAGAAAAACATATGTTTAACTTCTTTCAAGCCATTAATCATTGAGTGAACAATCAGTTCTCCATTAAGAGCCTGCCATATGTAAAGTGCAATGATAGCTGCATCCCCTCACATGGATTCTGGTATGATTCCACATCAAGAGCAGGAAATGAGGTCATAACTGCCCAGTTAAAGTGCCAAACTCTATGATGCTGAGGGCATGTTAAAAAAAAGAAAAAGGACAAATACTGAATGATATCATTTATATGTGGAATAAAACAAACTACGACAAACTAGTGAATATAACAACAACAACAAAAACAGACTCACCAGACATAGAAAACAAAGTGGTGTTAACCAGTGGGGAGAGGGAAGGGGGTAGGGGCAACACAGGTGGGTAGGGGAGTAAGAGGTACAAATTATTACGTATAAGATAAGCTATAAGAATATACTATAAAACTTAGGGAATAAAGCCAATATTTTATAATAACTGTAAATGGAGTATAACCTTTAAAAATTGTGAATCACTATATTATACATCTATAAATTATATTGTACAGCAACTACACTTCAGTAAAAATAAAATGAGATTAGAGGTAGAGGCTGAAGTAGTTAAAGAGCAACTTGAAACAAAATCTGAGAGTTGAATAGGATTTAGGCAGATAAAGTGAAAAGAAGCCAGTTTTTCAGGTAGAAGGATGACATGAGCAATGATTTGGTGTGTTATATGAAGAGATGGCTCTGCCTATTGCAAAAGGAAGTTAACATGTTCTCAAAAAGTTGTTCAAGCTGTATGAAAGAGAGATGTGACAAGGGAAAAGTACTGGAGAGCGATATCAGTTCATGTGCTGGTGCAGTAAGCCAGCCATACAAGGAAAGTCAGGAGTAGGATACTGGCCATGAGAATGGAGACAACATGGAATTAAAAAGGAATGTTTGAATTAAGTAATCACAGATGATAAAAAGGAATAGCTCAATCAAGAAGCAGGATCACAAGAACATCCTGGCGCAGCTAATACTTTGGGAAAAGGGAGATTTTGCAGGCATATGTGTAGTACTGGAGTTCAAAGTTGAATGAGTAAGGACAGAAGTATGTTGACAAACATGAGCCAACAGACAAAAATGCATGCTGACTCTACTGCTCAGAATGCAGGATCCTTCTGTGGGAATTAATGGAATGAATGACCAGAAATGACCCTGTTGGCAGGCGAAGCAACATAACATAATCTATATTTGATCACAGTCTGATGCAGAAAAAAAGAGTTGGAATAAAACACTGTTAAGTCCTAAAAATAGTCATGCTTTAGAAAACTGTGCTGATTTCTATTAATGACATTCAGATGTGGACTTTTTTTTTTCCTACTTGGGATATTTTCTGGGAATGTAAGTTTACAAAGCAAGTTTTACACCCTCATGTGCCAGCAGAAGCTGCCAGGGTGAAGAATAAACCACAGTATGGGTGATGTTAACAACAAAATGATGGCCATAATTAAGGGATGGTAATCTTTGATAGTCAATTAAGAATATTTCTATCTATACTAGCCAAACATAAATAAAGCTTAAGATATTTTATGGGTCATCAGTGATTTCCTGGTGCTCTATGCCTCCAGAATAGTTTCTACAACACCCCCGCGTACAGCCAGGCAGCTAGTAAGGCAGCTGAATATGTTCTGTAATGCGGTCTATGGTAATGCAATGCTATACCCTAGCCAAAAGCTCCTACCACACACTCGGATTAAATATGATTGTGTAAAACTGGAATTGCTTTGTAAAGAATTGTCTGTATATTAATGATAGTATAAAGGTGAGCATCTAACTCTGAAAAGAAGTGTAACTTGGGAGGAGTTTAAAGTCACTCACTAAACTAGACTCATTATTATCCAGAGTTTATCAATATCCAGCTATTGTTTCCCTGATGTCTGTATTCTTTAACACTTTTATTTTATTTTAATTCAAGCATTAGTTAACACTCCTGCCGTGAACGTATCTGGTGGTAACTATGAAAATATAGGATAGAGCAAAAGAGGAGTCTTGACTTTAAAAAAAAAAAAAAATTAGACCACGATAAGCTATTGTATTATACAATTTCAGAATTAAAAAGGACTTTAGGCATCATTTAGGCCCAGAAGTGTCAAGGTTATCTAAGTAGGGGCAGTTATTCTCCTTGTATTAATACTGATAAGTTGAAATTTCAGTAAGTCAACTGTCTACAGTTTAAAAAATAATATGAAATATTGATATTATACTCTTATACTTTTCTGTTTTATGAAATAATGTAATTTGGGAAATCATGTTATTCAGAATTATGGATCAATATTCAAAATTAGAGTTCCATCAGCATCATAGAATCATAGAAATTCAGCTGGCGCTTTCATTTCATAGGTAAGAATAATAAAATTGGTTTCTCATTGAGCAGGTTGTCTGAGGCCATATGTATTACACTAGGTTCTCAAGGATTTCTATTTAAATTGGTCTAGGGAGTCTATGAATTAAAAGAAAGATGCCATGGGTGACTGTGTAAGTTTGGCTCTCAATGTACATTGATGGTAGAAGTAGCCCTTAATGCCACTTGAAGTCCTTCCCATACATTCATCCTGCCAGAAATGCAGTATTACTTACAGCAATGGCATAATTAAACAAGCAGCATTTAATAGTTTCACAGACAGTAGTAAGACTTTAGAATATAAGAACAAACAAACCACTCGATGTATTAAAAAACATAAAACCTTTTAACTTGCTCTTATTCTTGATGGATTAGTGTTTAAGAATAGAGGGGTTGGTTCAAATCTCACCTCTACCATGTACAAATTGCTTGATTCTGGACACATTTTTTTAACCTTTATAAGCTTGGTTTTCAAATCTAAAAAAAAAATGTGGACACACCTGTTATTACAACTACCACTAATTCCTATGTCAGAGTGTTGAGAGAAGCAATGCAGGCCTCCATGGGCCCAGAGTAAGCACCAGGGCATGGTTGGTACCTACTACTGTGACTTCTTGGACTAATATTAATATTGATGCAGCTATTGCCACTGCCACCACTACTGTACCACTGAGGAGAGCCAGAGTTGCTGTTTATTGATGCTGAATGAATTTCTGTGGCTCTGAAGCTCCCTCATGTCTATTTCCTAAGCTCTCTTACTTGTCTACATTTAGAAACCCGATGTCCCATGGAACTCAGGCAGGTAATAGAACATTCTTCTGCCTTTCTTTCATTTATCACTTCATTTATTCATTTAGCAAGTGGCAGTTATTTGATCAACATTCTGTGGAATTTAGAAGCGTAAGTAGCCAAGGGAATATTTATATGTTCCTAAGGGTTGACTTAATAATAGTCTTTACAAACAGGGTTGTTACAGTGATGCACTTGGTATTTACTCAGCTGGATCAGAGAGTTTCTGACAGTAGGATGAGAGAGAAGGGACTCTGAGGAAAATGTGGCTCAGAACTTAATAGGATCCCCTCCATCTAGCTGTGTACTTATAAATTCCCCTCCTGCAGGCCTGTTCCTCTGCCATTACAGTGGAGACATAAAATGAAAGGTGACAAAAATATTTCATGCATACCATCTACAGAGATGCATTCTTTCCCCTATTTTTAGTGGTTAAATATACCATTCCCTAGTGTATTTTAATCTCTGATTATGTGAGTTGGTTCCCATCACAGGAAACGTGTCCTCCAAATTACAGTCCAGTTCACCACTGGGCACCAAAACAGACTGTCTGCATAAAAACAGCCACCCAGTAATTTTATAAAGACTTGCTCAAGAGTGTCCTATGGCAGTAGTGGATGGGGTAGAGAGGGGACAGAAGTGTGGTTTTCTCTCCTCCTCTGCCTACTCCTTCCTTATCCTCTTAAGCTTGCATGCTTATTTCCATTCTCTACCAACTGTTTACTATGAATTTTAATTAAATAATTTTAAATTGTTTCAGTTTATGTTCAGTTGCTAATAGTGTGCATATGACAGATACTTCAGTGCCAAGAACAAAGAAGAAATAGAAGCATGGGGAAAATTGCTCCCTTCACTGGTATAGTGGATCTGAAAATAAGGATTTATCTCTCCCTACTCTCTTACCTGCTGGAATTCTTCCATCTGTAAGAAACAGGTCACTGAACCCTTCACCCAGCAGCCTGTCTATTGGAGAATCTCGTCCCAGATCATAATCACTGTCTCCTGCTTCACTGTCCCCACGGCCACTGTCTTTCAAGCTAAATTTGTCCATATCTTGAAGGGCATATCTAGAAAGAGAAATCAGGGAAAGTATAGTTTTTAACTCTTCAGCATTTATGATATTTGAAGCTTAATAGGTAGCACAAAGGTAATTCATACCTATAGCTCCTGGAATATTTGTTTCCTCGAAAACTTGGCCTTGGCTGATATTGTCCCTGGTGAAGCATTGAAAGAAGCTGGGAGACCTGCTGGAAACCAAATAGACAGTACAGATTCCTGGAAACAAACCCCCCAGTACTCCCAAGCTTTCAGCAAGGAAAACAGTTGCTGTTTCATCCTAGTTAATTGAACATATTATCTCCATTTTAAAGATTTGCATATGCTGGACAATGATAGGCCATACAGCCGACTACCAAACAGAACTGAAATACATCCCAGGGAGATTTGGAAGCTCTTGTTCAACTGACTTTCTTTTTGAAAGAGGATTCCCTTATCAATAACTGCTTTCTCTATTTTGTAGTTCAGATTAAAGTGATCAGTTATAAATGCATGGAGAATGCTGTAAAATAGAACAGTCTAACACGTGTAGTGAAATTAATGTCAGAAAATTTTCAAAAATTGAACAAATACACATGCATTGAAATGGGATCCTGGAGACCTCAGTTTTTTAAATTTTTCTTAGAGACCATAACTGTGAGAATAAAGTGAGCCCCTTTATTTCTGGCTTGAAGTATCATAATCTGGGCATGAGGGGACTCAAAGTAGATAGTCCTTTGCTGGCTTCACATTTATTTTTCAATACTCCACAAAATACATGCAAAAAATTCTTTATGAAAAACTTGAAACAGTGTGCTAAGGTGTGTATACTTGCTGCGCCTACATGATGTAACTTGCATCCTATTTAATTTACATGATGTTAGTATAGTTACTTATGAATGGAAACTGTTAAGAACTAACACATACACCACTTCTGATCACTAATTGCAGGCTCTGTCAGTGATCAGATTAGCAGGGTGTGATCTTACCTCAACAGCAGGGGTGGCGTGGGTGAGCTCTAATGAGAAGTTCTCTGGCACGTGGTTGGAAGAGATTGTCACCAAACTGTTGAGGGACTGGTGACTGTTGTGACTCTGCCGGCTGCCCATCTGCCCTCTTTCTAAGGTAGGAGATGAAGACGGAGATGACCTGTGATGAGATCTGATGGGCAGAGTGCCATTTACTGTAGGCACCAGCGTGATATCTCCTTTGTGGATCTGCCTGGAGGGTCTCTTTGGGTGGTGCTGGTAAGTTGATTCTGCTACCCTGCAGTTGTAGGATCTAGTGTCTTTCTTTTCTCGGTTACACCTAGTTGCAAACAGCACCATAATAACCAACAACACTGCACAAATTGCTCCTAAGGAAATAATGATAATCATGGAGACATCCAAGGATGCTTGGCTTACTGAGGTCATTGCTGTACTTGTCACTGACTCTGCATATTCAAAGATCATACACTTCAGAAGGACTTTGGTATGCAGCTGAGGATTGCCTTTGTCCTGGATGACAATTGAGAGCTCCCATTCTGTATAGGGAACAGATTCCATGCTTACGTTGGTATGGATGTCACATGATCGTGGATCCATTACAAAGATATTCTCCTCATTGCCTGCTATGATGGAGCAGCTGAGTTCAGCATTCACACCGGAGTCTCTGTCAATTGCCCTTATTCTTGTGACATGAAAGCCGCTTTCGGCCCCTTTGGGGATGGAGATTTCTGCAGTATTATTGCGTAGTGCAGGCCCTATAACCACAGGGACATTGTCATTTTCATCAATGATGGTAAGCACAACTGTGGTGTTGCTTACAAGTTGCTTTGGACTTCCACCATCTCTTGCTTCGACCACAAAAGTGATCTGACTCACTTCCTCATGATCAAAGATTCTGAGGGCATAGATGGCTCCATTAGATGGGTCAATGGTTACATATGTAGTTATGGAACTTCCCAGGATAAAACTCTCCAAAATGGTATATGTAACTTGCCCATTTTCTCCAAGATCAGGATCTGTGGCTGTAACAGTAGTGATATATGCCCCTGGCGAGTTATTCTCTGAGATTGCAAATTCATATCGACTTCTCTGGAAGTGAGGTGGATTGTCGTTTATATCATTGATTTGAACAGTAAAATGTTTTACTGTAGAGAGACTGGGTGTCCCCTTGTCCTCCGCGATTACAGTCAAACTGTACTCAGATCTCTTTTCTCTATCCAGTGTGGCATTCGTCAAGATTAAATAATTGTTTTCATACGTCTTCTGAAGTTTAAAGTGACCATGTCCATGAAGCTTACAAACTATTTCTCCATTTGGCCCAGAATCCTTGTCCTGAACTCTAACCAAGGCAACAAATGTGTCAATAGGATCCCCTTCAAAAATATAAGATATTTCTTCTTTTCCAGGGGACATGAAGTTTATGTTAATCTCAGGTTTATTGTCGTTCACATCCACAACCTTAATTATAATCTTGCAGTGAGCCGGGATTGAATTTGGACCCAAATCTTGAGCCTGAACATCAATTTCATAGGATTTGGTGATTTCATAATCCACTTGCTTGAAAAGAGTCAAATGTCCTCTTTCTGAATCAATCTTAAAAGTCTCTATAATTTTGGGAGACACATGACTGCTGAAGGAATAGACAATTTTCCCATTGGCGCCCTCATCTGGATCAGTGGCATTCAGATCTAGGAGCAAAGTGCCAACGGGAGAGTTTTCTAAGAGTTGTATTATATAAGACTGCTGCTCGAAAGCAGGGCTGTTGTCATTAGAGTCTGAAATGCTGATTTTTAGTATGGATGAGCCAGACCTCTGAGGGACCCCCATGTCCGAGGCGGTGAGCCGAAGCTCATAGCTTGACTTTAGTTCCCGGTCCAGCTCTCTCACCACTATGAGTTCTGCATACTTAGCTCCATCAGTCCTGGTCCGGACCTCGATATTAAAAAAATCATTAGCGGAGAGAGAGTATGTATGGAGGGAATTTTCTCCAACATCTGGATCAAAAGCACTGTCCAGGGGGATACGAGTCCCAACTGCTGCACTCTCTGATATCTCAATCGGTATGAGAGATCTTGAAAACTGGGGAGAATTGTCATTAATATCCAGCACTTCAACTTCAATATGGAAAAGCTGCAGATGCTCAGTGGGTAGAGTGATCACATCAAACTCTATGGAACAGTTCAAGTTTTTCTGGCACAGTTGTTCACGGTCAATTTTTGCCCCTATGCTGATTTCCCCGTTATCCTCATTTACTACGAGTAAAGGAGAATTTCCCCTTTGCATGGCTCGAAAACGAACAGTCGAAGGATTAGGCAGCTTAACTAAAACATCAGCCACATCCTCTGATAGTCTTGCAATTACTGATCCAACCCTCTGCTCCTCATAAATCCTGTATTTCAAATTCTTGCCCAGTGCATCGGAGTTGAAAGATACAACCAGGAGTGCAAACACAAATCTAAAGTGCATTTTAGCATTCATTTGGTACATCGGTCAGTTTATGAGATTCCTCTCACAGAGCAAGTTAAAACCACAAAGCAATTCCCTCAACTTCCTTTGGCAACTTAAAGCTAAGCTACATTTGGTACTTGAAACTTGAAAGCGCCTCTTAATAACCCAGCACAGCAATTAACAGCTCGCAAACTTTTGTTTTATACACACCGTGTCACGACTTCCAGACATTACCGGCATGGAGTCCAATCCTTGCATTTGTTTGGCTGTTTGTCCTCTTGGCAAGCAAAAGAGTGTCACCTCCGCGTTTTCCCCCTTGTGTAGTCGGAATCCATCTATTGCAGGGTGCTGGCGGAGTCTGCAGTGGATCTTTCCTGAGCGATTCTTTCTCCCTTTCTCGCTCGGCTGCAGACTAAACACCCGTGATTGCTGACTCCAGTCTAAAATCTGTACAACTTCACTTCAACTCAGACAAAGCTCTCCTGCCCGGCGTGTGTTGAATCGCTTCCAGCCAATCAGCGTCCTTCCAAATCAAAAGCTGATGGAGTCCCCAAAGCGAGGGCAGGGCGGACTGGAGTGGAGGGTGGGAGAGGGAGAGATGGGAGGAGGAGGAGGGCGGGGGCTGGAGGCGCGGGAGCGAGCCGAGCTAGCAGGGCTGGTGGGGGCTGGGGGAGGATGGGAGAGGCTCCTTTACTGTTCCTCCTTTCCCCCACCCCTCTCCCCCTCCTCCTCCTCTCCATCTACTGCATTCACTTTCTCTGAGCGTGCCACGACAAAGGGGAGACAAATTACAGAAGAAAAACTTCAAATCAACTTCTGGTTGCCTTTATTTATATGGCATTTTAAATTGTCCTGGTTTTCTTAATTGCCCTTTCTTCTTCCACAAACATGTAATCATCTTGCTTTTCATAGTCCTTAAGTACTGGTTTAACTTAAAATACCTCTAAGTGCGTTTTGTTGGTGGAGGAATTTAATAAAATTTGAAAACTTGCTTCTAATTATGCTTCTCAGCCCGCCTCCTTCCCCTCCCCCTCTGTAAATACTTGGGTCTTTCTCATCCTGTGAGCACAAGCAGATTTTCTTGGGGCTCTGTTTTAAAAAACAGACCAAGTAAAGAGGTTTCATTTTCTGTTTTTCTTTCATCTTTATTCTTTGAAGATAAGAAAAGGGCTCTTTTCCACTCTTGATTTCTCTTAATTAGCAAGATTTAAAGGAACACCTTAGAATTTGAAACTAATTAGCAATATAGTTCTCCCTTATAACACTGCCAGAGTTTTGGCAAAATTGGCTATGGCATTTCTTTATCCCGGTACTTCAAAAAATCCTATTTACCTTTGGTAAAAGACATCTTATGCTTTAAGCATGCCAGTTTACAAAAAAGTACTATTTTTACGTGGTGAGCCTTCACAATGAATACTGGGGGAACATGGACTCAGTAGTTTACAAGTCAAATTTTTATAATATATGTATTATTTATGAAAACACTTTTGGGATATGTATTTTAAAAACCCCAAACTTGTTTACATTGAAGAATAAAATGCCTGAGCTGAAAATTGCATTTTGTGTGCATCAAAATGCTAAGGAAATATCATGGGAGGTTTGTGCTCTATCCAGGTCACAGAAACTGATATGGTATTCTTATTTGAAAATATGATTATTTATGATGTTCTTTCTGCTCTGCAATTCCTTTTAAGTTTATCATCATGGCTCTATTCTTGCTGCTTTTTTTCATACCTCTTGCATTATTCCTCAGCTGTCTTCATCCACTTGCATATTTGCAGTTTCACATAATCTCGCTGTCACTTTTTTCCATTTATTTTCTCCCACTCTCTATTTTGCCCCCCAGAAACACATAAAAAAGGTAATTTTCTGATTTTTCCACTTTGCTTACTCTCGGCAGAGCTCAGCTAAAGTTACTAAGAAGGTTCTTTCCAAAAAAGAAAGCAGAGGAGTCTCAGCATGAACTCTCCTTCTTTTTAAGCATTCAAAGGCATTTTATAAGCCATTGTCTTTTCTCCCCCCCTCTAGAAACCAGTGCTGTGTGGCAAATTGTGCAGAATAGAAATGCCTATAATGAATGTATTTAGTACTGGGTCACGCTGATGAACATTCTGCCCCCATGAATAATACTGTTTTACAAGTTTGTAGCCCTTTCAATTGCTGATCCCCAAACCCTATAGGCAAACTAGGAAAACTACCACAGGCAACTGGGACTTTAGAAACCCATAGCCATCTGGCCTAGACCTCTAACAATCTGAGCCAATAATTATATCAATTCAGGCTTTAGTGAGCCCCTTTGCAAACACCAAAAGAGCAAATAAAGGAATTAGTGACTATTCAAAGTTGGGGTGAGAATTCAAAGGTAATCTAATTTTGTTAGTTCTAGGAGAGTTTTCTTTGTAGACTTGGTAAGTCAAACCCCAAAATCCTAAGAGCAATGGATTTGATTACCTCAATACAGAAGACATTTTCTCCTAATGCTTAAAAAAGCAAAAATATCTTAAAAATCTCCATTTAATTCCTGACAGTGAGCTTGAACAGAATTAATCATTGTGAAAAAGTTTCAGCGTAACTTACTGAAATATTTAAGATAGATTGTAAATGAATATATATCCATAAAGAATGTGTTTCCATGAGTAAGTCTTTAAAGAACTTGGAATCCTTTCATGCAAAAGGGTTTTTTTTTTTTTTTTTTTTGCTGCTCTATCATCCTTACCAAATATTGCTTCATTTTCAGCTGGCCAATCTCTCCCTGAGGAATTATATATACCTACTGGACAGTATCTTGCTTTTGATTTCTCCTTAGTATATACTACTCTGTTTTTCAAATTTGTTTTCCAGAAGTACAAAATAGAAACTAAAATTTTCCTTTGAACTTTTGGTTAGTTCCAGCAATTCAACATGTCCTTATTTGGTAGCCCTGAAAAGAAAATACCAAAATAAAACAAAACAAAACAAAACAAAAACTGTCCCCCATATCACTTGCTGTTCACAAAAGGCTTTGTATCAGGGGAGAAAAACTGAAAAAAAATTTGTTAGTTGGTAATTGGATTGAACTTTCTTCTTCTTCTGAAATGTTATGAAGTCAGGAGAAAGTGGTAGACTCTTTAACACAATTTTTAGCTATCCCAGTGAAGAAGCAGTGATTGAATGTTCCTGAAAGTCCTCCATATGGCAGCCTTTGCTGACAAGAAAAGAGATAGCTTCACCTCTTGAGGACTGTGGCATTCAGCTCCTGAGGGAGAGTCTTGGCTACTTCCGAGATATGTTGTGCATGTTTTAATCACAAATCTTTTATTGCATCAGCCCAAGTTGGCTGAAAATTGCTATACTTAGAGAAGAGATACCAGCTGTCATATGCGATATAGCCTGTCACCTCTAATAATACTTTTATCATGCTACTTATTGTGATCACTTTTGTTTTAAAGGAAACAAAGCTTTAATCATAAATCTTTTATGTTTAATTTCCTACTGAAGAGGAAAGGAAATGTAAGACTCAATCGTAAAGCATGTATGTCTTTCGACTACATGAAGGATGGTGACTTTTGGGTACTAGACCACAAAATACAAAAGTCACTAAAATTTCTTACCAGCAGATGTGAGTTTTGTTTAAAAATTCTTAGTTATTAATTTATATTACTATGGGATCTCACAATCTTGTAGAATGACATAACATTATAACCTTTCTCACAGCATTTATTGAGAAATGCCTTGTAGGAGGAATCATGGTTTTGCTTGACACTAAATTGCTGTAACAGTCCTAAATAATTACTATGTATCGTGGGAAATTAGATAAGATCAAAAGCTTTACCAGACAAATGTTGGTAAAATTAAGAAATCTCAATACTCTGAAACTGTTTAAAAGGCATGGCATTTTATACGAACCCAACACAGTACAAATGCAGGTACTACCAGTTACTAGTGTAATCCTGAGCAAATTATTTATCTTTTCAGAGTCTGTCTAATCCTCTGGGAATAATAATTATTTACTATAAAGAATTCTTGAAAGAATTAAAGATTTACTTTTCATAGAGGCTGGCTCAGAGTAAACATACAACAAAGCTTAGTTTTCTCTCCTTAGCCTCTGTGTATCTGTTTTCTTCCTAACATCCATTTGGGGACTAGGGTGGGGAATCATATGAATTATGACCACAGTCCTTGTTGCTTTTCAAGCTTCTGGTTTAGGTGCTTTGTAATTTTATGCTAGAAAGATGAAGCTCTCCCCATTTTTGATTTATGAAGGTCTCTCGTGAAACATAATTGACAAAACTAGTAGTACTGATCCATGATGATCTTGAAAACTTGTTGGTTCACTGAAGAAAATTCCACAGGATCCATAAAATATACATAAGTATACCTCCAGACCCTAAACCATAGAAATGTATCTATTAATACAGTTAAAAGAAGTCTATCAGGTGCTTAATTATGTTGTATATTTGGTAGGATACACATCTACTATTGCCTGTTCTCAAATCATTTCCAGTCATGTCACAGAATACTGCTAAAACAAAAGGAAGTAATGGGATATGATATCTTGCCAATGACAAGGAAAGACAGGACTTGTCAAATACAATTTTCATTTAAAAAGCATTATTACACCCTTTATCAGTCATATTATATCTCTTCATGTTGTTCTTACTGTATTCCATTTACTAATCTATTCAAGAGTATACAATATAAAATCACTGAACAATATGAACTCTTTATTGGAACAAAGTTATCAACATAAGACCTAGGGTTGGTAAATGAGAATGGATCCTAAATTATCCTGAGGCTTGTAGAAAATGAATAGATTCTAGGAGAAATTTGATCAAAACAATGGGACAAATGCCCAGAGGAGGACCACACACCTGGAGGAATAACTGTGAAGGTGCCAGGAGGCAGCATCAGTGGGAGGCCAGGAAGTGTTGGAGTCCATGAAACACAGTGACAGGTGCTAGGCCAATTTTGCCTGAGTGGGCAGTCAGTATTTAGGATGTCCTGCCAAAGGTAGAGTGCCAAGTTCCAACAGGTGACTTAAGGGCTGGCAACAGGCAATCAACTAAGTCAGGATGTGAGGCACGTAGGTAAGTCACTGTTCATTTTAAGACTTCAGGCCTTCTGAGCCAGACAGATTATGAAATCAGATATTAAAATGGAGAGAACAAGACATCTGCCTAAGATCCAGTATTCTGAAAATGGGTACACACTGGGAACCTAGTCAAAGTTTGAGAAACATCACAAAATTAAACTGGATGACAGCAGGGTTGATTTTAGGATTAATCTGCTGAACTATTATAGTCTCTTAAATTTCCTTCCTATCAGGACAGTATCCTGAGTCAAAAACTAAGCCTACAAATTGTGTTCCAAAAGTGCTGCTGAGAAGCTTTGAGGGCCTCAGGGGGAGGGCAAGCCCGTAAGTGAGTTGAGTATCAGTTCTCAGCTGAAAGCATTACTACACAATGTACGGTCCATAGAGCAGCAGCCTGGGCATTATCTGGAAGCTTGTTAGAAATGCAGAATCTCAGACAGCACCCCAGACTTACTCAAACAGATTCTGCATTTTAATAAGTTCTCGGGCTGATTCCTATGCACATTAAAGCTTAAGACACAATGCTCTGAAGGGTAGTCTATTGTCTGAAGTGGTCGAAACCCAACATAATGGTTGAAATCTCACTTCCTATGTGCTGTGAGATTTTGCTCCTCCAGGGAGTTTAGACAATTGGCATATGGTAAAGACCATCATAGAAAGGGCCGAGGCTTAGATTCCACTTATTAAAGAACACAAGTAGAAGTGATATAAGAAAACTTCTCTAGTTCAATTCACAGAAAGAAAAGAGAATTGAGTTTCCTTCTGGATCCAATGTTTTATACCATTTATCTCCCTATCCTTATCTATTTAGGCAGTACACTTTTCATGTGGGAGGAAAATCCTTTTCTTTCTTATTCTTTTTTTTTGTTTTTGTTTTTGTTTTTGTTTTTGTTTTTTAGGGCTACACCCACAGCATATGGAAATTCTCAAGCTAGGGGTGGAATCGGAGATGCAGCTGCTGGCCTTCACTGCAGCCACAGCAGTGAGGGATCTGAGTCACATCTGTTGTTACCTACACCACAGCTCATGGACATGCCAGATTCACTGAGTGAGGCTAGGGATCAAACCTGTCTCCTCATGGATACTAGTCTGGTTCATAACCCACTGAGCCACAATGAGAACTCTGGTAGGGAAATGCTTTTTGAAAAAAGAGATCTAAGTATTTGAAGAGCTATTTCTGAAGGCAAAAATACTTCCAGTGTCATTACATATATGTATATTTGCACATATGTATGTGCTTAGGAATCTCTGAGTGTTTTGCATCTATCAAGTATATAGCAATGGACATGTGCTTTCTGTTTGCTTCATGCCAATTTTCCTTCATTATTCAGTGGTGTGGGAAGGCAAATCTTGAGTACATTGTTTATTTATCCTTAACTATTTCTAGTTTAAGATTAAAAAAAAAGGAAATTGACGTGTTACCAAAAGTTTATTGCCAATGCTTAAATCTTTCATGTCCATATTAAAATCCATTTCATCTGTAATACTTCTGAGTGCTCTTAATAAATATCAAGTTTATCCAACTGTTTATTTTTCCAACTAAGAACATCCGACTGTACATAGACTGGTGCCTACTCTTAAGAAAACATTTCTAAAGGTATAAAGGTAAACTAATATGACTTAGAAGTATTAACATTTATTAAATAATAAAAATCAATACTATTTTATGATGGATTAGATGAAAGCTTTTTGAAAGTTTTTCGTATAGTATGTTAAGCTTAAGTACATATCTATTACCATCAAAATTATACAAAAACTTGCTACTAAATATGGCTAGCTTAATTGCAATTTCAATGTCCGGTTGCTTATTTATTCAGAATTTTTTGGAAATTACTCACTTTATGGTTTCCATCTACTAGCTGAACCACTTTTAAAAGGAGCAATCCAGGAGCTCTCTTATGGTGCAGTGGGTTAGGATCCATCATCGTCACTACAGCAGCCTTGGTTTGCTCTCTGGCCCAGGAACTTCCATATGCCATGGATGCAGGCAAAAAAAAAAAAAAAAAAAAAAAAAAAAGAGGAGTGATCTAGGATTTGAAGTGCAGCAAAAGCAATATTATCAAATTAAGGGATGCTTAATTTCACAAGAAAATTTCAAAGTATTGTCAAATAGCAATTTTTGTCAAGAATAATTAAAGTTCCATAAAATAAATTAACAAATTTAGTACATATAGCAGATACCAAGCTATACAGCTAGTCTCTGGAAATGTTTTTACTTCCTTTAGCAACCTACAAAAGAAACAGTTTGTCCATACTTTTGACATCATAAATGTCTGAATGTATGTCAGTTATACAGAAAATGTTTCAATTGAAACAAAACTGAGGTAATTTGATAAGCCTTCATTGAAAATAATACCTATTTCCTAAAAAGCACATAGCAGTCTACCATTTGTAATAACATCGTGCCTCTTTTATCATCTAGTATTTATTTTGAATGGATAAATTAATTATAATAAATTACCCAATTATAGTCGATATTATATATCAATAGGAATTTAATTTCCAAAGCAGATTCTTGTTTAAACAGTAAAGCATTAAATAGAATCTGCCTAAAAGCAGCAAAACATTTTAGAAAATATCTACTCCAAAATGTAATTAAGAGGGCAAATTGAAGAGTTTACATTTAAAATGTTACTCATAAAAAGTACTGTCTCATAGCAACTAAATGCCAAGGTCTTGGAATACAATAAAAATAAAGATAATAGCCATTGACCATTATTGTGAGCCAAATGCTTTATATATATATATATATTTCCTCACTTAATTCTTACTATAATCTTAATAATGAAACGTTTATAATCGCTAGAAACATGAGGGATACAAGTAGGAGAACCTAGCCAAAGTGTCAACAAGAAAAAGTTTATTATCTCAAAAAACAAGATGATACTGGAGTTCCTGTCGTGGCTCAGTGGTTAATGAAACCGACTAGGAACCATGAGGTTGCAGGTTTGATTCCTGGCCTTGCTCACTGGGTTAAGGATCTGGCATTGCCGTGAACTGTGGTGTAGGTTGCAGACGTGGCTTGGATCCCGCATTGCTGTGGCTCTGGCGTAGGCCAGCGGCAATGGCTCCGATTCGACCCCTAGCCTGGGAACCTCCATGTGCCGAGGGAGCGGCCCTAGGAAAAGAAAAAAAAAAAAAAAGGCAAAAAGACCCCCAAAAAACAAAAACAACAACAAAAAACCTAAAAAACAAGACGATAGGACATTTCTGACACTGAATGATTAAGCAGCTCAGTAATGCTATCATGAACCATGTTTCTGACATCCTTCTACTCTTTCATCTTGAATATCCTGCCTTATTCTTCGTAACTGGGTTCCTTCATCTTCCCAAAATGGCTGTTGTAGTTCCAGGAAATGTCTCCCCATGCAGTTGAATACAGTTACAAAAAGGTAACTCTTTATAGAGTTTTTTTCCATCAAGGAAAATATATATTCCAGGAGTCTCCACTGATATCCTCTTAAAGCTCATTGGTCAGATTTGTGTCACATAATGGTTCTTTACTCTCAGGCAAGGAGAGGGGTATTGTCATGATTGACCTAGTCCTGCTTTCCCAAAACATCTTCTTCAGCTCAAAGAGTTAAAATATTGGGATTCAGTTACAGAGTGGAGGAGAGAGGGGTTGTTGAGTAGAGAGTAGGTATTGTCTGCCATCTTAATCCTAGAACCATTTTATGATTAAGAAGCTAAGACAAAGTTTAAGTAATTTTTTACACAGCTGATACATAGTGGATACTGAATTTGTATGTCCATATATGCATCCACAGTCTACTTCTGATACAGTAACAACTACTTGTTTCTTAGATATTAAATGAAAATCCCATTTTTGAATACTTTTTTCAAAACAATGAAGCTGTGAGGAAAGATATCAGTACATATCAAAGTGAATTATCTCATGGGAAAATACTATAATTCATGCAACAACAACAACAACAAAAATCACTGTTTTACCCTTTGGATGATTTCCTTGAAAATTATCAAAGCTATGGGAATAATCGAAGTGATTCTTAGAGCTGGGAAAAATGGAGGAGGTGAAGAAAGGAAGTATATTTCTGACTCTTAATATTCTAGATATCCTGGTTTCTCTGAGATCAGGCTCATCTAGAAGGAAACACAATGCAATCATCTGTAGATTAAAAGATGCAACTAGGGAGTTCCTATCATGGCTCAGTGGTTAACAAACCTGACTAGCATCCATGAGGATGCGGGTTCGATCCCTGGCCGCCATCAGTGGGTTATGGATCTGGTATTGCCGTGAGCTAGGCCCTAGGTGTAGGTCGAAGATGCAGCTCAGATCCTCCGTTGCTGTGGTTTCGGTGTAGGCCAGAGGCTGCAGCTCCGATTCAACCCCTAGCCTGGGAACCTCCATGTGCCTGGTGCGGCCCTAAAAAAGACAAAAAAGACTAAATAAATAAATAAATAATGCAACTAGAAAGTCTGGGAAACTGAGAAAAGGAGGATAGACATTCAGATTCTTATTTATGTTATAATCAGAAGCATTCAGGTGTTTGAGCAAAAAACCAACTAGGTGACTGACACAAGGGAGTAACAAAATGTGGTACAGGGGAAACTGACTTGGGATCAAAGAAACCCACTTCCCACTCAAGGGCCCTTTGATGCTGCATCATTTTTCAGACCATCACCAGTCTTCTCAGTGATATGTCACTCTCTGCAAATCTTTTCTTGTATGAAGGATAGAAAACTAAATTCAAGAGGAAGACATAAAAGTGCACCTGGATGTCCTGTTTACATTGAGTACTCAAGAGTGTATTATTTATTTGGACACACTTTTCTAAAAACTCTGCTTTCTGTTGTGAGGCTAAATGAAAGACACTCACATTCCTGGCAAAGAAAGTAACATCATTTAAGGCAAGCAAATATGCTTTATCTTTCTCAGCCAAAAGTATTTAATTTAACCATCTAAACAAATAAAAACAGTAAAAAAATCTCTAACTTTTAAGAAGCATATGTAGTCTGAACATCATTAAGTCTGCACAGGAGGTCTGAATTTCTAACATCCATTTAATGAAATAAAAAAAAATTCACTTTCTCCGCAAATCTCGGTACAAATTTTCTTAGAAAAAATGGCTATGCATTTCTGTTTTAATGTGTGCTTTTGGTAATAGTAATATGAAAAAGCAAATCTCAATACCCATCCCCCACTTTTAGCAGTTCACCAAAGCAGGATGAAATTGTTTTAAAATGATTTTGCTTGATAGAATTAAACTTATAGAAATCTCTGATTTGCAAAAAAAAAAAGTAAACATATTTGAGATTTTGAAGAAATAATCAGTAACTACATTTGCTGTGGTTCTTTCTGTTTTGCTGCATCTCTACAGTGTTTTAAATTCAAAAGGTTTCTGCTAGCACTGGATTATGATTATTATGCAGGAGCAGATCCCAGTATAAACAGCTTGCTTGGCATTTACATATTGCTCCCACATGCTTCCATATCTGCCTTCTCAGTAAGTCAGAAGCACATATTTTATTATTATGAAAAGAACACAGTTTTTTATTTACTATAGAATCTTGGGTCTTTACAAACAGAATAATCTAGCACCATAGAGTTTATGCAATCTCAAACCTGCACTGTTAATAATGATATCAACTTACAGAGAATGTAAATATTTCTAACTTAAATCTGTATTACTAATGCAAGATCATCAAAGGTTTTCCACAATGAATTCAGAAATTCCAGCCTAACTAATTGCTTTCATAATAATGAGGGTCAACCAGCTGAACAAGAAGTGTGAACTGAAACAGCTTTTATTTAACCCAGAGAGAGACACTGAGCCTCTCTTCTAGGGCAGGATAAATGTGACAAATCTACTGTATCTGCAGTCACCATTGAAACTAACCCTGATTTCCCATCCTAGAAGTAGGCCCACTTTTTCCTACAAGGTATATAACACCAAGATTTCAGAAAAGTGGGTATATATTAGTTTATTAGTTACTTTTCACCTCAAGAGTGAAAGTAGCTAACATATAATAGGATTTCTTACAGGTTGATACCATTTTACTATCCTCATGGAAAGCCCTAAATTGCCATATGGAAAATACTGCCACACAAACCTAAGTGCCCAATATGTGAGGGTCCATTCTAATTACACTTGCCTCCATCCTGATCATTCATTTTTCTAAGACAGGGCATTCTAGACTTCCTAGCCTTAGATATTTAACAAATAAAATTAAAGCATCATTAGTAAGCAGACATTTTAACTTGTTAAGGATAGATCATTCAAGAGCATTTTAGCTAAGATGATTCAAAAGATCAAGAGTTTTTATTTTTATTTAGAAATGAATATTATTGATAAAAATTCTACATCCTAACATTTTTCTCTTTTGATTTTTCTGTAGGGACAACATGGCTCTATTTCTTCATGTCATTAAAAACCATGTGACCTTGTAAATCTGCTATAGAATAAACAGCCTGGAGGTAGTTACAAGAGGAAAAGGCAGGCATGGTTTATCAGAAGAGTATGCATCATATACTGAACATCAGTCTTTCCATGTGAGTTGTTAACTGTTTGGGGTGTAACTGTTTCTCCACAAAGAATCAGATATTCCTTCTCCAACCATTCCTCTACTGTGGTAAAACCAGTGCCATAAAGTCATTGCAAAAGACAGCAAACTTTGTTATTGTAATGGGCTTTTTTTTTTTTTTTTTAAACAATAGGTCTAGCAGGTGGCATGTGGCTATGGCTGGGTCTAGCTCCATCTCCAGGGTGTCAAGATGTCCCTCAAAGTTTCTGTGGGAGGAATTTGTTGGTGGGATTTGGATTGTAAAGGCACGCGAGCATCTGCTGCCTCCCTGGTCTCATTACCATTCAGACAATTAACTCCTGTGGCTCTCGGCTGAGGAGCCAGGACCAAGGACTCTATTTTACTGCTTTTCTGACAATGCTCATTATCATTCATCTGAACTTAAGAGTTCTCAGGCTTTCAACTCAGTGGAAAGTTTTCTCAGGAAAATAGATCACACACTGAAAAGCACTAGGAATGAGAGAGAAGGAACAGAAAACTGGCTAAGTACCCAAACCAACACCTGGAAAGAACTGGGATTCTGGAATGTGGAATTTAATTTTACTTTATAATAGCAGGCCATGTCTTTCAAGATGGTGTCATATTTCAAAGGCCAGTGTTTGGTCTCCTGGTATTTTTCAGTTAAGGAACTATGATCAGTTAACAATCCTTATTTCAACTGTCCTTATTGATTCCAGCCTGAGTTTTGCATCCTGTAGAAGCTTTGGTCAAGACTAAATCTTTGTCTCCAAAAAAGGTTTTGAGTAATTTACAGTAGAATCAAGCAGAGCATTTTGAAATGCAAGGAAGGAAAGATTCATGAAAGATGTGACAAACTCAGGCAAGCCTGTTATTTCTAAAGCCTTAGTCAGTCTGATTAATCAGTATTAAGTTCCAGAGTTATCAGAAATGCTACCTGAAAATTAAAGTTGTACTGTCTCTTTAACCACTTGTCTCATGATAAATATTCATAAACTGCAGTTATTAACAAGTTTATCTTGAGCCAGATTGAAGTGATAATATATGGCTTTTTTCTAGATTAAATAGTAGAAGTCTGTCATTTATTGACATCTAGACTACAAAGAGGTTAAAAGAAAACCTCCTTCTTTGTTACTAAATAAGTGATATAAGAACTACACCTCTTAAAGATAAAACTTAATTTTGAAAAAGAAGCATTTAAAACAATCTGGCTCAAATGGACTACAAGCTTCTTTGTTTGAAACAACAAAAGAATAATTAGGCTGTTAAAAGCTGGGAAAGCTGTGTTATGTGGTGGAAGCTATGAAGTTTTATTTGTACTTTTATGAAAAAATTAGGTTGTGAAAGAAAGTTTACAAAACCATTTTTTTTTGCAATAAGTAAAACTTCAATGACTACAGTTGAGAAAAAATTATAATATTTGTGATATCACTATTGAAAAATTTTGTAATTATCAAGCTTTGTATTTTTTAGAAGTGGGAAACAACTTTATTGATCCTGATGGCACTGCTTTTCTTTTGAACTCCAGAAGTCAAAAAATTTCATTTATATGTATATATTTAAATATAGCACTAAGAATGATTATATTTTCAAGAGTATAAATTTATTATTATAAATTTAAATTGCCTAATTTTATATGCCATTCTACACTCTCCTCCAAAATGCACATTTTCACAAGTAAATCAAAGGAGAAAATAAGATAAATACTAGGGATGTGATATAATTCAAACAACATGTGAATGGAGAAAAAAAGCTCTCGGTATTCTAATGCTCATTGTTTGTAATAACTCATGTTTGGAAGATACTAATGTGTAGTGGAGTTACAAAAAATGCTTTGCCCCCCAGGCTGCTTAGACAAAATAAAAGCATCTGAGTTCCTTATATCTTATCTTGGTATAAAGTGCTAATACTCCATTAAGAAACTCACCTAGTATTTCTTGACAGCTTAGAATAAAGCACTTCAAGTTATTTCTGTATGCTAGGGGTCTAATATAAACATCTCTGGAACCACAGTGCCCATTTAGGCTTTCACAGTAAGGCTAGAGACCCAAATCCTTACTGCGCTTTACTTTGCAGAAGCATGGTTGAAAATTGTTTTAAAGGTTGCATCCATGGAAATGACATTTGTTTCCTGAGTTCTGGTACCGATATGAAATGCTTAGTTCACAACCTTTGTATTTCTAGTCTTTCTCATCCCAGACCGCTTGAATCCCACCCCTTGCACTACCCAGAGCTCTGCCCCAGTGTATCAGGAGCCAGTCTTGTACTGAGTCAGAAAGAATATAGGAACATTGGTGCTCACCAGTAATTGATGTTTCATTGAGTCTGACCCCAAGCCTGGTCCCTGGCTCTAGTTAGACTTCTTCTTTACCTGGTATGTCAATCTCACCTACTCTCCCAATTATAGTGGTTGACCTTAAGACTTTCCTTGGTTTTGCTAGTTTTATTCTCCTGCCATTCCAAATCCAAGTTATTCAATCTTGCTGCAAATGCTTTTGGCTGTTGCCTTTTATTAGCTGGTGAAATTCTGTAATGCTGATATTCCTTTGGAAATCGCCCCTGGAATCCTCATTGTTTGCACCACCTACCTGTGAGAGTACCAGTGATCTCATGTTGTACTGCCAAGTGCTCCTAGAGTGACAGTTTGTAGTTAGCTGCCAGACCTGCTGATGTTCTGCCCACTACATTGACTCTTCATTCAATGCTTTGGATGAGCCTTCTAGCATTCGTTCTGCTCCAGTAAGAGGTTTAATTTACAGCTTCTCTCCCTTCATGGCCTCATGTGCTGTCACGTGTTGAACCCAGCCTTGCTTGTTAGAATTGCCCATGTCCATAACATAAATGAGAATTTACCAACATTTCTGCCTGTTAGTGCACTGCAGAAAATGCGAACTTCATAGAATCTGAACACATACCAACTAAAACTTAAATTCTATTTAAAGTATTACACAAGTCTGTGGTATAGAATATTGTTAAAAATAACGGTATACCAACATATTTGTTATTAATGCAATTAGATCTTCAACAGCAACAAATTGTGTCTTATCTTTGTAAATCATGTTAGTGATGTTCAGGTATCATTTTTTAATTGTATCTAAAATAAACAAACCTATAAGCCAGGACATGTCAATTAAGTCAATTTCACTAGTTGGTTAAATCATTATTATGCTAAAAACAATAAGAATTGTATATAACCATTAGAGCAAATATATTTGCTGTATTTTCTCTAAGGATTCTAATATGAATGTATATGTATACATATAGATATGGGTATATACATATATACTTTCATTATTTACACACACATGCATATATATATATAGGTCATTTATCAATGTAACTCAAAGGAAATATGACATACAGTCACATGCTAAAATATAATTAAAATAATAGAGCGCACATTCTCTCCAGGGTTATAAATGTGACAACATCCAAATGTTTAGTAAATGTTTTCTAAAAAAGCATATGCTCACAGGCACATGAGTTAAATCCCGGAGCAGATACAAAACTGCATAATGAAGCAGCTGGTATTACCTCTTACAAATTAAAAATATACTAATTTAATATTTTCATTATGGGAATGGAAAGTGACCTGAATTTTCAAACTCTAACACACATGCAAATATAAACAAATGTTACCTTTCTTCATGTGTGTGAAAAAAAAATCATTTTCCTTATAAAAAATAAAATCTTACCATTCATTTAGAAATAATTTGTGTATGTCACTAACAAAATTGATGTGCTGTGCTGGTTTGGTTTTAGAGGGAATATCTGCATTATACTCATGTTACTAATCAATGTTAAAAAGTCATATTCACATTTTGCCTTTGAGTGCACTTTGAAAACTATCGTGTTATTAAGATGCTTTTGACTGTTTTGCCCTTACAAATGTCCTCTTAAATCATGGAATAAGGCTGTTAAGCAAATGTAAAATAAGTCAACCATGAATTGTATGGCATATGGGCAATATCCATTAAAGAAGTTTGTATGTAGATAAAAGTAAAATTCTATAAAATGGAATATCAGAGTCTAACTAGATTTGGAAGATAACTATTATGAATGCTACACTAGTCAAATTCCTTGGGTAAGTTGATTATTATTCCTAGGGTTTTATTCTGTATATTGAACAGGTAGGTTAAATATTGTGTTTAACTCTTTTTTAAAAAAAAATGCAATATAGAGACAGTTTATATTTTATTCTTCAAAATAGTATTTCACCTTAGGTATTTTTAAATTACAAATAATTGCTTGGCTAATAAGGCTTTCGATGAATGATTATTTTATAGACTGATTACACTGATTTGCAAAACTTCTGCTCAGGGTCACAACAATCTTCCTTATTAGCCATGGCTTGCTTATTAAGTAGTGATTCTCAATTGCGAATGCATGAGCCTTAGAAAAATGGTTTTTTCAATCATTCCCCTTGGTTGGTCATTGGAATCACCTGAAGAGCTTTATAAATGACTGCTGGCTGAATCTCACTCCTAGAGATTCTGATTTAATTGATCAGCCTTGCTTCCTGGGTAGTTTGAAAAGCTCTCCAGGTGATGATAATATGCAGTCAAGGTTTAGAATCATTTCAGTCAACTCTTTCTAAAAACAAGTATTTTGACTATGAAGAAGATTATGTCTATATTATGCATGAAATATTGAAACAAGGAAACTGACTTATTATGTGATAGCAAAATTGGTGTTATTTATATCTTTGTTCCGATTTGAGTATAGCAACAGAAGAGTGCCTAAAGAACATTGGTCCATGGTCAGGAAATAGGAAGGGAAGGGGCAAGAACATCTGTGGGAGAAGAAGAAAGAGTGAGGAGTGGAGGCAGCCAAGGATATGGTGAGTTAAAGCACTCTGTTGAACCTTTTCTACCTTACAATCCTTTATCCTCTAATGTTCACATAAGAGTTCAAGTTCTATAAAAAGGATTTTACCTTGGGAGGGGGGAGAAGAACAACAAAACCAGCATTCATTACACGATAGTTATTTTGTTATTTTGCCATTCAATCTTAAAAATATAAAGACATTACATTGGAAACAAATCCTGCCTTTGGTGATACCCTGGAAATAACATGTTACTTCTTGACCAAGGAGAAACCAGGACTTATACATTCATACATGATGTTACATATCTCCATGCAGCCATTCTAACAGCATGAAAATCAGATCCTTGATTCCGCCTTAAAAGTCACCTTCGCTCTCCGTGAAAAATGAACTGTCAATTCAAAGGCAATCCTGAAGAGAAATGGTGATAGATGTGTTACAATACAAATGTTGTACTTTAAATGATTTAAAATGTGAAGGGGAGCCAATAAGAACTCTGAGGCAAACTGGGAAGCCAGGTGGCCCTATAAAACATGAATTTAAATACAATAGTTTTCTGAGGGAATTGGATTAGGCCATTCTTATAAGGAAGATGGGATATCTAGGATAGGCCTGGTGAACAGGGATGGCAGAGAGTAGAGTTTTAAAGAGTTAAAGAGATTTCTTTTTTCCCATCACTATGGGGGAGTGCCTGGAAAACTATTTAATACCTTAAACATGTGCCAAGTTACTTGAGTAATGTGAAATTGATACCTTACTCTGTAGCTCAAGAACTAAAATTATTAAACATTAATTTTTCTCTTAAATGGTGTATTATGGAGGACAATTGACTAAAAAGGGCAAGGGGCATGTGTTAAAAAAAGAAAAATAGATGAACACAGTGAAAGCAGAGGCTTGATATTGGAGAATCAGAGGTTAGCATCTGACTGGGGAAGATTGTGACAGACGCCATGCCCATCTGGGTGGTCTGATTTATCATAGGCTTTGCCACTGATTTGAGATTTGACCTTCAGGCAAATTAAATGTGAAGAGACATGACCCTCATTCTGTCCTAATTTTTTTCACCAGCTTGCATTATAATTATTTGACTAGATGAGTCAGTTGGTCAGTCAATTAAAATTACTCTCTTAGCACTTCATTTTCTGATCAATAATCATCTCTCTTTATGAAATAGAGTAATTACCTCCCTTAAAATTATTATTATAAAAATCAAATCATTGAATAGCAATACTACCAAATAAATTATTTGGACAAAGCTGTTCATTGAAGCACTATTTATAATCATAAAAAATAAAAATAATTTTAAATTGGAAATAACTCAAGCACTTATCAATAGTGTACTGCTTGAATAAACTATAAAAAAATCCATATGTGTAAGACTGTGCAGCTGAAATGAATAGCTGTTCTACAGAGAGACCATCAAGTCATGGAGAAATTATGTAGACTATGTTGCACCTCGTCTAAGAATATTTGGATACCCAAATGTGTGTGGGTATAACTGTTTATATTTTGAAACATCAGAGATATTATCCACAAAATTTTAAAAAGCTCATCAATGGAGAGGGGAGAGAATAGGTTATAATGAGGTGAATTTTTTTGTATGTATCCTGTTTACATATTGAACTTTGGAATAATGTAAAATACTCTATAATTATGAAATAGAAGTGAATTTTAAAAGTCAAGAATGATATGAAAGGAACATACATGTGGATTATTTTTCAAATGACATACTCATTCCTATATCTTACAAATGAAAAGACCTAGAATCAATGAGATCCTTTAGTGCCCTAACTGTGGTCTCTACCATTTTTCATTGAAAGGATCTAGGGTTCTTTGGAAAAATGGTTGCTTCTTGGTCTGAGACAGGAAATGTGTAAGATAAGCCTGAATCACCTTATCAAAACAGAAAGCAAAAATGTTGGCAAAGCCTGGAAGGATAATGTCTTTAGGACTCAGGAGCAAACTTGAATAGACTCCTCTTAGCCAAATATGGAATCATTTTACCATCATTAAGGATAATAACTGCAATACATTAAAATGCATAAAAATTGTTTAAATCCAGGAATTCATAATGATAATAAAATTGTTACTGGTTTCATTTTAAATATGCTAAGGAGGAGTTCCCGTCATGGCTCAGTGGTTAATGAATCCGACTAGGAACCATGAGGTTGTGGGTTCAATCTCTGGCCTTGCTCAGTAGGTTAAGAATCCGGCGTTGCCTTAAGCTGTGCTGTAGGTCGCAGACACGGCCTGGATCCCACGTTGCTGCGGCTCTGGCACAGGCCGGTGGCCACAGCTCTGATTCAACCCCTAGCCTGGGAACCTCCATGTGCAAGGGAGCGGCCCTAGAAAAGGCAAAAAGACAAAAAGACAAAAATAAATAAATAAATATGCTAAGGAACAAAATATCTTGTAAGGAGAAGGAAACAATTGAGATTTATTCTACCTTTTCTACATAGCCTCTACTTCTAGTTAACCAGAGATGATGTGGAGATGTTCTCCTTTTGATAGAATAATCAGGTAAAAGAAGAGGAATGCTAAAATTAGAATATCACCGTTTTTCAATCTGTAATGAAATAAAGTATGTAGGCAATGATTTTCAGTGATTGATAATATCACAAAAAGACTACCAGAAACATTGTGTGCCGCCTGGCGGAAAATACACCAAATATACACCAACACTTAGAAAGCAGAGTGTCACAAACACTCTAAACACCTGATCAATTCTCCAGATTAACAAATTACAGGAAATATGGGGAAAGAAAATCATGCTAAAGACACTACTGGGATGCAATCAGCAAACCCTGAAACTCTATAGAAAAAATAACCTACAACTTCAACAAAATTTTCAGAAAAAGAGATGAAGTGGCAAACTCTACAGTAAAAGACATTTTGATTAATCATAAAATATGGCCGCCTTTTTGTTCACATCTCGAAGACAAAGTAACTTTAAAAAAATTAAAATAATTGGGAAATTTCTATAATGTTAAGGAATTATTTTTTAACATATAATAATGGTATTCTGGTATGTTTAATTAAAGAGCCCCCATAGGGGAAAACAAATCAATTCAGTAAAAATGTTTCACTTTAACTCTAAGAAACACCCTAAAAGATTATTTCTACAAAATAATTAAGTGTATGATAATGTTATATTTTAAAAAAACTAATTGCACAATTAATAGCACCAAAAATCACTGACTTATTTCAGATGCAACTTTAGCCTGAAGATTATTGTTGTTGTTTTAATCAATAAATCAATATGGCAATATCCAGTGCCAGTAATTTAGAAATAGTTCCAAGCAATGTGGCTTTCTGGCAATTGTCCTTCCTGAATCTGACATACAATCTAAAAGTACTAGGAATTTATAATCTCTTATTGATTTATATACTAATAAGTAATCTTCAGGCCGTTGGAGCCCATATTTGTGTTTTAGCTGGTAGAAATACCAACATCTAATATTGTGTAATTAATTTGTGGAAAATAGTTTCCTGAGTAACTGGAATGAAAGAGAATGAAATGGTAAATGATAGTTGAAACATATTATTATCAATCAAGTGCCTTCTTTATGGTTTTCATTTAATCACCAAGGTCATGAGTTTATAAAACATCCGTTTATATTATTTCCTAACATTTTGTATCTTTATAAATGCCTGTATGAGTACGCGTATACATGTTTGGACATGAGTTTGTGGAAATATGTGTGTCAGTGAGAGAGAGGCATCTCACAGTGGTAAACAGCATAGACACTAAGAGGTTAGATTTTCCTGGGTTTGATTCCCAGTTCTGGCACTGCTACTTACTAGTCAGGCAGACTTGGCCAAGTTACTGATACTTAATGATTCTCAATTGTCTCATCTTAAAATAGGGATAATAAAATACCAACCTCGTAGTCTTTCTTTGAGTATTAAATGAGATAATTATTTTGTACAATTTAGCACAGTCTCTGGCACCAGTAGCACTTAGCAAATGATATTTCAGGTAAACTAGATGAATTATTCATATTGAAGTTTTTAAAAGAAATTATTAGAGTGTATAATGTAGAAGGAGACTGAGAATAGAGGGTTTAATTTTGAGGAGATTCTTCTTAATATTATTCCTCCCTTTCCTTGAATTATCTTTAATGAGACTGAAAAATTCTAACCCAAACCACTAATCCTGTAAAGAAGGATCTAGAAATCTGTGAACACTCCCTGTCCCCACTAGAAGTAGCATGCATAATGGTCAAACTTGATTTTAAGGTTTGTCGTAAGCCAGGACCTTCAGATTGGAATTCATTCAAATATTTTCATAGGAAAGTAGACGTTATGCAATGAAGTGTCTCTAAGAATACAAAAGAACCAATATCTGGTCCCATATCTCATATTAATCATAAGATAAACAAGGCTTCTGGAACTGTGGGAGTTCTATTTACAAATGATCTCAAAGTCTTTTAAAATGGTGGCAGAATTACTGTTATTATTCATTTCATTTTCCCACAACAGATTTGACTGATTATAATAAAAATTCCAGACTTCATTTTAAGTGATCTCTGTAAAGTTTAATTCTTCCCTTCAAAAATTGATATATTGTCCTCAGAAAACTAAAAATAGATTTAACATTTGATCCAATAATCCCCCTCCTGGGCATCTATCCAGAGAAAACCAGGACTCAAAAAGATACATGTACTCCAGTGTTCATTGTAGCACTATTTACAATAGCCAAGACATGGAAACAACCTAAATGTCCATCGAAAGAGGAGTGGATAAAGATGTGGGACATATACACAATAGAATATTACTTAGTCATTAAAAGGAAAGAAATATGGCATTTGCAGCCACATGGATGGACCTAGAAATTATCATGCTACATGAAATTAGTCAGACAGTGAGACACCAGCATCATATGCTGTCACTTACATGTTGAATCTCAAAAAAGGACACAATGAATTTCTTTGCAGAACTGACTCACAGACTTTGAAAAACTTCTTATGGTTTCCAAAGGAGAGAGGTTGGGGAGTGGGGGGATGGCCTGGGGGTTTGGGATGGAAATGCTGTAAACTTGGGTTGCAATGGTCACTGTACAACTATAAATGTAATAAAATTAATTGAGTAAAAAATATTGATATATTGGATTAAAGTGGGGTTTCACAAACTTTAGTCATTCATGTAATACCTGCATGGCTTTTTACTGTATCTCAGCACAACCTGTTATTATTTATGAAATTATATTTTCTTCAAACTGACTCAATATTTTAAAATTTAAAAAAAGAAAATTTATACTATTACTTCAAACAGTAGTAGAAGAAATCAAATGGAACATGAAATTGCTTACCATATATTAAATATATATATACTTAATGAAAACAACATATTGTTTCAAAATTAAAAAAAGATGACAATTACATCATCATCATCAATTATTCCCCTATCATGGACTTTTACAAGACCTTGCATAGTCCATATCTTAGTTACCTTTCTAGCTTCTTCCCTCATTATACTACCTTTCAGTCTCTTTTTCAGGAAAATGTCACTCTATCCTAAGTACTTTTTACAGGGCCTTTGCATTTATCACTTCTTCTACCTGGATGTTCTTTCCTTCTCTCTATGCTGGTTAATGATAATTTTTTCTTTACCTCTTAGAGAAGTGTCCTCTCATCATCTGATCGTGTCAGATTCCCCTATTACAGATGTTCCTAGTTAGCTCTTTTCCTGTGAAATTGGTAATTTTTCTATTACTTTTGAGACTACTTGACTGATTACTCTCCCATTAGTATCTGAATTTCAAGAGGGCAGTGATTAGGAATGGTTATGCATGTCATTTTGTCTACAGCAACTAGTATCATGCCCAGCTCATGATGAATGCTGAAAGTATTTTAAGTAAATGAAAAAAATAAATGTACTCCTACCATATTTTTTGAAAACTTAATGAAAAAAGTTTCTATATTTTTAAAAAGAGCAACCACCCTTTTACTCCTCTTACTCTGTATTTTCGTCATTCCTAACCACGCTTATTTGAGTTTGATAACTATCTCAAAAACAATTCAGTATGGATTTTGAGATGTTACTGTATTTTTCTAGAGAAAGGCTGTATTTGCTTTCTCATATAAAAGAAGGGTTTTTGCAGGGAAAAAAAAAGGGGGGAGGATTGTCAAGGTGATTTTGTTGTTTAAATTTTTGATTTTCAAAATTCTTCAGTCTGCCAAATGCTCCCAGGCGGTGGCATTATTGTTACTGGTGCACATTATTTTCAGATTAGGTCTCCATTTTGACATGAAAGATCATTGTAGATTATAAATTAAACAAATCACAAACTCATTGAAATGAAAGTGAAAGGCCCCCCACGGAACATCTAAAATCATACTGTATACTTCCATGATAATGAATACCAGGCTGAAAGATAGTGTTCAAGTCACATTATGTCATATTTATGAAGATTTTATGGTGTATAAGGCATTTTCTCATATGCAATGTGTTTTGATTCTTTCATAAGTATGAAAAATTGGGCAGAACAAGTATCTATATTCCATTTAATAAATGTGAAGCCTCAGTAAATGGCCAAGATTTTACTGATATTTTATGGTAGGTGCCTAGTTCCAAGAGTCATATTCTGTCTGAGTTAGAAGGAACTGATTTTAAAGTAGAGTAGATATTAGTGAAGGTCAAGGTACTTTGAGGTTAGTATTGGGGGTACTTCCATAGAGTCATAAAACTGTGTAGAGCAATGGAAGGAGTTTGGTTAGAAAAGAATCAAAGGGACAATCTACCAAGGATTTCAGTAATTGATGGGGAAGGATTGGAGTATTGTAGATAGAAACAATAAAGAGAGACAATTTATATAAGTAATATAACAACTTATAATGTAATCAAGTGACATAAGCCTCAAAGAGGATAGACAGTGATTCAAAGAGAATATCAAGATTATCCCTTAATCAGATGTATATGAGTCACAGGAAAATTAGGGTACCAGGCACCAGGAATCTATAAAAGAATCAACAACTTTAAGGGAGAGCTCAGTAATAGTTATGCCAAGGAAGTCCAGGGATCATCCTATGAAATATTTGAGGCTATTTCCCTGTGAGATAGGAGGGGAGTATAAAAAAATGAGTGGAAGAGAAAACAACTTCAAGCATTTGGGAAGGACATAAGTGGAGGAGGAGAATGTGCAAAACATAAAGTGATGAAGCGGAGAAAGAACTGGTCTCAGAGAGACATGCTTGTGGGAAAGAGAGGACAATTACTGACTTAGTAGGTGTCTGACTTTGGCAGAATAGTCTTCAAATCTACAGAGAAAGAAAAGCCCGGGGATCTAGAGATAACATGTAAGGAAATACATCATTGAAAAGAAGACTTTTGTGTCATGGCCATGACAGTGACAGGAAGGTAACAAATGAATGAGAACTTCTGTACAATTTTCTTTGCATTTTCAAATCTGCTGAGATTCTGAATGAAAATCTATAAAATCCCACTATGACATGTTCAATCTTGTTTTACATTTTGAATTCAAGGAATGAAAAAAAAATGTTGCCAAATGTTGCATTCCATGAATTGGTTGTGATAACTAGAAGGCAGGAAAAAGTAATGGAATTCAACAAAATGTGCTTTCCTAAAGAAGAAAATGACAGAAAGGGAAAAAAAGGAATTTCTGGATGAAGACAGAAAAATTTAGAGGGCTTGGTAAATAAGGATGGCTTAGATTAGATGGTCCTTATTTGACTCCTTTCCCACCCTACCATCCCCACTTCTTCATGGAATACATGGAGAATGCATGGTTTGAAATTAACTAGGAAGTCAGTTTGATTTCTGTCAATACATGAACCTCACTCTGTGCTTGGCTTGGACTCCACTTTTGGAGACACAAAATAAACAAGGCTTCCTAAATATTCACTTTAACAAGGGAGATGAGATGTGCATAAGAGTGTTACATAGAACACAAGTGTTGAAATTTTCTGGGAAATGAAGCTGTAGGAACATAGAAATGTAGTTCTTAACTATGTCACAGACTGATGGATGAAACTGTGTATAAACTGTACTCTGAGCATTGTGTAGAACTTGTACAGGTGGAGACGGAGCAAAAGAAAATCAATAGGAGCCCAAGAATATTAAGATGGAGGGGAAATTCCAGGGAATGTGCCTTTTGTGGAAGAGAAAACTGGTAATTCAGGCCAAAAAGGAAATATGGAAGGTACCAAATACTTCTAAAGACTCTGTTAAAGGGCATTTGTATTATATTGGTTATAAACTCCTTTCCATTGAAGATCCAATGAAAGCCTTTACTTCTCATGCACATATGCACTTCAGATAATATTTTACCCACTGTTTCAGGTTTCACAGAGAGCCTCTAGCCAACAACAAGCTGTAATTATAGACAATGGGAATTAAATGAAAATATGAAAGAAAAATGATAAAGTTTAAACAGTTTCTTTGCTCTATATGGGTTTCCTCATTTTACTCAACTAGGATTTTGGATACAGCATAGACTTAAATCTCTGACAATACTTCCTAAATGTGGAAGGACTAAAACCCTTCTCTGAAGAACGCTATACAATTCCAACAGTAGATGCTTTCAAGAAGTAAACATCACCTTGTGAGCATATATACCAGGTTGTGTGTATGTTGATTTATCTCTCTTAGAATTGTACTGCTTAAAATGAAAAGAATATATTTATTTTGAAAGCTAAGAAAAATGACTGGCTTTTGTTCCCCCCATGTTATTTGCATGGAAGGATTTTTTATCACACAGACATTTCTTGAATTAGAAAACAGCTTTCACAGATTTCACCCTTTGAAAATGACAATATCTAATCTCTTTGCTTTCATGAGCCAGCCCTGCTTTGCCAAATATCTCAGAAGGGGAATAGTAAACTATTTTTCACAGATCCTCCATAATAGATGAGATATGAAATGAATTTCATGGAAGTTGAGCACCCTGGAGGTTATTAGTTTTCTGTAATATATAATGTTATTCTGACATCATATCATTATCATTATTTTCTTGTGCAACCAACCTAAAACATTTGAAAAATTTATCAATTTTATCATTTATGGATCTTAATAAAGAACATGTATCCTTTTCTTAAAACCATTAACTATGCAGGACGTTTTTATGTTAAGTTGTACATGCATGCACTGAATATAAAGTATATTGGGAAAATAATTAACCAATACTTAGTTAAGGCAATTTACAATTTTCTTAAAGAGGGCAATGTGTATTCAATTAAGACACTAAATTCTTGACATATTATAAAAATGCTTAATAAAGGAGTTCTCTGGTAGCCTAGTGGTTAAGGATCAGGTGTTGTCACTGCTATGGCTCAGGGCCCTGCTGTGGTGTGGGTTCCATCCCCAACCTGGGAGCTTCCATGTGCCATGGGCACAGTAAAAAAAAAAGTCAAATAATATACATTGTGGTAGCAAAGGTTAAAAATGCGTAGAACTTGAGTTCCCATTGTGGTGCAGCCGAAACGAATCCAACTAGGAACCGTAAGGTTGCAGATTCGATCCCTGGCCTTGCTCAGTGGGTTAAGGATCCGGCATTGCCATGAGCTGTGATATAGGTCACAGACGTGGCTCAGATCTGGCATGGCTGTGGCTGTGGCTGTGGTGTAGGCTGGCATCTACAGCTCTGATTAAACCCCTAGCCTGGGAACCTCCATATGCTGCAGATGCAGCCCTAAAAAAAAAAAAAAAAAAAAGGGTAGAACTTTAAAGTCAAAATATAACAATAATAAGTGATCATTTGCTAAACATTAAACTTGCGGTGCCACTAAAATATTTTTTAATATTGGTGTGTACACATGTATTTTGCCTCACCCCAGTTTTATGAGAGAATTGAATATGTATACGCAATCCTTCAAAGGTTCAGTTTTGAATTTTTCTTAAGTATTTTCAAGCAAGCTTCAGAGTCAGTTTTAAAAGTTGGGAATTTAAGATCTTTATCTTTTATTGACAATTTTCTCCCCAAAGACTCTAGAAACCAATATTAAAATTGTATATGTTTGTTAAAACTAATAAAAATACACACTTAAAAGGGTGAAGGTTATGTAAATTGAACCTCAATAAATCTGACTTAAAGATACAGAGCACAAGAAAAGGGATAATGTAAAACTTGTAATGTATTTCACTTAAAAAATAGTAATATTGCTTAAATTATCAGTATAACCATGAACTAAAGACACTTTTGTAAATCAAAAAGCATCTCTCCTAGAGATTACCACAATTGGATAAAACTCGAAATTCTCCATTGATCAATAGTATTTTTTCATTTTAATGTTAACTTAGCATTAATTTCACCATTTAAAAAAACCCCATAGCATTAAAAATTAAATACCTCCTCTTAGGTTTCTGGTGGGAGATGTCAAAGATTTTTCTTGATCTATGTACTACATTTCTTGTTTTTATCGTTTAAAAGATTTATAGTTATTTGTCTATTTAGCTAGCAGATGGGAAGTGATTTTGTGATATTCTGCATTCATCACAGAGTCGCTGCTCATTCCTGTTTTTTTCTGTTTCAGAGGGAACCAAAAGAAAAATAACTTCCATTATATTGGCGCTAGTTTCATTATGGTGCCATTATCAGAATCCTTTAGACTAATTCTAGATATGAGTCTGAGCCCCGGGTAGCAATTGAAATTAAATACACAGCCTTGTACTGTAACTAGTTGTCTGGTTATGTGATTCTATGCTCTTACTCCAGCAAACCACCTACACTCAATTCCTGCACTTGTTGTCCCAGTCTTCCCTCTTAGAATTCAATAATAGGACTGTACCCGCGGCATATGTAGCTTCCTAGGCTAGAGGTCTAATCAGAGCTATTGCTGCTGGCCTGCACCAGAGCCACAGAAACGCCAGATCCTAGCTGCGTCTGCGACCTACACATAGCAGCTCACGACGGATCCTTAACCCACTGATGGAAGCAGGGATCGAACCCGCAACCTCAGAGTTCCTAGTCAGATTTGCTTACCCTGCACCATGATGGGAACTCCTTTTCTGCTAATTTCTAATTGCTCCTACTGCTGACTACTTTTCTTGTCTTTCAGTTTTAGATAAAACTTTATTCTCCCATTACAGTAAAACTAAAATCACAGAGCCAGTGGGTCCAAGGAGTATTACTACTTTTGTAAGGAAAATAATCCTGTCCTCTTTTCCAGCTGTGTCATAAAAAGGAGGTGCCTAATCAGGTGTGGATATTTACAGACGTCCCACCTTCCTCTCCAAAGGCAGAGTAAGAGAGAACTACTATCATCATTTGAATCACTAAGTGTTCCATTCCCCAAACTCAGCAAGTAATAGCCTGAGATTGCTCCCCACCTTAAGAACGGACAAAAGAGCCTGACCTTCTTCCCAAGTGATTCTTAGTTGTAGTCCCAGGAACTAATTCTTACATAGCATTTTTCTTCCCAGTGCAAAGCATAATGTTTCGCACCTGTAATTGAGAAAGGTCCTTTCTCTTTCCAAAAAGCACCTCTTGGAACATTGTCATTACTTATGCAAATATACACCATCTATTCAAAGGATGAAGAACTCTTCATGAAGCAGATAAAGACAGTATCCAAAGGAAGAGCCTGCACTGGACTTCACCATTTTTGTTTTGTTTTGTTTTTGTTTTTTACCTGTTGCATTGTTCTTTTTAAGGGCCCTATATTATAATTCAGTTGAGACCACATTAAGTCCTGGACATTACTTTTACATAAATCCCATTATGAGTGTCTTTGGATGGTATTCTCTTTGTTCCATATGTTAGGAAAGATTTCTATTTGTGTTAGTAAATATGTTATTAAATCCCAGCAGATTCTGTTTAGCTATTCTTAATGTACTCAATAGCTATAATTTGTTTTGTTGTTGTTGTTGTTTGGTTTTATTTTTTTCATGGCCATACCTGTGGCACATGGAAGTTCCCAGGCCAGGGATTGAATCTGAGCTGCAGCTGCGACCTCTGCTGCAGCCGTGGCAATGCCGGATCCTTTAACCCACTGTACCAGGTCAGGGAATGAACCCATGCTTCTGCAGCAACCCAAGTCACTACAGTTGGATTCTTAGCCCAGCATTCCACAGCAGGAATTCCTCAATAGCTGTAATTTGGATTCTTCCATATGAGGAGTTATATTTGGGGTGTGAGGTCTTAAAATGTAATAAATTGAAGTACTCTAGTTTTTCATTAGCTCATCACCTACTTCTACATAAAGATAACACTTATGGAAATATATTAGCCCTTCCTCCTATAACTTTACACATATTATATCTTTTGTTCCTTACCAAAAATTTATGAAGTACTATTATTAATGTCCATTTTAATGTTGAAGAGGATGAAGTAGAATTCTTAAGTAACTTGCTTAAGGACAAACAGATAGTAAAAGTTGTATTTGGATTTGAATCCAGAAACTCTGGCTTCAGGGCTCATGCTCTTAACCATGCCTCGATTCAACCTTAGCAGATAGCATTTTAACTGAGCCTCTCCCTCCTTTATGTCAGACACCTATGTAGCCTGTTATGATTCACATTTTTAGGGGAGTCCACGCTTGCTGCCCATACTGTTTTCCTCTTACGAGTCCATGATGTTTGAAATAGATGGGTCGCTCTAAAAGATATCCTGCCAAAATGTAAAGCTATAGGAGAATTTTCAATTATTGGATGGAAAAAAAACAAAACAAAACAAAAAACCTGACAAAAAGCCACTGCAGGACGGGAACAAGGTTTTGAATTATTAAAATTTTCAAATCCCTAATCAGAGCATGTATATCAAAAAGATTTAATATAGGCCTTCTGAATTTTTATCCCTCATTCCTAAAAGAGAACTCATTGACCTTTCATCTACTTGTAATCAAATACTTCAAAAATTATATATAAAAACGGTAAGTTTGCAAAATATCTAGGTTTTAAAACTTATTTCCTCCCTCCATTTTGCAGCTTCTAAAAAGCAGTATTGTATTTCCAAGGGTGATTTACAACAAAAAGCAGTTATTTACAGAGGCCATACCTCATGCCATTCTTATAGAGTATAATTTCTTGAAAAAGTAAGAACTCTTACCTATTGTTGTTGAGGAAACTACTTTCTGTGTATTTCTGAGTCTTTTTTTTAATTGAAGTATAGTTAGCTTACAATGCTGTGTGAGTTTCAAGTGCACAGTGAAGTGATTCAGATACACACACACACAAACTTTTTCAGATTCTTTTCTATTATAGGTTTCTTCAACATATTATAAGATATTCCCTATGGTGTACAATAGGTCCTTCCTGGATCTTTTTACCTCACCCCTTGAGTGTTCTTATAATTTTGTTGTTGTTCTCGTCTTATACACCACCTCCTCCATCAGTAATAGAATATGTAGCTTAAGAACTTAGCACTAGTGGCCTCAGCACTAGTAACATGTTGAATAGAATTATCCCTTGTTGTAGGAGGCTGTTCTGACTGTTATAGGATGTTTAGCAGTATCTCTGGCCCCTACTCATTAGCTGCCAATGGCAACCCTCCCCTCCTCACCTCCTGTGACACTAAATATGGCTTTACATTTTGCCAGATGTCTCTTGGGAGACCCCTCCAGGCCCTATCTCAGGTTGTGAACTTCTGTCTTAAAGCTTGGAAAAACATTCTAAGTTCCTAAATGGATACAGGGTCTTCTACATAGCTCTCAGCTTTAAATTTTAGTGTAAGGAGAATTTAATATGTTAAGATACACAGGCTACAAGACGTCCATTAACTATTGTGGTCTTTGGATTCAGACTCTGCCTCTAGTACTTGGTAATTATGTGAACTCTTTTACCACAGTCCCATCCTCTGTCAAGCTGACACTATGACCTTGTGCTGATTGTTTTCGTTTGGTCCTCCGGATTGTCCCGTCCCTTGTCTTCCCAGCCCAGATAGCTGGTCTCCCAAGACTGGTTCCATCCTGAGATTCTATGATCTTATAAACAGTTTGCCTGAGGTTATAAAGCTTGTATCTGGAAGATGTGGGCTTCATAACTAGGAACACTGCCTAACATCAACCCAGTGCTCACAACACTAATAAAACTAACTTCCTATTTTAACAATTCTAATTAGGAGAGGTTTGTAACCATTATTTAATGTTTTCTATGCCCCTAGAACTGTTCTTAGTCCTGCCTATGCTTTCTGTTATTTAATTTTTAAAAATGCATACAAGATTATCGTCTTCCTGCTTTATCAGATAAAGAAACTCAAGTCAGACATCCTTTTTGTGTGGTATCCTACTCGTTGACCATTCTTCCCTCAATCTCTGCTTGATTTGTTTCCTCCCAACAGTGGGATCTCATCATGGATATTACCTCATCTGAGAGAACTTTTGTGTTTGCCATGTTATCTAAGGCCAGTTTCCTCTATTCCTTATCTACCTCCTCCTGTATAGCACTTATCTATGATTTCTAATTATTTTATCTATATAGTTGTTTTCTTGGCATTTACCTGCCTTTCCTCAAGGATTCAAAAGCAGAGCATCTCGTTTAATTTTGTTTCTTCAATGCTTAGCATGTCAACAGAAACAAATGTATGCCTGATGAATGATGAATGAATGAATAAAGAGACACAAATCTATGAAATGGTGGAGATAGGCATTGAAGTCAGACATTTCTGAATTGAAAGCAAGACTCTAAACCACTGTGGCTATTTCTTTTTGTAATCCAAAAGAATCTCTAATTCTTAGAATACAAGGGCAGCCAAGGGATACAAGCTTCTCTCTGGTTTTATCATGTAAATTTCATCCTTGATCTTTTTCTCACTATGGACCACCCACTCTCCCAGCACTCCCAACCAGGGGTCAGTTTCATTTTCCAAAATATACAATTAAACCAATCACTTGTCATCACATTCATTGCTTCTTTCCTCCATGTAATGTCTTTGTTTCCCACACTAAAACAGTTTTCTCATTGGTCTTCCTCTACTCTTTGTGTCTTGATATATTCTCCATAGAACAGTTGGTTAGGATTTTTTAAAGAATTGTAATACTGGAGTTCCCGTCGTGGTGCAGTGGTTGACGAATTCGACTAGGAACCATGAGGTTGCGGGTTTGATCCCTGGCCTTGCTCAGTGGGTTAACGATCCGCGTTGCTGTGGCTGTGACATGGGCCAGTGGCTACAGTTCCGATTCGACCCCTAGGCTGGGAACCTCCATGTGCTGCGGGAGCGGCCCATGGAAAAGGCAAAAAAAGACAAAAAAAAAAAAAAAGAATTGTAATACTGTATTATTTTAAATGTCCCCTTTAAAATGAGAATAAAAGCAAACTCATTAGGCTAGCCAACAAGACCCTAGCCCTTCATATCATTGCCTGCTGCTCTCCCCCGCATTCACTTCTTCTCTATGTAATAGCCTTCTTTAAGATGTTGAGCAAGACAGTAAACTCATGTTTTTTTCCCTTAACCCTGACCATTCTATGTTAAGCTGCCTCATCAATCATTCGATTATATTTAAAGAAGTTTTTCTTAACTATCCTCAATAGCCCATAAATGTTGTTTATTTTTTCCCCCTCTGTAGCATTTATTACTACTTAGATTATTTATTTTTGTGTTTAGTGTGTACCACTCCACACTAGAGGGTTTAGAATCTTTATCTAGGGCCTAATTATACTTTCATTTCCTAAAACAATGTCAGGGACAAAGTAGACACTCCATAAAAAATTAGTAAATTAATTAATACACACCAGTTGATACTCATCCTAGACTTTCAGAGAATTTTTAGAATAATGGCTTATTAGTATCATGTTCCCTATTGTTCTTCTCCAAACACTTTTCTAAGGAAAACTCAAACTAAATCTAATATGCTTGAAATAAGGCAAAAGTTTTTTAACTGCAAGTGGTTTATACTAAATTCAACTACTTTCGACTAAAATGTAATTCCTTGGCTCTTTTATCTGAGAAAACCAAGGGGGTGATGCTCAAGCTAGGACCTGAAGTTAAAATACCTTTGGCTACCTGATCTCTCTGTCTCTTGTCTTTCTCTCTGTCTCTGTCTCTCTCTCTCTTCTTTTTCCCTCTTTTTCACTTTCTCAGTCTCTGCTTTTTGTTCTTTGTTGACTTCATTTTCAGATAGTGTCTCTCTAATTGGTATCAATATGATCACTAGCAACTGCAAGCTCACGCTTACTAATCTCAGGCTAAAGAAAGGAGCTCCCTCTCTCACAGTGTACATGTAAGTTTTTTCAACTTACTTTTTTGCCCCACTCCAGGATATAAACCCACCTTAATAGTAGGGGAAGTAGGTAGGTCCTTGTGTTATAGTACCAGGAAAACCACATGAAGTGGAAGAGGGATGACTCCCCCAAATTTCTGAAAGTTCAGAAAAGAAGAAAGAGTGCTTAATGGCCAAGACATAGTGTTGTTTCAGTGATTTACTGAGGGAAACGTGCCAGCCATTCAAAGACATACAGGATAAGCAGATCTGGGTTTATTCCAATCCTAGAAAGATAGATTTAGGTCTCTTTGGCCTTCCTTTTGAATCTGGATGGTGACATAAGTGGTTCAGCTTCTAGGAAATCTGTCCAGTTTGGGTTGAACTTAGCTATGAGATAATAAAGTGTATCAACTAGCTATGCTCCATTACTTACTCAGTGATACTAAATGAGAGTTAAAAGATCAGCAAGGCATTCGGTTCTTCATTAATACATTGTAGCCATTGTATTTTTAACTTATATAGACTATGGTGTTCTATGTATATATGAATATTTGCATATTCTCTTTGACATTTGCATAGGATAAACAAACATCTTTAAGAGTTGTTACATTTCTTCATTTTAAATATATCAGTCACCTATGTATGTATTCTTGATTGTGTAAAACATCAATTCCTAATTTGACAACATTGGCAGAAACAATTCTTTAAGAATTCTGATAATTTAGCAACAAGGACAGCTGGAATTACCATAATTCCTAATTGTAAGTTTCCATATAAACCAAGTTAAAATAAACTTTAATTTTCAAAAATACTTAGCTAAAAACCTGTTCTAAACTGCTTATCTGAATTATTCTTCAAGCATTAATAATATAGGAGCAACAAATTGAAAGCAATAATTTCTTGAAAAAAAGAAAGTTTGTGTGATTTTTCAAAAATTTGAAAAACAGAATAACTTCATAGAAAGAAAAATCTTTCCAAGCAACCAAAGCCATGGAGTAGAATGAAATAATTTGTAATCATTGACCAAGTTTACTTAAAGCTTGATTCTTTACAACAGGAAAAAAGCTAACCTTGGCTACCTGTTTTAATCATGAGACAATGTATTAGAAATTCAAGTGAATATTGTTTTAACAATGACTAACATTAAAATTTTAAGTAAGAGATTTTCTCCTGATTTTGTGCTATCTTACTACTTTTTTCTTTCTACCATATCTTAAGGTCCTGATTGAAAAAAATATTGTAATAAAATATGATTTAACCCATAATAATTTAATATAAAAATATCAGTAAATTCATACATACTACCAAAAACCCACATATGTGAAATACCCCTTTTCCATAAGCCTAAAGTTTGCAAAAGTCAAATCAATGAGAGTTAGCAGGATTTCTCAAAAGATATTTCTATGGTTAGGAAATAGGAAATGAACAAACAAGCCAAAAAACCTCTAATAAAGAGGATTATTTATTTGTTGCTATTAACAAACATCCCCTAATCTCCTCACATTGATATGTTTAATAATTTAATTAGTATGAAGTAAGCAGGAAAAATTGAGTATGGTGTAATGAACAAACATATATCTGCCAGATCCAATGGTCCCCTTTTTAGTTTTTAACTTAAAATTTTCTACAATCTTAAATTAACTCCAATAACAATCTTCTTTTTGACCCTTCTTTTGTCTTCTCCCTTCCTTTCTTCCTTCCTTCCTTCTCTCCCTACCTACTACCACTTCTCTCTTTGTTTCTTTCTTTATTAACCCTTCTCTTTTGCCTTTGCTGGCTTCTCTTTCAGCTTCTTTCAAAATAAAAATATTCTTCCAGTTTATATTCTGTCTTTGGCTTTTAAAAATTTACTTACCTACTTATCATCTGTCTAGCTATCTGTGAACCAATCTGTTTTCTCCCATGGGAATTCCACATGTCACTTTTTCAGTTTTCAAGCAGCGTGAAATTTTCATTTTAGATCAAACTCCAGATAGGTTTTTTGTGTAGTTTACAATACTTATCCCATGTGGATAGTCCACCGTGAACAGAACCAAGCTCAACATCCCCCCTAAAACTTTTCATCTTCTCAGTTCTCTCTCCATGCATGATCCTACCATTCTTCATAGTCTCAGGGATAAAACCCCAGTCATATTTAATTATCTATTCTCTCAACCCAACCACAATGAGTCAGTATTTGAGTAATGTTATTATAAATTCCAGAGTATCTTACCCTTCCTTTCAAGTCCTACCTTATTTATTGTTGTCCCATGCTAGACTCTAGGCTCTATCACAGTGCTATGCCTTAGGGCACCTTGTACAAAGCCCTATACCAATTAGGCATGATATATAGTTGTTGAGGAAATAGCATACAGTGGCTGTGTGCTTTGTCATTTGTGGTCTTTATTTTCTAAGAAATATAAGCTAAACTTTGGACCTTCCCTTCAAATAAATCACAAATAAATAAATGCCTAGGTATAAAATGTTAAATTTTACATACTATAAAAATGACTATAACATATTTTCTTCCATCCCAAATTTAAGCTTTATATTGGAAGTTCCCCCTGTTGCTCAGTGGAAACGAACCTGACAAGTATCCATGAGGATGTGGGTTCGACCTCTGGCCTCACTCAGCAGGTTAGGGATCTGGCATTGCCGTGAGCTGTGGTATAGATCATAGTCATGGCTTGGATCCCGAGTTACTGAGGCTGTGGTGTAGGCCATCAGCTGTAGCTCTGATTTGGCCCCTAGCCTGAGAACTTCCATAGGCCATGGGTGTGGCCCTAAAAAGCAAAGAAGCAAAAAAAAAAAACCCCAAAATTTAGGCTTTATATTAATGATTGTGTAGGTTGGAAACACCTGATTTTGAGATTAATATAACAAAATAATAGCAAATCATAAAAGGTAATAAATTCACTTAAAAAATCAGGCAAGGGAAATAATAATAGCCTTGACTGAGCACTCAATGTCACAGGTACCATGATAGATACCATATATAGGCACTTCAATTTAAACCTTACAATAAGCTGGTGGAAAGGTATCATTTTATGGCATTTTACACATGGGAAAACTTTCATATTTTTATTTCTCCATGATCACACATCAAGTAAATGTCTTCCTTGAGACTCAGATCTAACTTTTTACTTTTAAAATCACATTTACAGGGAGACATCTAATAATATGGAACAGGCTGCTGTCTTACCATGCAATGTAGATAAAATTTTAGTGAAAAAAACTGTTGTATTACATTTGGGAATTTTTAAATAAGAAATAAAAGTTTTGGTTAAGCTAATGCACTTTCAGATCTCTAAAAGCATCAATCATACTTTACCTAGCCTCGGGGCATTTATACAAACTGTTTTCTCTGCCTAGTAAAATAAAAGCATACTATAAAAATAAGCAGATGACATTGGAATCATTCATACATTCATTAATTTAACAGTTGAAAATGGAGTGCACACTGTGTATGGTGGTCTGTCACTCCTGGAAATTACAATCCAGTGGAGGAGAATATTTTCGTCAGATGGATAGTCCACCTATTAGCTCTGTGATCGTAAATAGTCTGCTTATATCTCTGAGCCTTAGTTTTCTTACCTATAAACAGAATTTGAAACTGTTGTGAAGAATAAATGTAGAAGAATTACAATTTACTTAGCAGTTACACAACAGTTATATTAGATTTGCGTTTCAGCCATGTTTTTTGGTTCTTTTTTGTGTTTCAGTTTTACTTTCCTAATTCTTACTCATCACCTAGTAATCCGATTATACATAATTTTTTCCAAGAAAACTTTCCAAAAGTCCTAACACAAAATGCATCTTCATGTATATTCTTATATCCATCTGTGTATATGACTGTCATGTTAAAAATCACATTATTTTGTAATAACCTACATATATTTTTCATCCCAAATTAGACTCTAGAAGCTTCCTCAGGGTAGGTTAAACTCTGTGTTATTAGCCATTGTGTTTCTAGCACCTGCCATATTCCTAGAACACAGTGGCTTCTAGTAAGTATTTCATAATGAATGTGCTTGGAGTTCAGGAGTAACAGAAAGGAAAGAGTGGTGAACTTCATGACAGTTGTTGCAGTATTTGAACATGCATTGTGTCTAGGACAAATATTGCAGGAAGGCCATTACCAACAGGATGGCTATCTGAATGCTGAAGCTCTCAGTGCTGCCATTTGGTTAAATAATGCTCCGAAGTGGGAATGGAAAAACAGGTTCTGTGTTTCCAGGATATTACCCAAAAAAGTCCATATATTAGAGGGAATGTTGGACTAAAGAAAATTTCCAGGCAACAAACAGGAACTTATTACCTAGTATGATATTGCTGAGGAAAATATAGTACCTGTAAATAAAATCTGAAAATATATCACTTCTTACCTCATTAATTTTAAGGATTGAATGACCCTCATATGAGAACAGAACTTGTAGGCTCAGATAATACTAATTACAGTTTTGTCATGAGTCACATTATTTCATTATGCTGGCTATAAAGATTAAAAACTTAAAGCTACTGAATTTATTTTCATTTTCTCCAGTAATTGAGGAAGTTCACGTTTGGAATGACTTTCAAAGCATTTTATTCTAGCAGTGGCTCTTTATGATAAATGGGGAGAGCTTCATCCGTCCTTGATGGATGTGGGCTGCTCTGCTGACGTGACAGAGTTACTTTTTTGTAAGATTTTTCTTTGGGAAATATAGTTGCTGATTGCTTTTTAACAATTAGGCATTGAGTGTAAGAGGGGAAACTATCATTTATAAACCTTTTCCTAATTCAGAGATCTAGAGAGGGTGTTCCTAATTCAGAGGAAATACAGATAAATTAACACAACAGAGAGTGAAAAGAACAACAGCAACAAAAAACAACAAAAGAAAGAGGTTGGAAAAGCTTTCAAAACTTGTAAAGCTTTAATACAGTGTATTTGACATATCTCAGTGGAGTGTGCACCAGAGGAAAAAAAAAGCATGTCATTGCTCTGAAACTGTCTTTTCTAATTCAGTGCATCCATGTATTGTTATAAATCTGTTTCCCAATCTTGCTTTTTCACTGAAAGATGCAGGCACAAGGGAACAAGCTTCACTGCTGTCTATCAGCTCAGATAAGGAAAAGTTCCTTTCAGTGTGACACTGACAACTTAATGAAATGGGGGCCAGAATGCATGCAAATGAGAGAAAGACTGGTAAGGTAATGACCATACATGGTACTTAAAATAGACAGGAAGTAGATGACTTGTAGCTGTGCTTTTATTCCTTTAGGCAAGGGCAGTGAGACCAAGGTAAAAAGATTGCTTTCTATGGATGGCTCATGGAAACTACTTTTGCAACTTTATATGCACAACTTAAAAATATCACCTAGTTAAGTAATTAAAGATATAACTTTTTTTAAAAGAAAAAAGCATTTTTTTCTTCATTTTGTTAAATGAAGTAATAATAGAATCTTGGGTCCCATCATGTAAACTTGGATTGTGAATTGTAATTCCATGCCCTTTTTTGCAGTTGAAATTTTTAAATATAAGGAGAGATTTATATAGAATGAACTGAAAATTCACCCAATTCTTTACTCAAAACATGGCAAATATTTATTAGCATTCATTTGCCCACTAGTTTTTATTTTCACATGCCTCCACCCTTCCTTAGCTTTTATATAAGGAGAATAGGGGAAAACACTGGGAAGAATTTATTATTGTACACTCGAGATTATCATCTGTAAGCAGGAAGTACTCCAAACATCATGAGAATCAGAATTGCAAGAGAATTACAGCATTAGCTTGGTGAAAGAGATGATGATTATGGTGAAAATGCTTTGAATAAGAATATAAAATTTAGTCTGTACTCATCCATATTGAACCCAATTACTGACCCTCAAAAGGATTACCTATCACTGAGTTCATTCTTGATTTGTACCCATTTACAGTGAATATTTGAGAAATGTGTCTATATTCTTTTCAGTTATCAGTATCCTCTAAAACGTACATGTCACCACATGGTACTAATTTTTTGTCTTAGACAAAAGTAACATGAAGATATGGCTGTTTCCATGATTTGTAATGATTATTTAAATGGCTATAACACCATTAGGATTACTAGTGTAAGAGAAACCTGGTTTTTACCAATCATCAACTGGATTTGTATTTAATGTTACTCTACATCCTCAGGACATTTCAGAGCTTACACCAAGGATACCGCTGGAGTCAGAATTAGCAGAAAGATTAGTTCTAGAGCTTCAAAGTATAGAAAAACCATTCCTGAAATTCTGTTCTTAAGTCAGTTTAAAGCAGGTACTTTGTCTTCATAGATGGAAGTTTTGACCTCTCTTTTATTCTCCATAATTTTTCTCTTTTATTCTTTTAACTAGGGCCACAGGGAAAAATTGAGATGTATTAAATTAACTCACCCTTTTATTTAAACTTAAGAAACATCCACTATTTTATAGTCCTGGACCATTTATCAAAAGCCAGGCTAAGGAACATAATATTGAGTAAGGATTACTTATAGAATGTATAGTCAGTCTATGAAGTCATCCAGACATTTAAAGTATATCTTTGATTGCACCAGATCATCAGAAATCTGTGTACCTAGTAACTATATTGGTATTTCAGAAAAACTGCATTTTGGGAGGCTCTTAGCTTATGGCAAAGTAACTATAAAGACAAAAACCCTAAGGAACTAACTCACTGAGAAATCTATAATAACAATTTTTGAGTTAAAATTGGCTAATTGTTATGAGATTAAAAACAAAACAATTTTTAGTTCCTGAACACAATAAAAGCTTGCTTGTGTCTTCCATCTCAGTCTAACCGGGCAGCCTTCTCTTTGGTAACTGAGAGACTCAAGGTCATTCTCTTTCTTCACTTTGTCACTGTGAGAGCCTTGAGCCCCTCACTGGATAGCCCCCATCTGGATAAGATAAGGAGAGAGAGTTTGGGAAGTCTCATGAAATTCATGTTAGAGGCCCCTCCTACATTAGACAAACCTTGCTTCTTTCCATATTACTTTGGACAGAACTCAGATGGCTCTGTCTCACTACTGTATAATGTGAAATAGCTGGGGTTCTGCTAAAACATAGCATATACTTAGCAATAATGTTATCGAAAATGGTGTTCTTTATTGATTGCAATATTTCTGATCTCCAGGAGAATTTTCACTCAGCAATTTAATAATGATTTTTTTTTTTAAATGAGTGATGGCTACTGTGTAAAGGACAAGTCTCATGTATCATAATGTAGGTAGGTATATATGTCATTATGGTAGGTTTGGGTATACACATTTTCTTCTATGATAAACTTGTCTCTCTTTGTTTATTCCCTTTACATGGCTGATGCCTTTACTGTTTATTTTATGTAATTGTATGAATTAATTGATTCTGCTGTGAAATAAATCTATGAACAGATAAATAAATGTGTATATATTTACAAATAAATACATAGGTAATTATATAAGTAGATGGCTAGATAAATAACTAGGTTAATGGTAGAGACAAATCAATGTATAGTGCTTATTATGAACAGTAAAATGCACCAGGTGCTAAGGATAGAGAGATAAAAGACTGTTTTTTTTTTTTGACTTTTTAGGGCCACGCCAACGGCACATGAGAGTTCCCAAGGGCAGGGGTCAAGTTGGGAACGGTAGCTGCCAGCCTATGCCACAGCCACAGCAACGTGGGATCTCAACCATGTCTGCAGCCTACACCACAGCTTAAGGCAGTGCCGGATCCTTAACCAACTGGGTGAGGACAGGGATCAAACCTGCGTCCTCATGGATACTAGTCGGGTTTGTTACCCATGAATCACGACAGGAACTCCAGACTCATTTTTTTTTTAAGAAAATTTCAAGTTGATGGGAAAGACATTAAAGTTAGCAGTGTATAATAACAAATAGTATAAATGTAAGTGGCAATAAGGTCATTAAACCCATACAAGGGTGGAGAAAGAGAGATGGAAATCAATAGTCACTGGAAACTTCTTGAAGCAGGAGAATCTTGAAAAAATAATTAAATAGTGTGGAAATATTCCAGGTTTCTGGAGAGTCATACAAAGACAATACAATATGAGAAAATGTTCCACATTGGGAAAATTTCAGTTGAAGTTCAGTATGATACGGTATTATGTACAATTATAATAAGCCTTATATTTAATGAAAATCAATGGGAATCCAGCCTATAATGCAGGGTTATATAATTGTTTAAAGATTCTGATTCAATAGGTAGGGCTTTGAGGTATTCATTTTTAGCCAACATCTGAGGTGACTTTAATGCAAATAACTAGATAAAACTTTTTGGAACAGTCCTTGGTAATGAGAATCCTTCGAAAGTGTTCACCAGGCAGCAACAAGGGAAGATTTCCTATGAAAATAATAAACATTCTTGTAGTTGGGTGACAAAAATGGGTTAGAACAAGTTGGTAGTAGGCAATTATACAAATTAAGTTGTTGAATAGCCTAGATGAAAAATGATGAGGTCTGACTTAAGGCACTATTGGGAGTGGACAAAAGATATGGCAAAAGATACAGAAGAATCAACTGAACAATACAAAAGCTGCCATTCTTGCATTCTGAATTCCTTACATAATTTAAATAATTGAGTCCTCACATGTCCATATTGAGGATGTTATCTCCTTTTACAGATACAGAAGATTTCAATGACAGTTTACATAACTTGCCCAATGTTACAGAGTAGGGAAAAGGCTGCACAGGATTCCAGCTTCCACTGACCTCTAGGCCCATTACCATCAAAATCGTTATGTTCTGCCTCTTTTGTGAATCAGAGAATATGAACTCCACTTTGGAAAAGTTCACCTGAAAAAGGAGGGAGAGAGGCCTATAACTAGAGTGAAATTTATAGTCTAGGGAGGTACTTTTGTGGTTATTGCTGTGATTTTTTAAGGGGGAGTCTATTTAAGAATGTTTATTTGCTGAGGGCAATGTATTATTGGTGAAGACGGAGACAAGGAAGAGTGGTAAAATTTATAGGGCACGAACATAGAGAAGCAGAAGATGGCATCTAAAGCACAGTCAGGAAACAGGCTATAAAGAATAAGACAGATGCGTTCTCTTCTGGGTCAGAAGAGCAAGATGTAAGTAAGGATGTGTATAAAGGAACAAAATATTGCAAGTGGGGGAAGGGACAGCATCATGGAGAAGGCAGCTGAATTTCCTGATAGCCTTTATTCTTGTGGCATGATTCTGTCAGAAATGAGAGATTATAGCATTTAAGCTATTTAGGAAAAAGCATGAACTTCATATAGGGTTGGTAAAGGGATAAAACATGGCAATGAAGATGTTGTCTTCATGAGGTCAAAGAGAAATTACAGAAGATGCACCTGATTGAGGGTTGTAGAGAATGGTTAAGATGGATACACTATACACACACACACACACACACACACACACACACACACACACACACTCATTTTTTTTCCTGAAGTCAGAGGAGTTCCAGGTAATAAAAAATTCAAGGATGGGGCTATAGATATAGGTGAATGAAGTTTCCCTTGAATCAACAATATTTGAAGGCACAGAGAAAATCACCAGTGAAAGGAAGGCACCAAAAATAAATATTGTGGCAAATATAGAAATTGTTTTAATAGAAACTGATCATATATAGCTTACTTTCTATACAATAAATCATTCTAAACTTTATATCAAGAATGACAAATCTGAAGCAGAAGTGCTATTACTTCTCTCCCATAGCAGGTAACTCTATCAATCTTAGTGTTCACTCATTTAAAAAAAAAAGACAGCTTCACATTCCATTTTAACTTAGCATTCGAGGCAACCACATAGTTGTTACATTACCTTAAATCTATTTACTATGCTTGATATCTGGGAAATAGCTTACATTGACATCTTTAAAATAACATTTAGATTATAAGCACTAATCATTTAGAGTCCCCTGGCTTATGGTTTCTAAGTATTGTTATTAATATAAAATACTTCTACTGCTGAAACTGTTTTGGGGGCTATTTGGATATTATCCTGATTATGAATGGCATTTAAAGGATACCAAAGTCTATCTTATAGTTTAAATATGCAATACTTTATCAGACTGTTTAGATGTATATATCTGTACCTATCTCATTATTTTCTTAATTAGTCTATTGGAATATCTACAAATATGTGGAATTGAAAGGCATTAGTAGAAATAAAGGGAAAAATCATGAGATTACTTAATATACAGTTAAAAAAAAAAAAAACCCTGACTTTTTAAATGTGCCTTCACTCTGTAAGTTTCCTGACATTTAGAATCCATCTGAACTCCTACTTCCAGCTGCAGAAATGGAGCAATTTATTCCGTAAACACTGCTATTGTGAAGACATATTGTGCTCCATGCTCTCCATTAAGTTTTCATTTGCTAAACTTGAGTCAACTAAGGCAGGGGAAATAAATTTTGAGAGTAAGATAGAAAATAAAACAATTTAAAGAAAAAATTTAACTAGTTTTCATCAGATTCTTGTGCCATCAATTTTATCTCCTTTTTGTTTTGGTACATAAAACTTAATTAATTAAGCCTGGAGAATGATATATCCTAAGACTGCAAGAGAAAGAACAGTTTTCAATTTCTGATGAATGATTAAAATGCCCTTTTATGGCCTGAGTTAGTAGACTTTTCTGTCTTTTATATGGGCTTGCTTATTTTTTTTCCCCTTATGGACATGTCTTGGTGAATACATCCCCTTTGAAACAAAGAAACGTATGATACAATATTTAAAAATCTCTCTATAACTCTTGATTGACAGTGTCGAGTAAATCTAGATAAGAAAGAACAGGAATACATTCATGCACACATGAACACCTCCACATTCTAACTAGGATTTAATCATTTTAAAGATTGTCAGTGTTCAACTTTGGAAAAGTTAAACTAGATAAAAATCCAAGAAAGCCGGAAATTATTGAAAGGAAATGAAGGAAAGTGGGTGTCATCAAAGCTGAAAGAATAAACAGAGATAGTTTGTATTTGTTTTCTTTTTAATAGAATAATCTCATATGAATTAGTTCCTTTAGCTTTTTCCTTTGACCTTAAGTTGTTCAAGCCTAGAAGAATTGGCAAAATTCCTCTTCTGTCATTGAACTCCGTGTGAACATCGATGTTTGGTAGTTCACACAAGTTCACAGACTTTTGATCCGAATATATGAAAAACAGAGGATAGAAGTCAGGAATTTCTAACAGAAATTAAGATAGCATTTCCCAGAGATAAGGGTCCCTTTGGATATATTTTTAAATAGTGTGGTAAAAACTCATGCTTTAGCCTATAAACTGGTACTTTTGAGTATTCCTTGTGTGATGTCTGCCACTGCCCCAGAATAATCATTTGCGCTCCTCACTCTTATTATCATATCAGACCCTCACAGAATTTTTCTTTTTTCTTTTCAAAACAAGATCATATGCAAACTATCTGCATATCAGACTAATTGATGACAGGGTTTCCCTGTGCACAGTGACACTATCACTCTTTGATGAAACTGTAGTATCTACTCAGGTTTTAGTCATTCACCATTGGGGTTACTTCTCTGTGTTGGTCCTGTTAAGAATAGTGCAAACAGAGAGTTCCCATCGTGGCTCAGTGGTTAACGAATCCAACTAGGAACCAGGAGGTTGCAGGTTCGATCCCTGGCCTTGCTTAGTGGGTTAAGGATCCAGTGTTGCCGTGAGCTGTGGTGTAGGTTGCAGATGCGGCTTGGATCCTGCATTGCTGTGGCTCTGGCGTAGGTTGGTGGCTACAGTTTCGATTAGACCCCTAGCCTGGGAACCTCCATATGCCATGGGAGTGGCCCTAGAAAAGGCAAAAAGACAAAAAAAAAAAAAAAAAAAGAAAAAAGACTAGTGCAAACATGGCATTTTACCTACACTTGCCTCTACATCACTGTGTAGACCAAGTATTCATTGGTCTGTGGTGAAATTAGAAAAATTACTTGTTATTTTAAAATTTAAAGTAACATTTTAAATTGTTACATATATTCATTAAAATTACTGTATGTAGTAGATGTGAATACATTATATATTCTCATAGATTCATGTATTTATATTACTTTTGGTGCAAAAATGCCCCTCTTTTAGGGTAAAAGCATATAATAAGACAAAAGTTCAGTTTTGGTTCTTGTGTTCTCCCCCATGTACACATGTACACACACTCACAAAGCCAAGCACACAGAGCAGTGATGGTTCCCTCATCTACCTTCGCCAAATTAAAAAATAATTTTAATTAGTCCTTGAAAAGAAAATCTGAGCATTTTTGCCATTATTAAGAAGGCCAACAAGTCCAAGTTTTATCTAAAACTGTTAACCTACGTCTTACTGTGATTCTCTCTGGTCAACTCTTTTATGAGATCATTTAGAAATAAGATGTGATTAAACAACAGTATATCTGCAGCTTCTGAGTATTTTATAGTGTGGAAATACAGAGCTTGAGCGTTCCAACATCTGTGATTATGTCCAATATAATAAATATACAAGAAAATGAAAGGATCTTAAGGAGGTCCTTTATGTGATGATGTGATAGTGATTTATTTATGCTTTACAATCATACATGGAATTCGGCAAAAACAAAAATTCCCAGCCTAGTCATTATTGAAGTTTCTCATTTATGTTAAGTTCAAGTATAAGTTAAGCAAAATTGAGATTTGTGTATTATTCGAATCTCAGAAGGAAAAAAAGACATCATGGAGTTTCTGTCGTGGCTCAGTGGAAACATATCTGGCTAGTATCCATGAGAATCCAGATTTGATTCCTGGCCTCGCTCAGTGGGTTAAGGATCTGGTGTTGCTGTGAGCTGTGGTGTAGGCCGGCAGCTACAGCTCCAACTCGACACCTAGCCTGGGAATATCCATGTGCCATGGGTGCAGCCCTAAAAGGAAAAAAAAAAAAAAAGACACAATTTTTCACTGTTTTATATTTTATGTTAAAATTTATATATTTCTTCCTTGAGTTTGGATGATTTGAGAAGTGTCTCAGGTCATCTGTTACTTCTTAAATCTATGCAGGTCATGTGATTAGATAATGGGCTACCTTCTCTCTGTATATATTCCACATCCATGAATAATTGTCAACATAAATGAGTCCTGTTTTCTTTTAATTCTTCCAATCTCATTACAGAAATTATTGGTTCTGCTTTTTCTTACATATTTGGACCTGATTTTGGTGACTTTCAGCCTGAGTTCTTATGAAAACTATTTTCAACATCCTCACAACAAAAGAAAAACATTTTCAATTCTGCCTTCCATGTATATAGCACTAGAGATCATCTTTTATTTTCTTTCAATACTGAATAATACATGTTAGTTGAATTCAGTCTGTAGCATCCTGTAACTTGTGGGAGGAACTATCTCATTAAACATCTTACTAAGAAAACAAATATTCATGGTTCTTTACATTGCTCTCCTCAGAAATCATAGGTTAGTAGATATATGTTACAAAGAAATGCAACAATTCACACTGCTTTAAATTGCTTTAACTAGAGGATATCATACTGTCAAAATGTTATTTCTTAAAGAACATTGGGTATTTTAAGAATTTATGTAAGATCAGTTTGAATTATTTGGACTGTCATATTTGGGTAAATTAAAGATGAGAGAGATTAGTAGTGTTTTTTAATATGTAAATTAAAAAAACTACCTAACTCCATGCTTACAGGAGTCTGGGGTTCCCAATGTGATTGGGAATGGATGGAGATTGGCAGACAATTAACTCTTTTAAATTTAAATTTAAATATTTATTATTTTTTTAATTTTTTGCTATTATTATTTTTTAATAGTTATTTTCCCAATACAATTTTTTTTCTACTGTATAGCGTGGTGACCCAGTTACACATACATATATACATTCTATTTTCATACATTATCATGCTCCATCATAAGTGACTAGACATAGTTCCCAATGCTACACAGCAGGATCTCATTGCTAATCCATTCCAAAGGCAGTAGTCTGCATCTATTAACCCCAAGCTCCCAAACCACCCCCCTCCCTCCCCCTCCCCTTTGGCAACCACAAGTCTCTTCTCCAAGTGCATGATTTTCTTTTCTGTGGAAAGGTTCATTTGTGCCTTATATTAGATTCCAGATATAAGTGATATCATATGGTATTTATTAAACAATGTCTATGTGAGTACTTAGGGTAAGAATGTGGACAACAGAGCTTAGGTGATTTTTCTTGAATTTAACATGTTTCTGTGCATATTGAGATTGAAGGCTTCTTTATGTCCTTGAAGAGGACTAAAGAATATGAGGGGCTGATGCACCTGAAGTTTTTCTAATATATTCTTGCTTATCACTTATTTTTTTTCTTTTTGCTTTTTAGGGCTGTGCTTGAGGCATATGGACATTCCTAGGCTAGGGGTCCAATCAGAGCTGCAGCTGCTGCCTACGCCACAACCACAGAAATGCAAGATCTGGGCTGCATCTACTACTTACACCACAGCTCAGGCAATGCCAGCTTCTTAACCCACTGAGTGAGACCAGGGATAGCACCTGTATCCTCATGGATATTAGTCAGGTTTGTAACCCACTGAGCCACAATGCGAACTCCCTCACTGAGCATTTGCAATCCTTGCTTAATGTCGTTTGTTAGCTTATTTATCTTTTAGAATGTCTGTCCCATACAGAAGGAGAAATGGGTTTACCCTGTATGGTATCTTTGCTCTGTCCGAACACAGTGATTACACTTGGGCACATTTACATTATACTATACTTTAAAGTTTTATTCTCTAGTTAAATGAGACTTTGAAACCCAACTTTTTTTTTTTTTTAAATGGTAGTTTGAATTTCCAATCATGTATTTTCGTCCCATGTACTCCTCAGATAAAAGAAAAGCTTCTATTTTCATATCTTAAAAGAAGTGTTCTCTTTGGAAAACAGCTGTAATCCATGCATTCATGAACACACATAGTTTATTAATTTAGAATCAGATATTTCATTATATGTGAGACTGAAATTAGAGTCTGAACTAAATTTTACATTTGCATGGCGAGCTCTTTATAAAATTTCTGCAGAAGTTCAGGCCCAGAAAAATACGTGGTTTTCAAGCAATTTTCACACCAAAAAAAAAATATTTTGAACAGAGATGTATTCAGAGTTAAGTTGATCCATGCCTTTCATACCTAGATTCTCAGACAAAGGCAAAAATACTGTTCTTTACTGTCAACTTCTGCCTCCAAAACTCTTCAACTCACAATGGTCTCTGCTCTACAAGATGCTCTTTTCCTTGGAAAACAAACTAAAACAATTACAGTCTTCCACCAACAGAAACCTATCTCTATTCCTAAGGATCTTAGGTTCTTTTCAGCTACTTATTATTCTAGACTATCATGTTTTCAGGCCAGAAGACAGCATTAACATTCACCTCCTTTGCCCCAAGTGCAATCCCAGATTTTTCCTTCTTTTTTTCTCATTCAATTCAAACAAAACAGCAGTAACATAAACAGTAAAACTCCTTTGGTTTAAAACTATATAGAGCCCTGTCATCATTTTAAAAATTTAAAATATGGTATGATTTTAAAAAATTTATTTACTACTGAAAGGCTATGTGAAAGAAACATATCCATTGTACTCCTCAATCCTGCTTTCCAAAATTAATCCATTTTAGATTTTATTTCTATTATTTAGCCATATCTTTATACCTAGGGGTATAAAATAAAAAGCCAAAGGCAGTTATTGGAAATTTTTTAAGGCTAAAGATTGGTGGGATTTGGGGGAGGGTCAGCTAACTGGGTGGGACTTAGCTGATCTTGGCTGAGCTTACTCATATGTTTAGTTGTCTAGGTTGACTTGGGGCACACTGGTCTAGTATGGTCTCAGCCAGCAGAATTAACTCAACTACCCTTCACAGGTTTCTCACATACATAAGTATCTCATGGTTCTCCTGCAGACTAGCCCTTTATCTTGACATAGTCTCATGGCAATTAATAGAATCAACAGGAAAGGAAGTATGCAAGCAATTTTTAAAATCCCTGCTTGTATCAAATTTACTATTATCCCACACTTCAAAGCAATCATATGGTCAAGTGTGGAATCTTCTTGAGAGGATATACCAAAGGGAATAGATGTAGGGAAGCGATTAATTAGGGCCATAGATGGAATCAGGATGCCTTCCTCTTTTAGAATATGAGAAGCACATTTCAGTTAGATTCCCTAATCAAAGATATTAATTTTTTCTTTGATTCCCTAAATCAAAGTTATTAAATAGAATGAAAAATCTATTCTATCCTCACATAGTTTAAAAGTTGGCTATCTTATGGAATTCTAGGTTGGAAGTTATATTTTAGTCATAAAAGTAAATTGTCCTTTCATTGTGTTTTCATTATCTTTTAGGGTCCAATATTGTTATGGAGAAATTCAGTGTCATTTTTTTCTTATTCTTTTATTTGTGCGCTATTTTAATATTATTTGGAAGATTTTTAAAACAATTATTTTTTGCTTGTTCCTTTTTCCTTAATCCTAGAAAATTTTTTAATGCTATGTCCTAACATTGATAATTTTTAATGCCCGTGGACTCTTTTATTACGGAGACTTATGTTCTTCAATTCTGGGAAAATTTCCTGTAAGGTGTCTTTTTAAATTTCCTTTACTCTATTTACTCTGATCTCTCTTTCTGGAAGTTTCAAATACTTGGATGATAGACTTCCTGAATTATTAATTTAAGTCTTTTATCTTATTTTGGACATATGATCTGTCTCTGGTAACTCCCATTAACTTATATTGCATATATGTACTTCCAATTAAGCCCTTTTGTTATATCATTTCTTTCTCACAAGCCTAATATTCCTAAATTCTAAGCCTTTCTGCTTTTTGTTGTGAGAAATTATAGCATTCTGGCCTCATGCTTGAAATTTTGTAACATGAATTCTGTGCATGGTTCAGGAGAGAAATCTTTTCTTCCTTATACTAACTTTTAAACATTTCATCATCACTTCTTTATTCACACTTTTGGCTCTCTGCTATGTATCTTTCAGAATGTCCTATATTCTGTTGTCTTCCCTCCCAATATCATTGACCTTTAAGACTTAAAAAAAAATTCCAGTGGTGGCTAAAAAGTTAGTTAAATGAATGGCAACTTTTATGGACTTGTTTATAATATTCACATTATTGCTCTCTTGCCATCAATCCAGCTTCCTATTGAGCATTACTCTATGAATGTTCTATTTCTACTTGGAGTCAATATAGTCCCAAATTAAGACACTATCCTTTCTATAATATCTACAAAATCTCATGCCATTGTGGTATCTGGGAGGAAAGAGACTTTATGTAACACCTGGAGCAATAGCCACACACAAAGATAGGACAGATACTGACAGATATAGACTAACTCCAGAAAAGTAAATTATCTACTCATATTCAACATTTATAATTTATATCTCTTTCTTTATTTTTTCAATTTTTAAAGATGTCTGTAATAAAGCAGGTCAAATTGAGCACTTAGAAAAAATAAGCAAAGCTCAGAGACTGGGATGAGAAGTCAGTAGTATTCCACATAGGATAAAAAGTCATTTTTTAGAAGAATATGAGGTAAGAACAAGACAATATTATGGCACTAAGATGCTGAGGTTGAGTTCAAGACTGTACTATTACATAGGAATTTGATAATAAATATAAATTCTAGACAGAGTAGTATAAGGGGGAAAAAAATAGAAGCCCAGACAAATGTAGTGATGATTAATCATTTTTAAAATGAGAGTTTGCATGTTATTCCCTTGGGGAACATTATGTACTTGGATTCAGTGGCATCAAATGAAACTCAAGGAGCAGAATGGGAAACTACTGTTTATTCCAGAGACTATATTTCCTAAGTCTATGAGGGTGACCTAATGGTATCATTAAAGTGATTGGTAGCGATGAGAAACTGTGCCTATTTGCAAATACTTCACAGTAAGGATTGATCCAGGAAGAGTTTAGTATGACCATATTGAGAGTTAAGGGGCATTAATAATTTCAGCCTTGGGTAGGAAAAAGAAGATGGTAACTAATAGTTGCATCCATGCGTTCTTAATTGCCCAATATGGTCTTCAAGCCTTGAAATTCTGGAGTCACTTTGAAACATTTCCTCTTTTTCTTTCCCAGTTTAGAAGCAGCTGATGATGCAATTATTTGACTGCAATGTAACCTGTTGTTTTTTTATTATTAAATTTAAATTGTCATTATTTTAGTTAGATTTTTCCACTTGTCCTTTAAATATGTTCCTTTACCACAGTTTAAATCTACCTATAGGACCCCAGAATGGCATTTTTGAAGCATAATTCTTTACATTAAGTTTTCTGTTCCAAATTTTTTTTTTTCTTTGGATGGCTGTACCTGAAGCATATGGAAGTTCCTGGGCTAGGAGTTGAAATGGAGCTGTAGCCGCAGGCCTACTCCACAGCCACGGCAACACCACATCCAATTCACATCTATGACTAATGCCATAGCTGCGACAACATCAGATCCTTAACTCATGGAGGGAGGCCAGGGATCGAACCTGCATCCTTATGGAAACAACATCGGTATTTAATCTGCTGAGCCACAATAGGAACTCCCTTGAATCCCTATTATGTATAGAAATTCATGTATTATTGAATATTAAGTTTTCCTTGTAATCAGATCAGAACCTTTTGCCATTCAAATACTATTTTCTAAGGCACTCATGTTTTCTCATCATTCTTTAATGTACACTGTACATTGTCAGTTCTGTTCCTGTATTCCCACCATTGTCTCTAAAAGGAGTATATGTCTCCTCCATCTCTGCGCATGGGAATCTTATTTGAGCACCCATCTCTGGTCTGTCCTGATTCATTAAGCCATAATTAATTTTTCTCTTCTCTTAATTTCATTGCACTTGTTTTGTTTCTCTATATTAGATGTTATTATGATACAATTTAGGCCAATGTATTGATGCACCTCTCTATCTCCGCTTAACTTTCTTAGGAATAAAGGCAGTATCTTTTTCATCCTTATATTCATTTTATTTTCTTGTTCAATGTCTTGTGCATGGTCGTTGCTTAATAATTGTTAGTTAGATTGAATCTGATGAACTCCTCCTTCTTTGTGCTGTCCTATATTTACCACTTTTAGAATTTATGTGAAATCTGCCATCTTTCAGGCCTTTATTTCTGTGACTCCCACAAAGAAATTTTGTGATGTTATTTTGTGACACTTAATGCTTATTAAATTAGCTAGTGTCCTAAAATTACATGCTTTTATTTTTCTCTGCTCACCTAAATAGAGTGAGTTTCTTACAAATTAGAAAATGGACTTGATTTAGGCATGTGTATATTAACACTTAGACTGTATATGTGATGGTAAAATTATATTAGCTTCATGAAGGGAGGTCATCTCAGAGCTGGAATTGTTCAATACAAGTTAGTGAATTGGTTGGGAAATATATAGCTCTATTTTATGAAGAGAATAAGAAGCAAGTTAGACTAAATCATTTGCATTCCAGAGTCTGTTCAATGCTAGTGTGCTGACAGATTCTTATTATCAAAGAATACCCTATGCACAGAAACAATCCTTGGACCTGGTATTCTTTGAAGACTTGAACAGTGTTATAGTAGTGATATTAGATAATTTTAGAAAGTTGATTATAGCCTAATAAACATAGTATGTGAAACGGGAAAGTTCTCAAGGAAATAAGTCTGAGGATAGTGACCTTCAGTAGCATAGATAGAAAGTTAAAATAATCAAATGAAACCGGTTGTTCTAGGAAGAAACAAACAAGATAAAGGCTTGGGAAGTTTATAGAAACAATATTCTGGAAAAATAAAGGGATCCATGTGAAATACTAACTTTATAAAAACAAATAAAAATCCAAATAAGAAAAATCCCACCTTCCATGGGAAATGATGCCAACACATTTATCTAAAGCCCAACTAAACATTCCTGGGAATAGAGGATGAAGTGTGATTAATTACAGCAACGTAGGAGAGAAAGTGGACCCTTCATTCACAGAAAGCATCTTTCAATAATTTTAAAAATTATTCTAAAACTTTGGTAGTATTCTAATTTGAAACATGGAAAGAAAAAGAGATTTATGTGCCTTTTACTGAGTCACTTTTACTCAGGTTCAGCTTTGGTATTATTCTTTTCTCACAACTGCATGGATGTATCTTGGGATGAATAAATAATTTGCAAATATATGAGTCAACAAAGAAAGAAATGCAGACTTGCAGACTGATAATGGAAATTACAGAGGTTATAAAATATCATATATTGTGTGCCATTAAGATGAAAGGAATACGGGAAGTTATAAATAACCCACATAATTTTTTAAAGGACTGCTTTTTAAATATTCTTTGTGGAAGCAAAACTATAAAAGTCCAGCATTTTAAATGTGAAATCAGTCTTCTCAATAAGCAACTTGCTAAAGTGAAAAATCAGAAATGGACCTGATGGCATTATTTCTTTCAGTACTTCTGAATGAAATGTCACATCCTGTCTGAAGTCTCATACAGGAGTAAAATGTTGACTAGTTTTAACATACAGGTATCACACAACAAAAGTGTAAAAGTTTATAAAAATAATGTTTCTATTATGGAATGAAAAGAAACTTCAAAGGTAGGAAACACATGATATCACTAACTTGTGTGATCTTTACACTTTATAAAATATTTTCAAGTACATTACTCAATTCTCCTAAAAATTCTGTAATCTGGCCATACTTAATCCTCTTTTACTCATATAGATACCTAACATCATGCCATGACCTGCCTAAAATCTCACAGATTGTTAGTGCTTTCAATTTTTAAAGTCAAGTAGTAGAGAAATGATAAGTCTAGGAAAAGACAAAAAAAAAAGAAAGAAAAGAAAAAAAGAAAAGGATGTGGAGAAAGTAGTATCCACTATTTCCAAGAATGGTTGAGAACTTACAATTATTAAGTGACCTTACTTACTGTTATTTACTGTGAGATAGAAAGGAACAAAGTGTCAGAGAAAAAGAAATACTCTATCAAATGTACCTCATACTAATCCTCTCATTGACAAAAAAAAAAAAAAAATAGTATTATTCCTGATTATAAATTAGTTATACAACATTCTGCAAAGTAATACTTTGAAACTTATTCAAATTCCACATTAAGCTGATGAGAAAACTGGGGCAAATCTGGTCTTCTAACTTCTGCTGAAAGCTGGAGGTCAGGGGAAGCAAGGTTGACCAGTAGGCTGCGATTGAGGTATGCAGGGCATGGGAAAGAGTGGCTGGTTTATTTAATCCATATTTACCAATCATCCCGCAAATACCTCATGAATGTCACCTTGGTGAGAGAAACTTTGTGAGTCATAGAGGATATACACAGCCTATTTTAATGACAAGATATGATTTGGCATAATCTTGAAATATTAGATCCCAATATCAACATTAGTATATAATTTGTATACTAATATATTTATAGTAGCTTTTAAAGTGGCTAAAAACCTGATAAAACTTGGTTTTAAAGTGGCTAAAAACTAATAAAACTGGCTTTGAAGTAGAAGAGTTATTCAGAGGCACAAGTATGCTGAAAATTGATTATGTAGCTTGAGGAAATACTCTGTGATCCGCTAGTCACTCCATTAATTTTATTTCAAAGAAATACTTGTCAAAACACTTTCTTGGTAGATAAAGATGACTCACAATTGTATATTTTCTAAATATGTAAAGGAACTAAGCCTCTCAAATAATTCATGTGGCCGGAATCAACTCTCTTTATCTGCCTCTCAAACTGAATTTTCTGCAGTTAGTTTCTACTTGCAGGAATAGTTTAGTTCTGAAAATAAAATCCATTAAATGTAATAATTTTTTAAAGCATCTCTTCCATTAAAATGATTTCAATTGTGTTAAGCAGTTTATATATATATATATATATATTTGTGAGTTTTTTTGTCTCCTCATGAGAAAAACTGATCATTCAAATCCACTTAAATACTTGGCCTATCAATGTATATTTACCTACACAAGCCTGCACACAGTTGAAAAAGTAGGCACTTAAAATTACTACCATTTTCTTTATCAGTGTGTCTAAAAATATGAATTTTTCAAATACCCATCCATTGATTTTTTTTCTAAGTTATGGTATACAACTTAGATTTTTCTAAGTTATGAACACATTGGAAAAGTCCAGAAGCATATATATTTTTGACACAAGATGCTTCTATTTTATAAAAATATTTTAACAGCACAAAATTTCATTTTTCCTCAAAACCTTTGAGCAAAATGACATTTCAAGAAGATGAGCCATTTTATACTGTGGTTTAAAAGATCACTGCCTCATAGCTGAAAGACAATGGAACTATTTTGTTACTTTTCAGCTATCATATTTAGATCCCTTGGTTAGGAGCAAAGCTGCTAAGTGCCAGTCTAGAAGAATATTTTATCCAGAAATGCTTTTTACAGAATATTTTTTATCCTTATTTAATGGAAATGTTTTTATTTTCAACTGAGTATATCTTCCTGTTAAAAGTGTTGAAAACAAGGAGTTCCCCTGTGGTGCAGCAGATTAATGATCTGGTGCTGTCACTGTAATGGCTTGGGTCACTGCTGTGGCGCGGTTTCGATTCCTGGCCAGGGAACTTCCATATGCTGTGGGTATGGGCCAAAAAAAAAAAAAAAAAAAAAAGTGTTGAATACGAAGAAAAGTATAATGAAGAAAACATCAATAATGTGTGTCTAACCATTCTAACTTTGGTGTCCATTTATCTGCTTTCTCTGTCTCTTTTCCTTTTTATTTTTATTCTCTCTTTACTTTCTGTATCTGTCTCATTTCTTTATGTCTTAAAGAAAAATGAGATAATACACAGTTCGTAACCCGCTTTGTATATTAAATACTGAATTATGCATTTTTATGCCAATAAAACAGATACTCATCATTATTTTAAAGGGTAGTATCTTTCATAGCATGAATATTTTTTCAATGTATTTAATTAATGAACCCTTTCTTGAAGAACTCTTATTTTGTTTCTATTTTTTTTTCAAACTATAAACAGAGTAAAGAACATTATAAAGCTGGTAATTTCCTAATTGTAAATTTTAACAATAGAATACCTGGTAATATGATATGCATATTTTGGGGGTTTTGATCTGTTTTATCATATTGACATTTAGAAAGTGCATGTCAGTTCTACATTTCTGTCAACAAGCTAAGAGAGCACATGACAGTCCTCTTTTTACTATAGTTTTTAGTCTTAAAATTCTGCCATTTTTAGTGATAAAAAATGCTTTATTATAGTAATTCAAATGTTTACCTTTGTTCATAATTAGGTTGAAAATATTTTTCTATCTTTTGGCTTATTTGTACTCCAGACTTCATTAAGCACTAGTTCACATTTTGTATTTATTTTTATTTTAACTGACTTTTCATATATTTTATATACACAAGATGTTCAAACTTCAAGGCATTCTTTGTTTCATCATCTCTTTTTCAATATTATTTGTTATTCAATCTTTATTAGGATATTTTAGCCATTCGTATTTAGTTCTATATGCTCAAATCCATTTTTATCTTTATATCTTCTGATATTGGCATACCTTTTGAAGTGCATTCAGAGCAATCTCATAGATGGTTTTCTATGTTCCTTTGCACACTAGTGGGCAGTTACTAAGGAAACATCAGGAATATCAACTTCTGACAGCTGCTCTACTAATTTGACAACTCCCAGAGTGTTACACAGCCTGAAAATATTTTTATTATGAGGGCCCAAGTAAATGATCTATTTGACTTTATTCTTTTAGCACACGCACTTCCCACAATACCCCCAGGATATCAGTTACCATTATCATTCCTATCTTACATGTGGGGGAACTAGGACACGAGAGGTAAAGACATTTTATTCAATGTGCGTGGTAGGAGTTAGCAGAGCTGAGCTTTGAACACAATATGACTTATTTCAGAGTTCACACTTAACCACTTCACTATTACTGCTTCTTGAGTGAGTCTTGGCTCTCTTTTTAATGAGCTTCCTGGTAGGTCCCCAGTGGGATGTGTGGCCAAGATGCATCCCTTTTGGAAGCTCGAACTGTTTATTTTAAGCTTCACTTGCATGAACCTCATTTATAACCTTTTCCTGTAGAGAATGATTGCATTTCAAAACTGCCCTAATTTCTATGTGTCTAGCTTGTATGATAGACTCACTTTAAGCTTTATGTCTGTTCTTGGACACTGGGAACTGCCAGAAGGAAATTTTCTTGGAGCTCCCTAGGGTAGGTACTCTAAATGCCGGTTTAAAATGAATAGCATTCTCTGATACATTCAAATTATTTACATGGAAATGTCGCTTTCCCCCAAAAACTTTATTTTGCATTTTATGGTGCCTTTCAATGAAATAGAATTAATTAATTAATCATTGTGAGCAAGCCTTGGGTATATTTATCATTACTTTGCTTCTGCTTCTTTTAGATATGGCATTTTTCAGACTTCAAAGACGTCTCTGTGTTGAAAGCACAGGAACATGTCACAAAACATTATGGCTGGAATTCACTGATTGTCTTTGTCACTAGCTGCTTTAGAAAATTCTTATTTAACAGCTTCAATTTTCCTAAGGAATATAGACTATTTGGGAGATGTATTTAATTAAGGCATATACATGAAAGATATAAGATGACAAGATAAGCGCCCTGAATATAAAATCAGAGGTCTAGGTAGCATTTCAGTTTTTTCACTTCCTGACTTCTTGATTTCTACTATTACGCTTTCAAATCTTGGTTTCCTCAATGGTAAATGTAAATAATAAAATAAGCCACTTATACATGGCACAGATATTATTGGAATGGGAATGAAGAAATGAAATAATTGGTATGTGAAAATAATTTGTACCCTATAAAAATATGAGATTCTATATGTAATTTAATATAGAATCATCAATAAAAATCATAGCAATACCAGACAATATATATACAATGACAAAGCATATACTCTTAAGTGTAATGAATATTTTTAATTTAAATTTTAAAATGATGGAGTTCCTGTTGTGGCTCAGGGGATTAAGAACCTGACTAGTATCCATGAGGATGCAGGTTTGATCTCTGGCCTTGCTCAGTGGGTTAAGGATCTGGTGTTGCTGCAATCTGCATTGTAGGTCGAAGATGTGGCTCAGATCCTGCTTTGCTGTGGCTGTGGTGTAGGCTGGGAACTGTGGCTTTAATTTGACTCCTAGCCTGGGAACCTCCATATGTCATGGGTGTGGCCCAAAAGAGACAAAAAAAAAATTAAATAACAAATATCCAATATTATTGCTGTTATTTTAATTTTATATAGTCATTTTGGTGTAGATTATCAAATAAAGATAGTCTCTGTTTGATGAGCATTTATTTGCCATTATATAGCCAACCATTCTTAAATATATTTTTGTATTGCAACGTGTTAAAATTAGGTAAGTTAAAATTTGTGTGTGAGTGTGTTTGTGTGTGTCTTATATGTATCACTGAAATTAGGTTTAAGTTGTAATTTATATGTGTGTGAAATAATTTTTCTCTTTGTTTCTTCCTCATTATATGTTTTTAATGGATTTCATTAGTTTTGGAGGAAATAATTCTGAGTGAATGCAGTATTTGGAATTAAGATTTATTTACAGAAATCAATTGTGTTTCATAAAAAAAAATGTTTCTAAAGTGATTGCTAATCATTCTCAGTGACAAAAAGACTTGTCTTTTTAATACCAGGAGTGCCTTGACATGTTTTACTCTGAATGCAACACCTGGGGAATATCATCCAAGGGTGACTTTCGCTATGGTACTTTTTAGGACTGCCTTTAATTGCTTATGCATTGAGCTGTACTCATGAATGTGCATTCATCAAAGGATGAAGAGCAATGTGACATTTTCAAGTTGTACTAAGTCAACTAGCATCCGTTGCCATAGTACTCAGAAATGAGGAAACCAGGAAAAGGCAGAGCTGGTTTTCATTATGTGCTGAAAGATGCCAGCAGGATTAAAGTGTCAGAGCAAAACAAAGAAGAAAATAATAATGAAGAGAAAGTGAATTTCTTTGCAAATGGTTATTAATGAATATAAAAAGCAAACTTAACAGCCAACATTTTTTTGGAAGGCACCAACAAATGAAAAAGATGTACTTAAGGGAGGGGTGACTATTATTTTCTAAAAGCATCCAAAATGTCTGAACGTACCCCTTCCTTTATAAAAAATAATCTCCATACACCTAATTTTTCCTAATCTGGGAAGATTCCTCTATAAGGGAATGGATCAGCTGGGTTTTCTGCCTTGGATTTAAAAAAAAAATGTCTAAGAATAATTTGTGCCCTTAAAAATACCCTTTGAGTAAAATTAATATTCAAACATGTACTTGATAATTAGGTCTGAAGCTTTATAAATATGTAAAACATTTAAAACTAAAGACTCAGAGTTCTCTGGTGGCTTAGTGGATTAAAGATCCAGCAGTTATCACTTCTGTGGTTCTGGTTACACCTATGGTACTGGTTTGATCCCAGGCCCACGAACATCCTCATGCTGTGGGGGTGACCGAAAAAATCCAACCTTATTTAATAGGATGAATTCATAACCTGTCCTTATAATTCCTTGATCTCCCAGTGCTGTGGATTTTGATAATGATACAATATTTATGGCATATAGGCCACACATTTGGTGTCATCATTATTCTAATCTCTCCTCTTCTGAGATCAAGATTTCTGGAATTTCCTTCCCTGATCTCTACTTACCATGCTGAGGTCTGTCATTTTCTCACAAGCTGAATTCTGTCCTCAGTCATTTGTTATCCCAGAGATACTACCATACTTCTGCTTCATTCCAGGATCTCCGTGGTCTTGACTTTCTGTCATACATAACTTCCATTTAATTCCTCACCCCCCTTCCTGATCTCTGAGCACTGCTGGAGAAAGCTAACAGAAGAGTTAAGTTGATTGGATATACTACAAATCCAAGCTACCAAATCTCATGGAGCTCTGCATCACTTCTGAGCAAACAAGTATTTCCCAATTTCAATATTTTCTCTTTCAAATATCTCCAAGTCTCCTTAACTTTAGCCTAAGCTCCCATATGCATTCTGAAATTATTCTATTCTCTTACTCTGTATTTATAGTTAAATGAAACAGTCCCTCAACTTCCCTTTTTTACGTAAAAATATACTTTGTCACTGACCATCTTTCATTTTCCATCTCTGTGAACGAACATTAGACCCTTTGCCCAGGCTTTTAATCTCATCTTCTTTATATTCCAAATTAGGACTGGGAATCATGATAGGCTAAACAAGACCCTCATCTAGCAGTAATGTAAGCCTAAGGAAAATCCCCCATAGTTGATGTGTGTAGAAATACACTCAACATCATTCTAAGATTTTTTTCAGGAAATTTTAGTCATTTAAAATCATCCCTTTAATATCATGATTCTGATTAGAACTAGAGATTAATGGGTACCCAAAGCCAAGTACTTTTTTAGTAAAGACTGAGCTAAAATAAATAATAAGGAAGCAAACAAACCTATCATCATTGTAAGCTCTACTTTGAATGTACTTCTGTATCTTTTTCTTCTATATTTAAGAATCTGCAACAGTAGCGCATATGAATTGTTCACACTTTTACTAAATAATACATCAACTAGAACACTGTTCACACAAAAAAATTCATGATAGAAATATTCTTAGTTTTTTTTTTTTTCCCCTACAGTTAGCAAAACTAAAATTGAGAGAGGGATTTCCCTAGAACACAGGGGGAAGAAATGTGTCCTCAGATAGATTAAAATAAACTTGCATTTTGTAATTTAATGTTAATCTCAATGAAGTATATTATTGATATTAAAAAAGTTTCAAATGCAACAAATATGGTTTATGAAATGATACAGCCATGTCAACATTAAAGCAAGAGGACTTCTGAGATGAAAATGTCATACTTGGTGACTCAGAAGGCAGAAATTCAAAAAATGGACTCCTAGCAACTTTTGCCAAACTGCCTAAGGCACTTCCCCATCTGTATGTGTAACATGCATTCAGCTATTGTAAAGTTTCTCTAACAGTCCTGGGAAGTGCTATGACAGTAACAAGGAAGATTGATAGCGGATTCCATGCCTCTTTGTTAATCACATTAAGAATGCTTCTTTGTACTCTCTCATATTGTGCCTGGAAATATATATGCCCACCACACCATATTGAAAACTTTTATCCTATTACCCATCTGCTGCCAGTAAATGATCAGTTTAAATACAAAAATGGGTGATGGGGGTGTGAAACTCACAGAACTGCCAAGCACAACATTTTTCTAGCCCTCATTCTTCCAATCACCTTTTGGGAAATGAAAGAACCTAATACATACCACATTTTGAAATGTTTCCTTAGGGAATTTAAATCATATTTCATGTAACTTGAGTTACTTGATAATGACAACATGTCTTCAAACATTAAAGTTGGTAATTTCAAAAATACATAGATTTGGCAAGGCAACTATTGTTTGTTTTTCCTTATAAAGTTTATGGTGAAACTCTCTTAGAACATGGAGTTTATGAAAACATAGCTCCTTCCATCTCCTGGAGGAGTTTCTCATACTGGTTGAACAGTTCCCAATACTTATATTCAGATAAACAAAACAACCTTAAGAGTTGCAGCAAGAGGAACAACTATTGGTGAGTTCATTTCATTAGTTGGAGAGATAAAATTTATTTCTTCAATTACTTGTGAAAGGTTATAAGGAAGAATATGTATTAGCACAATTAACCATCTATTTTCTCTTATAATTGCATTCATGGATTCATTTCTAAGTATTCTGATCAGTTTATCTCTGGTGTCAAAAGTTAAGGGCAATGCCAAACTTATTTTCCTGAATAAAAAGATTACTTGGGTAATGGATTTTTTTTTCAGTGCTTCTGAAAATAATAAATAATAGTAAAATAATTCTAGAGCAAAGATAGAATTAGTCATACCAATAAGTTATTCAGAAATATTTCAAAAAGAGCAAATTGGAGACAAGATTATTCAGTTCAGTAGAACAGCTAACAATTTGCTCACATGGTCGAATGACCAGTTGGAATTGGTAAAGAGAATTGCACAAGTTGTCAAGTGCAAGATGTCGACAGGCAAAGTGTCTGGGTCAAATCCTGGCTGCACCACTTAACAGCTGGACAAGTAAAATTTCTTTATCTGTAAAATGATGCTAAAAGCTGTACCTGACTCTTAGGATTGTTGTACATATTAAATTCACAAATTAAAAAGACTTTACTACCATACATGTACTTTCCCATTGTTAACAAATTCTATGAATAAAATTATATGACCTTCTAGATGAGTCATGAATGAGCTCTAAAAGTACAACATACTGTGTAGAATGATAAGATATACTTGAAGGAGATCTACAGTTTCAGAGAATCACAGACTAAGAGAAGCAGCCTATGTTAAGAAGGAGAATCCAATCAGTTTTTCATTTCAAAGAATGTAAATGTCTCATTGACAGCATTACTGGTGAGCATTTTTCCATAATGGCTTATTTTCTCAGTCATACAACAGTCATATATGAAGACTATAACCAGCCTTCATTTCTTCTTCTAACAGGGATGTGTGTACTTTTAGGAAATACAACTTAATTTAAACTTGGATGGAAGGAAAACACATCCAAAAACATGAGTTGTATGTTAGCAAAAGATCAATTTCATACATAGCATAAGGCATATATATTACTCTTCCTTATAGAATAAATAACAAAAATTTAAGGCTATCACTTTCTAAGGATTTAGAAATGAGCCCTGTTATATCACCAATAAGGTACATCCAAGTAGTTGCCTGAGATGCCTGAGATGCAATAAAATTTAAATATAGTCTTCAAAGAGGCAGTAATTGCTGATCATTACTTTGATGTAGAATCTCGACTGTTATAAATAATCCTTATTGTGGTTATTTAGTGCACTGCCCTCTTAATGATTATTTTCATCATTAAGAAAGAGTACAATATTCTCTGTATTTAAAAATACTTTTGGGGAGTTCCTCTGTGGTTCAACAGTTTAAGAATCTGACTAGTATCCATGAGGATATGGGTTTGATCCCTGGCCTTGCTCATTGGGTTAAGGATTAGGCATTGTGGCAAGCTGCAGCTAGGTCACAGATGCAGCTTGGATCTGGTATTGCTGTGGTTGTGGTGTTGCTGTGGCTGTGGTGTAGGCAAGCTCTGATTTGACTTCTAGCCTGGGAACTTACATATGCTGGGGGGTGTGGCCATAAAAACAACAAAAAAAAATCCTTTTTTATAGGTACATTGATCCACCTGCTCATTCCCCTGGTAAGCTTGACCTCACAAATTAGATCAGAGAAAAGAACAATGATAGGTTTAGAGTGTTTAGCATACTAATAGTATTGTTCAGGAAGACAAAACTTGAATCAGTTAATGCAAGGGAATGGAGAAGGCAGAACTTGGAGACAAGAATAAATGTTGAGATTGTATTGAAATGGTCCATTCAAAGTGAGTTAAGAGATATCTGGTAACTTACTGTCCTGCAGCCTAAGACTCTCCTTCAATAAGAGGATATTTGAACAAAATGAAAGAAAGAGGGAGAGGAAGTGGGAAAGGAAGTGGGAAAGGAAAGGGGAGAGAGAGAGAGAATGAGAGCTGTATGGGGAGAAGTAAGGGAAAAGAAGAATAGAGACTAGAAGAGAAAAGGTAAATTCTGTAGAAAGATAAAATTATCAGAGTTGAGAAGGAAGGAACTCCTAACAAGAATGAAAAAAAATTATTAAGAAAGTGATAAAACCTAGTATATCTCAGAGATTATCTGATAATTACTCTAATCATAAAGGCTGCAGCTTTTAGGTTCAAAACAGTAGAGGAGGCATGGAAGTGGAAATGACACCCATGCAAAAAAGCCAATACTCTGGGATAAATGCAGCCTCCTTAAAAAAAGGACAAGAAAACTACTCACTGACCCACAAAACAAAAGACTATAACTATTTATGGCTAGAGAAAAATTTCCCGTAAAAGTGAAAACCAAAGTTTTGTATGGGAGTGTGTCTAAAATGAGAGTATTATTACAGAAAAGGGGGATGGGAGAGGACTGGTCTTGTCTCAAGTCTTGGGCAAGCTCCTGGAACAGGCCACAGAGTGAGGATCCTTGGCTTCACATAGGAAAGAATTTGAGAGGGAACCACAGTAAATTGAAAGCAGGTTTATTTGGAGAGAAGCACACTCTACAAGCAGGATGTGGACATTTTAAAGGACAAGAGCAACCTGGTCTGTAGGGAGGGTTAGTTTTTATGTGCTGGTAATTTCATAAACTAACAAGTGGGAGGAATAGTCTAACTATCTTGGAGAAGGGACAGGGATTTCCAGGAACTGGGCCACCACCCACTCTGTGGCCTTTTATGGTGAGCCTCTGAACTGTCGTGGCACCTGTGGGCCTGTCACTTAGCATGTTAATGTATTACAATGAGTGCATATGAGGCTCAAGGTCTACTGGGAGCCCAGTCCTCTACCATCTTGGGCCTTAAAGGTTCTGACCAGATTTGTTCATATCCTCATCAGCTATGTCAAACTTTTAAAGTATACGCTCTGCCCTCTTGCCCCCTGCCTCAGTATTGCATGATGTCAAAACTCAAACTCAGGAAATAACCCTGAGTCAATCAAACATTGTGTAGAAAAGGTCATTCTGAGCTACTTAGTAGAAAACAATAGGCAAACTGACTCTAAGGGGACATTTCTACCAATCAGAGCAATAGTGATTGCCAGGAGAAAGGTGGAAATCCTTTGAAGTGATATCTCTGTAAAAACTTTTCAATCACAGAAGTACTGTACTAGGAAGTAGATGGAACAGACATAGTTACAGGATTAACTCTCCAAGAATTTGAGCTAATAGAACAATATAAATAATACCTTATAATTTACAGTCCCTAAGGTGCTGTAAGAAGGAAGTTAAACAGTAATGCAGAATGCTTTGAATGAAAAAGAGGGTGATTAGCAAGATAAAAACAAAAAAACAAAAAAACAAAAACAAAGGATTGTTTAGAAATGAAAATGTACAAATGTAAAATACATACTCTTTAGGCAAGCCAAACAGCTGATTAGGACCACAGGAAAAGAATGTTGATGAACTCGAATATAGGTCTGAGGAAAAGATCTAGAAGCTGCAAAAAGAGTTAAAGAAAAGAGAAATAAGAAACAGAAGTAAAGAGAGCTAGGGAATAGAATGGATTTCTAATAGGAGTTTGAGAATAGAGAATAAAGACAAAGCCCAATACTTGGAAAAGTAATAGTTAAAAATTTTCCAGAAATTGTAAAAAAAAATTATTGAGGCCACAAAATTACAACATATTCAAAAGGAGTAGCAAAATCTTGAGTTTTAAAAAGTGTAAATTCAAGGTGAATTAAAAAATAAATCTTAAAAATATGTAAATAGTTTTAGGCTATCAAGATAAAGGACAATGATGCTAACACATGATAAAAATCAAGAAGCAAAAGGGTAATTTTATTATGAACACATGACTATACTGTATTAAAGTTTGACCATCTTAATATTAGAACTTTATTTTGAAAAATGATGGTATAATATAGTAAGACTATAAGAGAATGTATTATTACCCAAATATATTAAAGAATTTAATTTATCATGAAAAGGCCAACAATTTGGTAGAAAATGTTTTAAAGACTATGACTAGGTAATTCAGAGAAGACTGAATGGAGAACAGACTTGAGGTTGCCAAAAGGGAGGGGAAAGGAGCAGATGGACTGGGAATTTGGGGTTAGTAAATGCAAACTATTGAATTTGGAATGGATAAGCAATGAGATCTTGCTGTATAGCACAGGTAACTATATCTAGTCACTTGTGATGGAACATCATGGAGGATAATGTGAGAAAAAGAAAGAAAAAGTATATATGTACACATACTCACAACACATCCATATATATATATATGTATGACTGTGTCACTTTGCTGTATACCAGAAATTGACAAAACATTGTAAATCAGCTATAGTAGAAAAAATAAAAATCTTAAAAAAAATTAAGGATGCCAAGCATTTGGGAACTCTCCTGTGTTACATTTTTATAACCTCTTTTGAAAGAAAGTATTAATATTTATAGAAACAAAAACTTATTTACCTTATGACCTCAAAGTTCTAATTCAATTGTCATACTTTTTGCAATAGTTACAGGATAAATAAGTGATGCCATATTATGAAAAATGGATGACTACATAGTTACCTCCACAGTCTTGATTGGCAGGACATGGGTTTCGGCACTTGCTATGTGTTAGAGCACTGGGGAAAGAAAGACAGTTGACTGGAGTTATGAGATCTCAAGCAAGGTTTATTGACCAGCAGTGGCCAGGAGCACTGAGCAAGAGGAACTCAGAGCCCCCCACCATTGGGAGAGAATCAGGTTTTATAGGCAGGGGGTCATGTGCTGAGTTCCATGGGTCTGGAATGGTGGTTGAAATCATGGTATAAACATTAAACAAACTCCTTGGAGCTGTCTTTGTCCTTGGAAAGTTAACCACTTCATGGGCTTGGTTGTTTCACTGGTGCAGTTCTGATAAAGTTGAGATTGCCGGTCTGGATCTGGGTGGGTCAATGAGTCCACAGACTTAGGCCTTCATTTTAGTTTCCACCTAAGACTATGTCCACCCAGCTCTTCTAAGGGAAACTTCACTGCTGGAAACACCCACTGAAGGTGGAGCACCTAGGACATTCCTTGAAAAGAGTGATGGCTGATTTTACCAAAAGAGAGGTACAGGGGTCCGCAAACCGGGTCCTGTCTGATGCAGAAAACTATGTCTAAGAGGGAAGACGGCAGTATGCTGAATTAGTCATGTATTTGTTCTCAGGGATTCAAAGAGGAAAACGTTGAGAGAGCTCACAGTAGGCGAACTAGAAATAAGAACGTATGGATAATAAAAAACAGATCAAGAGAAGAGGATGACCATACGAAGGAAACGAGAATGAGGAAAGAGTTAACTTGCTTTCACTTTAAAAAAAGAGTTAATTGTACTCTCTCCCAACCTATTGGAAACAGATGTTTTCAAACTCTTAAAAAAAAAAGTTAGCGTAGATAATATAAAAACATAATGAGTATAGTTGTAAGGCTAAATTATTGTTGTTCTTTTCTTTTTGAACTATTTTTTTAAGAAGGTATGTAATTTTGTTTTTAATTGGAAACTTTCTCAAGCTCGAGAAATTACTTAGAAATCTTATCTAAAAATAAAACAAATGAAAAACGTTTCCACATTTACCAGTATAATTCTCTTGTGTATCCTAATGTTTTGAGGATGCATTGATTTTATGAACTGAGGTTTAACTGCACTAACTTAATTTTTCCCCTTGATTTTTGCCTCAAAGTTGATTCTCTCATTTCCTGATAGAACAAATAGTGGAAATTTGGTTCTTCATACATATGACTTCTGAGTGAGAATTTTGGGGGGGAAGAGAGATTATAAACATAATTAAAATAAGACTACAAACTAGTCTTGAAAATAATATGATAAAATTCATTCCTTAATTAAAACAGGACTCCATATTTTGTGCCCCCAAGGAAAATTAGATCTTAACATGAATCAAGTTTTTCTTTGGAATAACAGCTTACAAAAACAAGCAATACCAAAGATACATTATAAAAGTTAGCTAATAGCTTATGAGGTATTTTTACTTCTGAATGAATGATGCTGATACTTCTCTAGTCAGTGGTGGCTGATGTAGCCAGAACAGTGGTCACATGTTGGGATATTGTTCTGATAGTTCTAGGCAGCTTCCATTCCCATGGATATGAGAATAGAAAGCAAAAGATGCAGGACACAGAGTTAATGCAATAGTTAAAACTCAGCTTGCCTTGAAGAGAGGGGGAAGGGTGGAAGGAAAGAAAGAAGCAAGAGAAGACAGACAGGTCATGTAAACCATGAGCCAGGAAGTGAATTCTTTAAAATGATGCTTGCCAGAAGCTAAATTCTTGTAAATGTGGGTCTTTTTAAAATTTCCCTCTGCTGTTACTATTGGAATGAGAAATACTTGGGACCGGATGGGAAAGAGGTCAGAAGTCACTAAATTGTAGTTTTATGAAGAATATAATTGCTGCACTTCAGTTTTAACATTAAAAGCTACAGGCCAATGAAAAACAATTCGCCTTCTCATAAACCACTATTTCCAACATTTCTAAGAGATTTATATTATATGAAAAACAAATTTTATCCTAAAGCATTGGTTTATATTTTAAAAGTCTGTCTTTAGTTTAGAGTTGCTGGTAGGATGTGGGAGGAGGGCTATGCAGTGGGAAGGAAGTTGTTAGTCAGGAAGGGCTGCTGCCGGAGTTGAACTTGGAGGAATCTAAGTGACTTAATAATTTCAGTTATCTAAAGAAGTTGCTCGTTTCATATCCCACTGTCTACTCAAAAAATAATTTTCGGCTAGTAGGAATAAAAAAAAATCTCTCAATCATTAAAACCTCAAACATAGTTATCCAGAGTTCAGGTTAGCTTCATGAAATTGAAAAGTACATATTCATACCACAGTATTCATACTCAAACATATACTATTGATTTATTTTCAGTGATGAAAATCATGTGTCAGATATAGAGCTGCAATTGTCTTGGTGTTAAGAATCAATTAATGAAATAGGTGTTTGAGTTCTAACAGTATTTTTTGCCATAAACAGTGAATTACTAGCATGTAAATCAAGGCAGAACACCCACCACTAATGGGCAGCTTGAGTAAAATGATGTTAGAAAAGTTCAAAAATGTGAAATCTTTTAGAAAAAAAAAAAGAGGAAGGGGTTAGTGCATTTAAGTCTCACTATATGAACTTAGTTAAGAGTGGAAATATATCTTTGCAAAAGTTGCACAAATGCTTAATGTGAATTCATCATGTAAAATTACCTTCGCTATTAAATTTACTTGGTGTAACTGATTTTATCCATTATATAAAATATGTTTAAATTTTAGGCACTTGACATGCAATTATGTCAAATGTATAATGTAGAAATGCCTTTATGTGTATTCAGGAAGAAAAGTACCTGCCCAAGGGATTATTAACATCCTTTTAAAAGAAAATGTTTGTTCCATCCTTTAAATTTAAGCTTTTAAAAAAGTCTGCTCTAAAAATACGTAATCAGAGGGAATAAATGCCAGATAAATGAAATTATTCAAACACCTTATTTTCCTCTTCTCATGGCTGGCAATAAATTCTAGATTTTCATATTCAGTGGTAGTATCTTTAAAGCTAGAAGTCTATTTTCCAAACACTAAGTGGCTCAAGAATTTTAGGAAAAATTTTTAGTAGTCCAGGGCTCAAAGAACTATTATGCTTGATAAATGCATCCCACTTGGGCTTTGAATTAGAATGCTCAGAGAGCTTCTAGAAATGAGAATCTACCAATAAAGGTTAGATGCAGTAAAAAAGGCTTTTTTTCCCAAAACATAGCTATTCATTCTCATTGAAATATTGACCATTAATGTATGGAATTATATACACAATTTTTACTCTACTATATTTAGTGACAACATTTTCTTTCAATAAGACATTGTATGGGAGGAAAAATATCATTGTCCTTCTATTTTTTTTAGGTTCTTAACTAGGTCTCTCTTTAACAAAAGAAAAGCATGCAAACTTATTTAATCCAAACTTTACCTGACACAGGAACCCTCATAAGGAAATGGAGACCTGAAGCAATAATTAAACCTGAACGTTTTTTTTTTTTTATGCTAGGTTTGATGAAGAGTGGAAAAGTGTGGGAAAATGTGATAGGACAAAGGGTGTGACCTGGATATAGTAAACTGGGGGAAACTTAGAAGGTCTATTGCTTTAGATTCCCCCTCCTCCCCCTAGTGTCCCTCTGTCTTCAGAGATAAGGATGCTTCTTTCCTCTGGATACAGGGAGGGCACCACTCTCATGAAGGTCTAATGACCTGCCTCTTGGGAGAAGGTCAAAGAGTCTTCCCAGCACTTGCCATTTCTGTTTGTTTCATCTTAAAATATTCAGTATATCAAGGTGCCAGATTTTGGGGTAGTGTGTCCTGAATGCTATCAGTATCCCAGTGGAGACTCCCAGAGTGTGAATTCCAGAAAATAAAATTTAATTAGACAAGTAGTGACATGCCTTGACCTCATGAAGATATCTGGGTATTTGTCAAAGAAGGTGATAACCTCAGTAGTACCACCAGAATGAAAACAGAGACAGTGGTACCTTGACTGGATCCAAGTAACAGTGAGGGATAAATTTCAGTGGGTGTCCTTGTTATAAGCTTCAAGTACCATTCATGTATCATTATAATGCCCCTTCCCCCACCTTGAGCAGCCTGCTCACTCCCTACAAGAGAAGGAATGTCGCCCATTCCTCACCCTGCCTCTATTTAGCCTGTTCCCCATGCAAATACGGCAGCCTCACCTGGAACCAATCAGAGGATCAAAATGCACCCCCTCCCCTTACAGAGATGAAATAACACTCAGCCCTTATGCATGGCGCAGGGGGGCTGGGAGGGGAAAATTAGCAGGCCTGGGGCACGGGAATCTGGGTCCACAAACATGTCCACTGTATGGAGAAATAAGGAGAGACCCGGTTGCAGCCAGGGCTAGTCCCTTTCCCAGGACAGCCTGCTCTCTCTGAGGGCATGAATAAAATCTGCGGTACACTGCTAGGAACTTGACTCCTGATTGTGATCAAGAGGCAACCGGCTGCAGGAATGTTTTTCACTCTTGGGGAGATTGGCTAGGACCAACCCACTAAGACTGCCCTATCAAAGGGCTATAATTTTTGAATTAAGGCACAGCAGTGTCCAGAGATGCTCCTGTCCTAAAGGGATAGATCCTGCCTGGAGAGACCCCCACCTGTATCCCTGCGCGGCAAGACTGCTGGCTCTATCCCAGTACCCAGTGCTGTGGCCCCAAAATAGCACACTCCAGCAGACCAACTCCATCTCCAAATCCTTGTTGTATGTGGGCAAGAATCGAGAGAAATCTTAACGCTGAGGGACCTGACATCCTTATATGAGAAATCTGGATGGTGAAAGAAGGATTAGACTCGAGCTCTTACCAAATAGTCTAAAAATTGTTTACATTTTAAACATGAATTATTAGACTATTTTAGTGAGCCTAACGTAATACTCATGTAAAGTAAGTGTTTCCCCAATATTCTCTGGGGTGTCTGCCTCACCTGAATATCTCTACAGTTGGTATAAAAATAGCCTGTCAATGGTTATAGCAGACTGAGAAATAGCAGTCCTGACTCCTCTGGCTCATTTTCTAAATTACCTTTGTGCACCAGGGAATGAAGCTTGCTTTTAACTCAGTGGCTGTACAACAAACATATTCCTCATGGAAAACACGTGTAGAAGGTCATATTTCCTCATCTCAGCATGCGTCAGTCCTCTTAGAAAAACAGAAGAAAATGAATGCAATTATTTCACCTCAGTTAATTTGTGAGTTTCTCTAATAAGGCTGGAGTTTCAAATTATATTTTTGTGAAGAATGAATTTATCAACACTTTGAATGTTTGAGGTGTATGTGTCTGTGTGTGTGTGTGTGTGTGTGTGTGTGTGTGTGGAAGGAAAGAGAAAGACTGATTCATGATGTAGTGTGGGGATTCTTGTCTCAATAAATAGCACTAAAGGGCTCATTTTTGTTTTTAGATAAATTAATAAAATATACTGTTTAAAAAAAAGGCTGCTCTTTGGAACTAAACCCATTATTGAGCAAGTTGTGAAAAAAAATCTTAAAACTTATGAAGTTTATTAACATGTTGGCTTTTATTTCCTCCTAACCATTTTTTTTTTCTTCCTGCAGTTTCACTTACTGAGTAAACACCATCTTTGTTTGATAAAAAGTGATAAAATGGTGACCTTAGTCAAAAGGAATTTATACCTAATTGGGAAAATAAATACGCATGAAGAAAAAAATTAGTAATTATTGAGCACCTGTTATATTTCATGCACATATTCACACAAACTATATAACTTGTATGTTGTAAAATTATTTTGAGGTAGATGCTATTAAGATACTTGTGTTGAAATAAGGACAATAAATTTCAGAGGCTTAAGGTCCTACTGCTAGTGAATGCCAAACCTAGGATGTGAACCAGAGAGGCTAGTATCACCAAACCTTGGTAGTTTTTTGTGTACCAAGCCTCTCTCTGCTACTTTTTTCTGCATATAATTTCTTTGCTACATTTCTCACATTCTTCATTCATTTGTTAAGGAAGCATGGGCTCCAGAACCAGAGAAGGGCTCTTTGTGACAAGAAGAGAGGCAGATTTTTCACACAGACACAAAACAGACAGAGAGAGAGTTCCTTGGTTCAAGATGAATTTGAGAGGGCCTTTCCCTCAAGCAGATTGTATAATCACATCACATCCTCACTAGAAAAGTCTTATCTTTTAAGACCTAGCTCAAGTGGCCTTTCTTTTCATTACAATTAATGATAAGTGAAATGAAATATAGTCAAAGCTTAAACTCTTAATGTTGTATATCACTTTATTATTAAATTGTTTTTTAGACAACATTTTATGTAAGAATATACTGATTGAAATGAATATTTAGTAAGCCAAAAAAAAAAAAAAAAAAATCCAGAATGCCCTGTGAGAGGACAGTACACAGAAAGAAAACAAGAACTCCAGATTTAAGCTCTGTGGTGTACTGATACCATCCAACTTTCCAAATGACAGAGATCTGACTTTGTTAATATGAAATAGAATTTGTATAACCTGTCAGTCCTGTTTGATATTAAGTTCACTGTAATAGAATTACCTGGACTTGAAGTCACAAGATATGTATTCAGTTTGGGATCTCTTTTTATATTAGATTTATGATTTGAGACAGGTATTTTAATCATTGTTGATCTCAATTTCAGTAGCTAAGAAGTAGGGATGGTAATATATATCATACTAGGTAAAACAAGTACAAATGAGGGAAGGTCAATAAAAATGCCTAGCTTAATAACATGTACACGGAACTTAGTAGATGTCATTGAGGGTAGTTTGCCCCATCAGAAAGCCTTGCAACTTAGCCCATCTCCATTTTTGATGTACATTACTAGTCATTTGCCCAGGTTTGATCATGGATGCTTAGACAGCTTATGTGCAGTCAGCTAAATGGAAATCATCACGAGGAAGAAGAGGGGAGGACATTGTAAAAGCACTGTACTGCTTCAAATAATGTAGCAAGACTTCAGAGTGCTGAAAAAACAGTAGCTTAGCTTAGAACCATTCCACAGCAGATAAAATGATTGGATATATTAGGTAAAATCTAGACATAAACATAAAGAGCAGACATGCAAAGAAAGAAACGGTCTAAGAATGGGATCTCAGAGTTCTTATTATGGCACAGGGGAAATGAATCTGTCTAGTATTCATGAGGACACAGGTTTGATCCCTGGCCTCGCTCAGTGGGTTAAGGATTGGGCATTGTGATGGACTGTGGTGGGCTGTGGTGTAGACATGGCTCGGATCTGGCATTGCTGTTGCTGTGGTGTAGGCCGGCAGCTACAGCTCCGACTTGAACCATAGCCTGGGAACCCCTATATGCCATGGGTGTGGCCCTAAAAAGACAAAAAAAAAAAAAAAAATGGGGTCTGCAATCTGAAATCAGCATCACTATTCTTATCACTAATACTTTGTACCAACTCATAAATTTATTATAGAACTACTGCTATTTGCCAGTGTGCTGTGGATTTAATGTATGTGTTCCCCAAATCAATATGTTGAAGCTCTAAGTCACAATGGGATGGTATTTGGAGGTGGAGCTTCAAGAGTATTTAGATTAGGGTGAGGTCCTAAGGGTGGGGCCCCATGATGAGCTTAGAGTCCTTAGAAGAAGATGAAGACATCAAAGCTCTGTCTTTCTCTGCCATGTGAGGATACAGGGAAAAGATTACTGTCTACAAGCCAGGAAAAGGGCCCTCACAAAGAGCTGGATGTTAGGTACCTCAATCTTGGACTTCTCAGCCTCTAGAACTGTGAGAAACAGACATCTGCTATTTAAGCACCCAGCCTGTGGTGTTTTGTTATGGCAGCCTGAGCTGACAAAAGCACAACATAAGCACTCATTTACACCTACACCTTCCCACATCATCTTATGGACTAAAGCTCCCCAAAGTTTCTGAGTTTAACAAGTGAGTGCTGATTCCCTTGAAATATGTGATTCTTATTTTTGAAAAATTAAAGAAATCAACTTGTATATATTATTAGACAAGCCATAGGTTGAGCTCAGGAAATTCTCTTTACATGCTGTTAAGTAGGGATTCTGTGCATTTTGAGGTTCATTTGAGAAGAAATGTATTACAGTGATGATCAAGGTGCCAGGTGTCCCCATTACTAATCAAGCTTTCTCTTTTTTTTTTTTTTTAATTGCACTAGTTAAAACCATAAAAAGCAGATTATGTAAAATTAAATTGAAATATCATTAACTTCTAAATTTTGAAAGGAGAAACATGATTAAAAATGATTTCCACACCTTAACTTTTATACATAATTCAATACTTTATTAGATTAACACCAATACTACATTCATTTTTTTGTGAATACTTCATATGTGCCAAAATGTGTCCTAGAGGCATTTGTTATCATCACCACAGTGGTTTGAGGTAGGTATCATTCATATATAACAGATGAGGAAATAGGCTCATAATAATTAATTATCTTGACTAAGCTACTGAGGCCACTAAATATTTGAGCTGGGATGTTAACCAATGCTGCTGACTCCGGGACCCAGGCTCTTCCATGTCAAAATGACTTCTGATGCTTTTGTTTGGTTATATGAATTAAAATGATCTTCTCTCCATGCTCTGAGTACTTTTCCACTAGAGAACTTATCTTTAGCAAATACTTGCAGTATACAGTAGCAGCAATAGAAGACAAATGAGGACAAGTAATAGGCTGCTTAGAACCCTTATCTACTTCTAAACAGAGGAATATTTTCTTCTCACCACTTACTAAATGTGCACAGTATAACAAGTGTTTTGGTTACAGTAACAATGCATATGTTTTTTTCCTAAGATTTTCATTGAATTTATCTATTTTGAGGAATACAATTTAGGCTACTTTAGGATATTGCTTTTATTTTTCTAACAGTTATTTTTCTCTTTATAGAATATTAATTTTAACTTCTCTTTTATTGGCAGTTTTCCTTTTATCTTAAAGTTGGGTCAGTTTGAGGAACTGAAGAATAAGTCCTGGCATGGAACATATGTTAGTTCTTCATTTTTTGGAAATGGGTGAGAAAAAATGATTAGCAAATATAAAATATATTTTGGTGAGCCATATATATATATATATATATATATATATAGAGAGAGAGAGAGAGAGAGAGAGAGGGAGAGAGAGTAATAAAACTCTTTCGCTTTGGATCTATTTCTTATAATAACTTGGTAGCTATAATTTTGACTTCATAAGAGTATACACCTTGTATATTTTCAATGACTCCAGTGCCTCATGCTGCTACTCTAAATGGAAGAAAATTTCTTTGAAAGTTAGAAAGTAAAAACATAACAGGGAAATGGGATGATGTGTTCTGAGAAGGGAGTTGAAATTTTAAATGGAGAGTTAGAGAAGGTCTCACTGAGAAGATGACAAGTAAACAAAAACTTAAGGGAAGTGAGGAGATCTGAGGAAAGAACATTGTATACATACAGAACAGCAGTTACAAAGGCAGGAGTGTCACTAGTAAGAAAGCCAGTATGACTGAGACCAGGTTAGAGAAGTAATGGGTAGGCGGATTGTTCACAGGATTTCACACCTATAAGATATAACATAAAACGTATTACAAGAGTTACCCCGGGTGTTCTATTGAGAATATAGTATAAGGACAAGAATGAAACCAGAAAGACAAATAAGGAGTTTATTGCAAAAATTCAGTTGAAAAACACTAGTGGCTTGGACCAAAATTGTAGCCATGGAATTGGTGAGAGGTTATTAGATTCTGGATGTATTTTGAAGATAAAATCAACAAGGATCACCACTGTACTGGATATGTAGTATGAGAGAAAGAGGAAGAGCCAATAATGATTTTAAGAATTTTGGCCTAAGGAACTAGCAGGATAGAGTGGTCGTTGAGATTGGGAAGCCCATGGGAGAAGCAGGTTTCATGGGTCCAGATCAGGAAATTAGTTTTGGACAAATTAAGTTTGGGATACCTCTTAGACAAACACCAGAATATGCTGAGATGGCAGCTAGAAATACACAGGTAGAGTTTAGGAGATGTGGATGTGGGTGCTGTCATCATATGCATGTGTGTTTAAAGGTATGAGATTAGATAAGATCCCCAAGTGAGTAAGTGAGAATAAGTAAGAGATGAAAAGTCCAAAGTCTGAGCAGATGGCTCACTCCAACTTTAAGAGATAGATTAGGAAACAGCAGCAGTTCCTACTAAGAGATTACTGTCAAAATCCAGGAGTAAAACTAGCGGTATATGGTGTCCTGGACTTCAAGCTAAAGACAGAACTGCAAGCAGCCTCTATTCTTTATAATAGGTTGAATAATTCTATCTGAAGTAAACTCTTGGTAACTTATATCGCCCTGAAATATGTGGATATTTAAATACATCTTGATGTGGGAAATAATATTTTCACACATTATTTTATCAAACATAATGAATTAAATACGAAATATTGGGGAGCCGCATGATTTGCTGTACAACTAAGTCATCAAGAAGAAATGATCAAAAGTATCAAGCTATTCTTTTGTCAAAGAGCTGTACTTCTGCCTCTTTTGATGCACAAAATACAATAAATATGGCAGTACATTGTGTTATATAGAAAATAAATGGTGGGAAAAATCAAATATTTTACCCTAATTAGAATACGCTTTTTTGGAAAGTGCCCGAATAGATTAGCATTATGTACTCCAGCCACTCTGACCTTAAAATCTAAAAATCTTTATACACAAATCTACGAATTAGGAGTGTTCATGTGCTTTAATAAAGTATGAGTTGTGTCACAACAGGATCGACCATAGACCCTTGAAAATATAGGTTTCCCGAAATATCCTCCAAACAGAGTACAGTGTTCAGAGGACCATTTGGGAGAACATCTACTGATGAAAACACATGCCCATTACAATTTTCTTAGGAAGAGTGGTGCTACACAATATTAAAACTTATCACACAGCAGGTATGTAAGAATATGCATTAAAAACACAGATGTTTAGTTTTGTTATATCATTGTGATAAAATAAAATAATGTAAGCTCTGTCCATGAGGAAGAATAGAAATCATTTCAAGACAGATAACAGAGGATAAACAACTGGAGCAGACATTTTCTGTTTTAAGCACCATATTTGGAGAAGAAGCAGAGCCTGTGTCTCACAGGAAACAGCCTGGTTGCTTATCTGTGAGAAGTTTCATATTCCAAGAACATCCGCTCCCCACGCTCCCTCCGTGTCCCCCTCTCCCTTCTCACTTCTTCTGAGCCCCACCTTGCCCACTTGCCCCTTGAACACTGGACATAAATCAGTTTCATCTGCAGACTCTTGATTTTCTTTCTTCCCTTCCTCTTTCAGCCTTGCGCTCTCCCTGTCTGTCTTTGTCCTTCGGGCTCCCCTGCACCATATGGCAGCTGAGAAAAGGGAGAGTGATGATCTGGCTCCGAACAAAAGGGGCCAGGGTGTCAGAGCAGCCCATGAATGCATAGGATATAGTCATGTTTAGAAGGGCCCGCAGCCTGTCGGTAGAGACCAAAGAGAAACTGACAGTCCTGACTGTATAGACAGAGAAACAGGCAGCTCCCTGGGCTCCAGATTTAAATTCTTTCTCTCAGCGTGTCCTTTCCCTTCCTCTCCTCTCCCTCCCTTCCTTTTCTTTTCTTTTTTTTAATTCTGTGCCCAAATCATATTTGTTTATTAATAACAAAGTCAGAATGTGTGGCAGAATAAGAAATTAAAGAGTTAGAGCAAGCCATCTTATGTACACACTTTGAAATATCTCTAGAGAGTATATAAAGCAACACATAAGTGTTTAAACACGGAAGGGGAAAACAGATGCATTGCAAGACCACATCCTTTTTCCCTTTCTCCCAAAGAATCATTCTACACACTTATATAAATTAGGTTAACTCACAAAGGAACACTATCTGGTTAATACAAGAGGACACAGGTCTTGCTTGCTTGCTTGTTGCCTGCCTGCCTGCTTGCCATGCCTGTGCCATATGGAAGTTCCCAAGCCAGGAATCAACCCCAGGCTCCGCAGTAACCCAGCCTCAGCAGTAACAGTGCTGAGTCCTTAACCACTAGACCACCAGGGAACTCCCTGAGGACACAGATATTAAGGAGAGAATTCTGATAACAACTGTAATTTCTAGGATTATGCCTTTATTATTTATTATTGATTAGTACGTCATTCAAGAAGAGGCATATTCTCAATGTTTCCCTTCTTCCTTGTCCTTGAACTTGTGTCCATCTTTGTACCTGGGTTTGCATGATTTGTTTCAGGGGAGAATTTCTGCAAAGCAGACACAACATTTTTATTAGTGAAGTTAACACCATGCTAGAAGAATAGTAAATTCAAGCTGTAAATCCACCCGCTTTCAGGAGACTCATTTATTCTGTTCCATATGAAATAAAAATCCACTACAGGGGAAGAGTTGAATATGACCATATACATTTATGAAGGAACATTTTATGCTTTATTTGCTATAGGCTACTCCTGGCCTTCGAGGCTGAGGTTGATTTTATTTGATGAAAATAAGAGTATAATAAAAGGTAGAGCAGGCAATCCCCCACCGTCTCAACCACTGTCCACCTACCTGCCCAACTAACAAGGCATCCAGATCACAGAATGCCAGGCTCCTAGGGTTATTTAAAGGAACTCGGGCAGGCTTTTAAATTCTGGTATCTGACCTTTTACAGATAGGCAGCAATAACTAACTGTTCCTCATGAAATAAATCAATGGACACGTGTAGAGAAGTTCAACAATGCCATGTACTTTCCCACCAAAATCTTTAGAGGAGTGAAGGCTACGTTGCTCGTTTCAACACATTGGTCATGATGCACCTTCATAACAGGATTCCTTTCAGAAATAGCCTTATTATCAACTTCCCTCTCTCTTTAGCTATAAAGTCATTTAATGCCTGTCAAGAAGTGCCACTTTTAAAACTCATATGCAGTGTTTTCCTTTGTTCAATGCAGTCTGGGACTGATGGTTATCTGTCAGTAAACTAAGAAGTTAAAGGACATTGGCTTTTCAGTTATGTCCTTCTTAAATTCTCTTTCATAATTACCATAAATGTTTGGTCTTACACGAAACTTTCATTAAAATAAGCATTCATTAAAATAAACTGAGCCAAGAGTTGAGGGTGCCTCTGAGCAAAGATCAGGTTCTGTATGTTTCCACAGGCAGTAAGAGTTATGTGGCACATCATCTGCCAGGAAGATTTGTGTAGAGAGGACCCTCTGTGGTACAGACAGAAGCAAGCAACAAAGCAACTATTCAACCTTTTCTATTCACTGCAGCCACATCTGTTTACATGGCCTCTGCTTGATCCTGAAAGTTTTTGTCCTCCCACCTCCATTTCATTTCACACAGCTCTCAGGGTCTGGTGGTTAGGAAGATTTTTTTTCCCCTCCTTAAGAGCTAGAGATTCAGATCTGATTTGTGAAAAAGAAATCTGAAAAACAGGCTTAGAGAGAGCAGTTGGTCTTTTTTCAAATCTATCCTGTTGGAGTTCTAATGAAGGATAACTATAAACTCCAACTCTCTCATTAATTTTTAAAGTAAATTTAACACACACGTTTCTTTAGCAAGCTGGGAAACTGTATTATTTTCCCAGTTCTGCTCATTACTAAATGTCAGTTTGCTTTCTTCTGTTTGACACAACAATTGTATTTTTTAAAAATATACTCTTTCCAAGTGGAAACTGTAAGAAATGAATATGCTACCTAGGAAAAAAAATAGTACAGAATTCTCATTATATGAATACTTTATAATAACAGATTATATTTTTATGACACTTTACATGCAACAAAGTGATTTTACCCACGTTAGTTTATCAGACCCTCAAAAATTCCTGGGGAAGGTAAGGCAGATATCATTATCACCATTTTATCAAAGAAAAACTGAAGCTCACAAAATGGTGGGGGATTACTTCTTTTAAAAAACTAAAATTCTACAGTGGGGAAAAAAAAAAAAAAAAAAAAAACCTAAAATTCAACCAAGTAAAATTTAAAGATCTAATTGGGTTTATTGAACAATTCATGAACCAGGCAGGATCCCATCTAGCAAGCACAGAGGAGCTTTGAGGAGCTATACAACATGGGAGGCTTTTATAGGTAGAAAGGGGGAAAGAGAGTTTTGTTTCAGGCTTAGGTAAATTATCTATGGGGATGGAAGGGAGTAGATTACCTCATTAGTGCTGACCGGAAAGTTCTGGACTGACTAATTAAGCCTACCTTCCTGGGGGAGTTGTAACTACATTTAAGTTAAGTACTAAGTCTTGGTTTATTGATGTGGAGCTTAGTCCAAGTGACTCCATTTCGGGCCCAGTGTTTCTTTTTCCACCAACTCTTCACTTTTGATCAGACTCTCAGCTTAATGGAGAGAAGTGATCAAAATTTAAGATAGTGCCACTCTTAGCTATCATTCTAGTTCTCAAAGCTTTGTTTGATTCCTTGTGTGGTATACACAAGTCATAATATTTTTGGGTAATTCATGTGACATTCACAGGGTCACCACGTCAGGTTCACAGTCTTTAAGTAGTCATTCTATTCCTTCTTTTTCTGCCATTTCAGTCTTAGGGAGATCATTTGCTTAATGGTTAGTGGCTGCAAACACACATATAAAGCTTTTGAGAGAATACAATGCTTTGGAGATTTATTATGATTATAATGAGCAGAATAATTTTCAGAGTTTGGGAGGGCACTTCAGAGCCATGGTCCCCAAGACCCAAACCAAAACCAATCAAAATTAACTAAGCAAAGAAAATCATAGGTTGATCTACCATCTAACTACATCATCTTCCGTTTGCTTGGAGGAGAAATCTTTAAAAAATTTCTATGAAGCTCTAAATGTCAGCTTCCAATCTCTGACCAGCTATTGACCATAGAGCTACCTAATAAAAAATCTTTTTAAATAACTGTCGATTTTTAAGCTGGACAAACAGTAAATATTTCTGGTAATACTGAATGATGTCTTGGACTCAAGAGATGTCCCCAAAGAGAATGAAAAATATATCTTGTTTTTCTGTCTCTACTGGGTACTACTGACAGAGATCTAAGAGAGCTGACTCTGGTGGGAATTTTAAGTTTAGGTTCCCCTTAGCTGCTAAGTGTAATAAAGTAGAATTTACCAGAAAAAAAAAATCCCTCAGTCTCACCAACTTTGGGAGAAGGCCATATGGGTGTCCTCCTTTGAAGGAAGATATGAGGGGGAGTATAAGACCATTAACCTGGTGACTTTTGTTTATAGTTGTGTAGTCTTCCTTGGGGGAAAAACAGTTCAGACAGAGGATTACTAGAATGAATGCATGAGTAAAGGAAGAATGGGAACACTAGGAGTTATGCTAGTCACATAGTCTTTTGTTTCATGTGCCTCATATATTTTTTTTAAAAAAATTATTATAGTTGATTTACAATATTCTGTCAATTTCTTATGTACAGCAAAGTGACCCAGTTATACATTTATATACATTCTTTTTTCACATTATCCTCCATCATGTTCCGTTATAAGCAATTAGATATAGTTCCCTGTGCTATACAGCAGGATATCATTGCTTATCCATTCCAAATGTAACAGTTTGCATCTACTAACCCCAAACTCCCAGTCCCTTGCACTCCTCCACCTCCCTCTTGGCAACCACAAGTCTCTTCCATGTCCATGAGTTTGTTTCTTTTCTGTAGATAGGTTCATTGGTGCCATATATCAGATTTCAGATATAAGTGATATCATATGGTATTTGTCTTTCTGTTTCTGACATCACTTAGTATGAGAGTCTCTAGTTTCATCCATGTTGCTGCAAATGTCATTATTTTGTTCTTTTTTATGGCTGATTTTTTAAGTTTTTCATTATCCTTTTACAATAAATATTCAATAAAGCTCTTTTGAATTTTGAAGCCTCTTTTGGAGGCTTCCACATACCAGCTAAAATAAGGTACCCCATTCTGTTTGATTTGGAAGCCCTTTCTTTTAAGTACACTTTTAAGATAATCTTATCTAATTGGAATGTTCCTTGTAATGCCCATCATAATTCCCCTGAGGGCTGGCAGCAGTTCGGTCAGACCCTAGCTGCTACCCCCATTTCTTTCCTACTGTATTTTGAGGCCCCCATCCAGATGGTTACCAGGCCAAGCTTTCAGGACACAGATTTTGGCATTTTTTGTAGATATCTACCACTTCTGGAATTACAGTTCTTAAGACATAAAATAAGTAGGTGTGTTAGAAGGTGGCACATTTGACTCTAGAAATTAAAGATCTCAACTCTTTCGGCTAACCTTCAACTACACAAAACAAGACAAACATGTGCACCTTAATCTATGTACAGTAACCAATTAACAGTAACGAATCACTGCAGTCCGGCCAAGAAGGAGACCCTGTGTGCACCACCATTAACTCTCACTGTGGAACCTGGGACTGGAGGAAAGAACTGACAAACAGACCTCAGATAGAGTCTGCAGACTGATTCCAAACAAGCGGGAAACTGAATCTGCTACCAGCAGTTCCCAACGTGGAATCTTGGGACAGAATCAAGAGTAAGGGTTTCCAATTAAATGTGGAACTGTGGCTCCAACTACCAGCAGTTCCCAATGTAGAAATAGTAATTTCAGACAAATACGGAATTGACTGGAAGACCAATTAGATTGGGAGCCCAATGCAAAGAGGCAAGAGCTCAGAACCAAGAAGGAACTTACCCACAGCCTTCAGAAAAGGCAGGAAAAGCTGTGAACTCAACAAGGGATGTAGTACTATGCCTGCATTTCTTACTGTCCCTGAATGCTCTTAGAATTTCACTTCAGATCCCATGTTGCCACCAAAACTGTTAAAAAACTAAAAATTCAACTGAGAAAAATTGGCTTTATTGAATGATTCATGAATCAGGCAGCATCCCTCTAGCTAGTAGAGAGGAGCTCTCTATAAAATGAATCTTTTATAGGCAGAAGGAGGGAAAGAGTGGATTGTTTCAGGCTTATGTACCCTACCTCTGGGAGATGGAAATGAGTTACATCACAGATTAACTTATTGATGCTGACCAGAAAATTCCAGATTGACCATTCCCAGGAGATTGTAATAGGTGAGCTATTGAGTCTTGGTGTACTGATGTGGGGCTTAGCACAAGTTACTCTATTTTGGGGCCAGAGTTTCTTTTTTTTTTTTTTAACACTTCCACACAACAGACTGCAGTTTGTAGCACTATTGAGATAGGGCCAAATTGCCTACTATTGTGATGTATACATTTAATAGCAGCTTATGCACAACCCTATTTTCAGAATGAGTTATAAGCAGGAAATCTCTTATCCTCATATTTCTAAAGATCTGTGGTTCATAACATGATATATGATGAATGAGGTGTGCAAGAAGAATATTCAAAATTATTGTGCTCATTTCAATGTAAAAGTTGAAGTCTAAATAAAGCACTCACATTTTAAACATACTTATAAAAGTAAACAATTTCATTTTTCTCTATTTTCTAAATTTTACTAGATTGTTCCAATGTGGTACAAAATTGCAGAGACAGAGGAGAGGCTCATGGAAAGACTTTTATATTGCAAATTTAAAGGTATTAGTTGTAGTTTTGATTCTACTGCTTTCTAGTGGGGTGATCTCGTCCATACATGTTAATGTGTCTGTATGTATTAACTCGGATTTGACAAGAAGAAATAATGATAAACCAATGTCATACGATTTTAGTGAGAATTAAATCAATAGCCTACAATCTGTGAAGGGGAAATGGTAAACTGCACAGTGCTAGACCAGTGACTACCTTTAGCTTTGGTTGTTTCTGAATTATTAAACAATTGATTCCGAATATACAAACAAAACTTCAAAATGTTTGAAAACTAAATACTGAAATCCACTAAGAGTAACAGGAGAGGAGTAACTGGAAGAAGAAATTCTAATAGTATGCCACTCACCACCTGTTGTTATGTGAAAGAGAGTGAATGAGAGAAAAAAAAAAAATGAAGCCCTTCACTGTCAAATAACACTAGTGCACAAGACAGAAAGCCTGTGTAAAGATGCTTTATCACCATATTTCTCATCTCATACTTTAGTCAATAAATGTATGAATTGATAGTTATGGCTCAGAAAATTTAAAAATGGTAGAGGTATTCATTCTGAGGTAAGTTTAGAAATATCAGCCAGAACGTTTTAGCAGAAAAGAGAATTTTAAAGATAGCTACCAGTGAGAAGCAGCAAAATGATAATTTCTTTAATTCTAATTATTTTTACTATTTATTAGAGGTTACATGTAAATAACTTATGGTAAATTGATAGTCAAACACCACCACATTTAAGTCCATAAAACACTTGTAAAATTTAAAATGGGGTCTGTCTACAGCAGCCATTAAGCTCAGTTTTAGCAGAGAATAGAAGATATTTCCAATCCTGCTCAGAGTCAGCTTGAATATGTGAAGAAAGATACAAAACTAAACTGTGAACTAAAATCACATTTTTTCCTTTTACTTTGAAAAAAGATTATTTGAGAAAACATCAAGCATAACTTTAAAAAAAGATTAAAGGCACAAAAGTGAGTGACATTGATGGGGAATTGCAAATAGTTGCCAAACTGGAATTCAAAACCATGTCTAAATTTTTAGGAGTTAAAAGAAAAAACCAACAATGAAGATAATTGGTATTTCCTGAGCTTAAGGAGTAGCCTCAACAAGACATATGGTTTCATTTTGGGGTCTCTAGTTTCTTATGAAAATATTACTATTTCTGTAAGAGCCATCATTTAAGGGGATGGGAAAAATAACTAATTAAACCAGAGTTAGTTTGGCTGATTTTGATTTCATCTTATCTTTTGGTTTTCATCTTTTTAACGTAGTAAATAAGTGTACTCTTTGAAAAAAAAGTTCTATTAAATAGGGAAAAAATAAAGTATTTAAAAATCATATTGCCTGAAATACATCCCAAATTGTATGTTTTTTAAAAAAATTATAAATCTCAAACTTTTTTTCATTACTAATAAGTTTTATCCATTTTTAATTTACAAGTATTTTATGAACTAGAATGTGCTATTTCTTGAATATCAATTTACTGCAAGTTATTTACATGGCAATTTGTATAAGTACCAAAAATAATTGCCCCAAAGCTATGGCATCATATAATCAGGACATATGATGCCATATGTTCTATGACACATGCATTCCAAACAACTAAGCAAAGACTTCAAAGTTTTTCAAGGGAAGTGGTGTTTTTGAGGGATAGTGGTTTAGTTTTCTTTCTATTCCCAACCCTATCATGATTTTTTAAATCTAGAGCCACCTCATCTTAGTTCTTAAACACCTTGACATCAAAAGGCATTATGCTAGGCTGATTATACAGAATATATATGGCATCTTATCCTGCTACTACAATGGTTTACTTGGTGTGGTAGTTCTACAAATATACATGAACAATTCTTAAAACAGATTATATTTCATGCTAATAAGTAGAAATACATATAAAATACAAGAGGAAATTCTTACTGTGTCAGTACATAGCTTCAAAGAATTAAACTACATTTAAAAAATAGATCAGAGGAGTTGTTTCCATCCATTCAAAAGTTGATTTTCCAAGAATATGTCATATTGCTCGTTGCTACCCCTAAATATTGTATACGTACATATATGTAATATTGCATTTTATAACATTTATAATGTATATGTTATAACCATATAACACATATAACTGATACAGTCACAGTTTCCTTGGTCCCCGACTTGCCATAGCAAAGCATTTGAATGGCAGACATTTCACAAATTTATTAAAGTAAAAGTACGTTTTCAGATAGGGAGAGAGAGGATTCACATGTGCACAGATTAAAAAGAGGGGCCCCACTCACTCTGCAATTGTCTTTATACCCCACATTGTGGACCGGAGTGGGGACCCAAATTGATCTTCTGATTGGTCTTGGGCAGGATACCTTTTTTTGCATGGGAAACAGGTTATGTAGAGGGGTGGTGAGGAATGGGTGACATTCCTTCTCTAGGAGGGAGTGAGCAGCCCAGGCTGCTCAAGGTGAGGGAAGGGGCATTACCACAAGACATGGCCAGAGGCTTTGGGGTTTGACATCCTTGAAGGGGACTTGAAGCCTACAGCAAAACTACCACAACAATGTTTGTTTTAATTCAAATAAATTGACCCTGCTTGTATAGTCAAAGAAGACCCTACTGTCCTCCTTTCTACTTCCGACCTAAATTATTAGGAATTACACCCCAAAATAACACTCTTTACTATAGTATACTCTTGGATTAACACAACGAACAATTTAGGAGTTTTCTAAACCTTCCTCTCTTAAAGATATTCTGGTTCCAAATTTGTTTCAGTTGGATCTTGAAGTAAAAAAACCAAACTTTTCCATTAGTAAAATGAGTTTCCCATTGTAGGAAACTATAGAAAAAAGTGCTAAAGAAGAAAACTTTAATGAAAAATACTTCAACATGAGAATGGCAAAGAGAGAGGAAAGGACGAAAATCTTTATAGTGGCTCCCATTACCTCCCAGATTTTTTTCTCTTTTATTCCCCTAAGATTCAGTAAATAAGGTCAAATCCATTGAATAGGCTGTTTATTCCAATGAACCTACACTGGAACAAGCTTTCTTGAATAGTAACTGGGATAAAACTATGTAGTTTAATTTGTCTCATGAAATTGATTTTGAATCTTTCTCTCTATTCAACAGGAAAGACCAAAATCTACCCAAAATATTTATAGTGAATTAAGTGCTAGTACAGCCTTGACTTTGGACTTCCACTACAGATAGGAAGTGCTCATCTTAAAACTCAGAAACAGGAAAGCGTATGTGAAAAAAAAGAACAAATTTTGCATATTCACATGTATGAATAGTTTTGTTTGAATTTTTTTGGTAAAGTTTCCAAAAAAACAACTCTGTTATTGCCAGTTCATTAACTTATTCTTATCTTTCTATATGTAAATCACTCAATAATTATGTAGTACTACCAGAAAGTAACAAAATTTAGAGCCCTTCCTATGAAAATAATGATTTCCAGCTAACTTATAAACAAGTTTTGTGTTAATACATCTTTCCTTTTGTGGTTCTCTCTCATTAAGACATCCTTAGTTGGGCACAAAAAGTCTTCGGTTAAAAAGCTCAGCTCTGAACCAGTGTGGTTATTTGGGTCTGGTCAACACAAACAACATTTGCTGTGGCTATTTGAGTTTTTATTTACCTTTGCAGCATTTGTTCCTCTGATCCTGAGGTTCTCAGAAAAAGAAAGGAATGTTCTGGGATTTTTATAGACATTTGCTTTCTTAGGTTAGCAGTCACCATTAACTCCAGGTTTGTTTCCTCTGGGCTGTTTCTTACTAATTAGCTTGCCTTTGTGTGATTTCTTTTATGCATATGGCACTCACAGATCTTTGAAAACTTGAAAAGCAAATACATACACATGGTCGTGAATCCAACATGCATTCAACTTGCCTATGAAGAATATGGAAATTTTAAAAATAACAGAGCTATTTGGATGAACCCCAAAGCATTTACAAACAGTAAACATTTTCTACCCAGGTTTATTGAGGATGATACTTTTGTGTTGTAAAAGTTATAAAATTAAAAATAAATTTAGAATGATAAATCAGAATCTGCTAGAAGGGATGGGATGGAGCCACAAATGAAAAGAGGCTGTTGCAAGGAAATAGGAATGAAATACTATGTGGATTTATTCAAGGGACATAGATTTATAGTGAATAAGAGTTACATTTAATTAAATAAATTATTTAATCAGAAAAGGATTATTGCCTGTAATTTGGGGCATTTTCTTTTCTAGGAAGGAAGTGTGAGGCTAGGTGGGGGGAGACTTGCAAAGAAATAGAAGTTTTGTTCCCAGGGACGAGATAATTATTAGAATAATTTCACAGACAAAGCTCTGGTCTAAAAATAAGGGAAATACTAAGAACCTAATAAGAGAATGGCCACTATCGCTTGAAGAAATAGCTAATTGGTCAATATGATCAATAATTGGAAGAGTATTATTATCTTAATAATCATACCCCCCCCGGGTGAATTTTTACATGTACTCCCATGGACTCTTGATGCTTTCTCCTTCCTGATCCCATAGAACACTGAAGTCTGATATAAACTTCTATGGTGACATTTAACATATTTTTTTTTGACTCTTGGATTTATTTTTTTCATCTTTTCCAGGTGATTACAATAGAATCTGATGCACAGTAGGTTCTCCAAAATATTTCTTAAATTAGAGAAATCAAGTTCATCTGTACTGCTTGTTATAATACAACTATATGTTTATGAGTTTTTATGCCATATATTCCTTACCTTATAGAAGTTCCATTGGAGAATACAAAAATTAAATCCAATTATGTTCAGGAGAATGAGAAAACAAACCACAGGCTGGGAGAAAATATTTGCAAGAGACACATCTGCTCAAAGACTGTTATCCAAAATATACAAAGAACTCTTAAAACTCAATAATAAGAAAACAAACAACCTAATTAAAAATGGACCAAAGACTTTAATAGGCACCTCACTAAAGAAGATATACAGATGGCAAATCAGCATATGAACAGATGCTCTATATCACATGTCATTAGAGAAATGCAAATTAAAACAACACTGAGATACCACTACAAACCTACTAGAATAGCCAAAACCTGGAACACTGGCAACAACAAATGCTGGTGAAGATGAGGAGCAACAAAGATTCTCATTCATTTCTGGTGGGAATCTAAAATGGTACAGCCTCTCTGAAAGAGTATTTGGAGACTTCTTAGAAAACCAGCATATTCCTATCATATGATCTAGCCATTTCACTCCTTGTGTTTACCCAGAGAGCTCACAATATAGAACCACACAAACCTGTACCATGATATCTATAGCAGCTTTGTTTATAATTCGCCAAACTTGGAAGCAACAAAGATGTTCTTCCGTAGGTGAATGGAAAAATAAACTATAATACACTCCAACAATAGAATATTATTCAACATTAAAAAGAAATGAGCCATGAAATCATAAAAAGACATAAAGAAAATTAAAATGCGTATTATTACAAAGTGAAAGAAGCCAACATGAAAAGGCTATGCATAGTATGCTCCAATTATATGACATTCTGGAAGAGGCAAAAATATGATATAAAAAAATTAGTGGTTGTGAGGGGTCAAGTTGAGGGGGGGACGAATTGGTGCAACACAAAGGATGATGGATACAGGTCTTTATATATGTGTCCAAACTCATAGACTACACAACAGCAAGAGTGAACAGTAGTGTAAACTATAGATTTTGGTTGTTTTGGTTGATTATGTTGTGCCAGTGTAGGTTCATCAATTATATGAAAGAACCACTCCGGTGGGAGATAATTGATAATAGGGGAGGCTATCCACATGTGGGGAAAGGGCTGTATGGGGAATCTCTGTTCTTTTTCAATTTAGCTGTGAACCTAAAATTATTCTAAAAATACTCTTAATAAAAAAAATTTGCAATGCTATTATGATTTGCACAAATAATTGAGAGAAATAGGGAGAAGTAAATAACATGACTTTAGGGCTAGAATCTTTGCCCTTTTTAGGTTGGAACAATAGAATATTAATAGTTGTGAGTATTAAGAAGCTTATTTTGGGGGCTACATGAAGGATAAAGCTAGAATTTTACAACAGAAACTAAGAAATTGGGCCAGGCTGGAGGCAGAGTTGTCCGAAAACCTTGAGTGGATTCTTGCTATACAGTTTGCATTTGGGAGAGTGTAATGAATAGAGACCAAGCAGAGAAGATTTAACTGAGCTGTCTGTATGGCTGAATGTCCTTGACACACGAGTGGGACCTGGGACCTGATGGATGTGTTTTGCTACCACACAATCAAAATAACTAGTATATTTAAACCTCTGCCACTTAGCAGAGCTTTCAGGTTAATTTAATTGGATTGATACATTTTAATCAACAGCATAAATGAGGCCTACCCATATGTGGACAACCAATTAAAATTTTTATGGCTGTTTTCTAAGATAAGTAGTGTGAGCTAAATGCAAGTAATTACAGGTTTGCAAATAAGGAAAAATATATGTGCACTGTAGTTGAACTGACATGGTGATTTTGATAATTGGTTATGTAGGTGGACAATGGGAATTTTGGCTTGGCACATGCTCGTAAAACAACAAAGAATCTTTTTATATTACTCTCGTGCTGTCATTAGTGTTGATGGTGCTGCTACAGGATGAACTGGGAAGTAGGGTCCAAAAGTTTTGATGAAACATTCTTAAACCAACCCAGTTGGTAATTTGATCAGCAGCACTGATCTTTTGAATGCCAAACTCAACAGTAATAGGTTCCATATGAAATAAGTAAGGCAAATAGCATGTGAACACAAATACATTCAGAGAAAATTTAGGTCATTCCAGATCCTTTGTCCTCTCATTTTGGCTCTTTGCTTTCTTGCTTTTCATATCTTGCAGGTCCAAGGACAGTGGCAACCATTCTGTGAGTCCTTTCTTTCTTTAGCCAACCTTAAAAGTCAAGATGAAGAAATACGATTTTATTAGATTTGCTAAAATGTTTTAATTGAGAACACATAAACTCATTTAGAATATATGCAGTTTAACCCACAATTTGAAAGAAAAATAGTCATAACTATTTATTCTCTGGGCCTAATGAACTCTTTGAATTTAACTTTTAAAATGGTTTAAATCATTGTATCTAGAGAATTCTTAAATTAAAACTTTAATTTACTGATTTTTTATGAAAATTAAATCATAATTTAGTCATAGCCAACTCTCAATTATTAATGGTAGTATCAGACATGTATTGTTTTAATCAAGTAAATTTTGGCATGTTACTTGATAAAACATCAAATATAGTCAGACATCCTTCTAGCAAAATGTGATGGTCTAGGTTTTTGTGAATAATTTTGTGTCATAAAGTCCTTTTTCCTGCTGGTTGGCTAACCGCATGAGAAAAAAATATTACCTTTTGTCCTTGGAAGTGTATTGCTTACTCATTAATTTTCAGTTTGAAAAATTCTTGTTAAGTTACCATCAATCTAAAGAGCTAAAGTCTGAGATTTTTCTTATATGATCAATTTTACCACCATAGAGTAGTAGAGAATGCTGTTCTCTTTCCCTTTGCATTCATCTTCTGATTTGTCTAATGATTAAGAAATATCTTTCTTGGGGAGCTCCTGTTGTGGCTCAGTGGAAATGAATCCAACCAGGAACCATGAAGTTGAGGTTTCAAACCCTGGCCTCGCTCAGTGGGTTACAGATCAGACATTGCCATGAGCTGTGATGTAGATTGCAGACATGGCTTGGATCTGGCATTGCTGTGGCTATGGCGTAGGCTGGTAGCTATAGCTCCAATTTGAACCCTAGCCTGGGAACCTCCATATGCTGTGAATGCGGCCCTATAAAAAAAAGAAAAGAAAAAAAAAAAAAAGAAATATCTTTTTCTGTCAGTTTTCTCCTCTTTGCTCAGATAGGCAAGAAGAAAAATGCAGAGATTTTACTGTGTTCAATGAAAGCTAAAAGCAGACTACAAAAAAAAAATAATGACAGGCAGATTTCCTTTATGTCTTCTTGAAAGACGATGCATTATTTTGGACAACACAGTAAGAAAGCTGAAGAATAACAGTTTACTACACTTTTGGGTTATCTTTCTAAATGTTTCATCAGAATGCTTTATTCTTATTATTTTAGTATTTTTAGGATAGTTGAGAAAAACTGATGCATAATGAAGAGAAGAAGTGAAATAATTTCTAGAATTATGGAATATAAAAATATTTCAAAGTATATGAAAAATACATCATTAGTTTCACATATCTTTTAATCTTATTTTTTTTAAACAAAGGCATCCAGTACACTCACATGGTAATTAAAAAATAGAATGGGAGTTCCCGTCGTGGCGCAGTGGTTAACGAATCTGACTAGGACCCATGAGGTTGCAGGTTCGATCCCTGGCCTTGCTCAGTGGGTTAAGGATCCGGTGTTGCCATGAGCTGTGGTGTAGGTTGCAGACGTGGCTTGGATCCCACATTGCTGTGGTTCTGGTGTAGGCCGGTGGCTACAGCTCCGATTTGACCCCTAGCCTGAGAACCTCCATATGCCACAGGAGTGGCCCAAGAAATGGCAAAAATAAAAAAATTTTTAAAAATGAAAATAAAAAATAGAATGAGTTTTATTCTGTTAAAAATTTTAGGTGTGAACTTTGGAAATCTTTGAGAAAGAATGACTCATGAAATATCAACTCTTTAAAAATGCTCAAAAAAGAAACTCAAAAGTTAAAATTGTGTCTAAGGACCCCCAAGTCTATTAACTCTCAAGGTATGAAGCCAAGAGCTATGGATACACACGAACCAATAAACAATGTAACAATGAAAGATTGTGTACTGAATGCATTTGCTAGGATGCTCTGAAATTTTGGCAGAAAAGTCAACTTCTATATGACATAAACTAACAATGTACTAATAAACTGTATATACCCAAACAAATTATGATTTCCTTATGTTTTAAAAGGTCCGGGTGTTGAAAAATAAGAAATCTAACCTTTGGTGTTAAGTAGGAAAGAGCTCATATAAAGACTCTTGTTTTATTGTATATCATGATTCTGGCTTTCATGTAAGTCCAATTTTGAATTACTTTAAGTTTAACCCTTCTTTATAAAAGTAAGATTATGTAGCATGATCTGAGTAATACAAAGAATTTCATGTCTAAACTATTTTCTTACCCAATTGTTCTGGAAATGTTGTCTGTCATTTCACCATTAGCAGCTAAATTCTTTAGTTATAAAAAATTCTTAAGGAGTTCCTGTTGTGGCTCAGTGGTTAACGAATCCGACTAGGAACCATGAGGTTGTGGGTTTGATCCCTGGCCTTGCTCAGTGGGTTAAGAATCCGGAGTTGCCGTGAGCTGTGGTGTAGGTTGCAGATGCAGCTCAGATCCCACATTGCTGTGGCTCTGGCGTAGGATTGGCAGCTGCAGCTCCAATTAGACCCCTAGCATGGGAACCTCCACATGCTGCAGGTACAGCCCTAGAAAAGGCAAAAAGATTAAAAAAAAAAATGCGCATTTTAAGAGGGATAATTTAATTTGTATGTAGATTGCATGTTCCAAAAAAGAATTTGGGGTTTTTGCCTTTAGGAAATAGATATTTTATTCATTGATAAGTAGAAACATACATTTTTGAAGTATGGGACAAAGCCTTCTGGAGAGCAGAGATTCTGTATCCCATCAGGGGGCCACAGCAGGATACTGAGAGCTCACATCTCAGAGAAAATAGGTGTTTTGGCAAAGGACTATTGTACAAAGAAGAATGCACTCTCACCACCACCAAGCTTTTCCACATGTCTGGTCATGCCAGTGCTTTGGCTTTCTCAGTGCCTGACAGTGCTGACTTTACAAATATGAATAGTTCTCCAAAAAAGTGTGTGTGTCTGTATCCCAGAAAGCGTTCCGAAACCACAGTGGTGATAAGTGCTTCAGTTGTGACACGAACCTCAATCTCTTCAACCAAGTTACAAAGAAAGGATCTTAATGCTATACTGCTTGCTTTGTTTCTTTTCTACCTTTAAGAATAAGGAAGAGGAGAGGAGGAGGAGGAGGGAGGAAAGGGAAAAGGAAGAAGTCTTTAAAAATTATTTGAATCAGGTTTTGGAGAACTTGAAAGAGGAAATATAGATGTCATTTTGCACTGTCGGTTAGATACACAAACTGATATGGTTGCCATCATCTTTTAGGAATCATACAGCGATCACTTGCCAGACTGGGGATAAAGCCAACAGTAGCTCTGTGTATTCCGGTTTAGCTCGCATGATATATTCATCTTGAACAGTAGGGGGTAAATTTGCTAAATAGGCCACTGGGGATCCCCACAAATCCCATTAGCTGGTAATAGGATTTGTGTGCATAAATTCTCTTGCCCTGAAAATTTAGATTTTGGTGTTTAATTTTCTGTATGACCTGCATACCCATTTGTGTAAATTAGAAGGAATTTCTCTGGGAAATTTCACATAGTTCTTTTTTCCCCCTTTTGTTTATTCTTTTCTAAAAAGACAACTTTTTTCCAGAGGCTAATCTTTGAAAATTTCTTTAGTGTCTGAAAGCATCCAAGGAGAGCTTATGTTGTAGAAAAAGTCTTGAAATACAGCTATTCACATTTGTTAGCTTATTACAAAAGGCTCTAAGGAAACAAAGTAACCCATTTCTTTTGCTATACTTTTAAACTATTAGAACAAGCAACATTATATTCATATATTTTAAAAATACTGTAATGTTTATTAATTTTTATACAGTCAACTTAAGATCACTTTTGTTTGCCTACAGTGGGTATCTAAGATAATTTTACCAATTTCGATTTTTCTGAGAAAAAAGTTTGTGTCTGGATCCAAAGGCTAATCGAGGATCATGAACTTTTCAAGTGATGACGGTTAAGAAAAAAGCAGTATATTTCTCAGCCATCCCTTATGAACTTAGGGAAGGAATATAGGAGATAAAGTCACAACTAGAAGAAAATACAGTTGATAGGCTTCTCTGAGTGTTGTTTTGAACACTCAAATCAATTCGAACCCCAAATCAAAGGAAAAACAATAGGGCTTTATTCTTGGAGCATGGACTTGTAGAATAAGGGTGGAAAGCCTGTCTGTGCCCTGTGCTTCTTTGGCTGAGTTTTACACAGTTCCATTTGATATAATAATATATGCCTTATCATTCAAATCACACTGTTTAATAGTAGCAATGACCATGAAATACAATGTCACAGGTTTAAATAAAGATAAGGAGAGTGTGATAACTGTATCATGGGATATATCTCTTTGATTAGAAAAGAGAACTGCCTACACCTGCCTCTTGTCCCAATAAATGCCTCCAATATGTTTTTCTCATTTGCCCCTCTTAACAAACTGAGAAAATAAATACCCAAGTTTTTGCAAAGGAAGACAAAGATGCTGGGAAAATTTACTCAGTTTCTCAAGTGTACACAATTGGTCCCTAGCTTCTGTAACCTGTTTCTGCCTGATTCCAAAAATGTCTCCGTTGGAGTTCCCGTTGTGGCTCAGTGGTTAATGAAGCCGAATAGGAACCATGAGGTTGCAGGTTCGATCCCTGGCCTTGCTCAGTGGGTTAAGGATCCAGCTTAATGTGAGCTGTGGTGTGTAGATTGCAGGCACGGCTTGGATCTGGCATTGCCATGGCTCTGGTGTAGTCTGGCAGCTGCAGCTCTGATTGGACCCCTAGCCTGGGAATCTCCATATGCTGTGGGAGCAGCCCAAGAAATGGCAAAACAAAGCAAAAAATGTCTCCGTGCCTCTCCAAGAGTGCAGTTGAGTGACTCCTAACCCAACCTAATTTGCAACATCCCAAGAAGTGTGATTGCTAATGCAATGGCCAATTTTAAGTCTCTGTTTCCTTTTGTTTTAGTGGCTATTCATTGGGATAATCTTAAACACTGGCTTTAAACCTCAGGTGTAAGGGACTGTGCAAGAAGAGTTGCTTATTCCCATACATGGATTTTCTGTTCTTTTTCTTAAAAAGAACCTCATATTTTCTCCATTATTATTTCAAAATTATTTTCATTTAACAATGGCTAAATAAAGGGAACCTGCAGATTGAATAGGGGAGTGACTATGTTGATCCCCTGTGGAGAGAATAGAGCGGCAAAGGGAAAAGAGACCAAATGGAAGGCCTGAAGGTTTGGTGCTGACCTCGCTCCTGTGGCGCCAGAAGAAGTGATTAACTTTGGAGCATCGCTGTATTCATTAACAATTGCTTCAATAATCCTGCATAATGCACAACCACAAGTTTTCAGCAGCACACAAAATAAGAATGCATTTATCTCATACACCAGTGGGGTGTCTTGGTGATGTTAACCTAAATTGGGCCCATCTGGAGCAGCTCTTCTCAACATGTCTGTCATCTTCCTTTGATAAGCTGGTATTCAAGGCAAGCCCTTCTCATGGTAATGGCAGAAGATTAGGGAAGCAGCTTGAAAGTCGCAAGGCCCCTTGAGGCATAGACACAGACACACCATTTCTGTTATATGTACAGAGAGCATAGACACAGACACCATCATTTCTGTCATATTCTTTTTGCCAAAGCAAATCCCATGGCCAAGCCTGAAGTCAGAGGGAAGAAAAAATGCTCTATTACTTTAGAAGGAGGTGCTCCAAACTCACATGGCAAAAGGCAGCCATATAAGAACAGGGGAAGACTTGGGGGTCCTTGGTGCAAGTTATGGCCAGCGTGATCTCTGCCTTCAGAGAAAAGGCTCTGAGGAATTGTCTGTCTCCAGGCCAGGAAGTTGAAGGATTTATCATCTGGGTAGGTATAGTCTGTTGGGTTGTATAACCCCTGTGCAACAACTCAATTGCCCACAGTTTGAGGAATCTTCAGGCAACTGTGGTAACATAGTTTGTAAGACTTACGGAGGAACTAAAGCAGCTGATGTGCTATTTAAAAGATTAAGAGGTAAGTGATATCTTGAGCAAATACCTTTTTTATTTTTATTTTTTTTAGCACCTACACTACCCTGTCCTTTTGATTTTGAATGAGAAAAGAATTTAAAAATGACCAAACTACAGAAAAATTAATATCCTATTAACTTAAACCTCTTCCATGCCATTAGGCCTTTTATTTGGTAAAATAGCTATAATCACAACTAAAATTTCATATTCATATTGTGCTTGAATTTTTATGAAATGGTCTCACATCTATTATTTCAGCTGATTCCAAATAATCCCTTTACATGAGAAAGATTGAAATTATTCACACCAAATTATATGTGAATCCACCCAGTTATGGGCATTTTGCTAGTTCTAGCCTTGTTCAAAACCTAAAGTCCTCCATTTCTCCTTCACTTCTCATTTCCCTTTTCTCTGAAGCCTTCCTACACCTCCGCATCTTTTTTGGAATCTCTCACTGATGCTAACAACTGCCCTAAATAATTGGTTCTCAGTTACCAAATCCCGTTGCCCAAGTCCCAATTTTGGCCCTCTTCCCACTTGCACGTCCCTTTCTTTGGGAGGGAGATAACAGGAGCTTGAGGTAGAGTAGAAGTAGGGAGACTAAGTGTAAGCACCCATACTTTTCACCTAGCCAAGGTTTTGAAGCTTCCCAAAGAAGGTACAAGGCCCTGTTAGCGGAAGGTAGTTGACTAGAAGTTCTTTCCAGAACAGAAAGAAAAAGGGAAAAAATACTCGTACGGTGTGTTGTGTGGGAATTGGAGGTAGCGTGGTGGCTATTTTCCCAAATAATAAAAGTAGAGAATGAAGGTGGGTGTTCTTGCTTGACTCATTTTTTTTTTTTTCTGCATCTTATATTGCCCCAAACCTTTGCACCTGCCCCATAACTACCCTAGGCCTTGGCGGTGCCTCAAAATGGGCAAGGAAAAGGCTGACTAGGTCTCTCTTTTAGAAAATATTCATATCATCTTTAAATAAAAAAGTAGTCATAAAATTTCTATGCAGGTTTATTTTGTACAGCTTCAAGGGATATGCACATAAGTTCTTTGAAAACACTGCTCTGGTTGTTGTAGGCATCCTAGAAACCATTCTCTCACACTGTGTCAAAGGCCACCATAGGTCTAGCCTTCCAGAACTGGTGGGCAGTACCACTTACTTTTATATGTGGTGTCAGAGTTCCTTAGAAAATGTGTAATTTTTTTTTTTTACACTATTAGAGAACAAAGAGAATAGTGTCTTAGGTGTCATAATCTTTGCAGGTGTTTTCTTGTGCTTCTAAGAATTCTATTTCATTCCTGATGGGTACAATTTGAGCTCCCTTGGGGAGCTACAGGAAGGAATTGCTTTTTTATCTTTCCAATGTGTTAGTCTTATGAAGAGCCCTTAAGTATATATCCATGTAAGCCTGGGGTAAACACTGAAATAGGTTTCTCTGAAAAATATGCCGTGAAATGATTTACTTCACAAACAACAATTTTTTAAAAAGTATTGGTTATTATGGAGTTTTAAGAGAATTCATAGAAACAATATCAGCACATGCTTTAAGAATAAACTTGCTAGAATTAAAATATATTTATTAATGTGGAACTCTTTATTTTATTTGCTTATGTGTTTTATGTTACTTTCTTTTAAAGATATGCAATTTTGCCATAGGACATACATACTATATTTTTAAAGGTGTGGATTTTTAACTTTATAGCTATGTAAAGATCTATTTTTACCTGCTTTAATAATATTTTCTGATCACAATAATGACAAGAATTTAATTAGCGGTTATGTGATAAATATACTGCTAAAGCACACTGACGTTAACTTCCCCAAACATGTTAAGTAAATATTTATTATTACTTACACTTTATAGATGGGTAAACTCCAGTATAGAGAGTTTGAGTCACTTTCTAAAAGTTACATAGGTCATATAAGAAAAGGCCAGATTTCAAAGCCAGAGTCAGCTAGTGATACAGGTTACTTTCTTAACTACAATGCTTTATTAATACTCAGAAATGGATGTTAAACTTTCGAGCAATGTGAGTGCAGATTGCACAGCCACAGCAATGCTGGATCCAGGTCACATCTGCAACCTCCACTGCAGCTGCGGCAACGCCAGAGCCTTAACCCATTGAGTGAGGCCAGGGATCCATATCCTTCCAGAGACAGCTTTGGGTCCTTAACCCATGGAGCCACACTGGGAACTCCAGATTGTACATTTTTAAAGTGTTTTCATCTCATCCTAGCATAGGAAATAGAAAAGCAGGTTGATACTAGAGAAAGTTGCTTTCACAGAGTACAAATAAAACAATATCTTAAGTAAAAATGCATGGGGAAAATTTTCTTTTCTCCCAACCATTTGAACACTCTCCTGTGTGTTCTAGACTTCTGTGTGATACAGAAAGGCAGCACCAACTGTTGGACAATAGGAACTATGTTGAGAGAATAATGTCATCTTATCAATGTTGTGGAAATCCATTGCTCACAAAGCAGTGGGGCCCAGGAAGAATGGCCCCATCAAGAGCAAGCTGTCTCATTGGCCCTCATTGGCCTGGGGGATTATAATAGCCTCTAATGTGATTAAGGACTCACCTCCACACAAAACAAGACAAAACAAAAAACATTATACCAGAGCCAAGGCTGGGCTGTCAGCTTGTGGAGATGGAGCCAACAGTGGGGGCTATTTATCCAACAGCGCACATGACAAAATTCAAGTCAAACCACGGGAGGGGGACACATTTTCAAATGAGGCCTCATGGATCCTACTACTTCGTAAGGGGATTTGTGGGTATCAGGCCTCATGCATGAAAAATCTACATCTATGTGACCAATTTTCCATGGGACAGAGCAAAGTATTGAATTTTTTAAAAAACTGAGTGAAACAGCGCAAATGTCTTGGCAACTTTCACAGTTTTGTTTCTCATAGCTCTGTTCTGTCAAAAATGATAGTATATTCAATAAAGGCTAAATTAAGTTTAATGGTAAACTCAGTGTAAAACGATGGTGTGATACAAAGTGAATTTAAAAAATTACAAGTTGTCTATGTTTGGTGAAATTTCCCTGATGGAAATAATATTGTTAATGACTGGAACCAGCGCAGTTCCTGGAACATAGGAAAGGCCCTTGAATGTGTCTGGAAACTGATGGAACAAGCTGCTATGAAAAGGACTTGTTTTTAATTATTAAACTGCCACTATCACGCAGATGCTCTCTGGGTAGAATTGTATAATTTTCTTTCCTTAGTGGTGCTGGAACCAGGTTATAAAATATGCATGTTTTATTTATTTATTTTGCCTTGGAATTAGTGGCTAAAGACTTCTTAATTTCACAACCTTGAGCTTGTTCATTTCCTTTCCTCTCTTTCAGAATGTGGAGGGAGGTTTTTTTTATTTTATTTTATTGTAGGAGCATAAATTCTGTGATGCCATTTTGCTCACATTAAGTTGAATTTTTGCCAGGTGTTATGTTAGATGCAGTCACTGCTGGGGATTCTGTGGGTGTTACTGAAAATTACTTGGACAGAAAAACAATATGTTGGCTTAGTACAGGCTGAGAAAGTGATGGTACAGAGGCACAAGGGACTGCTTTGCAATATGCAACAGTGGCTGAAATTCTTTCTGCACCATTTCCAATCCCAATATCTCCACTCAGAGCTTTGTCACTTTATAGTGACGATAGTTAGGCCAAAACTTCTTAGAATGATATCTTACTTTATACATTTCTCTTTCCTTAGCATGTACCTAATCCATTAATTTTTAAACACTGTTTAAAAACAGGAAGTTTCAATTTATAAAAAAATGTGAAAGCCAGTAAAGAAATTATCAGGGAACATGGAATCTTTATAAAAATAACCTTTGAAATGAAAGCGCTTTAGCCAATAATAAAAATAGAAGCTTCTCTTCCTGTTTTCTCTATTGCCTTTTTTTCCCTACCGCTTAGTATATGTCTCTTGGTTCTCCCAGTAAGGGACATAAAGAGACCATCTGTTCTTTAGCTGTTCCTCCACATCAATGACTTTCAAATCCTTTCTTTAAGTTACTCTCTTACTCTTGGTTCTGGTTCCTTAATCCAACTAGTCAAGTAGAATTTCCCATTTAGACTGACTGCTTACAGCCTACTTTACTTTTGTATAAACTTCATAGAATATACTTATTGAATTAATGCAGCTTTTATAAATTTATAATTTTAACATTTCAGACACAAGCATACATTTCTTTTATTGTCAAAAGTAAGGTGACCACCTTTCCTGGTTAGCCTGAAACTATCCAATTTTAGTTCTGAAAGGCTTGTGTCCTGAGACACATAAGAATCCCAGGCAAACCAGGGAAATGGGCCATGCTAAGAAAATAATAATTCTAAACATCCTGGCAGCCAAGGAAAAGACAAAAAGTTGCTGTTTCTCATGTAGCTCACCATTAGAAGGATTAAGATATATTGGTTTTTCCAAATGTGAGTTTGTGTATGTTGTTTGCTCATTTTATTCCCAATTACTAAATTTGAAGAAAAGTTAGGTCAAGCATTATGTAGAAGGCATTGATTAATAGGATTCTATGTCAGTTTCTCAAAAACAAACCCTCCCCTCAAAAAAACAATAACAACAACAACAACAACAGCAAATAAACCAACCAACAAACAAATGCCCCAAAGAGCTATAGCTCCTATAGGGCTAGTTAATTTTTTTTTTTTTTTTGTCTTTTTAGAGCCGCACCCTTAACATATGGAGGTTCCCAGGCTGGGGGTCCAATCTGAGCTGTTGCTGCCAGCCTATGCCAGAGCCACAGCAATGCCAGATCAGAGCTGCATCTGCAACACTCACCACAGCTCAAGGCAACGCCAGATCCTTAATCCACTGAGCAAGGCCAGGGATCGAACCCTCAACCTCATCGTTTCTAGTCAAATTCATTTCCACTGTGCCGTGAAGGGAATTCCTATAGGGCTAGTTCTTACATTGATTTTTTTTGGAAAAGAAAAGGCATATGCCTGAATTGAACTAAATGAAGGTAACTCTATGTCCATCTAAAGAGCTGATGCAACTTTCCGAGCAGTTATGTATATAAAATTTATAATTCTTAAGGAGTAAATAGCTAATGTGTCTCTCTAAGGTATCATCCTATAACAATGATTTCTGTGAGCTAGATGTTTCCCAGGACTTGAATAGAAGGTTTTCAGGTTACTTGTTTGATCAAGGGCCTCAGTGCTTAGTATTCTAACCTGCTCATGACAGATCAGCCTGTGTAACAGCTTTATGTCATCTAAAGTAGTGACTCTAAAATCCCAGGCTACCCAAATATTATTGTAACTTTTCTAGTATTTCTTTCATAACAATTTCCCAGGTTTACTCAGGAGATTGTCCCCATTTGCTAGGTATTTTTCTGGGCCTTGTTGCTTTTGTGGATGAGCCTGAACAAAACATTCATTCTTTTATTTTTTTCATCCCATGCATATTTGCTGAGCACTTACTCTGTGCCAATTACTGTTGAGGAGACCAAAGACGCAGCAGTGGGCACAACAAACATCCCTGCCATCAATGTGCCTACAATCTACTGGGCTGATATAGACAATAAACTAACAATAAGGTGGTGATCAATACTTTGGAGCAAGGGAGATTGGGAGAGTGTTTTCATTTTTTTTTTTTTTTTTTTTTTTTCTTTTTCTTTTTAAGCTTGTGCCTGAGGCATATGGGAGTTCCCAGGCTAGGGGTTGAATCAGAGCTGCAGCTGAAGACCTACACCACAGCCACAGCAATTAAGGATCTGAGCTGCATCTGGGACTTCTCCCGCAGCTTGCAGCAACTCAGGGTCCTTAACCCACTGACTGAGGCCAGGGATAGAATCCTCATCCTCACAGAGACTGTTGGGTTCTTAACCCACTGAGCCACAACAGGAACTCCTGTTTTCATTTTAAATAAGAAAGTCACATTGGATAGAGGTCTGAAGAAGAAGAGCAATTAGGTGGTAGAGGTAATAAGGGGAAGATCAGGGAACTAGTTTATCTCTTTTTTGATATTGTTTTTCTTTACCACTATGCTCTAAATACTCATTGATTGGCTGTAACAAATAGAATAATCTCAAGGCCTCAGTAAAAAATATGTACAGTTTAAACAATAAACTAGGCACAAGATTAGTCTTAGATCTTTCAGTATATTGAAATTGGAAAAGTAATTCTAATAAACAAATTTGCCCATTTTAATCTTGTGGCTACCATAGGGTGGTGTTTTCACATACAGTAGTGTTATGAAAAATACTACTGGATTAGGAGGTCAAGAAACCAAGGTTCTGATTATGGCTACATTTCTAATTAGCTGTGATAGTGTACAATCCATATTATGGTTCTATTTATATATTTTTTAAATTATAGGGAATATCAAGGTGCATCCTGTAGCAACTTCTAGTTCTAGAATGATATAATCTAAAATTCTAGAATTAAATTGTACCAATTCAAATCATCACTCTACTGTAGAGAAAAAGGATACTTTTCAAGGCCATTCTCTTCCCATCTCAGAAATTACTATCCTAATACTATTCTTTAGCAGCCAGCTAAAGAATACCCTAGAAACGTTGTTCCCTGCAATGTGAAGCAGAAAGTTCCCAAAAGAGAAAATTCCCAATAGTCTCTTTCAATAATTGTGGTAGGTAGAATTCTAATATATTTTATGACTTAAGCCCTTGTATAATCTCTTCTCCTTGAGCCTGTGAATATGATAGGATATCACTTCCAAGATTGTTACTTTTGCTATATAGGCAAAAAATAAAGGGTGTAATTTAAATTAATAAAAGACAGATTACCCTGGGTGGGCCTGACATAATAAGGTAAGATATTTAAAACTAAGATTAAGTTTTCCCTGAGTTCAGAAAAGTCTTAAAGAAGCAAGCCCCCATGAGTTTAATATCTACAAAAAATGTACTTCTGCCAAGCAAACTGAGGAGTTTGGAAATGGGTTCTTTCCTAGTCAAGCCTCCAAATAAGACCCCAACCCAGAACGACACCTGGATTGCAGTCTTGTAAAACCGGTAGTAGAGGGCCCAGCTAAGCTGTGCCCAGATTCCTTGCTCAAAAAACACTAAGATAATAAATGGGTTGTTTTGAGTCATTCAGTTTATGGTGATTTTTAATGCAGTAATAAGAAACTAGTACATCAGTAGAAATCCAACTGCAACAATAAAGTCATCTAAGAAAAAATTCAACATACATTTAAGACCAAATCTCATTTATTACAAAAGTGAAGCACTGATAATATTTTTTGTGAATTTTCTTCTAGTGTATTTCTAGGCATAGTATTTTTTTTTTCAATACCAAGTACAAAATACCAATCATGCTGGCATCTTATGGTATTTGTTCTAGCAGATGGAAAGTTTTGCTGTGGCCAGCTGGACTACACTTCTTTGTCAATATCCAGCCTTGAAGCTAATGGTTAGCTCTCTCATTCACACATGTTTCCTACATTGTAACTCAAAGTGGAACCAGAAAATTTTTGACTCACAAGACCAAAATTGAGGCACAAAAACTACAACCTAATGATATCCACTTACATCCCAAATGTAACTCTCTTAAGCCTTTCAATAATTTTTTGAAGCTTCCAAACCCATGTATTATTTATTTATTTTGCTTTACTGCTTACTTGTTTTATTTACTTGTTTTTTAATTAAAGTATAGTCGATTTACAGTATTGTGTTAGTTTCAAGTATACAGCATTGGGGTTCAGTATTTTTGCAGACTGTGCTCCTTTATAGTGTATTCCAAGATAATGGGTACAATTCCCCATGCTATACATTATTTTTGTTGCTTATATAGTTTATTTACAGTAGTCATATTTGTTAATCCCATATCCTCCATGTCCTTCCCTTCTTCCCTCTCCTCTTGGTAACCACTGGTTTATTTTCCATATTTGTGAGTCCCTTTTGCATATGAATTCATTTATATTATTCTTTTGGATTCCACATATAAGTAATTTATACAATATTTGTCTTTCTTGGTCTAATTTGTTTCACTAAGGATAATATTCTCTAGGTCCATCCATGTTGCTGCAAATGACAGATTTCATTCTTTTTTATGATCAATAATTATATATATATATGTACCTCACATCTTTATGATCAATAATTATATATATATATGTACCTCACATCTTCTTAATCCAATTGTCTGTTGATGGGCAAATGGGGGTAGATTCTATGTCTTGGATATTGTAAATAACACTGCTATGGACGTTTGGGTCATGTATCTTTTCAAATTAGTGTTTTCATTTTTTTCCAGATATATAGCTAGAAGTGATATTGCTGGATTATATGGTAGTTCTATTCTTAGTTTTTGAGGAACCTATATACTATTTTCCACAGTGGTTTGACCAATTTACATTTCAAGCAACAGTGTGTGAGGGTTCTCTTTTCTCTCTGTCCTCTTCAACATTAGTTACTGATAAACTTTTTGATGATAACCATTCTGTCAGATGTGAGATGACATCTCATTGTGGTTTTGATTTGCATTTCTTTAATAATTACTGATGTTAAGCATCTTTTCATGTGCCTCTTGGCCAACTACCTATCTTCTTTGGAGAAATCTGTATTCAGGTCTTCCATTTATTTTTTGATTGGTTTGTTTGTTCTTTTGATATTGAGTTGTACAAGCTGCCCTTGTCAGTTGCATTATTTGCAAACATTTCCTACTATTCTATAAATTGCCTTTTTTTAAAATTTTCTTTGCTATGCAGAAGCTTTCAAGTTTAATTAAGTCTCATTTGTTTATTTTTGCTTTTATTTCTTTTGCCTTAGGAGACTGATCCAGGAAAATGTTGCTGTGATTTATGTTAAAGAGTATTCCACTAATGTTTTATTCTAGGAGTTTTATGGTTTCAAGTGTTACATTTGGGTTTTTAAACTATTATAAATTTATTTCTGTATACAATGTGAGGGGATATTCTAATCTCATTTTTTTTCTTTTTTCTTTTTAGGCCCACACCTGTGGCATATGGAAGTTCCCAGGCTAGGGGTTGAATCAGAGCTACAGCTGCCGGCCTGCGCCACAGCTATAGCAATGCAGAATCCAAGCCGCATCTATGACCTACACCACAGCTCCACAGCAACATGGGATACTTAACCCACTGAGCAAGGCCAGGGATTGAGCCAGCATCCTCATGGATCCTAGTTGGGTTCCTTAACTACTGAGCCATGAAGGGAACTCCTAATCTTAATTGTTTTAAATCTGGCTGTCCAGTTTTCCCAGTACCACTTGTTGAAGAGATTATCTTTTCCCTATTGTTTATTTTTGACACCTTTGTCATAGATTAATTGACTATAGGTACATGGGTTCATTTCTGGGCTCTCTGTTCTGTTCCATTGATCTATGTGTTTGTGCCAAAATCACACTGCCATTTTGATTACTGTAGCTTTGTAATATAGTAAGAAGTCTGAGGGTGTTATGCCTCCAGTTTTGTTTTTTCTTAGGCTTGCTTTGGGAATTCAAGGTCTTTTGTGATTCTTCATAAATCTTAGGATTGCTGGTTCTAGTTCTGTAGAAAATGTCATGGTTTTTTTAATAGGGATCACATTATATTCTGTAGTTTTCGAAGTATAGGTCTTCCACCTCCTTGGTTAAGTTTATTCCTAGGTATTTTTTGGTGTGCAATTTTAATAAGAAGTTAATTTTTTTCTTTCTGATATTTCATTATTAGTGTATAGAAACAATAGATTTCTGTATGTTAATCTTGTATCCTATAACTTTGTAAAATTCATTTACTACTTCTAACGGTTTTTGGGTGAAGAATTTAGGGTTCTCTATATAGAGTACCATGTCATCTGCAAATAGTGACACTTTTATCTCTTTACTTCCAAATTTGTAAACCTTATATGTCTTATCTGATTGCTGTGGCTAGGACTTCCAATACTATGTTAAATAGAAGTGATGAAAGTGGGCATTCTTATGTTGTTCCTGAGTTTGGCAGGAAGGCTTTCCACTTTTCACTGTTGAGCATTATGTTAGCTATGGGTTTGTCATAAATGGCCTTTAATGTTGAGACATGTTCCCTCTATATCCATGATGAAAGTTTTTAATCCTCAATGGATGATGAAATTTGTCAAGTGCTTTTTCCATGTCTGCTCATGATGATAATCATGTAATTTCTATCCTTTCTTTTGTTAATGTAGTGTATCACATTGATTTGTGAATGCTGAACTATATTTGTGCCCTGGAACAAATCCAACTTGATTATAGTATATGGTCTTTTTATGTATTTTTCAATTTAGTTTGATAATATTTTTTTAAGGATTTTTGCGTCTATGTTCGTGGAAGATATGAGCCTATAATTTTCTTTTATGTCTTTCTCTGATATTGGTATTCGGTAATGGTGTCCTCGTAGACTTATTTTGAAATTGTTTCCACCTCTTCAAATTTTTGGAATTGTTTGAGAAGGATAGGTATTAGTTCTCCTTTATATGTTTGATAGAATTTTCCTGTGATTCTGCCTGGTCAGGACTTTTGTTTCCTGGGAGTTTTTTTTTTTTTTTTAATTATAAATTCGTTTCACTGCTAGTCTGTTAGATGTCTGTTTCTCCTTGACTTAGTCTTGGCATCTTGTATGTTTCTAGAAATTTGTCCATATCTTCTAGGTTATCCAATTTGTTAGCATATAACTATTCCTAGTATTCTCATGTGTTTTTATATCTGGGTGACATTGGTCGTTATTTCTCTTCATTCATTTCTTATGTTGTTTATTTGTGTTGTTTCTCATTTCTTATTGGTGAGCCCGGCCATAGGTTTATCACTTTTGTTCATCTTTTCAAAATACCAGTTCTTGGTTTCATTGATCTTTTTGATTGTTTTGTTTTTTTTTTTTTTCTTAAACTATTGTTTTGAATTTCTTTCTGTTTGAATTACCTAGTATGGTTTCTATTTTCCTTAGTGATCCTGATACATTAACAATACATACTTACTGACACATGAAAATAATCGAATTGGCACTAATCAGCTAGATAACTAATTACTGTTATTTTATTATAATTGATAGTCATAAGTGAAAACACAATTAAAAATTTTAATATGTAAAGGTTTTAATTTATATTGATACTTTCTCTGACTTCACATTAGACTTGGCCAATCTCAAATGTTAATATATCTTGTTTATAACTTTTTATCTGAGAAATCTTTGGTGGGAATAATTTAGTTTAACAGTTTCTGGGATGTTGCACATAAAATAGCTTAATCTCACAATTTCTCAATTCCCTCATTGCCCTTCACTTCTGACAGAATCACCTCTTGGAGTGACAATTCTAAAATAAACTTAGGTCTTCTATATTCCCTTAGCCAAAAGGCTAGTTTAATTCTGAGGACATACTATTCATTCTTTGGTTATTAGTTTTCTTAATGGGCTTTACAGTTTTACAAGAAAAAATACATAACTAAACATGGCATATAGAACATTTACAAGTGAATAGAGTAATTTTATTTTTATTTGAGGTATAGTTGACATATAACATTTTATTTGTTTCATGCATACAGCATAATGACTAGGTATTTGTTTATATTACAGCATGATCACAATATTCCAATAAACATCCATCAACTCATATAGTTATAATTTCTTTTTGTGATGAGAACTTTTAAGATTCGTTCTCTTAGCAGCTTTCAAATATGCAATACAGTATTACTAACTGTAGTCATTGTGCTGTACATTATGTCCTTAGGACTTATTTATTTTATAACTGGAAGTTTGTTCCTTTTGGCCAGAAGTACTTTTTATAGTGCGAGAGAGAGATAGAGAAGCATACCTCTTCTGAGATGCCTGAAATCCACATGTAGGTGCCTAAATTCTCTTTTACACTTTAGGACTCTGATGTTTGTCACACAGCTTTCATGTAACTAATGCTATAGAGACAATATTTCAAAACTTTATCCTCATTCCAAATATTTACATAAACAAATATTCAATATACACCTCCAATTAGACTTTAATCTGCCCTTGCAGACTGAGTGGTATAGCTATGTCTATTAACAATCTTACAGTTCTCAGGACTTAACTAGCTTGCATTGAGCAGACTAGCTCACCCCAATAGACAAGTGAAAAGAAGGCTATTCAGAGAAAGACCATCTTGGGGTCCTAAATATGAAATCTGCTATCTGACACAGTGAAGAATAATCACTTAGCTATCTCTTTTAAGCTTCATTTCCCCCCTACAAAAGGTTATTCTCTGGCCCAATAGTTCAGTTCACATCAGTATAATGTAAATCTTTGATGTTTAAAGCTGCTTTATGTTCTGCACAGAAATTTGACATTTGCATCACTCTATGTGTGTGCTGCAGTAGTCAAACAATAAATTTATGGCTTAAATAGGGATCAACATATTTAGTAGAGACATCTTATTTATCATGCCTAAAGTATAATTCAAATGGAAATCTGAAAGCTTTATATCAGAACTTCTGGAAGAAAAAAAATAAATGAAGTGTTTTTAATAACAAAAGTTTTAGTTTATGTGGCATTTTATTACATTTAATTAAAGATCACCCTTGTTGAAAAGGACAGAAAAGAACATACAATTGAATTTTACCAGTGTGTTCAAGTTATTTTTAAGGGTGTACCACATTTTAGTATCTCTTAGCCAATACTTGCTCTCTAAAAATTATTCAGTAGAAGAAAGCATTGTGGGGAATAGTTCATGTTTCACCATCTTATATCGAGAAGTCTTAGACCTCATTTGAGAAACAGAAACATGGGTATCTTGTGAAAAAAAGGAGTCAAAAATAAAGTTAGAGTTAGGAGATACTGACTAAACATTAAGCAAAAATTGTGTGTTAGATTCTTATGTCTTGTGCCTTCTCTCACCATCACCTGTACCACAAAGCAGCTCTGATTGGTTATCTTAAACAATATAAGATGCATATTTGTAAGGATAACCAGTCAAGAAAAAGGCCACGGAGCTGGGAAATTTCGTTACTTCTACTAGTGAAGTAATTACTTGGTTATAACTTGATGGCAAATAACAGAATACTTTTTTTTTTTTGCCTTTTTAGGGCCATGCATATGGCATATGGATGTTCCCAGAGTAGGAGTTGAATTGGAGATGCAGCTGACAGCCTACACCACAGCCACAGCAACGCGGGATCCAAGCCACATCTGCAACCTATACCACAGCTCATGGCAACTCCAGATCCCAACAGAGTGAGGCCAGGGATGGAACCTGTATCCTCATGGATTCTAGTTGGGTTCATTATCACTGAAGCACGAGGGAAACTCCCTTGTTTTTTAACCTAAACCAAAATTTGGAAGTAATCCAGTTAAGTGAATTCATTTTTTATATTATTATAAAAATAACATAAACACATGGTAAAAAAATATCAAAACAAAAATATACACATACATGTGTGTTTGTATATTTATTTACATACACAGAGAGAGAGAATTCTTGAGTTCTTAAGGCTCCTTTAGGTAAAATGAGTGCTTAAAGACATCCCAGGCCTCCTGATTCCTATACTAATGATACTGTATGTGAGAAAAAGAATATGTATATGTATGTGTGTGTGTGTGTGTGTGTGTGTGTGTGTGTGTGTATCTGGGTCACTTTGCTGTACAGCAAAATTGACAGAACATTGTAAATCAACTATAATAAAAGTTAAAAAGAAAGAAAAACACTTTAGATGCAAAAATTTTCTCAATATGGTAAAAATTAATCAAAATTAACAATTTTTATTTCCTCTTAAGAACAGTTTTATGCTACAGGAGACCATATTGAAAAAGTCTAAATCAACTTTTTGCAGGTATACACAGATCCTACCAAGCCATTGTAGGATGCAAACATATTTATACCAGTGTCTTCTAATATGTGGTTTGCAAACCATTAACGGGTTGTGAGATCAATACAGTAGGCCACAAAGATCTTTTTTTATAAATTGAATAGAATAAAAAAATAGCAGGGAGTATAACTCATGGTAAGGTAAAGTTTTATAAACATTTTATTTGTCATATGTATAACTTAATAATATATATTTAATTTCAAGATAAGTGTATGCATGTGGTTGCAATGTAAAATGTGTAAAATGAATTTTTTTCTTAATCACAGTAAACAAAAAAACATATTTGCAAACCACTGGTTGTAGTACTTCCCTAAGAAATATATTCTTGTGGGACAGAAAGAAAACAAGGAAACGCAATGTGCAGTCATTGCAAGAAATGTGGGGATGACAAAATTCAATATGTTTTTATAAAACATTTCTTTGGAAATGGAAAGAGAGGCTATTTTGTTATTTAAATGCATTTCAGTGAACCATCTCAGAGAGCTTTACTTTATGGGGATAGTTTGTGTTACAGAGTCAAGGTTTATGTTGCTCCATCTTTTGCCCCTATCTCTTTCTGGGGTTCACAGTTCACAACTCACCTCCATCATCCACACCTGAGGCAAAAATATTTTTTGGACACAGAGTATTAAAAAACTATCACCACCACCAAGTCCTCATTGTTTCTTGAACATAATTGTCAGCTGTGAAATTTTGCTGGCATTTCCTTGTGCTGATGTTGAAACTGAAGGTTTTATTTCATATGATTCTCAGCTCAAACACTGGATCACAAACTCACTACCAGTAGCTTTTCAAATAGGTGAAATGGATCTATACTGAAATACAGGTGAACACTGGCTCTATTCTTCCTTGGTGCAAATGCCAGCCATTCCTCACCCTACTGATAGCCCTCTTTTCCTTTATTATACTGAGGAGTATGTGATTAAAAGTGGACATTGGTGCATTAATGCAGCCCTTCCAGGAATACTGTAGCTGGCACACAGTAATGATTGGCTGACTGTCTTCAATCAAGCAGTAGCACACAAAAGTTTTTAAAAAATCAAAATTTAGATTTAAAACTTCTGATAATCAAAAACATCATAATCATAAAACTAATCTTCAAAATAGCATTTTAGGCATATATACAATATATGATGGAGTAATTTATTTACATACAAAAAGTGATGGCATTTCCATCACTTCTAAGTTCTGATTAAGCTGTTTTCAGCCAAGTCATATTTAAGTGTAAGTATAAGCAGCCTAGGGTTGCATTTAGAGGCAGTGTACTGATCTCAGTAGTAAATCCTGGATTCATTTAAGAGTTGAGGTTGCAAACTGCAAATCCTGATCACCAGTGCTCAAAAGCAAAATCCAAATTCAAATTTCAAGTTCTGAGCTAGCGTACATCCTCTTTTGAATTAGATAAGTATTATAAGTCAGACTACTTCCCAGATTTAGCCTTCTAATTCTAGGCATCAAATAGACTCTAATTTGGGGATTGTAGAAATTATAACATGGTCCGGATTGTGATCACACATAAAAAATGAGTTAATTTCAGAGACATACTTTTAGTGTATAAGACATAGGAAATGAAACCTCTTTCTGAAAATAGCTTTGAGATTTATCTGTGATCACTTTTCTGAGTGCCATTTCTATATTGAAATTGAACTTCCTAATTTTCTCTCCTGTAGGGAAAAAAATGGTATGTCAAGTTTTATGACGCCATTAAGAGAGTCGGATTGCTAGAGTTGCAACAACATAAATTGTCATGTCTACGACAATAAAGACTGACCCTTGGAGATTATATATTTCTAAATGTGGCCTTATCTACACATACAGAGTGAAAATAGAATTGAGAAAATGTAACTTGATAAATCAGTCTAAAGAATATGTTCACTAATTGAATCAAAGGAAGCTTCAGTTTTTCCAGATAATGTCTAAATTTTCCAGTTTCTCATTGTATTTATAACTGGAGCCTCTGTGAATTAGCCCAAAATATTACTTTTTGAACATGATAGTGTTCCTCAGATTGCAACGGAAAAAGTCAGAGTCAGCGAATTATTTAATAATTTAATAGCTGCCACACATTCAACAATTTCTATAAATCAAGAACTGCTCACCAGCTTCTACATAAAATATCTAAACAACATCTAAATCTAAACAATGAAAAAATACCGATAAACAAAACAAGGGTAAATTCTGAGAGTGTTCTGCCCAGTGAAGGAAGCCAGACACAAAAGAGTATATAATGTATGACTGCTTTTATGCCTGAAACCTTAAAAGACAAAACTGTAGTGACAAGAAGCAGATTCTAGTTTACCGGGGGCTGGGTCTCAGGAAGGGAATGACTGTCAGGTGGCATGAGGGAACGTTTTAGGGGGATGCAGATGTTCTAAATCATGCTTGGTGGTTATGTTACTGTATACATTTGTCAATAGTCCTCCCCCCAAAACTGAATTTTATTGAATGAAAAGTACATCCTAGCAGTTGATATTTGAAAAGTGAAAAAAAAAATCATGAAGTAAAGGTTGCATATCTTTGTTTCTATCATTGTTTTTAGAGAAAGAAACTGAAGCTGAAGTTGAGTAAATTGCTCTGAGTCCCACAGTCCATAAACTGGACCCACAGCCCTCTGGCCCTGAGATGAGGAACCTACAGAGGCAGGTAGGAACTTGCGTAGCATTCGCGTGACATTGCCAGAGTCTGTTGATGAGTCTTGTGTGTGGAGTAGCCACTTGACACACACATGCAATACATAGATAAATAAGTGCCAGTAATCCCAGTGTTGCCCACTTGTCTGCACAGTTTTGCCTCATAATAAATTTTCTCTCCTCCAACTCTTTTATTTCTTTAGGGGAATATGAACTGAAATATCACAAGTTCTCAAATGGCAAAGATGGTATAGAAATGTATTCCATTTCTCTTTACTATTAAGCTAATAAATTATACTCTTTACCTTTTAAGTCAAAAGACATTTATTCTGGAGGATTGTAAGTATGAATTTTTGTTGTTGGTGGTGGTGGTGTTGAAAACCTAGGGCTAGTTTCTTGTGTACAATTTCTTCACTGTCTAACTGTAATCCTGAAAGGGAATTCCGGAAATGTATATTATTCCTTTCTTTTTAAGTTGCTATGTTTTGGACTTTTCTTTCCACAGTACCTTCTAATGAGTTTCATCTAATATTTCCCCACCTTGAAAGTGGTAGATATTAGGGGTTGTTCAAGAGGCCTAGCCTTGACCTGTCCAGTTTTCATTCTGTTTATAAATGGCCCTGTATCCTACCCTGTGTTCTCTGAACCTGCCCGATTTTTTTTTTTTTTTCTCTCACAGATTTCAAATACCACAGTCTTTCCTTGCATCTGGAACACCCATGTTTACTGGAGTTTCCTATAAACAATTTAAATGTGGTTGTCAAAATCCATGCCAGCTGCTTCAGCTTCCTCCTCCCTATTCAGTATAATTACATCTGCAAATTGCAAGGAGACAAGGTCCCTCTCTCTTTCCTTTACTCTGTGTCTTTCTCTTTTCAAAAACTTCCAGACTCACTGCCTAGGTCTATTTCAGATTGTGCAAAGTATTATTCCTCTTCTTTCCTACAAAAACACTTTAAACTGTTTCAATGGAGTTATAGATTGCTTCTATAGGAAGTTCATCCAAAATGCTATTAAAACATAGAAAACAGAATCAGAGAGAAAATACAGATGTGGGTTTGGATTAGAAACATTTCTTTATAAGAATCATAATTCTCCTGCTATCTATTAGCTAGAAATAATACCAAATGATGCATTATTTTAGCATTTCATGAAGGAAGCAAAATAATCAAAGCAAGACCAAGGACAGTGGCAGGACAATCATGTGTACAGAAGAGAAGAAAACTCACTTCATCCCAGTTATTTACAAACATTCACCTAGTCACTTCATGCCTTGCAGGGGGTGTGTGATAGGTACACAGAATCCAAGAAGAGAATGTATTATTGCACTTACAGTCACGGTCAAACTATTAAAGGTACTAAATTTCCTTAAAAGAGGAAATATGGATGCTTTCCCTTTAAGTACTTGTCTTAAAGGCTTCAGATGAATCAATACATATGCATCAATATCATAAGTACTGCACTTTTCACTACAGTGATTAGGAGTTAGTTAAGATGTTTCCACTTCAGTACATACTGCATTATTTTATAATGAAATAGAAAATACGTAGAAGGAATTTGAGATTGATATAGGAACTAAGAACGTGCTCTTTGTTAGGAATCTAGATATTTTAATGTAGAGATATTCTTTGGTCTAGGCACCCTTTAATAGTAGACACTTCAGTGTGTAAACTACAAATGAAAATGTACATAGAGACAGCTTGAAGAGATTTAGGTCAGGATTGACAGATTTGGCAAATAAAAATGAAGAACTTTCAGTTAAATTTCAGTTACAAAGTAAAAAATTTGCCATTACAAATACTTTTTTTTTACTGTATGTCCTATGAAATGTTTGGAACACATTTATACTAAAAACTTGTTTGTCATTTGAAGTTGAAATTTAACTAGATGGCCTGTATTTTATTGGCCTAATTTTGGTATAAAGGCAAAATTGAGCTACTCTGCAAATACTAAAGTAACTCTAAAATCAATATTACAAAAATAATCTTGAAGTTTATTGTCAACCTTTAGAAGATGGGATAGTATCAGGGGACTAACCATGAAGGTTTCATTTGTCAATGAAAAAAAGTTTCATGGAGTTGCCACTGTGGCACAGTGGGTTAAGAATCTGAGTTGGGTTGCTGTGGAGGCACAGGTTTGATCCCCTGACCAGTGCAGTGGGTTAAAGGATTCTGTGTTGCTGCAGCTGCAGCATAGGTTGCAGCTGAGGCTCAGATTCAATCCCCAGACTGGGAACTTCCATATGCTATGGGTGTGGCCAGAAAAGCAATTTTTTTTTTTCATTTTTTGTTGAATGACAAGAAAAAAAAAGATGATGGATAAAGTCTGTAATATAGGTTAAAAAAGATTAAATAAATGAACATTGGAAGAGATGATATTTCTGCTATTATTTTAAAATATGCTTAGTTGATGAAATAAAAGAAGACATCAGAATATTGGTCCTACTTTCTTTTTTTTTTTTTTTTTTTTTTTTTGGCTTTTCAGGGCTGCACCCACAGCATATAGAAGTTCCAGGCTAGGGGTCAAATCAGAGCTGTAGCCACCGGCCTTCACCACAGCCACAGCAACACGGGATCTGAGCTGCATCTGTGACCTACACCATAGCTTGTGGCAACACCGGATCCTTAACCCACTGAGCAAGGTCAGGGATTGAACCCATGTCCTCATGGATACTAGTTGGGTTTGTTAACCACTGAGCCACGATGGGCTCCCAGTCCTTTTCAAGGTCTGTAAAATGCAAGAAGTTTGGTAGGTTTGTAGTCTAGTATTGTTTTTCATCATCTGAATTCCTTTTTTTTATCTGATTAGTATTTAAGTAAGGAAACTGTTTTACTTTTTAATAACTGGTCTTCCTCTGTTAACTCATGCTCAAATGATTATAGCTCTTTTTTTTTTTTTTAAATTATACATCTTTTTATTTATTTTTTTTGCTTTGGTCCAATCACCACCACACTGAAGTGAGGAGAACTACTCTACTATTTGTAATAAAATCTGCTAAAAAAATAAAAAAATAAATAAAAATAAAAAAAAAAAAGGCTCACACTCTCAACTACTGGCTATCTTGGCACAGCTTGACTTGGACCACTTTTGTCTTTAATAGCTACTATTTTAGTCTTCTGTTCATTTGTAACCACCTTGTTAACTGATTCCTCTCCTTTCTCTCCTGTCCTACTTCAGTGTACTTTACACAAAGTAGCTGTCTGATATTTGAAAAATATAATTATATAGTATCACTTCCTTGTGCAAAACCCTAGAGTGTATTCCAATCTCCCTTAGAGTAAAATCCAATTAACAACCAAGCTCCAATGATTTGATGACTTAAAAATAGTACCTTTCCAGTTATATTTTTACCATCACCTCCCCACCCCATCTCTTACTTTTCACACATGCCCCTTATTCATCCTCTTGTAGGGCAGTGCTTTTGTGTTTCTTTCCTGTGGAACTTCTTTCCTTGAGATAGTTTCATTACTCACTTTCTCATGTCACTCAAGTAGAGGCTCTAACATCACTTCCTCAGTATATACAATAAGCCATCATGTAGCCCCATCCTCCATGTATAACTTTACTATTTTCTGCTTCTCTTTATTTTTTTCATGGTACTTCAAAATACCCAAACTATTTACTTATGTATATAATTCTACATATTAGAAAATAAGAGACACACACATAAATAATCTTATTTCTCTTGTTCCTTGGTTTAGTCCATTACCTAGCACCTAGTAGTTGCTCAGTAAATACTTGTGAAAAGAATATACAAACATCCCTAGGCCTAGGAACCTGGCCTAAGTCTCTTAAAATTCTGGACCAGAAGACAATTTTAGTAAAATGATTTTAGTTATAGTGAAATTCTTTCCCTGTGATCTGAAACTGTGCCTTCTTATACTTTCCTTTCCAAAAAAAATGCCTGCATCTCTTGAGAACGCAGACCTAGAGGTTAAGAAGCATCCACTGCACATAGGTATTTCATCCAGTGGGTAAAGGGATATTCTTGCTTCTTGTCCTACTAGCCTGTCATATCTCACCAAACCTAAGACAGAATTACAGGTGACATGTAGCAAATGTCCTTATCTTGAAATTCTTACTACACGTGTAAAACAAAGTAAAATATGAAATAAAATGAAAGTGTCCTCAGTTGTAAGCCACAGTAATTGTTCTTCCAATAAATTCATAGGAATTTCATAAAGATTTTTAAATATTTGTTTCTAATAGGAGCCAAAATATAGTCTCAAGGATGATTTTTTCTGATAGTTTCCTACACTGAATAATCCAAAGAGTTCATGGCATTATTGAATAATTGAAGGGGGGGTGTTAATACTTATTAGAGATAAACATGCTAGAAAAAGTCAAGAATAAAGGGGCGTTCCAAGGGATTGGTCATAAATAACATGAAAAGCATCAATAGAATATGCTAGCACATGGTAGCTGCTTCATAAACATTTGTTGAATAAATATCTAATTTAAGTCCCTTTGAAGCAATTTAAAAACTGCTGTTTTCCAAAAAGTCTGGAAATTCACAGATTCTTCTCACAAAGTCTAAATGTCTATTTTAATTCTTCATTATTTTCTGCTTAATAAATGTCTTGTTCTCTGAAATTGTCTCTATGTATTACTCTGATACTGCACAAAACTGCATCCCTTTTCAACTTTTATGTTTTTGTTTTTTTTTTTTTCCTACGTTTTCTCTTTTGAGTTCTTCTCTTCCTCCTACTGGTCCATATGTCTGAGTTTCTCCATGACCCTGTATTTACCAATGACCTTTTAAGTTCACTCCCTCAGAGAGTTAATAAATTTTCATAGCTCTAAATATTTCCTCTATGCTGGTGACCCAAAGAGCATTTCCATTCTTCACTGTTCAGTGAAGCTCCAGCCTCAAGAATTAGAATGCCTGCTGCCAAATTTCCGATTCCAAAGAAAAACATTCTTCAAGAATTCACAATGACTCCACTTTACCTCCTAAGTCATATTTAGGGAATAACTCTTAGAATGTAAACCTGTCTCTCCAGGTGCTTTTCCCAGGGTGGCCCAGTATGAGCCCTCCCCCAGGGGAAATCCCTAATTTATAATTACTTCCACCTTCTCCACCTTTGTATTCATAGCATCATACAACTTTTCTCTTTTCTCAGAATGCCTCCCACTCTTGATTAAATATCCCAAACCAGTAAAAAGCAATAGAGGAAATGACTTGGTGGTTAAGTCAGGAGGAAAAGAAAAACAACAAATATAGGAGGAGACTTCACTGTGCATCTAATTGGCTGACCCCAGGAAAGTAATTTCTCTCTAGGCCTCAGTTTCAACAGCATGGGCTGTTTTGGAGATATAATGCTAGATTAACTCAATGGTTCTGTTCCATCTCACAGGCTCTTTTTCATATGAATGTAAATATTTACCTTTTTTCATATTTTGCCTTTTTCATATAATTTACGTTTTACCCCCTCCAACTCTATATACAATCTTACCCTTCTCCAAGCCTAGCAAGTCTGCTATTTAGCATAATTTTGTCAGAGGAGATGGAAATACTCAAAAGTCTCAAAAGTCTGAAACGGTTTCTAATAAAAACTTACCTTCAAGAAAAAAGAATGTATACATGTATGTGCAACGGCGTCACCATGCTGTACAGTAAGGGAAAAAAATAATGTATTGGGGAAATTAAAAAAAAAAGACTAAGGTAAAAAAAAATAAAGGGCAATTTGAAAATATCTGTTAAAGTTAAAAAAAAGAAATCAAATTAAGGAAAAAAAGTACATTTACATGTTACCAAAAAGAGAAAGTTTTGACATTGGTAAAATTAAATATTTTATATTTATCACATGGAAAAAGTAAAATATAATTTTAGATAATAATTATAGGCACAGTGAAATTTAAAGCATAGTAGAAGTGAAATAATAATTTTCTTTTAGGAAAGGAACTAAAATAATAAATGCTATTTTGACATTTTAATCATTTAAACCAAATCAAACCTTTGAGGTTAAGCTTTGTTGACATAACTATGTCCCTAGTTTTGATTATCTCCAAAGGAATTATGGAGCCATTGATCCGTATATGAGCGCTCCCTATAAAACCTCCCCGGGTTCTATAGCCTACATTTGATTGGTCAATATACACTCTTAAATGTTCTACTTGTTTCAAAAACTTACCCTAATGGTGGAAAAAATACCTATTTTTATAAAACTAAGCTTAGATAAAGACAGACCTCTTCTCAGTGAGGAAGTAGTAACTGCCAAGCTTCTTGTGGTAGGTTTTTTTCTCATGGTAAAATGGCACCTGAAGCCAGTCCAGGTTACCCTTGACTATAGTCAGGTGACATGATGCCATGTATATTTTTTCCTCCATTGCAATATAAGGACCATGACACTACAAAGTAGAGCTAGAATTAAACCTGTGTACATCTGTGAAATGAGAATGAGAAAAAGAGAATGTGCATATGTGTGTGTGTGTGTGTGTGTGTGCGCGCGCATGCACGCATGCACTCACTAAGCAAATACATTAAGCAAGTGCATGTGGAAATAGAGATAAATTTGTAGGTGGGAAAGTTAGAGTGTGAGTTCATAACTGTCAACAAACCGAAAGAGTCTAGGAGTTTTGAATGAGTTAACAGAAAGGCAACAAGTTTTTCTTTAAAAAATAATAACCATATTTTTTCTGGATTTGAGAAATATCCAGACATAGAAATGTATTACCTACCTGTGGATAAAGAACTTACTATTTTCAATGTCAGTAAACAGGAAACATGAAAATGAGATTCCACAATAATTTAAATCTAATACATTCACTCCAAAACTGAGCTGTCATATGTAATAAGTATATTGAGCAACCTCTCTTGATCATGTTGTAAACACAAAACAATTTTTTTTTTCAGTGACTACCCACATCTTTACAAAATTCAAGCTCATATTCTTGCTGGCTAAAAACTGCATTAGTTAATAAAGCCTCTGACCCAGTTTCATTGCTTCTCATCCACTTTCAGTTATTCACTCTCTTCGTGATCTCTAGACTCATCTTTGCTAATTTAAAAACTTTATTTCATCTTCTTAGAAGCCCTTTCCTTTCTCCCACTTGAGTATGAACTGAAGTTCTAATGGCTAGCAGGTGGGGGTGGGTTTGATGTGGCTGTCATACTTCTTACTCACTTGTCTTAATGGCAGCTTCTCAGGTAGTGGCGAGAGGAGGAGGAGAAAGCAAATATACAGATTCTTTCTCACCTGACAGCTGCAACCCTCATACCTGCCTCTCCAGCCAGTCACTACCCAGGCCCACTGTTCTACCACTGTTCTAGCAAAGTCAAAGCAGGGACCCTTAGGCACTGACAGGTCCTTGAGAGTTTATGTGTGGTCTCCTAGAAGAACTCCAGAGTGCAGGTGGCCTCTTGAGCAGCCTCAGCAAAACCCCAGGCCCTAATTGCATCTGTCTGAAGGTTAATTCGATGGCCTTTGGACACTTCTAGGACTCATCTCCCATACTCCTTGGAAAGTGGGAGCTGATGGGGAAGGTCCTTGACCTTGGCCTCTCTGCCAGGCCTTTCAGAGACTATTCTCCCATAGTTCATTTCTCTACAGTTCCATTCACACAAAGCAGGACGACTTGCATTTTCCCAGAATGTAATATCGGTTTTACCTTCTTGTGACTTCCCCTAATTGCTTGTGGAAAAGAAAACAGCCCCTAGTTTCTAGACGAATAGGCTTACCTCTTTGTATTAGACAACATTGTAGGAATCAGGAAATTTTTTGTTTTCACTCATGCAGACATACTTTCTTAGATGGACCAAAATGTCTTTTTTTCTTCTTCATCTTTTTTTACTTTATAAAGTTTCCATGACTTTATATAAGACAATTTGTAGCCCCTGGCATCTTAGCATTTTTACAGCCAAGAAAGGCAGAGCTGTGCACTTCTGGCAAGATAATGGCATTTGATGCTCAGCAGGCATGTGATGTTATAATAATGTCAAAGGACCAAAAAACTATTACTTTTAACCCTTTGTGTTTGGAGTGATGATTCCAGGCGGTTGTATTATTTGACTTTTTGAGTCCCTCTTTTCAAGGTTCAGTGTTGAGGATTGATTCCTAAGGGAGTAAAAAGTACTTTGTACATCTTGAAGCAGGATGGCGTGAAATCACTTACTTCCTTCTCGTTGTTTGGTTTAGCTGGTTGACACTCTGAGCTGACCGTGAACTGCTTTGGGAGTTTTGGGGAGGTTAAATATTGGGTTTCATCTCTTGCTTCATGAGAAGCATCTGCAAATAATTAAGATACAGAAAGAAGCTCAGAGTGGGAGCTGCCTCAGGGATCTGATTTTAACTGAACCTTCCTGTGAGCCACATTTCTTTGTTTACATACATTCCTGCTCTGAAGGCCAACTTCCTGTCATAAAGCTGCATACCAAATTTGAGCATTTAGAAGACAGTGTGGCTCAAACCATTATAACTCTGGAAACAGACTTCAAGTAATTATTATTTTTAAAGGATATGTCAAAAAAAATGCAACACCTTATCCTAACTTTCGTGACTCAAATCCTTTTCATATAATCCCATATATTCACACACTTATATATAGAAACGGGAATTGGTGTCATTTTCTGCACAAAAAAATATCTGTTAGTACAGTCCTTGTGTAGAGACATCAAAGTGACATAGTACAAAGACTGAAAAGGAAAGGAACTTATTTTTCTAAAGTAATAAATCTCTGAGAGAAGAGACGCAGTGTGACCAATCCCATATGGTATAAATTTGAGCAATGCAAGCTCCTCAAATAATTCTGGAGACATGTTTACTTTGGATCCTTCAGTGTATCATCCTTTACCAGTTATTTTCTGTTTTTTATATCTATTTTTACCTTCTTTTTCAATATATCACTTAATCAATCCTTTCCTCCTCTCTCTTGATATTTCCTTCTCTCCCCCCAACAAATCTCTTTGTTTCTTTTCTTAGGTGATACCTTTTTTCAGTCTATACTCCAAGCTATAATTTCAACCCTCCTTTCCCAGCCTCCTCCTCTCCAAGATAAACATCATAAAGTTCAGTTTCAATGCTACGCTAGATCTAATTAAGTGTAGACTTAATTATATCAGGTCTCTCCCACCCAGAAATCACTCTTTTCATGGTCACCAATGACCTCCTTACTAGTAAATCAAAAAGCAGTGGGCAGCCTTCACTGTGTCTTTATTACACTTTCTCTGGAATTTGGTTCTCTTGACAGCACCCTTCTTGAAAGCTTATCTGGCCTGGGTATCTATGACATTGCTGTTTCTGCATCAATCAACATCATAAGCTCCTTTACTTCCTGCATACTTTAAATCTAGGGATTTCCTAGTGTACCATTTTCAGATGTAGTGGTTTTATAATCTACACGTATTCTCTATTTCTTTTCCACAGTATTAGTTGCACAGTAGATGTGATTCCCACATCTCTAGATCTATGGTTCTCCCTCACATATTGCATTCTTTTAGTGACCAATTTCTATCAGTCCTACATACAAATTTCACTTGAATCTACCATCTATCACCATCTTCAGTCTTAGAAACAGGATCATATGGAGGGACCCAGACTCAGACTCTCTGTGTTTAAATCCTGACTCTATGCCTTACTAGCAGTATAATCAGGGGTAAGTTATTTAACTCCTCTGTACCTCCGCTTATACATCAGTAAAATGAAGACAAAAAGCAACGTATTCACAGTGTGTGCTGATGTTATTATCATTATTATAGTTCAATGCATCATCATTTTAAAAAATCTTTTTTTTTTAATTTTTTTTTTGGTCATTTTTTGCTATTTCTTGGGCCACTCCCGCGGTATATGGAGGTTCCCAGGCTAGGGGTCCAATCGGAGCTGTAGCCACGGGCCTACACCAGAGCCACAGCAACGTGGGATCCGAGCCGCGTCTGCGACCTACACCACAGCTCATGGCAACGCCGGATCCTTAACCCACTGAGCAAGGGTAGGGACCGAACCCGCAACCTCATGGTTCCTAGTCGGATTCGTTAACCACTGCGCCATGACGGGAACTCCCTAAAAAAATCTTCGTAGTTTTTTCTCCACCTAACAGGTTCCTCCCCACCATTTTGGCTCTCTTAAAATTAATCTACTACCCAACAGATGGATCTCCCTAAAGTGTTAAAACATCTTTTCAGTATATATCATTCTGGGATGGCTCCCCTTAAGAGTCACAATCTAATTCTGATGGACCAGGCTTTAAATGATAAATTCCTGCCAACTTTGAACCAAACTATTGGCACAGAGGAGAATTGAAGACACCAGATCTCTCCTCCAACTTTCAAGCAGCAATTTTGATACTATGTATCCAGTCTCTCCATAGAGGAATTAGTTTCCCTTTGGCAAAATTTCAATGTCTATTTCTTGGGCTGCATTATAAATAGATTTAATAATTTTTATGGGTATAGCCAAGTCATGAATTGAGGCAACAATCCTAAAATACAAATATCATTACACATCTTCTGTGTGTGGCCATCTATCATTTATATTCTTTATTTGTCTGCCCTCCTTTACATTTTTGTTCCTAGTGTTTCATTTCAGTCTGTCATGCTTCACTGTACTGAAAGCAATAACCATGGACATGAAATAAATTGATTGTGTTCAGGAGAGAAAGCAGAGATGGTGAAGGTAATTAAGTATAGAGGTAAATCTTTCCTACCAAACAAAAATTGACATTTTTTTTCTGTAGTCTGGAAACCTTAGTTACTCCTCTATAAAGATGATGTTTCCGTTAGCAAAAGAGAAGAGTAGCCCAGGATGCATTACACCAGTGTGAGTTCTAGAAAGTGGGCAATGATGATATTCATGAATTAACATCCTGAGAGTCATCGAAATTATGGAGAAGAAAATTAATTAAATCAATTAAAACACTCCACTGGAATACTGCGGTATACATTTGTTTCTAAATATTTAAAAGGACATAGAGGAGTTCCATGGTGGCTCAGTGGATTAGGAATCTGGCATGGTTCACTGCTGTGGCATGTGTTCAACCCTTGGCCCAGAGATTTCTGTATGCCAGTAGTGTGGCCAAAAAAAAAAAAAAAAAAAAAAAAAACAAAAAAACCCGAAACGACATAGAAATAATATTTTTTGCTGTTCATTATGGACAACTTATATAGGGTATTTTTTACTAGAGTAACACAATTAAAGTTCAAAATGGTGTGCATTCTTACAACTTTCTGATAAACAGAAACACAGAAAGACAGTGATTTAATAGAAACAATTGGAAGAATAAAACACACCTATACCAATTTCTATACTATTTAAAAAGAAGTCTCGATTTCCTTCTTGTTAGTGGACTTGACGTAAAATGCTTGAGGCAATCTTATCAAATAAAATAATATAATTTTTAAAAATATAACTTCAGAATTCCCTGTTAAATATTTCAGATTCATTAGAACAATGAGTTTGTTTAGTATCAATATTTTTATGTCTTTAAAAATACCTAAGTTATCTCTTCATTATAGTTACTTATATTCATTTATTTTTAGAAGTTACTCAAAGCACCTTTCAGGAAATCATGATTTTTAGATGAAATTAGCATTTATCTTATTTTCTAAGACTGGTATGAGTTGATTTTTGGCAAATTTCTATATTACTGTTTTGAGTTTTTTTTGAAATAACTGTTTAAAGCTTCTCAAATTAAATAGTATATCTTAATAAATAATATTAAATATACTGACTGCACATCAGTGTTTAGAGATAGGTGAGATGCCATCTATCAAAGATAAAACTGAGTGAAAAAAACTTCCTTCTTTGTTTACGAGTGTCATTTAAACAGCAGTGCTGTGTTTTCTTAGATTTGATAATATCGATTGGGTCATAATGGCAGAGAAACAGGAGCACCAGAATTTAAGAAGTTCACCATGAATGGTGCTGGCTCATCAGCCCCTCAGAATTAACGCAGGGAACTTCCAGCAGAACTGCTCCAAAGTTTGCTTTGTGGAAAGCAGATAAGTGGTCCCTCAGGTAAGGAAGCCTCAGACAATAAAGCTTTACAGGTTGCAAGCAACAGCTTAATTGTGTTTGAATGCATACAGGAAGTCAATGCAGTTCTCTGCTGTAAAATGAAGTTTGGATTACTAAGTAAGCATGTCCTTTTTTGTGTACCCTTAGAAACTTCAGAATAGGTGCCAACATGATGTTAATATTTGATCATCTTTAATATTTCAAAAGCCTTAATTTGAGATAATCAAGTGGCACATGGAATACATAATCTTCCTAAGTATTTGTAATATTTTTATGCTATAACTGGGTTTGTGCTTATTCAGATTTAATGAAACACATTGTACATAAAAAGAATGGCTACATGTCAAAATAGTCTATCTTAACACATAACATCCAAGAACTTCCTTTGGTATATTTTCAACAATTTCACATTGTGGCTCTTTTTATAGATTTTGTTTTGTTTTGTTTAAATATCTTTCTCATCAATTAGACTGTAAGCTCTTTGAAGACAAGGAAGTCTATGCCTGCCTAGGTTTATTACTAAATAACTAGAAACTAATGCAGTCTCTGGGATTGAAAGGACATAATAAGTATCAGTTGAGTGAATTAATGCTCTTTTAATATTGTTTTCAAAAGTGCAGAGACATTAGTCCTGTTTGATTTAATCCTAGAGCATACAGTATAGTGATAAAATATGACCAATGCATGTTTACTTTTAGTATAAAAATAATATCAAACCAAGAATTCCTTTTTAAAATGTTTTACATTCTTATGAAAACCAAAAACAGAAACCAAAGATGTTTGTAAAATAAAACTGTAGGACAAATACAACATTTAAAAAAGTAAAACAAATTGATATTTAGAATTTCAAATATCAACAATATTTTCTCAGAATCTATCCTGATATTCTTTGTAAAGAGAAAAAAAAGTGTATAATATAAAACGGTACAACTTGTATAAAATGGTAGAACTGCTGAAACAAGATTATTCTAGGTTTATCATAATTTCTCTTGTCTGGTTCCTATTGTGACAGATAACATGGGTCTCTAAAATGAGTACGTAGAGAAAGGGGAAAAATTTGTGCCCATGGAGTATGGAAAAATGAACAGAACTCCAAAGGCATTAAACTTATGGTTTCATTGTGTTAGCTCAAGGCTTATCCCAATGGAGCAAAACGGTGAGGATTTAGGGTCTGTTTCTTTTCTCACACAATATCCTTTATAGCTTATTGTTTCACTCAGCTTTTTCATAGCTTTGCAGCTTGAAAATTCCACAACTTTCTGGTTGTACAACTAATGTAAACTCCAAATCACAATCGACTTCTTAGTATAAGCATGTGTGCAAGACCATTTCCTAATATAGAAAGATATGCTATTTCAAATACGTTCTGTGACATTTGGTTATTTTTCTTTGGCCCACCCTGGAACCACATTTTAATGTGGAAAGCTTTCAAATATTTAGATAGGAATATAAATAAAATTATTTGTGTCTTCTTATATAAATCTTTTGCTACTGTTACTCTGCCTCTTCTTCCATCACTTTTAATTTTTAGTATTTGACTGCAACTTCAGTATTTGACTGAAATTCTTGATTTCAGAGAGCTCTTTTTTCTCCATACATAGCACTTCAAAGTTTCTGAGTATTTTATTAAAGATCAACTCACTTAACTCATCCACAAGCTTCTTTATTAACATTCAGTATCTCAAACAATACTTATGTGAAATGGTTGCTTAATAATTATTCTATAAGTATCTGTTAAAAAAGTCATCAGTTAAGTTCACTTATTTTCTAAAAAAATATATGCACAGATATAAATGTAAATAAGTGTATATGTATCAATATGCATACCTACATATAGATATAAAGAGAGGATCTTGTGGAAAACAAGTAAATATCAATATATTATTCAGAACCACTATAGCAGATGTACTGTTGAAGGCATGTGTGTGTGGCACAGTTTATTTAAAGATGGTACTTTTGAAAATAAAGATATTGATCCCTCATTTCGAGAAGGTCTTATTGAATCTAGAAAATCTAAATAAAATGTACTTAATTGAGTGTCAAATTCTGCAGGAGTGGGGAAATGTCATGTCCTAGGACCTGCAAGAATCCTTAAGATGAGACATCAAGTGAGGGCCCTTGACCTCACACAGGAAAGAATTTAGAGCGAGCCAGAGTAAAGAGAAAGCAGGTTTATTTAGAGAGATACACATTCCATAGGCAGAATGCAATGCTCTCAGAAAGTGAGAGCAGCCCAGGGACACAAGGTCCCAGGTTTTCATGGGCTAAGTAATTTCATAGGCTGAGTGAGAGGAATATTCTTGCTATTTTGAAGTAAGGTGGAGATTTCTCAGGAATTGGGTCATTGACTACTTTTTGGCCTCTTATTGTCGTCCTCAGAACTGTCACAGTGTAATGTGGGGGGTAATTTTTAGTATCAAAAAGAATGAGCTAAAGGTCGATGACTGGACTATTCTCAAAGTAACCTTGGTTTCAGCTGGTTACAGCCAGTCTTTATCACATCTCAACCCCTTCTTCATTACCTAGTGCTGTGTCCTATCCTTTTCCCTCCTGTCTCAAGATACTATTCCAAGAATTATGCATGTCGTAAGCTAAGAATTGCCACAGTTTTTTGCAAAATGGTCAACAAATAACATTAAATTTCAACTTCAGGGCAAGGAATCCTGCAAAATTGTTCAAAGTCACTCACCCTGTACTTTGACGTAAATCATTAGCAAATTATAATCAAACAGAGATCTTAACCATATACTTTGGTGTCATAGGCATATACTTCACATAATACTTTGTTATCAGAGAAGGATGGAGAAATAGGATATAAGAATGGAGAAAGGATGAACAGAGAATTTTCAGAGAAAATTTATTTTTTGCATTTATCTTTATAAGATATGTATAAATCTACAGTCTTTATTTTGAGAAAAAAAAAATACCTTCTCCAACAGGAAAATAAATAGAATCTGAACTTTTAGTACAAGTCCACAGTCTTCTCTAAATTCTTCTTTCATATAAAAAAGACTATTTTTTCTCAGACAGAAAAATACTCCCTAATTTATTTAATATTTTAAATGTAAATCAACTTTGGATATGAGTCTTTTGTTTAGATGAGGTAAGAGGACATGTGACTTACTATTTTTGACATTACTGTGTCAAAGTTAAGATATTTCTAGATACAGCTGTCAGCTCCATGTGGTATTATTCTACAAAGGAAATTCAATAATTGAATAATTAAATTTCTGTTTACAAAACCCACATCAGATAATCATTATCATCATGGTAAGATGGCTATCAGTTTCTTGTAATTAAATTTGTTACACTTTTCCAGTATGTCACACATTTTGTTTTCACTGGTATCTGCACCTTCCTAAGTTTGGGGTGAGCTCACTACTTTCCATCTTCCCTGGGCCTGCCATTACCTCTCCCCAATTCTCTGAGGAGTCAGCGTCATATCCCAGAGCAAAAGCCACTTCATGCCCTATTGTGACAGAGAACTTACAATGACCACACTCCTGTTGTTCCTTCCAACACTTACTTAAGACAGTAAATTCTGGCAGTTGAATCAGAGTTCATGCTATATTTATCAGATTTCTCATAACATCAAAAAATAATAACTTTACTCTGGGAAAGTAAAATCATGGCATCTATCTTTCTGTCCAAAGTCAGCAATGGCTGGCAAAGGCATTATTAAACCTGAATTATCTGTAACTTCAAGCAACAACACTGTAGGTTTTTTTCTCACTGATGCAAGACCAAGATTTCTCAATATAGGTACATAGCACTCCCTTCCTATAGAATGTTAGTAGATGCAATGTAGAAAAGAAAACATTCCCATTATCCAAAAAAAAAAAAAAATTTTTTTCTTTAAAAGATAGTGATAGGTTAAAGAAATTTAGCAGCTGTCTTTCCTGCAAGGATCTTGGAGTCTTCAATATGTTAATGTGCAATATTAATCTACCAAGTGTACTGAACTCTATGGGAAGTTCAAGTTTAAGCCAAGCCCCAATGCCGAGTCAGCATTAAAGACAACAGCCTCCACCCTGAAGGAGCGCCATAGTGACTGAACCACATCATCTAAGAGTACAATTTTCAAAGAAAATGAAAGAGTGCACATGGACATAATGTCTATCCTCTCCTTTTCCTCCTATAAAGTCTAGAAAGGCTACTACAAAGTATTTACCCCAAAAGGCATAATGTAGGCAACTCTAAGAACCGGAACCAGAAAATGGCTATCACTTACTCTGTCTCTAGGTAGAAGAGTGTGATTAACGCTGATGCTTGGTTCCAAACTTTGTCTGGCCCAGTGTAGCTTATTTTCTAGTGAGCAACAATTTGTTATTTTGCCTCCCTCCTGCAAACATTCCTCTTAAAGGCTTTGTCAGTAAAGCTGTTTTAACTGAGAGCAGAATTAAATTATTATGGGTATAACCAGCCAATGTCACCTTAATATTATCTGAAAACACACCTTAGATATTTTCTTTCCTTAGTATTTCTTTCATATATTATAGTTCTTCTAAACTTGCTTCATCACATGGTTCTTAGAATATATAGAATAGCTGTTAATTTAGCAGGGTTAAATGTTGGTTTTACTGCTTATTAGCTAGGTGGTCTTCATTTCTTTTCTTAATGTCTTTGAGCCTCAATTTCCTAGAATGTAAATGGAATTATTAATACCTACCTCCTCATGTGATTTCAAGTAATGACTTAAAAGATATGTGAAAACTCATTAAGATAGTATAGGGTATGTCATAAGAACTAGATAAAATGGAAGCTACGTATTTGTCCTCTTATACTCTTCTTACCATGCAGCACCAGATTAAGTCAGCTTATCCCTCTTTAATACCATCTACTGGTGTTCGTTCACTTTTAGAATAGAATCCAAACTTCCTGAAAGTCGCAAGTCCTCCCCTTCCTACTTAACTGCCCATTTGTGTCACTTATCACTTCTATGACTAGATGGTCCCACTGGCCTTTAATCTGTTTCTATAATACATCAAGCTTGTTCTACTTACTTATACTTGCTCTGCTTATTTCCTACAATTCTTATCTGTAACATTTTTATTTGGTTGAATACTTCCTGTCACTCAGGTCTCAGTGAAAATGTCATCTTTCCTGAACATATAAAAGACATCTTTGTTTTATGGTTTTGATGTTATTTCTCACTCATTGAAATTCTCTTAATTGCCTTTTTACTTGTTTTTTTCTAGATTCAGCATTAGAATGGTGTAGGGCATAGGGGCTTTCTCTTTTGTGTACAACACTGTATTCAAAGTATTTAGAATGGTGTCTGGAACAAGGCACATGCTCAATTTTTGCTCAATAGAATATAATATACTGTGGGTTTGTAAGTGATTCGGCTGTGGGTTTGGCCAGGACTGGAAGTTGTGGATATTCTGGTATCTGGCGCCAGAGGGAGGTACCTGAGGGACAGCTGAGAGAGTAAGATATTTAATCAGCAATCTTAGCTCTTCATTCTAATAATTTGTGCCTTTCATGACCCATGTTATGGTTCAGAATAGGAAGAGGACAACATTGGGACATTGTAAACTTGATGCAACAATATATATTCACGACTGGCAATGTTAGGAGATCATGAAGCCAGTGTCACAGGCTTATGGGCTATCATCCTGTATTTGCTTGGAGCTGGAAACATGTATCAGAGCGACACTTTAGGGGCTTAGTTAAAGACACACATAAGAGAATGGTCTTAAGAGTTTTTGCCTATAATGCAGGCTTAGATATTAAAAATACCCCCAGGGCACCTAGCAGTTGGCTCATGGTTTCCAATATCATTCTTTAGTAAAAGGAACTAGGGCTGCTTGGAGAAATGCCTGAATCTAGAGCTAGGATAGATAATATAGAAGATGGCCCAGACTATCTCATAGAGCCCAAAGGAAAGGAAGTACTCAAAAAAAAAAAAAAAAAAAAAAAAAAAAAAAAAAAAAAAAGAACCCTCACATTATGGGATATGTCAGAGATGCACAGATGCCAACTGTGTACTGAAGGACTTCTCAATGGCCAAAGAACCATTTGTGCAACAAAAGAAGTAAACTGGTATTGGATTATAGCCCAGAGTATAAAAAAAAACCCATGAATCTAAACAAATATAAAGAAATAAGTGAATAAGAGAGGGAAAAGAGACAAATTTCCCTTGCAGAAGAATTCCAAGTAATTTCTGTAGATACTCTACTCTCACAGAGGTAGAGTATTAACTAATACCTCTTAAATGTGGGATGCTTATAGAGACGTCCTTCTAATGAGTCGAGTGTGAAAAGAAAAGAGGAGTAACTTTGCAATGGAGAAAACTGACAAAAATTACTTCAGTCAGGTGATCGATCTTAACATCAAATCATGAGAAATGATTTTATAATATGCAATCTTGGTATGATGTAATGGTATTTTGGTACTTTGCTTCTGTGGTCTTTCACCTCAGAGCCCATATCCCCAGTTTCATTATAAGAAAAAGCATTAGACAAATAACAAATGATGAGCATTCTGTAAGAATATTCTACCTCCTTAATACTCTTCAAAAATATCAAGGTTATAAAAAGCAAGAAAAGTCTGAGAAACTGTCTAAATCAAGTGGAGTCCAAGGATATAAGGTTGCCTAAAGATACAGTGGTAAGCTAGAAGAGCTCTTGGAACAGAAAAAGGACACTAGATAAAAACTAAATAAATGTAAATAAAGTATGGACTTTAGTTAATAATTTATCAATATTGATTTATTACTTCTAAATGTGCCATTCTAATATAAATTGTTAACAAGAACAGAAACTGAGTGTTCAGTACATAGGAATTATTTGTGGTACATTTCAAATTTTCTGTAAATCTAAAATTATTCTGAAGTAAAAAGTTAAAAAAAATCCAGGATAACCATCCATGCTTGACTTTATAGAAATAAATGATGAATATACCAAGAGTGATAGTTTAAAAATACTTCAAAATATTTATTTAAGATTTTGTAATTGTTAATAAATCAACTTGTCTTTATATGTTAAATGTAGAAAAAAGTGGGTAGAAATGAATGAATTAATGAAAAAGCAATATTTTTATTTTTGCTTGTTATAAAAATTACTCTTTAGATATTTTATGATGTTGAGAGGAAAATAAACAAATGGAAAAAAAGTTAGGCTTATTAGGTTTAAATCAAGCAGAGGAGCAAAGAAATCCTTAGGTAATAATTTTATTTTAGCTAAATTTAAAACAAAAGTTAATAACAGCAAAATTTTATGTGATTCTTTCCATAATATAAATCAATGGCTTTTCATTATCTCATTTTTTCCAACATCATTGTGTAGGTCAAGGTTTGAAAAAAAAAAAAAAGTGTATCTTTTTTTATATAAAGAATAGTTCTTTAAAGAATCAGACTGTGACAAAGATTGTTCAATTTAGTCATTTTTAAGCCTGAATTGACCAATTTCCTTTAGGTTGCATAACTATTTTTAGTCTAGGGAAGATATTTATATATAATTCCCTAAGGAAACCATCTATTTTTAATCTCCATTCTCAGAATCCAGATTTTGAAAGTTTCCATTGTGGCTTAGCAGTTTAAGAACCCGACACAGTGTCCGTGAGGATGTGGGTTTTATCCCTGGCCTTGCTCAGCAGGTTAAGGATCCAGCATTGCTGCAAGCTATAGCTTAGGTCATAGAAGTGGCCTAGTTCTGGCATTGCTGTGGCTGTGGTAGGCCAGCAGCTGCAGCTCCAATTCCACCCCTACAATCCCAGGAACTTGCCTATGTCCCAAGTACAGCCATAAAAAGAAAAAAAAAAAGGAAAGGGAGAGAAAACAAGATTAAAGATTAAAGAGTAGGAACATAAAATTTCACATATTTAAACAAAGATTTTTTTTTTCAAAATTGGAAAAACTTCAAAAAATAATGATATATTGATATAATATAGTGGAATTGATGATTCTCCTATATCACTGATGATAATATTGATAGATTTCTATTTGAAAAATAGCTAGAAAGTCTCTCTCATTCCACTTGGAGCCAGTAATCTCATATCTTCAAATGCATTAATGAGTAAAGAATAAAAAATATTAAAAGGAAAAAATGCTTAAAAATGAAAATGAAATTTAATATAGTCTACATTTGAAAATAAAAAGAAACAATTTAATATGCACACAAGTAAAGAACTGGATTAGGAAATAATATAATATTGTTGGAGGGATTTACATGGTCATTCAAATACTGCAAAGAAAATCAAACAATTTAATGCCTTGATAAAAAGCCAGTATAAAATAATGATGCTCTTAAAAACATTAGCTTGATACTGATTATTTTAAAGCTTACATATCAACTTTTGACAACTGTTTACCAAAGTTCAATTGCTGTCTATCTTATATAAAGCAGATTATTTGTTCATTAATATATGACATACTCTAACTAATTCAGTTTGATGGGAGTATGGAAAGCCATGTTGCCCAAAATAACTATTTTGAAAGCATTGAGGCTTTTCTAGAGTTGTAACGGTTAACTATTGAAATGATATTAACATTTATCCAGGCTAAAATCATATTAGTCATGCGCCACTGAGTAAAATTTGAGGAGCTCAAGTTGATTATTCACATGTTGAATTAGAGAAAAGAAGGAAAGAAAGAAAGATGGAGGGGGGAAGGAAGGAAGGAGAGAAAGAGAAAGGAGAAGGAGAGAAAAAAAAAGGAAGCTCTTGAAAAAGATACCGGCTTTGCTTTTAGGTATTTTGCTAGTTGCAGAATTGTGAAGGAAAACAGATTAAGCTTTTCAATTACCATGGAGGTTTACAAACTCATCTTCTACTCACCTGGTTCCCAAAGCATATGCTCTATTATTAAGCCAACACTATAAGATTAGTATGGTAGGCAGGATTTTGGTCCCCATGATCTTCATCCCCTGGTGCTATACCTGTGAATGTTACCTTCCTTCTGTGACAAAGGGGACTTTGCATAAGGACATAAGGTTGCTAATCAACTGACTTTAAATTAAGGAAGTCATTCTAGGCTATCAGTTGGGCCCTTTATAAACAGAAGAGGCAGGAGAATAGAGTCATGAGGACTTACCCACTACTGCTGTCTTTGAGGACAAGCCTTACAGACAGTCCTACAGCTACGTGAAACCAAATTTTATGAATACCCTGCAAAAGCCAGGAAATGGATTCTTACATAGAGCCTCCAGAGGGGGGCATAGTCCTGCTGACACCTAGATTTCGACATTGTGAGACTAAGCAGAGGAATTTGCCTAGCTCACTTGACTTCTAAAGCAATGAGATACCCACACCTAAAGAAACCCACCACCTACAGAAACTGTTAGATAATAAACATGAATTTGTCATAAATTGCTGTAGCAGCAACAGGAAACCAATACACTAGTAGACTTTATTGCCTTCATTGGTGAGTACTGCTATCTCAAAACGATACCCTCCAAAGGCCAAAAGGATGAAAAGGCTGTTTACGAATGAGTTGGAAAGATACAAAGTCACATTCTCTTCTGGATAGTTCAAGCACATTGGATTAAGTCTGAAAAAATTACCTCAGTTCCATTTAGATTCATATCTTTTCTTAGCCGGATTTTGACACTTCCTTTTTGCCTTTCTAAACTTATGTTGGAAAACCCTGATATGTGAGCACTATTACTGTATTCACTTTTAACATTTTTGAAAAATCGACCAAAGTGAGGTGTATGACAGGGTTGGCAGCTCCTATAGCAACCATGGTGTATAAGGGCCTCATGGTGCCTCATTGGGAGGAGCATGTTCTAAGACTTCAGTGGCTTCTCAGTACCCTGGTTCATCCCTAAGGGTCTCAGCCAGGTCATTATCATTATCATGTTGGTGACCTGTTCAGTTTACTGCTATTTCTTTTGCTGATTGCAATTCTGGCCCAACTCCACCTCTCTTTGGAACACAGTTGAGAAATGAAACCATCTACTACCACAAGCATTGTTGGCCTTGAGGAAGAAGACCTGCTCTCTAGTATGCAGTGACTGAGATGATGAAGAAAATTCCCCTCAGTTGCAAAATCACCTCCATACCCAGACCACACTCCTTGAGCCTATTTTGGCTACCAGCTTGCCTTAAACATTCATTTGAATATCTTTTTCTGCAGTGCACTATTTTTTTCCTATCACCTTTATTTATTTATTTTTTTTTACACTTTGATGAGTTATGTGCCTATTTAACCTAAACTGTACTGACTCTGTAAAGCATTTAGGTACTCTTCTTGGGTAAAAAGTGCTGTTTTTCTGAGAAATAAGTTACTCTCTCCTTGGAACCTGTGGGTGTGAAGATGGCTCCTGCCTGTTCACAGCTGAATCAGTTGTGAACTGTTGGGCATCAGTTGTGAACTGTTGGGCATCAGTTTAAGAACTGATACAAGACAATAAGACTCCAGCAGGACAGTCAGTAGGGGAACAGTAGGGAATATCTGTCCTAACAGAATTTTAGCAATTTGTATATTTAGTATATTTCCAGGATGATTTCAATTCTGCCATCTTTGGGAATACATTTTTTTTTCTGCTTTCTATGGGAAAATTTTTTGAAAAATTTGCTCTGTGCCTCTCTATATAATGTCCACTCAAATAACTACATGATGGAGGAAAAATAGTATTTTCTTCTACACGTTGAAGAGTTTGATAACTAATTATGCTGATTCTTTTATTGCTATGAATCTGAGCACTAATTGAGTATTCAAAAATAATCATGTGGTGTTTATGGTCATGAGACAAACACGTACATGATCAGCACATTATTTTTCCCCATTCTTGACTTTCTAATTATAATTAAACATCTCATGTTCTGATTTTTAATTTTTAATTTTTTTTCATTTAAGCTTATGGTATCACTTTATTTTTATAAGACGTTTCAAATACTTTGCAGACTAAGGTGGGAATATATAAATAATAAATATTTATTTCTGACAATGTATCATGTGTATTTTATTTCTGAGATTTCCAAGAATTTATCCATGTATGCTTTTTGTATCAGGGGTTAAGAAGAGCATCTAAGCTCTGGGGTTTTTGTCTCCCTGCTCTAGTCATTTTTTTTTCTCCTTGAATCTGCTGGTAAAGTATGTACAAAGTGCATTTCTCTGGCTGGTTCTGTTTAATGTAGCTACTGGTGTTTAAGATATGAGAACTGTTACAGGAGAAATAAAAACATAACTAGTAAAATAGCACTTAGAAAAAGCCTTATCTTTTAGTATTTTGTTATTACTATTTTGTGTTGAATTGTGTTCCTGCCTGCTGACATGAAAAAAAAAAAAAAAAATCTGTGTCCAAGTCCTAACCCCCAGTATCTGTGAATGTGACCTTATCTGGAAATAAGGTCATTGCAGGTTTAAGTTAAGGATCTCAAGATGACATCATCCTAGATTTAGGGTGGGTACTAAATCCATTGGCTGGTGGCCTTATAAGAAAAAGGGCACAGTAACACAGAGACAGGGAGGGCATGGGAAGGCGAAGGTAAAGATTAGTTATGCTGCCATCAGCAGAGGAATGCTTGGGACCATAAAAGCTAAAAACGATTATACTTCTGTGTAATTTCCCTCATATCCCTTTCTCCTTTGGCATCTGAGGGGGAGGAGAGGGAAAGCAACAGCAGCAGTGCAGGGAGAGGAAGGAGAACTAAGAGGAGGAGTAAAAGGAAGAAGAAAAACAAATAGAATTGTATGTTAAAATAAGAACTGCAAGGGAGCTCACAGGTATTTAATTTTAAGCCGTTGCTTAATTACTGAATCAAGATTTTTGACATTAGCTACTGAGTCCAGGTGAAAGGAATTATCTCTTTTCTATTTATAAAATTAAAGTTTTCTAAAGCACAGATGTCAAACAGATTGCATTTGCACTTTCCCATCTCAATACCGTTTCACTAGAATGAACAGAAAAAGACCATCTCGTCAATTTAACAGGTGTGGAACTGTACCTGTGATTCACCTGTCTAACTCCTTTTAAGTTTGAGGCTCTAGATCATAGATTTGTCCATGGAGGAAATCTCTGGTATTGAGTTTGCTATGGCTTATACCAGCCAAAGTGCCTTGAATTCTGCTCTTAGGCTCAATTGGAAACATAATTATTCCTTCTGCTCTCCTATTCTCCTCAGAACTATCTTAATTACTGCAGTAACCCTTGACCTACAGAGCTGTGGTTAAGACCAGACCTCATCAACCCTGAAAATCCTGGGTTGAGTTAAAGCACGTTTTTGTATATTTAAAAGTGACAATCCATCCTGAGATTGAGTCAGGGCAAGTTAATTCCTATTAATGATTTTTTTATTCCAGGAGAAAATCCCCTTCTGTGGCTTTTTTTGGGGGAATTGGCCTGAGGAAAGAAATTTCCTAAAATGAGAAGTTTTTTTGCAGTAGGGAAAATTTTAAACATAGTTATTGATTCTGCTCTCAGATGCTTAATAGAGCTCAAAGTTAAAAAAAAAAAAAAGAAAGCTAGAAACCCCAACTGTTCTAGAAGTTTAATTATATCACATTCAAATTATGTATCCTCAGGGTTATTAATACTAAATATTAGTATGAGAATCTATTCCAAACCTCCACACTTCCTCTCTGTATACATAATTATTTTAGATGTACCCCAAAGGCCTTTTCCCTCCAATAAGTAGCCTGTAGAGGACATGTGTTCCCCAATGTGGAAAAGAAAATAGGACTGTGAATTCAGCACATACCCCGTATTCAAATACATACTCTCAGAGGTAGACTAGAAAAACAAAATTGCTGTGGAAGTTCACTCAAGCAGCAAGCTGTTCTTGTTGCTTTCTTTTTTTTTTTATTTTTTTGCTTTCCAGGGCCACACCCATGGCATATGGAAATTCCCAAGCTAGGGGTTGAATCGGAGCTGCAGCTGCCAGCCTATGCCCCAGCCCCAGCCATGTGGAATAGGAGCCCTGTCTGCGATCAACACCACAGCTCATGGCAACGACTGATCGCCAACCCACTGAGCAAAGCCAGGGTTTGAACCTGCATCCTCATGGATACTAGTCAGATTCGCTTCCGCTGAGCCACAATGGGAACTCCCTTTCTTGTTGCTTTCTAAGGTGGCTCATGGACTGCCAGCATTAGCTCCGAGAATCTTACAGAGAAGCTTGGCTAGCTAAGTTTTTACCACCATCCGAAAACAACGTCTTAAATAGAGAATTTATTAACCTGAATAATGGTGCAGGTTGTTACTGTGCACACTCAAAAAGATTATGGTGACTTGGGTGAAACTAAATTTTAACAAAGGTGAATAGATGTATCGACATGCATCTGTAATTTGGGAGCAGAGGTGTGGAATGTTTCCTATGCTTCCTGAATTTCTTATTCATACTCTTCTTTATGAATTCAGGATGGCTCATTTCTGAATATTTTAGAGAGCTAACACACACACGGGGAGGGAGGGAGAGAAAGAGATGCTCCTTTCTGAGCTTTATATGAAATATTAAAGTATTTTATAATAATGCTACTTTTCCTATACTCCTAATACTATTTTACCTCATACAAATAACTATTTGATTTGTTCAGTGACAACATGATGAAAGTTAATCAGAATGAAGTGAGGAAGATCAACACTGCACAGACTGGACACTTCGCTAATTCTAATGCTGAGGTCTTCTCTTTCCAAATAGGGTAATTTTTTCCCCCAGAACGTAAACATAAATACCCTCTGCATATAGTGAAATGCAAGGACAGAACAGCTGTGGAGAAGCTGAAGATATTTTGTTCCAATCAGTTTAAATGGGGCCTTGCTTTAATGGTGAGAAGGGACAAATGTTATACAGGCAACTTCACTCCCCCATGAACCCCAGACTTACATTGATAGTCATTCCAACATTTTTTTTTCCCCTTTAGGATATAAGTAGTATAAGTCTCTGAAACATATCACAAAGAGGAAATAGAAACCTTTAGAACAAGGAATGTAGAAAACATAGTGATAGTGAAAAAAGAAAATATCTTTCCCGAAGATCTTGGCCTCCTTATTAAGATGCTTATTGATCACATTGAGAGACTTCTAAGCAGGAACAAATTTGAAAAGAGCAATAACAAATGTGCAAGTCACCCCATCTATCAATATTTGACACTTGTGTAATAAGCCATTCATTGATATTTGGCAGTTATTTATGATTTTCAAGTGAAGCACTGTTGTTTATTTGGATTTTGATTTATAATTTGAAATGATCTTCCCAGAAGAATATTAAATATTGTGCTCGACACATAATTTGAAGTTGAGTCATCATCTATTACTGAAATATACCAGAATGAAATATTAGGTGTTTTTCTGTCAACCTAAAATATTTCTGACAGTGAATTTTAAATAGATCATTAATGTTCACAGTTCTGTTGCATAAGGAAAGATTCAGTTGATGATTGAAAGGCCTTTTCAGCTTTCAGAGTTGCATTGAGTTTTACAGATCATAGAATCACATAGCTGGAGGAATCCTAGTTCCTGTTTTGGCTTAGGACAGCTTAATGTTCAAAGCAGTTAAGTAACAGTTAATCACCTACAATGGGAGATTTGTTTTAGGTAAGATTGCCCTTTAGTTATGAAAATTTAAAGCAATTCAATGTATTAGAGAAAAATGCAGAAAACTTTTCCAGCATTGCAAATGACATTGTGTCCACTACATCTAAATTAATTTGTACTCTAAATACTAAGTAAATCAGAGAAGTATGTTCCATCAGAATTCTAGAACATGGTGCAACTCGATGGTCAAAATCCTTTAAAGTAGAATTCCTAGAACAGGTTAGTGCCATTTGGACAGCTAATCTCATTTTCTCTCAAGAGTGAAAGGTCAGTGAAATGTTCTAATAAAATTTAGATATTGGGACTTTGATAAATATGCTTCATCCAGTTTAATAAATTTTATACAAAAAGGAAGATTTTTAATGTGTTCTTTTAGGCTGATTGAAACTATGCAAATGGAAAAAGGCTAAACCACACAAATGGGAATCCATTTGCCTTCCAGTAATTTATTTTCACTTCCTGGTCTCCAAATTAATAGTAACTAAAATATGTCTGGAAAGAAGGTCTGATTATTAACATCTCTCCCTTTTCAGACTTTGCAAACTAATAAATCATAATTAGCATTGGGGACACTAAACAGTATCCATCTACTACTATTTCTGTAAAATAGAATCGCAGCTACAATTTATGCCCTCAAATACCTAACTAAATACTTTTTTTCAGAAAAACACATTTGTTTAAATGGTAAATACTTATAAGACTGGGAGACTGTGGGACTTCCAACCTATATAGACAAACTCTCTGTCCTTATTCTCATTGTTTCTTAAATTTGGTAGACATTCTATTTTCAACATAGCACATAATTTTTCCTTAATCATAATTCCATTTAGCTATTCAGAAAATGCATTTTATTATAATTTTGTCACTAGCTTATAGTTGATACATATTCCTAAATTGAAGTCGCTATATTCCCACTTAAAGTAAAATAAAGCATATTTTATTAAGATAACCTACTAAATAATAAGTTTCAATGTTAGTGAAGGCCTTTTTAACCAGGCTGCTACATTTCAACCATTACTAGAGATAATGTAAATGCAGCCTAAGCGTATTGATTCAAAACAAAAACTCAAAGATGTAAATTAACTGAGACAACTATAGTATTAAAAACCTACTTTGAACATCAAGTAAAGAGTATGAAAAGGTGTGATTTTTAACCTCAGATTGCTATTAAAACGGTCAACTCGGCATCTGATTTTTTTATCTTTAGTTCAATATGATGTATTGAATAGAAAACCTATGATTTGAGAAAAGTCACTGGAGTCAGAAATGTCACATCACATTAGTCTTAGTTTAATATAAGATTGCTTCATTTTGTTGCTAAATGATTATCCTAAAAGTCCAGGTTTCTTGAAACATATTTGTTCTAGGAAATGAACTTTTAAAAAGCAATTGCATTGTATGTTAAAGTTAAAAAGATATCTGTTCTGTCAGCTGAGGTTCTTTGTTTTATTTGAAAGCTTTTATCCATACATTTGACCATAACTAATAGGTTAAAACTTAGCAGAAACAAATGTATGAACAAAGCACAGCATTTCTCAAATCGTTATAAGGATTTTTTTTTTTTTAATTCATGAACTTAAACAGAAAGCTGAACATTTGTGCATATGGTCACACTGTAGTGAAGTAATTGGAACCAGCTGTGACACTTTGTAGTTTCTGGAAGCCTGTGTATTGCCTTCTAGCTACACTGATTTTGTGCAGGCCTTAATAAAAGAAATTAAAGAATGTGCAAGCCTGAATGACTTCCACATCCTTCTTCAGAAGAGTAATTCAGACCATACATGGAAGGTATGGCTTTTCCATTTCTACTTGTCTATAATCCACATGCAGATGGACTAATGAATTTTTTTATTTTTATGATTTAATGATTTGCAAAATTTAAACCATCCTTCATTTAAATATATCTATTTATTGTAAGGCACCTTGCCAAGTTACAGTAGAGGATTCATAAACACACACACACACACACACACATACACACACCAAGGATATCTAGCATCTTACTCCTCTTATATTTGTTTAAAATGCTTTCTGGTGTAACATATCATAAAGTAGCACATCCTAAGTCAGACAATAATTTTAGTGGAAGGTAGGCATGATAGAACTATAATATTCCAAATTCATCTTCTTTCAAAATTCCAACAGTAGTAAAACTTGTTATGGTGGAAAAATATGATAGTTTAGGAGAGGATTCTGGGAGATGGTGGCAGCATCTTTTTAAATCTCACTGAGAATGCACTGTGGTAGACAAAATAATAATGGTTTCCTCAAAGATATCTGTGTCCTAATCACCCAAACTTATTAATATATTACTTTTTGACAAAAGATATTTTGCAAATATGATGAAGCTCAGGATGTTGAGATGGGAGATTATCCTCTGGGTTCAATATAGTCACAAAGAAAGGAGAGAAACAGGAGTATCAGAGTCAGAGTCAGATATAAAGGGGCTACACTGCTAGCTTTGAAGATGGGGAAGGTGCCCGTGAGCCAAGGAATGTGGGCAGCCTCTGGCGGGTGGAAAAGGCAAGGAAATGGATTGTCCCTGAGAGCTCTGACAAGGAATACAGCCGTGCTAACACCTTGGTCTTAGCCCAGTGAAACTGAATTTTGACTTGTGACATTCAAAACTCAAACACAATGTATTGGTGTTGTTTGAAGCCATTGAGCTTGTTGTCATTTGTTATATCAACAACAGGAAACTAATATACTAGAATAAGTGAGATAAAAAATAATTAAATAGCTTAATAAAAATAATGGATAACATTTACAAAACATTTAGGTGGCAAGGAATTCTTATGAATGCAAAATCTTAGGTGGATGGAAACAGTGCTTCCATTGTATCAGCATCGGTGTGAAAGGAAAAAGAAGGAATTGACATTATAGCATCAGATGCATCTAAAAAGAGGAGAACACCAGTTTAGTGGAAAGCACTCAGAGATGGAGCTAGCATGGGGTGTGGCAGGGCAGCAAGCTTTAATAGCAGATGAACACAAAGGGCTGAAGGTGAGATGGACCAAAGGGTCTGGACCAATTTTGTTCCTATAAGCATCAAAAATCTGCCCTCTGTAAAGGAAGAATGGTGTAAGTGAAAAGAAAATGGAACAAGGCAGGAATATTAAAAATGAAGTAAAAAGAAAGTTTTACCAAAGTTTTGGAAGTGAGTAGAGCAGGCAGTCACAGAAAATAAGCTGCCATATATTTTTATATCACTACAAAAAAAAAAAAAAAAAAGAGAGAGAGAGACAGAGAGAGACATGAGAGAGAGTTTTACAAAAAAAGAAACAAACCCAGAAATTCTGAGATGTTAGAATGTTTTCTAGTTTTAAAAGTCCAGGAAAACAACTTTCTAATAAAAATGGAAAACAAGAAAGTATTGGGTCAATCCCCATACAAAATAGTAGTGAGACAAAAGAGAATATAGTTGCCCTTAAACAACACAGGTTTGAACTACCTGGGTCCAGTTATTCAAGAATATTTTTCAATAGTAAATACTACAGAGCTGTCTGTGATTGATTGAATTTGCAGATCTGCAGATGAGGAGAAATTGTGAATACCAAGGCACTGACTATATATCATAAGTGAATTAACCCCTTGGTTTTTCAAGGTCAACTGTAATACATTCTCTAAAGACAATGAAAGTATGCTCTAAAGATAACCTCAAAAAACAAATCAAAAAATCAAAAGAGGAGTTCCCGTCGTGGCGCAGTGGTTAACGAATCCGACTAGGAACCATGAGGTTGCGGGTTCAGTCCCTGCCCTTGCTCAGTGGGTTAAGGATCCGGTGTTGCCATGAGCTGTGGTATAGGTTGCAGAGGCGGCTCGGATCCTGCGTTGCTGTGCCCCTGGCGTAGGCTGGTGGCTACAGCTCCGATTAGACTCCTAGCCTGGGAACCTCCATACGCCGTGGGAACGACCCCAAAGAAATAGCAAAAAGACAAAAAAAAAAATCAAAATATACTGGAGTTCCTGTCGTGGCTCAGTGGTTAATGAATTCGACTAGGAACCATGAGGTTGTGGGTTCTATCCCTGGCCTTGCTCAGTGGGTTAAGGATCTGGCGTTGCCATGAGTTGTGGTGTAGGTTGCAGACGTGGCTTGGATCCCGCATTGCTGTGGCTCTGGCGTAGGCCGGCAGCTATGGCTCCGAGTAGACTCCTAGTCTGAGAACCTCCGTATGCCCTGGGAGCGGCCCAAGAAATGGCAAAAAGACAAAACAAACAAACAAAAAAAAAAGTCAAAAGATACTAAGAAAATGACAATAAAACCTGCCAACATTCAGACAGTAAAGTCCTTGAGTAGGGAAGAAAAATCGAACAAGACAATCACTAAACCGTAATTCAAGTAAACTTCTGGAAATAAAAACTTTCCTAAAACAAAAGGTTTGAATTTCCATGTTGCCAAAACAGTTTTTGACAACATCAAGACATTCTAATAAAAATATTGGTCTTTCAGAAAAAGAAAAAGAAAAACAAAAACAATAAACAACTCTGGCATCATAAAATCTACACAATTTTTCATCACGCTTTTTGATAGTAATGCTTAATGCTGGAAGGAAATGAAAAATGTATTAAAGAAAACAAAAAAAGAGAGTATAAGCCAAGAATTTTATATCCAGTAAAATGGACTTTCAAATATAAAAGGACACAGAAAAACTATCAACATACTGGAGAGGGACAGGGAGTATTGTCTTGGAGTTTTTTCTCAAGGTTGACTAGAAAAGGTACTTCATATAACCACAGATGTCTAGTCTGATAACCAAAATGACAAGAGTCACATCAACACAGGATGGCCAAGCTCTAGAGTGAGTGTAATATGCAGTAGTTACGTGCTCTGATAGTGTAGCGATAGTACAACTATTAAAAAATAGGAAAAAATGGGGAGAGTATGTACACAAAAAAATTAATGTTTTTATAATCATATTAATAGTGTTAGTATTATCATTCTGCTACTGCTGTGTGTAATATGAGGATTAAAGAAGCAAGAATTTATGTGTATTCTTGAGAACAAGGATTTGTGCTCTAGAAGGAAAGATACATAATGGCATTGAGAAGAGGTGAAATAAAGCCTTCCTAGTTTTGGTTTTTGAATTGGAAATATCAATATAATCTTATGTGATATTTTGACTATATATATATATATATATATATATATACACACACACACACACACACATATATATTTATTTAAAATTTAAAATATAAGGTATTTTTTTATATATAGCTTGGTCCGCTGAAAGGACCTAGAAATAATGACCAGTGACCAAAGCAGTAACAATAAATTTCTCTATCATCAGTTCAAATATCTTAAAATAGCATTAATCACACAAAAATATTTTCCTGAAAAAAAAAGGTTAATTCCAAGTCTGGGGCAGGAAATGTTCAATATGAGCCTCCTTTTAACATACCAGGTAGCAAGAACTTCCTAGGATTATACCTAAGGACACAGGTGTCAACTTCAAGAGGTTTCCACTGGCTGAAAATGAGACAGTTTGAGCTTCAGTGATAATGACAATTGAAAGAAACTCAAACTCATCAAATATATATAAAGCCATATGTTCGTAATTTTTATCTCAAAAAGAATCAGTCACCTTTAGAGTCTAATAGGAACTAATTCATGAAGTGAAAGAGTCAAACATTTATTTCTGATTTTTCCTTATGTATTTTGCCACTTGACCATCAAATAATTGATTTAGAAATATATCTCTATAATAGCCCCAGTATTAAAGAAAAAAAAGCAAGAAGTAATAGAAATAAAATTCTATCACTTTGAAACCTCCAATTAATTGATATGTTTAGAATCAAGTGCTACTATGTCCCCAAAAGAGAGACAACCAGATATTACATGCTTTCTACAGATCCTGCAAAATATCATGTATAATCATGCCACAGGATCCAGGTCTTTGGATTCAGTGGTCATTTTTCAGGAAGTAAAAAGAAAAAGGGCCATATTCAACTAGATCATAGACATACAACCAATAAGGTCCAGCTTCTTCAACAGATAAATTAGAAGGAAAATATGTTGGAGGTATTATTTATAAACTAGATGATGTTGCTTAAAATCTTGTAAATTTACAAAATAGAGGCATTGTTAAATTTAATAAAAAAAGTTATTCCTATTATATATCTGATCCTATGTTAAATCTTTAGATGTCTTTTCTTTCTAATCCTCACAATAATCCTATGAATAAGCATGTTTTTTACTAGTTTACAGAGGAGAAAGTTGAGGTATGCAAAGTTTCAGCATTTTTTATTTTTTATTTTTTTCAAGTTTTATTGCAATATAATTGACATACATGTAATGCTGTATAAGTTAAAGGTGTGAGGCACAATAATTTGACTTACATACATCATGAAATGATCATTACAATAAAACTTTGGTGAACACACACCATCCCTTATAGATAGAAAGTTAAAGAAATTTAAAAATTATTTTACATATGAGGAAAATAATGTATATTTATGTATGAGTGGGTCACTATGCTATACAGCAGAAATTGACACAACTATAATAAAACAAAAAAATTTTTCCTTGTGATAAATAAGAGCTCTTAGGAATTATTCTCTTAACAATCTTCATAAATAATATACTGTGTATTACATTTATTGTATTGTACATTACATCTCTAGTACTTATAACTTGGAGTTTGTACCTTTTGGCTGCCTTCATTCAATTTCCTCTCCCCTGATCCTGCTTCTGGTAATCGTAAGCCTGACCTATTTTTTTTTTATGAGTTTGTTTGTCTGTTCTTGAAATATAATTGACCTACAATGCTATGTTAGTTCCTGGTACACATGATTCAATATTTCTATATAGTACAAAATGTTCAAGCTCAAAAAGTCCACAAATTATGATTCTAAGATTCCAATAAATGTTAATTGAAATAAACACCTACAATTTTAATACTATAGTATATATAGTACTATATTATATATTATATAATTATAATTGTTTTCTTTAAGGGATTGGCAACATAATGGATGTATACAGAAATGCAAGCAAATTATTACAATATAATTAACAATGTCTTATACTCAAAAAAAAGCACCTTATATTTCATAAGTATGTCACAGTCAAGGACTTTAATCACTTTGTAAAAACAAAATAATATTTTGCCACTGAGATCATTTGATTCACAGATGTGATGAGTGATATAAAAGTTCAAAATGACTAGCAATTCATTAGATGGCTGGGCGCTTGCTGAAGGAAGTGAGTTGGAAGCAGCACGTGGCAAGTGCAAAGGCACAGTGGCATGTGTGCTCTGATGTGGGTATTTGGCAGAATAAGAACAAAGGCTGTATCAGCAGGTATAGTATGTAAGAACAAAGTCATACTGTTTAGAGTCTTGTAGTTTAGGAAATATGTTGATGTTGATGTTTTTAAATCAGAGGATGGTGTAATAAAAATTGTAGTAAGTTAACTCCGGATACTGTTGTGGGAAAGGAGTTCTTAATTGGCTGTAAGGATAATAAGAGATCCATAGATAAAACTTGGAAGTTTGAGGAACTTGTGAAGTTGTATGTAAAATTTTGAATTGTATGTTTGTGCATCTTTACTGGGAGTTCTGTAGTTTTCAACTGATTACCCAAGCATTCCACAAAGAATCATGGAGTTAGAAGTTATAGATGCCACTTAGGAAAAGTATTAAGTTCATAGGGCTGTTGTAACGAATTATAGCAAACTAAGTGGCTTAAAAGAACAGAAAGTTACTCTCTCCCATTCTGGAGGCTAGAAGTCTGAAATCAAGGTGTTGGTGGAACTGTGCTCCCTCTGATGGTTCTAAGGGAGAATCTTCTTTGCCTCTTCTTAGCTTCTGGTGTCCTCAGGCATGTCCTTGGCTTGTACCGCATAACTGTTTTTGCCTCTGTCTTCATATACCTTCATCTCTGTATTTGTGTTCTCTTCTAATATTCTAAGAACACTAGTCATTGAATTTAAAGTCCACCTTAAATCCAGGATAATTTCATCTTGAGATCCTTGCTAGTTACATCTGCAGCCTCTATTTTCACATGAAGTCATTCTGTGGTTCCAGGTGGCCATGAATTTGTGGGGGTCACTATTTCACTATATGAAACTAATTATTTGAGTCCAGGAGACCTCTGATGCCATAAAAGAAGTGGAATAATAAAAGAGGGAGTGTTTGGAATATTAAGTTTTGTGTATGTTTGTATTTAATGATCAAGAGGAAGAAAGAATCGAAGTGAATGCCAGGTCTCCAGTTCAGGAGATGGAAAGATTGTTATGCTATTAGCTGCAATAGGAAATAAAGTGTATAGGTTTGAGAGTCAATCTGTATAGTATGTTTTGTTTCACTCTATCAACTTAAATATACTCTCTAGAAAGAGGTGTCTCAGAAGAAATGGGAACTAAAACTTAATCTCAGCCTAAGTTGAAAGATTTTGAAAGAAGGACAAAATTGAAGTCAAGAAGGAATTTAGAAAGTGGAATTTTTACAAGTGAAAATCTTTGAAAATGAAGCAGCTCTAAGTGCTAAGCCATTTCACTGACGATTTCAGAAAAAAATGCATACTGTAGGGGAATCCAAATTCAAGGGGAAGGGAGGAAGCCATGATAGAAAATGTTGGCAAAGTTACCAGAAGCATAAACGTGTTAAATCATAAACTTACCAGCGCAGAGATGGCTGAGGACACTACATTATCAAGTGAGGAGTCTGTTTTTTGAGGTAAAAGAAATATATTTATGTGCTAAAGAAAAGGAATTAATTAATGAAAAGTAAAGTGGTGAAAAAATAGAAGGAGGGAAATTTGATGGTCACATTATAAGACAAAAGAAAGAAATGGAATCCTTAGCATGTGGGGGAGTTTTAGCCACAGTTAATACCTCCCTTATGTGCAGAGTAGGTGCTAAATTTGTTGTATGCAAAAAAGGTTAGAGACAGAGGTAGGAAATGAAAGGTCACCCTCAGGGTCTTCTTATCTGAGGAGAACGAGGAGGTTTTACCTGCCACAAAGGTGAGGTTACTGATGACTTGAGGAGGGTGAGGGCAGTTGGGAAGAGCCACCGCATAGCAGAGAACATCAGTGGAAATGGAAGGGTGATTGCTGAGCTTTCCCTGACCCTTATGGTTACCTCATCCCTGAGAATCTCCCAGAGGAGCGAGATTTCTTACTGTAGCTCTGAGTGGTGTGGAAAGAGTCTTTGAGGTTATTTACCTCTGAGTTGGTTGATGATATTGCTTTCAGTGCTTGTCTACAAATACCGAAGAAAAGTCAATCCTGTAGTTCATTATTTTCTAAAAGGCAGTTGGAAATTTATTCAGTATATCAGCTTCCACAGAGCCTACATAGAGATTGTATTTATGTCCTGCTGACACCAAGCAATTTATGAAGCTAAATAGAAAGATCAGTCTTGGAAACAGGGTCATAATATTTCCCTGTAGCTATCACCTAAGTAAAGTGAACCGTATTAAAGAACTCATTATAAAGAAACTTATCAGCTACCAGACCCTGGAAATGAACTCCAAAAACTTGCCAAAGACTTTTGAGATTCAAACAGTTTTTTAGAGTAGCATTTAATCCTAAATTTAATCTGTAACAAAAGAAGAAAATGGAATCAAATCATCACAGCACTTTTCAGAGAAAAGCACCCACTCAAAGAACTGGTTGGTGATTAAGAGTGGGCACTGGAGCCAGAAGCCTGGGTTTGACTTTGTGTCTTTTTACTTCTGTAACCTTATGTGTGTTACTTAACCTTTTAGTTCCTCAGCTCTGCCATATGCAAAATGCCATAGGTAAGATGAGAGTAGAAGCAACATCATGGCTTCTTATATAAATTACATGAATTAATATTTATAAACACACAGGTAGCACTTAGGAAATAATGTTATAACTTCAAGTATTCTAGGTGCTTTAAAGTTAAGTCAGGTTTCATAGGATAAGAATAAGTCTACACACATGCATATGTATGTATAAACTTATTCATCTACACACATACTCTATTTTTCTTACTGTTGGGTCATTGAGGATGAACAGTATCTCTTTAAGGCCACCAGGATACAATTTAACTCTGTTACAAATAGGATGACTCAGATTATCAAATTATTTTTCGGTAACTATTTAGATGAGTCTGAGCATTAATAAGGGATGCATTCTTATGTCTTCTTTTTTCTCACAGGCATCTAACAAATAACTGATTCTTATATAAATACGGGATAAAAGATTAGGTTCACTTCTTCTGATGTTCAAATTATTTCTATTCTTTCCAAATAGATTACATATATTATTTCATTTAATGCATTTAACAACTTCAAAAGGGAGATAGGTAAACACTGACATTTATGATCTATTATAAATATAAATAAACCTCTTCATTCACTTATGAAACTGTGTAAATATGTCAGTAATCTTTTCTTTATGTACAAATGACATATGTGTGCTTCCTATTCTGCATGTACAAATGTAGAGAATTACAAGTGTATTTCCATATGTATACTGAAAGTCTGAACAAGTCATCAGCATTTTCATTGGCTTTATGATATTTTGCATTGTTTTCAAAGTGGACATTTTTCACCCAGCAATCAATTTGTATGATTTTCCCACTGTAAAATAAGCAGTGTACAATAGTCTACCATCAGCAAGAAACAGATCCACAAACACACTGAAATTGTGAAGGGTGGTTATTTTATAGACAGGCAACTAGTGACTATGTTTGTCTTATGGGCACTTATCCTTCCCTTTGTAGTTTATCTTTGTTTCTATGACTCCCTGTACTGTAAACTGACCTCAAGAAGTACAGGATTGCACAGCAATATGTACCCATTGAAAATATATCAATAACACAATAGTTAACAATAGTGCCTAATTCTAGTTTTATAACAGTCCCCATGTGATTTAATAGTAGGTATTATCTAATTATCCTTTTAATTGGTTTGTCTATTACTTGCTCATACTTATAAAACTCTAAAGTAAATTCTCCAGAGTTCCTAACAAGAGATACTCACATGATACCCCAGCATAGATGGTTGATTCCTCTCTCGTCTGCCTAGACATATCCTACAGATACAAGAGAGTATAACTCAGATTCCACATCACCCATGACAATCTATATTACTTTCTCTCTCTCCTGAATTTCCATAGCAATGCTCAATTTTCAGTAGTTTGCAGGGTTTTTTTAATATCCATATACTAATGTGTACTTTTATCTGGAAATGCCATGTATTTATGATTTGTTTCCCCTGTTCACTTGCAAGCACTTGGGCATGCTTGTGTTCTCTTGGATGGGGCACAGCACTTCATTCAGTGATTTATATATAGCATCAAACAACAAACACTTGGAGAATCATAATTAATACAACTTATACACATCAAATGCAGTATCTATGGCTCATATTTCTTTTCTGAGTTCTATATTACCTAGAATAGCTGAGAGGCCAGAGTACTTTTTCCAAAGTGTGTGTATGGTGGTTATTATCCTACTGATAGCCCCATAGAAAATCTGTCTAGACATTCAGCTGGCTTTAAGGAAATGTGACAGAGCATAGAAAAAAGCAAATTATTAATTTCAAAACCATGGCAAAATTCTCTTTAGTGATACATAGATGATGTGGATTTACAAGGAAAGGTATGCATTTATAGAAAAGACAGCTGTCATGTAGAAAAATAAACATGGATTTTAAAGTCTGATTAGAATTTTTCTCCTGGCCCTATTTCTTCATAGCTATGTGATTTTGAATGAATTTTATTTTTTTTACCTTTCAGTGCCTCATTTTTTATTAAAGATAATAAAACTTGTTCCATAGGGTTTTGCTTTAAATAATAAATGTGACAACAATGACAAAAGTGCTTTTAGCTATATGAAGTTAGGACTTTTAGAATTATTTTGATATTAAAAATATGTTATTTCAACACAATTCATATTTCAGTTCTTAAAAAATTTAAACACTATCTTACCTAAGTTATATGATGCCACATACAAATATTTGCCACCAAAAAAGAGAGAATAAGAAGTAAACAAAAATCATATTGTATTTCTAGAACATTTTCTTTGTGACAATCTGTAATTCAACCACAATGTATTCAATACCTACTGAGTGCAAGATACATTGTTATCTGTAAAAAAACAAGAAGACCTCAAGAAATGAAATACCAAGAGTCCCCCTTCTATGCTGCTATGCATGCATTTTTATTAAAAATATTTAAATCAACACTTGAAATTGAAGACGTGGTGAAACTTTTATTGTACTCCTTCTCAGCCTCCCAAAAATCCAAGAAAATTTTCGTACATTCTTCAAGAAATCTCTTGTTCATCTATTGTTCAATCTATTTTCTATTGTTCATCATTCATTTATCAGCCATATATTCAAATATTTACTGAATATGTTTTGCCAGGCATGGTAATTGATTCTAGGTATGTGGTTGCAAACTACACAATACACATGAACGCTCCCCTTATAGAGTTATAGTCTGTTTGGGAAACAAATTATATGTAGGTAAACAATTTAACAGGTATATACATGCAATGTGTGATAAACGAAAAAGGAAATAAAAAAGAGTGCAGATTTTGAGATTGATGCTATAAGATCTATGCTAAAAGAGAAGGAAGGTAGGAAAATGTCCTGCAGTTAGGTGACTTCTAAATTGAGTCCGGAGGGATCAGAAGTCAACATTACAAAGAGGAAGAGCCTTTGCAAAGCCTCTGAGTGAGGAAATGTTGTGGTGCATTTGAAGAGAAGTCTAGAAGCTTCTGTGGCTGAACAGTGAGAGACATAAAGGTGGGGACAAGAGAGCACAGTGGATAGGAAATCAGGATTGAGATCAAGCAAGACCTTGAGAACTGTGGTGAGAAGTCTGGATTTTTTGTGAGATGCCAAAGCCAGTTAAGATCTTAGGCAAAGGGCATTGGATTTATACCTTTAAAATGGTGTAATTTTCTTTAAGTTGGAAGAGAAAAGGGGGAACTATATCATCTGATGCGTCCTGCAGAAGTCAGTGTTGCCTAGGTGACAGGTGATGGTGACTTGGACTAGTGTGGTAGCAGAAAGTAACAGCATTTGTCTATAGCACATTTTATTTTAAAAGCTGAACTGGCAGTGTAAGAAATTGAATTGAGGGTTCATTTAAAATTCTTGACTTACTTTGGGGAGAGGAGGGGACAGATTTTTATTAACTTTACTGCTACCAGTACAAATATATTCATAGAAATCATATCTCTGCTCTGCCTGGCCCTAAAATACTTTATCTTCGAGCATGCTATTACGTCCAGGAAGTTATGCTCTACAGATTGTCAAACATTATTTTTTACACATGTATTTAGTATTTTCTATGTCCCAGATACAGTGATAGATGTTTTCTGTATATATTTTCATTTGATTTCCATAACAATACTATTACTATCTCCATTTTTGAGCTAAGGAAAGAGAAGAAAGTAAGAAACTTGTCCAAGGTCATACCACTTACTACATTCAGTGACTAACTGAATTTGCTTCTGCTTACCTCAAACCTCATGCTTTTATCTTTATTCACCAATTATGTTTTTCCTCCCTCCCTCCTTCCTTACCTGCCTGCCCCCTTTCTCTTCCTTCCTTTCTTCCTTTCTTCCTTCCTTCCTCTCTTTCTTTTAAGAAGGTACAAATTTATTTGTATTTAGGTTTTTACACTGATATATTTTACAGTATTTTATTCATAAAATACACTTTCTGTGTTCCACAAACAAATCCTTAATTTTTTCTTGCTATTCTAAAACCATAAATAAAACACAGAGGGGAGGCATTGACAGGTGATTCTAAATCATTGTTTTCATTGCAATACTTCCAGTCTCCCCAGAGGCAAACCTGGCTCTGCCCCAGCACGCTGATAGAAACTTGGATGAATTTACTACTTGTCACCAGGCAAGGGGACATAGTCTAACCATGGCTTCTTGTCAAACATTCCTATGTCTTCCCTACAAATATTTCATGTGCTTACATGAAAGTGGACCCTAAATATAGTCTCTCCTCAGAACTTTTTAATATGAAAACAAGTGGATAAAGAGTTAAGCAGTACAAAGCCATGTGAATCCACTTGAGTAGAAGGCAGAATCACCTAAAACAGCACTCATCAGAAAAACAAATTTTAACAGAAAGGAAGAACCTGAACTGATCTGGATCATAGTTTCTCAGATTCAGTAATACTAATTTTTTGGGCTAGAGAATTCTTTGTCCTGGAGGCTGCCCAGGGCATTATAGGATGTTTAGAAGCGTCTATAACCCCAAATCACTTGATGCCAGAGGCAACACACCTTTCCTCCACCTAGTTATGATGACTGATAATTTCTCAAGATGCTGGTAAATTTCCTGTGGAGTCAGAATCACCCTTGATTGAGAACTCTGGGTCTATAGCATGGGATTTTCCTCAAACAAACAAACAAAAAAAACACTTGCTGCAAAAAGATACGGAATTCCTAGGATATTCTCCATATCCTGAGTGCTAGATGGGAATAACAGAAATGCATAAAAGTCTCACTAAGCATTTTTCTATCTTCCCCCTTTACTAAAAAACTTTGCTGCCCCTTTACCACCACTCTTTGCTAGCTTTTATGGACTGAACTCTGTCCCCTAGAAATTCATATGTAGAAGCTTTGGCCTCCAGTGACAATATTGGAGATAAGGTTTTTAAGGAGTTAAAGTAGAATGAGGTCATAGGGGTGGGGCCCTAATCCTGTATGACTGTTGCCTTATAAGAAGAGGAAGAAGCACAAAGCTCTTGTTCTCCTCTGAGCCTGCAGAGGAAAGGCCATGTGAGGACATAGCAAGAAGTTGGCCAGGTGCAACTTAGGAGAGAGGTCTCATCAGAAATCAACTTCACTGGCATCTTGATCCTAGACTTCCAGTCTCCAGAACTGTGAGAAAGTAAATTTCTGTTGTTTAACCTACTCATTCTGTGGGTTTTATTATGGAAACCCTAGCAGACAAATATACTGACCCTTGGCCTAGATCCTTTCTTTATTCAAGAACATCAAGCACATGATGTGACAGAAATTTTATAAGCTCTATAATTATAAGGATGAGAAAAATCATTTCTTCCATATCAAAGCTTACATAGTCTAATAGAAAGAAATCAATGTACATTTGACAGAAAAACCTACAAGTACAGTTTTAAACAGTTTTATTGTATAGATTCACCTGGCTCTTCTTCTTATTTACTATACAAGATAAAGGAAATCAAATGTGTGTGTGTGTATTAAAGTGTATATTATATATATATATATATATATATATATATACACACATTTGATGTATATACACACACACATATATACATTTTATTTACTTTATCTTGTATAGTAAATAAGAAGAGTCAAGTGAATCTATACAATAAAACTGTTTATATATATTATAATGTGTACATATACTTTTTTTTACTTAGTGGGAGAGGTTATATATTATATCTATATATACATATATATGTATATATATTAACCTACTGGGGGATTATGATGCTTTGGCCTTCTCTTGCTTTAAAAAAAAAGGGGTGGTAAACAGAATGTGTGTGCAAATACTTTGGTATCTCCTTTTGATGGTTCATCAAAGGATACTGTCAAAAAACAAGATCATTTGAAGGAAGAAGATAAATGCCTTGAAGGTTCATGAGAAGGTGCTTACATCATACCAGAAGGAGATCATCCTGCCTGAGAATGGGCTGGAAAAACACACCTTGTTCTAGACCCCTAGAACATCCTGGACTTTCTTCCTCAGCAGACCTCAAGGACATGGTAAAACTCCATGAAGGATGGTTGCCTAGTAGGTCTGGGGCATGCATTTATCCAGGTTGATGTTGCACAAAAAGAGTAAAAATTGGTTCTTTAATGGTAAAAAAAAAAAAACTCTTACATATTATGATATATTATGGCCTCCCAAAGGATAAAAACAGATGGATGTTGTAACTATGTAGAGGAAATTATTAAGAAAAAAAATTGAGAAACACTTGTCTACATTGATGGACCAATTCTGGGAATCTCACTGAGGGCCCTGCCCTCTCTGTGACACTCCTGTCCCAGGCTTAGATACAAGCAGCAGAGGAACCACACCTAAGGATCAAATGGACATCAGCAAAGGAGTATTTCATGACCAAAATGTCTTTTAATAGGGGAATGCATTAAAACAGAATTTTCATTTAAAAAATATTTCAGCAATAAACTAAAATGATAGGTGACTGAGGAGGTCTTACCACATGTTGGTACTGCTTTAGAGTCCTTCAGAAACTTGGCAACAACCTTGGGATGAAAGGGTTCCAAGAATAGCTGAGGCTGAATTCCTCACGATAGTGGGACTCAAGTTGCGAACTTAGGAAATGCACTACTATAAATTTCTTATACTGAGCTTGTAGATGATATTTAGACCTGATTCTAGGGAAACAGTAATAAGGAATAGAGGGTTAATAATGCTAAAAGTCAGGAGGAGGAGGTGCTAAGAAAGCAAAAGAATAAATTCTACCTAAGACAGGAAGTAGAGCATGGGGGATAAGATATTATTAGAAAAAATCAATAGGTGAGATTCCAATTACAGGATGATAGTCTAGGGGAGAACAATGGTGGAAATAGGACAGTAGAGATTTAAGAGCTATTTGGAATGTATAATTGATGGGATTGGGCTACTCATTGAATCTCAAGGAGAGGGTGTACATGAAGGAGAATAACTTCTAGAAATGAAGGGAGAGAATTTCAGGTCCTGGAAGAAAAAAATTGCTGCTTAGGACAAATCCAAATGTCTGAATACTTTATAATAGTGAATTCTGATATAGTTTGTCCTCGAGTAAAGTTTGTAAATTGACCGCCTTTAGGCTAAATGCCTTCAGTGGGATTTGTTCAAAGAATTCTATTGGCAGTACAGAACATCAATCTTCCCTAAAATAAAGAACCATAATTTGTCAACATTTAAAGATCATAGAGAATCTTTGTAATGTTTATTTGTGAGTCCTAGGGTCTTCATTCCCATTTAACAACAAAATTTCAGCTGGCTTTGAAGTGTGGAAGCTTTCTTTCAAAGGAGAACATGGTCTCCAGTTTACTGTCACCTTTCCCCCTCTCCTAAGGTCTTCCCCGCTGCTTCATTCATTGCCTGATTGGCTCCACAGGACTCCAGCAAGCCCAGTCACTAACAGGAATGAAACTATCAAAGACATCATAGAACAAAATATACCTCCAAACCAGAGAATGAAGGGGGTGCAATACAGAAAATGAAGTTTGCAAGTCATTCGCAATGAAGTTTGCAAGTCATTTGCAAGTCATTCCATATAAGCAGTGTTTCAAGAAAAAAGGAAGACAAGCTAGGATGGATTTATAAGAAAATAAAAAAAAAAAACCATGAAATCAGATAATCTGCGTTCGGAGGTGATATAATTGAGAGAAAAAGTCAAGTAGGCTTTCTCATTCTGGTAGAATTTCCAGTTATTTATAATTCTGATTTAATAGGCTTTCAAATTCTAGCCTCAGAATATAAACTTTAAAATAATTATTTGTCATAATTATCAGTGATGCCTATCTCCAAGAAAATTTGCAATCTACAAATTATCATATAAAGTTTACCTCTTCAGAAAATTTACATTTTTGCCTATCTTTGCCACATCCATATTTGTTGAAAAGCCATTCTCCTCTTAGGCTGAGTTCCTCCAGTGTTACAAAGAAATGTGTCCAAGAACAAGTCCATTTTATCATAGAAAGTTCACTGTGGTGACATTCTTCTCTGACTTCTGAAAATAACAAACCATTTTACACCCAGCTTGACCCAACAGCTGTAGCTCCTCTGCTGTCCCTCCCTAATTTGTTTGCATTTGGCTTGTATTCCTAGCTCTTTGGAGTGCTGATAATTATACTTGTCTGGGAGGCTTGGAAGCTATAAAAAATCTGGACCTCCTCACATTTCAGCGCAAGTAGAGAAGGCTCAGGCTCCAATTTGGAACTGCACAGACTTAAATGGGGCATGTGATCCCAGAGACATCAACAGCAGCCTGCCAGCTCGAAGACTCCCCTCCAAAGCCTCTCACCATATGTTTGGCTACAAATTGTGGACCAAACAGGCCAAGATGTTACACAGGATTCAAATGGACTTGTGTTAACATATGCAGTTGGCATGGGGCAGGTGAAGTGTTGATAGTTAGAACCTCATAATTCCAGTCACAGCATAACGGGGGTATTTCCCTCCACTTAGAAACACCTTTATGTTCTGATTAAAATCAAATTTATAAAATAAAATGATCATCGAATTCTTAGAGTGGAAAGAAAATTAAGAAAAAGTTTTACAATGAAGACAGTAAATTAAATACTGTACTTGTTTTTAAGAGATGAGGACAAGAAATGATGTCACGTATGTTTAAGTGACAGTGATCATCTTAGTCTGCAAAACTGTTAGGTGTAGGAAAGGTTATATAGGTATTCCAGAAAAATTAATTCTTATTTTTCACCTATAAATTGCTAATAATGAATTTAGTACATGGACTGAGTATTTGGAGAAATTTAAAATTTAGCTCTCTCTAGATGTATGATCTGAATTGAAAACCTAAAAAGAAATTTAAGTTCATATTAAAACATTAAAATATTTAAGCTGGGAATCCACAGTTTCAGGGACTTGGAAATGTGTTTAAACCATTTAAACTTGGTTTCTTCTGTTTCACATTGACCTAGTCAACAGGGAGCCAAAGATGACCCTACATTATCAATATTAAGGTTATTTTTGTTTAGTTTTTGGAAAAGGGGCAGTCATGTTGGTGACAAACTCACTCAACTTACATGATTTTCCTTGTTTAAAGATAAATTAAAACCTTTGTAAAATCAGCCAAGAGTTTGAGGCTTGATTTTTTTTTCCTAAGAAGACTTCTTTTCACCTCTTTGGATTTGAGATTGACTGACTAAACAATTAGGTGAAGATTATGTTACTTTTCTCTGTTTTTCCAGTCTTTTCTCTGAATAAAATGACTACCTTACACTTCAGAGATGCCAAATGCTTCAAAGACCTATTGCATTCACAATTTTAAAAAAAAGGCTTTTGTGTTTTCCAAAGACTGCAAAAATAACCCATCTAAGAGTTGTTAATTATCATTAAACAGTGAACACAGACATTTTTAGAGTATTTCTCAAAGTCAGGTCATGATTCCCAGGAAGAAGGGGAATTAGAGTTACATCAAGCATGAAACATGTATTTTGAAAAGTGACTTGACTCACAGGACCAGATCTTCACATGGGAGCTTAAAGACGTTTTGTTTAGTTTTAGCGCTTAATGAGATAAAGTTCACAGTTTTGAAATGTGGCTGCCTTGGAAAATCACATTTGGAGAATGTGTATGAATCTATAAAAACAAACGCACACTATGGAGAGCTTTTCAGCATGGCTGGAACTGAGAGAAATCCAGATGTTCTCCTTTTATATTCTTGGATCACCACCAAGGAGCAAAAAATAGCATCGATCTGTGCTGACCCATATTGCTTCAAGAGGAAGTACTAGCCTTAAGACCGCAGGAATTATTCAACATTCTTCAACAGAGGGCTGGGGTTCCTCACAACTTGACACCATCATTTGCTCATATGACTCCCAATTAAACTTGCTGTAATGAAAATATTCACTTTACTATATACCACCTACCATCAGTACACACTCTCATCAGCTCTAGTGCCAATTTTATTGAAGCTTTGGCTTTTAAAATAAACATTGAACAGATAAGGGCTCTGGCTCTTCTAAATCAACAAAAACCACATAAGATAAGCCTACCTGAAAAGCAAACTGCTTGCTTGTCAAGAGTGTGACAGTCTATCAGTGTAAAAGTCTGAAACCCAATTCTAATCTTTCCATTCACCACCTTCTTTTTCTGTGAGTCCTCCAAAGGACACAGTCTTTCAAAAGTACCACATGATGGAAGCATACTTTCCTTTCTCTTTTTATTTTTTAAGAAAAGTTGAATTAATGGAGTTCCCGTCGTGGCTCAGTGGTTAACGAATCTGACTAGGAACCATGAGGTTGTGGATTCGATCCCCGGCCTTGCTCAGTGGGTTAAGGATCCGGCATTGCCGTGAGCTGTGGTGTAGGTCACAGACACAGCTCGGATCCGACGTTGCTGTGGCTCTGGTGTAGACTGGTGGCTACAGCTCCAATTGGACCCCTAGCCTGGGAACCTCCATATGCCGCGGGAGCAGCCCAAGAAATGGCAAAAAGACAAAAAAAGAAAAGTTGAATTAAATGAAGCCCTAATTTTACAAGTAAAATGTATTACTAATAATTGAAAACCGCTGGTAAACAAGATGCCTCTTACTCATTTCTTGAGTGTGTGTGTGTGTGTGTGTGTGTGTGTGTGTACATAATGTTCCAGAATCTACTGAGGCAAATACAGAGCAAGCATGGAGTGTATTGTTAGGTGAGGAGGAGAAGTGGGGGATCAGAAAAACACAAAAACTAAACAGAAAATAAGCGATATGTTTTAAAACTGTGGGAAATCTGCTACATTTGTCTTCACACAGAAAAGAAATGTATGTGGGAAGATAAAGGGCGAAAAACTGAAAACTTTTCCCAAAGCAAAAATAAAACAGTAAAGGATTAAAAGGATCAATAAAGTTAAATTAGTGGGAAGGCAAATCTTTGAGAATTAAGACACACCGCTAAAAAAGTTCAAAATCAAATGAAAAGTCAGTCTTCATTATGCTGTTTTACCTTAAAATGTAAAAATAATTATGAAACATAAAATTTCATAGTAAAAATTTAGACTTACTAATTTTTTTTCATATGTTTTGAAAGATATGGTCAGATTTTGTGATCATCCTTTCATTTGAAACTCATAGTTGATCACCCTATTTTATATAGAGAGATTTTTAAAAGTTATATATGTAAAGAAATCAAAGTATATTTAGAAAACATGAAGTGCTGATCCAATTCCTTTTAAGCTAAAATATGTGGATTTTTATTATAACGAGGAATATAATTGTCTCTATAAGCTTACTACTTTTTGGTTCCCCTAAAAATCATCCTAACTTCTGTACTATGCAGAAAATGGCTTTGGCTAAAGTCGTGTGATATTTTTTTAAACTTTTTAATAGCAAACTAAGATTACAACACTAGGAAAATGAGTGACATTTTTTAATACATTGAAAAAGTAATGTTATTTCTAGATACATCGTATATATAGCTTAATACAAGGCTGAATCAAACAATTCATTTCATCAAAATCCATAAAAAGAATTTTTAATATGTGGCCGTCTCTTTCAAGCTAATGAGTTGTCTGACTCTTAGGATGATGACTTCCAATTGCATCAGTTCTTGGCAGGTTGATAGGCAGGCATTTAACTGGATCTCCAAAACTCGATTCTGTCAGCTAATGACAAAAACAACCTGATGCTATGCAATTATTTCAATCAATCAATCAGCACGATTTTGAACACACAGTATTTTCTCATCATTATGCTAGATGTAATGGAAGTGTGTAAAAGATAAATCAAGGAAGTGTAAGATATTAACCCAAACCTAAAAAGTATCCAAGTTGGTCTAAAGAAGTAAAAACAATACACATGAAATAAATAGCAAAGTTCACAGCATGTTTTTAGAGGGTGATTTATGTTGAAGAATCAAAAGTGCTACAGAACATTAGGGATGGTAAGATAAATAAATTCCAGAATGATGAGAGGCAATTTCAATGGGACAAAATTTGGAAGAGAGTAAAAATTTAGATAAGGAAAAGGGAAATAAACCATTTTCCCCCTAAATGAATAAGCATGCAAAGCATAAACATGGGGGACGATGGAAAGTTAGTACAAATTTCAGCTGAAACGAACTACTTGGTTAAGGCACATGGACATATCAGAGAGCATAGCGAGGTGAAGTCTGACAAGCCATAGGATGTACATGGGGAGCCATGAAAATCAGGCAGGATTTCGATTTGATGTGATAAGAATCAGAGTCAAGAGTCATTTTAATGAGGAGGAAAATCTGATGAAAATATAAGCCTGAGAGAATGCAGATGAAGAGGAGAGGAAAAGGTGATTAAAAGGGCCATAATGTTCTTAATGAAGACAGGATATAAATTAATACCATTCAAAAGTAAATCTGGTTTTGAGCAATCCCCCTTGCAATGATATAAGAAGTCAATTAACTATAGATTTAGTATCAGAGCCCGTTAAGTGTTCATTTGCAATACTGGATGATGGTTGTGTTACCAGCACTCAGAGGGTGGTGATAAAAAGGATCAATTTAAAGGAACACTAATATGACAGAAAATGAGCAGAATGGGGCCATATCCATACTCAGACCCCAATTAATTTTACTGCTGCCTTAAGCAGGCGTTGTTTTTTGTGTGTGTTTTTTGGTGTTTGCCTGAAGTTTGCTTTGTCTTATTGTCATCTGTCTTCCAAAAGTAAGAGAATAGTTGGAATTTTCTACATCTGGCCAATAAATTCTTCCTGGTTTAGGTAAGCACTTTCACTGTTCTGTAACAATACAGCAGAACTCTTTTCATGATGATAGGGTATGTAATTATTTCAATCCATTTCATTAGATTTGTTACAAGGGTCCATATTGCTTAACTACAATACTACTTTGAAGGCTACTTGGTAGAACATTCATGTTCATTGTTTCTTTATTTATGTCCTTTCATTTATTTATGTCTTTATTTATTTTGCTTTTTTAGGCCTGCACTCATGGCATACAGAGGCTCCCAGGCTAGTGGTCGAATCAGAGCTACAGCTGCCAGCCCTACACCACAGCTATGAGGGATCCTAGCCACATCTGTGACCTACAGCACAGCTCACGGCATCACCAGATCCTTAACCCACTGAGCAAGGCCAGGGATCAAACCTGAGTCCTCATGGAAAACAGTCGGGTTCGTTAACTGCTGAGCCATGATGGGAAGTCCTCTTTCATTCTTTTAGATGTTCCCATTCAATTAAGGCATTAAGAAATGGCCACTTAGAAGAAATTTTATATATGTTTCCTTTGCTGACATCAAATAGCCACATGAAAATAAATGTTTGTAGGTGTGTTGGTGTAACTGGTTGTTTTTATGTAGTAACCACATTTATAACAATTTTTGGAACGAATTATAATGCAGCATATGTTCATAAGATCCTAAAAGCTTTCAGAAGGCCACAATGAAGATAATCTGTTGGAAGTTCATTAATAGCACTTCACAGCTTATCATGTAGCCTTAATGAGAAAAGAATGATCAATTTTACTGCTGCTTTTTCCCCTATAGATGAAATGATCAGTTCATGTGTATTTATACAAATTTGTTTGTATAAAAGAATAGTAATTATTTCACAGGTATACATTATGTTTGTATGTTGATATAGACTTAGTTCTTCCATTCAAATATAGGTGAATAGTGCAGTAAAATCAGTATCTAAAACTATTAAGACGAAATATATTGTTAATACATGTTAAATTGGTGCAAGAGATGCAATGACCATGGGAGTAAGGGCATCTTATTTTTCATATGGGCTAAACTGCTAAGTGTGTATCTTAGGAAAATATTTAACTTCCAAGGATTGAGTACTTTTTATCTGCCAATTGATGTGATTTGGAGGGGGTCAACATGTCAAAATTTTGTTATAGCAAATCACATAATTCTGCTAGATATAAATATTTATTAAGGAACAAGGTAAATTAGCTCTGTAAACAGCTTTGTAAAAAGTACTTTAAAAAACTTAAATAAAAAACTTAGTTTCGGAGTTCTCATCGTGGCGCAGTGGTTAACAAATCCGACTAGGAACCATGAGGTTGCGGGTTCGATCCCTGGCCTTGCTCAGTGGGTTAAGGATCCGGCGTTGCCATGAGCTGTGGTGTAGGTTGCAGACGCAGCTCGGATCCCCCGTTGCTGTGGCTCTGGTGTAGGCCGGTGGCTACAGCTCCTATTGGATCCCTAGCCTGGGAAACTCCATATGCCTCGGGAGTGGCCCAAGAAATGGCAAAGGGACAAAAAACAAAACAAAAACAAAAACTTAGTTTCTTTACTATAGAAATTCCCTCGGACTTCAATATACTCAGATGTCTTATAAACAACTGAATATTTGTTTATCGTGAATCTCTAAAGGTAATTAGAGTTGGGTACAAAAATGAACATAACTTTCCAAACTTATTCTGTGCTGTATAATTTTTTATGGTAACACTTTAGGAGATATCAGACTAGAGCCTACTCTTGAATTTTACACAATACTGAACATCTTTTAACACTCTCTTTTGCCTTCCCAATAAAAATTAATTTTCTAGGTGTCCCTGTTGTGGCTCAGTGGGTTAAGAACCCAAAATAGTGTCTGTGAGGATATGTGTTAGATTCCTAGCCCTGCTCAATGGGTTAAGGATCCAGCGTTGCCACAAGCTGAAGCCTAGGTTAGATATAAAAGGAAAAGCTTGTAAGAATACAAGGACGAAGAAACCAGGGAGGAAAGTAAATTTCTAAAATAAAATGGTTATAGAAACTAAGGGGATGAAGAAACTGTTACAAAGAGGAAATGGTCAGTAATATAAAAATATAAAATGCTTGTGGGGCACCAAGTAAGATAATTATATGCATATACACAAGCACACAAAACTACTAAGCAGTAGATGAGGATGATTTAATTGAAAGGTATTTAATTTGGTGATGGGTACAGATGTCAGATTTCAACGTATTGCAGAATGAAGGGGGAGTGAAGTGAAGGAAGCCTTTTTTTTGTTTGTTTTCTTCAAGATCTTTAAACAAAGTCAACTGCTAAGGAAGGGTATTGGAGTGGTGGAGGTTTTTTCAATTTTTTAAATGATATGAAATTATTTAAATGTTGATAAAATGAAACCAACCAAAACAAGAGGTTGATTATCATTGTCAGATGAGATAAAAGATGGAATGAAGTCATTAAGAAGGAAGAGTTTAATGAGTTCTAGAATATCATTACAGGGATTAACCTGGTGCTAAAGAAATGCTTCTTTGATTCTACCAAGAAAGGTAGAGGAAAGATGCTTCCACATGCAAGCTGTGTGGCAGAAAATTAGTGAAGATCTCTGGATTCAATATCCTTTGCAGTTTGAGAGCCTGCTACTTCTAAAAGTAATAGTGGCAGATTTAGCAAAGCCCTTCAGAAGAGAGTGATGACTACTTTAAATAAACTGTGGCAAATGAGAAAGACTGATAAATAATCCTCTGGCAGCTGTGAGGAGCCAGTTAAGTTTGAATATCGTGAATTCACAGTCACAGAGTCTGCATCTTTTATCCAGCAGTTCATGAATCTGCATGTTGCTGTCGGAAGGTAAATGATCGGAAGAATCGTTAGTGTAAGCATTTGGGAGGCATGTGTGACAGGAAAGAAGGTAAATGGCAAGTAAAGAGTGACAAGAAGTCTAAGTGTAATGATATAGAATTGATTGAAATAATGAATCATGTCTCCCCATTGAGTCTTTTCTCACCCACATCCAACGTACCGTGCTTAACGATTTTGTTAAATTAATGAACTATATACAAGTAGTCCATAATGGTTAATAAATAGAAAATAAATAGAAAATGTTTTCTTCATTTATAGTGTATGTCAATCAGAATATGTCTTTGCACCTCCCTGAACAAATATGTATTCTTAAAGATTTATTTATTTATTTATTTTGTCTTTTTTGTCGTTTCTAGGGCTGCTCTGGTGGCATATGGAGGTTCCCAGGCTAGGGGTCCAATCGGAGCTGCAGCTGCCAGCCTACACCAGAGCCACAGCAACACGGGATCCAAGACGTGTCTGCAACCCACACCACAGCTAACGGCAATGCCAGATCCTTAACCCACTGAGCAAAGCCAGGAATCAAACCCACAACCTCATGGTTCCTAATCGGATTCATTAACCACTGAACCACGACGGGAACTCCTAAAGATTTATTTCAAAATTTATATATCACCCTATTCATTGTTGAAAGCTAATAGTGCATTTCTTTTCTTAAATTTCTTAAATATTTAAATTACAGTTGATTTACAATGTTCTGCCAAATTAATAGCATATTTCTGATTTCATTAGAAAAGATTTTTATTTCAAGGGTATCAATAATTGCCTCCTAAGAAGCTGTCAAGTAAATAATTTATAGTGGTTTTGATATCATACAATGTCACTTTTATCTCTACTAATACATTTTGCTGTAAAGTCTATTTTATGGGTATGACTATACTACCATTCTTTTGGGTCAGTCTTTGTATAGTAAAGTTGTTATTCATATTTTAGTTTCATATTCTGTGTTCTTATACTTATGCCTCCTCTACAGTTGGGTTTCTCATTGTTATTTTGGTGTTGTAATGTTTTTTCTTAATCCCGTCATGTCTTTTCATTGTAATATTTAGCCAGTTAAAATTAACATAATAAAACTGGGTTTAAATCTACCATCTACAATTTCCATCTACAATTGAATTAGCTGTTCTTTTTTTCTTCTTCTTGACTCCTTTTGGGATAATCATCTCTTTCTTTTCTTTTCCTTTTTTTTTTTTTTTTTTTTTGCTTTTTAGGGCTACACCCACAGCATATGGAAGTTCCCAGGCTAGGCATGTAATTAGAGCTACAGCTGCTGGCCTACACCCTAGCCACAGCCACAGCCACATCAATGCAAGATCTGAGCTGAATCTGTGACCTACACTACAGCTCATGGCAACACCATCCTTAACCCACTGAGCGAGGCCAGGGATTGAATCCACAATCTCATGGTTCCTAGTTGGATCTGTTTCTGCTGCACCATGATGGGAACTCCAGGGATAATCATTTCTTATTGTTTGATTCTGCACCTCTATTAGCTCATTAGCTATAATTCTTTTATTATTATTTTCATAAATTATCATTATTTTCATCTATTATTTAATGTTTTTGTTATTACAAACTTATTATAGACTACCTTAAATTATACTTTTACCATATTCTGGACAATATAAGACTATTATGACACTTTACCTTTACCTCCATTTGTACCCTCCCTAATTTCATGCTATGTATTGTCATTTTAAAAAGTCTACATACAAATTAAATCCCATGTAATCAACACTGTACAGCAGTGGACTTCTAGCAGTGAGCCTCTACAGGTAGTTACTTGAGAGCCAAAGAATAAAGGAATTGATAGATAAATAAGCCAATGTTTAGCTACTGCACATTTTGTTTGGAAAAACTCTAAGATATGTTCTAAACTGTCTTTCAGAGTTGTCTAATAGAATTGAGCTCTACTTATACCATACTTTTAAACCATAATTAGTTCTTGTTCTGTTGTTGCTCTTTGAAGATAACATGACTCTTATCTATCTGCTAATAAGTTTATCTTTTTGTCTTAGGTTTCAGTAGTTTCACCATGCTGTGCCTAGATGTAGATTTCTTTGCATTTATTATTCTTGGGATTCATAAAATTTCTTGAATGTGAGGAGTAGTATTTTTCATCAGTTTCAGAAATTTTCAAACATTACCTCTTTAAACATTACTTCTACCCCAGTTTTTTTTTTTTTTTCTTTTTTTAGGACTCCAATTACATGTTAGACTCATTCACTAAAGCTCACATGTCTAATGCACTTTCCTGTGTTTTTCATCCTTTTCCTATTTTTTTTCTTGCTTTTTAGGGCTGCACTTTGCAGCATATGGAGGTTCCCAGGCTCGGGGTTGAATCAGTTCTGTAGCTGCCAGCCTATACCACAGCCACAGCAATGCCAGATCTGAGCCAAGTCTGCAACCTACACCACAGCTCACAGCAACACCAGATTCTTAACCCACTGAGTGAGGAAAGGCATCAAACCCACATCCTCTGCTGAACCGTGAAGAGAACTCTCTTTCCTTTTTCATCATGTTTCAATTTGGAGTTTCTTCAGAATTATCTTCTAGTTTATTATACTTCCGTATAGTACACAGATTGTTAATTTTATTTGTTGTGTTTTTTACTTTGATGAGTCATGGTTGATTATTTTCAGAAAGCACATTAGCAAAATTCTTTTTTCATCTTTTTTTTGAATTTTTAAATTATATTTAAAAAATCTATACCCAATACTTCAATATTTTTATATTTCAAAATCATTATATTATTTTTAATAAATAACTTTCTCCAGTCATTTTTTGAATTTATGACATACTTTGCATGTGTAATTTGAATGATGGATGCTTATTATGTATAAAAATGTATACAGTCTCTAAATGTCATTGTCTCTTTTGAGAGGACTTAGTGTTATTCTGGCTTGCCAAGCAGGTCTGAGCAGCAGATAGAGGACTAATTTTTGCCCAGTAGTTATAGGTGTTTTTTACATCTAAAACCCTATTTAAACATATGATATTCATGAGTGTTTCTTAAATATAATTTTTATTCATCCAATAGATAATTTTTATTGAATTACAGTTGTTTCACGATGCCATGTTAGTTTCAGGTGTGCAGCATATTGCTTCATTTATATATATATGTTTTAAGAGTCTTCTCTTATACTAAATAATGCCATTTGCAGTAACATGGATGGAACTTACTTAACTTACTTCATGGAGTGAAGTAAGTCAGAAAGAGAAAGACAAATACTATATGATATCACTTATACCTGGAATCTAATATATGGAAGAAAACCATGGACTTGGAGAATAAACTTGTGGTTGCCAAGGGGGAGGGGGAGGGATTGGGATGGGCTGGGAGCTTGGGGTTAATAGATTCAGACTATTGCCTTTGGAATGGATTAGCAATGAGGTCCTGCTGTGTAGCTCTGGGAACTGTGTCCAGTCACTTATGATGGAGCCTGATAATGTGAGAAAAAAGATTGTATATATATATGTGTAACTAGGTCACCATGCTGTATAGTAGAAAAAAATAAATAAAAGAATAAAAAAGAAAAAAAAGAGATAACATAGATAAAAGACTCTTCTCTTATAGGTTATTATAAAATATTGAGTATAGTTCCCTGTGTTTTACTTGTATATATTGAGTACAATTTTAATGAATTTTGAAAAGTATTTTCAAGCTCCAAACTTCAAATATTTGTTGAAAAACTTAAAATACTTAACAATGTAGGAATAATCTCTCATTCTAACATGGCAGCATTATACAACTAGATCTGGAAAAGAGTGTTTAAGAATGGGATGGCCCTTGGGTGTGTTTATGGGCCAAATTGGATTTTTTGAAATGGAATTCTAACAGGTTTCTGCAAAAGTTATGAAATAATACTTAGGACTGAATATATAACATGGATAAGATTCCTGGTATGTTATATATGCACTATAGTGTTTTTTTGATGTATTTAGGCCTATGATATATTTATATATATCTAGTTTATATTTTCAATATGGCATATATATGAATATATGATTACAATTATCTTTATAGATTAAAATATGTGTAAATACCCATTTAATATTTTTCAGGAATATGATTAATGAAGCAAACTGTTGTAAAATAGATTGCATATTCCTTCCACAGAAACATTATTAAAATCAGAGGCTTTTACTAAAGGATTGGTATTAAGTAATCTATCAATATAAATATATGATACTAAAAGAAAGAAAAAATAGATATCTTTATAAAATTTAAGGAAATGAAATTTTGTTCTAGGTCCTAGAATATTGGCCTAAGTGTGTCTCTAAGGATTTCAACTTGTAGAAGGAAAGTGACTATGAAAGTGTCCTAGAGACTTGGAAGACCCATGTCCTCCAGAGAACAAAACTCGTGCAATAGAGTAAGACATTACAGATTTGGGAGGTAACAGTAGATTTTTTTTCCGTAAAGTATCAGGACCTTCCCTAAAAGTTCTATAGTGTTATAAACTTATATTCACCTTATAAGAACATTTGAGGAAGGGATAAAATTAAAATTTTTTCCAGAATCTAGAACTACTGTCCAGATGACTGCTCTCACCTTGCCATTGGCCTTAAAGAATCAGCATCTTACCAGAAAGCTCATTTTAACTGCCCTGCCCTGATATACAAAAACCTATACATTTAGCGTGAAAAGAAAATTATATTTCCTGTTGACTTCTGAAGGCTATTTGGAGTAACTTATATCAAACTAATCCTCCAACTGAGTATAACTATGAAAGCTAGACTTTTTTTTTAAGTAGAGGGAGGGACTTTGAAAAAACAACCTAGTCATCCAAGCAGGGAAGAATTGAGGGGCAGGATCCCTGAGAAAAAGAAATCAAAGAGAAGTGAGGCTAACACACTGCACGCGGTTATCCCTCTAGGCATTTCCCAAATGCTGTGTATCTGGAAGACAAGGACAGAGCACCAAGTAAAAAATACTAACTAAAATGCTGAAAATGTTAGACTTGTTTTGGGTTTTTTTTTGAGAGTTTTTTACAATCTCATTCTCCAGGAAATACACCACCTGAAATCTGTTGCTCAACAACAAAGGGAGGGCCTTTGTAAACAAAACCAGGGCTCTGTTCAGGTGCTTGAAATGTCTATGGCTTAGGCATAGATGTTTTAGAAAGGAATCTTTTGAAAATCGTGTCTTATTTTCCACATATATATAAATATAGGACATTGAAGCACCAACAGGTCTAATCAGATTACACTGGTATAATAATCATTTGAAAGATTTCTCTAACAATTTACCTGCTAGAACAGGTAAAAAAACCCACAGAAAAACCCTCTGGTCCAGAACAAACCTACATATTTAAAAACAATTTATCACAAACATGTAGATGTTTTTGCAGTGTCTTCAAAATAATATTAGAGTATCAAAAACATGCTTTAGTTTATCAGCGTTTGTTCAAGATATACTAATGGCTGTCACATTTCCCAATAGACTGCTAGATACATTTTGTTTACATGTATTCGGCAAATACAGGATAATACTTCTTGCAAATATGCATTTCTAAATCTTTGAACTAATAGGTAGCATAATAACTCTATTCTCAGTTATCTTCCAAACATTCTACATCTTGGAAAAAGCAGTCAATGGTGAGGCAATAGATATTCAGTTCTTTTAATAAATTAGCTTTATTTTTGTTAAGTGTTGGTGGTTTTTCCCGGAATCACAATGACCAGATCCATGCTAACATGAGCACTTCCTCAAAGGATGTAAATCTTTCTCGTTCTAGAGCAAGAATATAGTAGACGTTAAACAATTTGGGGGCTATTGTTCATCTGTACAAATACTTATTAAATACCTATAATGCACCCCCCAAATGCTTGGCTGCAAAATACGTACAAAATACACACATGATAACACCCTTCTTTTTTTAGAATCATAAATTTCAATAAAAAAATTGGTTCCAAAATGATTTAAGAGAGTTTTTAAAACTATGATAAAACAATCACAGGAAGCCACTATAAAATATTTTTAAATTGAGTATTATTTTTATTATGTTAGACATTATACTGAGTTATTTAAATTTAATCCTCACAATTATGAGATAGACAATTTGTATGTAAGTTATTTTAAAAAAATAAAGCTATTTGTGAAATAAGATAGTGAAAATAAGATGATAATTTTATAAGGCTGGATATTTCTATCAGTGCCTGGACTTCTGTTAACATACACTAGATATATTCAGTACTGTATCTGTTAATTTAAAGAAAAGATTATCCTTTTCCTGAATTAGAGTAACCCAGTAATATAATGTGTGGAATTCTTCTGTTAATTCATAGTAAACACACACACACACACCACTGTGAAATAAATTGAGACATAAGACTCGATTTGAACCCAAGTTCAAAATTTAATCAGGGATTTATTTAGCCTTATGAAAATAAAAAACATTTAGAACAAAGTTTCACTGCTTCATTAAACCAACTCAAAATTCAGAATCATAAGGCAGTGTTCCATGGGAACACTTTTTCTTTTAAAACTCAAATGCTCTATAGTTCTCTCTACTGAGAATGAGAGCCAGAGCTGCCTAGATGAGCTACCTAACACAACCATGTTTTTGTACCATTTGTTGATATAATATATTAATTCAGGGTGATGACTCTACTTTAAAAATGATCTCTAAATAGTAAAAAATGAAAACGAATTTGTTATATCCACTTCTTAAATATCATGTGACTCTTTAAATAAGTTTTAAACTGCTTAATGATTTTTTTTTTTCATTTGTTTTTCTGGTGGGGGAACTTCTAAGTGTTTTTTGTTTGTTTGTTTGTTTTGTCTTTTGTCTTTTTAGAGCTGCACCTGTGGCATATGGAAGTTCTCAGGCTAGGGGTAGAATCAAGGCTGTAGCCATCAGCCTACACCACAGCCACAGCAAAGCCAGATCCAAGCCACATCTGCTACCTACACCACAGCTCACAGCAACGCCGGATCCTTTAACCCACTGAGCAAGGCCAGGGATCAAACCCACATTCTCATGGATCCTAGTCGTGTTTGTTACCGCTGAGCCATGATGGGAACTCCCCTTCTAAGTGTTTTCACATATATAAAACTGGTAGATATAGGAAATGGAACAAGATACTTAAAATGAATAATTTGTAACCAAAGTAAATTTTTGCAGGCATCTGACTGGAAAGATCTTAACAGAAAGTCCACTAAATTTGACATTCAAACAAGCAGTCAATATTTAAAGAGAAGTTCTCCTTATTTTTGAAATATTGATTTGGGGAGAAATAAGTTGTTAAGGGGAACGCTAGTTACTTGAAGTTCAAATCTATGTGCATTTCAAAGGTATTTCAAAGAACAGTTGCCCCTATAAAGATAAAAAGAACACATACATTAGAAATGAGAAATAATTATCTTGAACTTCAGGCTCAATATAAACATGGAAAAGCTCCATTGACATGGGTAATTCTCGGAAGGTAGCTAACACCAATGTGCTTAATGGCTGTAGAAAATTCTAGGTATGAGCAACAAAACAAAACAAAAACAATTATTTTCCCCATTGATAAAAGAAGTAAACATTACCATTTGTACATTCTTCAGTATGGTTCATAAATAGATATTATGCATATAGAGAGTTCCTCAACTTAAAAAAAAATTTCCTTGTCCAGAATTCATAAATAAGAAAAGAAACATTGTCTACATTGTGATTTGATCATAAAGTTCAAACTTTTATATTATTTTCAAGGTAGAGCTAAAAGAATCAGTAAACATGATTCGAAGAAGGATTTTTTTTTTCAGCTACCTGAGTAATGTTTTGAGCTTCTAGAATATTCCAAATGATTTAAGTAATGACAACCTAATTTCTAAGCAACTTGTGCACTTTAAAAATCACATATTTTTCAGAGTATAGCTGCCACACCTGCATGCAATCAGACGTTTTCTGTTTCATTTTTAGAAGTTCTTTCTACCTTTCTTCAAATATGCAAGTTCACCAGGTGTTTGGAATGTTAGTTTGGTAGCAAAGTTATGAAAACTTAATGGTACTTTTTCTCCTTGTCTCTTTGAACTAACTTCTTCATCTGTGTTGTAACAGACTGGTGGGTAGTGTATTTGTTATGTTCACAGCAAACTAAAATATCTCCCATTTACTTCAAACATTTCTCTTTTCTTTTGAACAATAACAAAAAAGAAATAACTGTCCCTCAGCCACATAGTTTTACTTTTACTTTTCTTTAAAAACTGCAGTCTATTTGCTGTAGTTTTTTCCCCCCCTTTCATTGACTCTCTCCAATTTTTCTTTGTAAAGTTCAGTACAGACTTTTAAAAAGTATTTTAAGAAGCAACAGATAAACATATTGAGAAATCTATCAAGTCCATAATGCAAAATTGGAATGAACTTTTAAAAGTAGTCCACTACAAAGGAAAGTAGAATCATTTACAAGGAAGAAACTTGAAAAAAATACCAATTTTCCGTATGTCTTTTAATCAATTAGGTAAAAATTTCCATTAAAGGTGATGAATAGTATGAATAAAAAGAACATGATCTACATATTTGATCCAGTAAAGGCAAAGAGAGAGATGACACAAAAGATGATTCAATGATGCCCATGATACTGAGAGTTAATTCCACTGAATTGTAAAAATATCTGTGATCAAGTTAAAATTAACATAGAATTCAGTTAAAGCATGATACCAGTTGTTACAAGCTAGATTGCCTCTAATGGGTGGCTTTGAATAGTTTACATTTTTTCTTTTATAAATCTATATTTAAATATGCATCATTATGTAAAAATATTTGCCAGAAAGTAGATTTGGGAAGATTGCAATGGTAATTTATAGAAGAGGACCACAAGCAGATGATAGGTTGGTGTGATTATGCAGGAAGGTAAAAAAGTTTTGTGAGGAATTATTATTTTGAGAAACAATGAGCCAAAATATTTATTTAAGCTTTTACTAAGCATCTCTCAAGGTATGGTATACCTTGGGTATTCAAGGGGATCCAAGTAAAAGTCTGGATCCTGACACTTAAGCTTCTAATACATTTTGGATACAATTTAGCATCAGCTGTTGTGGTCTATACATATGCGTCTGAAAAAAAAGAATTTTCCAGCATAGTGAGGTGAAGAGAAAGAACAGTTTGTTGAGATAAGAGGTGCTGCTGGCAAAGTGGGACAACAACATAATGATCAGGAAGAGTCAACCCTAGGCCTGTGGTCATGTCTCTTTTTAGAGCCCAGGGAGAGGAGAGGTCTCAGGATACACCTGCTGACCTGCTGATTGATTGGGGAAAGAAGGGTCTTACAATATACTTGCTGGTTTGTTGGAGGCACATATAAGACCCCTGTTTCTGGGAGATGAGAAGTGGGTCACACTCCTGGTAGGGGGTAGGAAGGAGTAGAACGGGTTGGTCAAGGTAGTTCAGGGGCATTACAATGAGATGGGTGGAGTGATGGTAAAGGTCTGGTAATTCTTGTCTTGGCCAGAGGCTTTGAGTTCTGTCTCCTCAAAGAGGACTTGAAGTCGAACATCAACCTTACAAACATCAATGATGTAGATAAATCTCTCACCAACACAATATTTAATAACAGAAGGCAGAAAAAAAAGACATTTTAATGTTATAATTAATATAAAGTATAAAACAGGTAAAGCCAATCTATCCTTTACAAAGTTAGAAGAGTGGTTGCCTTGAAGGAGATTGTTATAAGAGAAGGTTCAAAGAGAGGAGTGAACAATATACGGTGTCTCTATCTGGGTTTGGGGGTCATAGTTATGTGCACTTTGGGATAATTTGTCAAAGAATGCACTTAATATATGACATGAGTTTTTATATTGTAAATTATAGTTTAAAAGAAAATGACAAGTAATTATCTTGAAAATAAACATGGCACTTTTTAAGGGTATATTTTGAGCAGACTCTTAAAAGTGGTTAATGGTAAATGGTTAAAGGCTGAAATTTTTGGTTAGGGAAATGGGAAATTTTTTCATAGAGTCAAAATATCTGCAGGAAAGTTTAATCACACCACTCACAGTAACTATAAATTTGGTACTGATACTAATCACTGTTATTATAATTATTAGTTTTAGTAAATGGATCTAAACATTTTACTTTAACTTAACCTTTACAGTGACTCTTGATACAGTTACTTTATCTTTGTTAATAAAAATTTGAAAATGGAGGGAGTTCCCGTTGTGGCTCAGCAGTAATGAAACTGACTAGAATGCATGAGGATGTGGGTTCGATCCCTAGCCTCACTCAATGGGTTAAGAATATGGCCTTGCCATGAGCTATGGTGTAGGTCATAGATGTGGCTCAAGTCCTACATTACTGTGGCTGTGGTGCAGGCTAGCAGCTATAGCTCCAATTCAGTCCCTAGCCTGGGAACTTCCATATGCTGTGGGTATGGCCCTAAAAAAGGAAAATAGAAAAAAAAAAAAGAAAAAAAAATTGAAACTTGAGCTAAAGAGTGAAGTACCTTGCCTTGGTAATACAGAGAGACCATGTTATTCAAAAAACAAAAAAACAAAAAACAAAAAAAACATGTCATGTTTAATTAAAAGAATAAAGGTAGAGGCTGTGCAGGTATTCAGGACAAGTGAAAGACCTGGAATGGTCATGTAGCTATGTTCCAATCTTGAATAGCAATATTGGGAGCTCCATGAAGAACTGAGAAAATGTGTGGAAATTAATTCCAGTTGTGCCACTAGACACTGAAGACTGGGACTTCCTTTACCCATTGATTAAAGTGTGTCCTGGGGACATGTGAGCTAGAAAGTCCTCAGATAAAGAAGATGAAGGCAAGTGCTTCATATGAGAAGTCTGAGGGTGCTGGGGATTGTCCACAAGTCTAGATTAACTCGTGTGATCCAGGGGTAAAGGTGGACTATCAAGAGTGTCTGATACAGTACCTCCTAGAAAACCATTTTCCTGAGGGATCATAGCACACATAATCTGTCTCAAAGCATCATATCCCTTCAGAGCTGGAAAATAAAGTAAAAAATTACAAACTTGCAAAAATGAGCTCTAAAGCCACTACTGGCTCTTGAAAGACAAGATTACAAAATGTTTCAGAAAAATTACAGTTTTGGAAAGCCCAACAACTTGAAAGCTACTTCAGTCTGGCTTGTTTTACCTCACCCCTCCCCTTCTAAAACTCATCCCTCCAAATCACTCAGGTTCCAAATTAGCATATCTCTATGAAAAACAGCAACAAAGTACAAATGAAAACAAAACTTTGTAACATCTCCTTTATCAGGTATTGTGTGGAAGTCTGTTCTTAAGGGTTTTTTGTCTTGCCATGTAACAATATAATTTCTCATGTTTTTTTTCGACGTAGGCTTTTCTGGTGTTGGGGTGCTGAGTAAATGGAACCATCCCCTCCTCTCTCTTGAAATATTTTTGTTGCATAAATTTGTATATGTCACTTATGACTAACAGTTTTTGCCACTAGTATTTTTCACATCATGATGTGTCTTTTTTTCGTTCTTTATATGGCCATTGTATTCATAATATTTTCTTATTACTTTGTTCAAATTCTTCATCTTAAGAATGTTACCTGTGTTTTTCTAATGTATTTGGCTCAAGCATACTCAGTTTATTGTTTGCTTTAAATTTTTTTTTATTATTGGGTATGAAAAATTATTTTTATTGCTTTTGCTCCATCAATCAATATTTTCCTTTATTGCTTTATTTTCAATTTTTTTTCTAAGTTTAGAAAGTTGTTTTTCCTTGGTTTTATTTATTTATTCATTTATTTTAGACATTTTATTTTATTTATTTATTTTTTTGTCTTTTTTTTTGCTATTTCTTGGGCCGCTCCCGCGGCATATGGAGGTTCCCAGGCTAGGGGTCGAATAGGAGCCGTAGCCACTGGCCTACGCCAGAGCCACAGCAACGCGGGATCCGAGCCGCGTCTGCAACCTACACCACAGCTCACGGCAACGCCGGATCGTTAACCCACTAAGCAAGGGCAGGGACCGAACCTGCAACCTCATGGCTCCCACTTGGATTCGTTAACCATTGCGCCACGATGGGAACTCCCTTTTTTTAATTTTTATTTTTCATTTTTTTAAACATTTTATTTTATTGTTTGTCTTTTTGCTTGTTTTTCCTTGGTTTTAGATCTCATGATTTTATCAGTTCTTTTATCAAAAATTTTTTGTTACTACTAAACTTTTTTTGTTTTTTAAAATTTTATTATATAGCTTATTTATAATATTGTTGTAATTTCTACTGTACAACAAAGTGATTCAGCTATACATGCACACACATCCATTTATTTTTTCAGATTATTTTCCCATATAGACCATCACAGAATATTGGGTAGAGTTCTCTCTGCTATACAGCAGTTCCCTTTTGAGCAATCATTCCATATACCACAGTCTCCATATGGCAATCCCAAACCCCTGTTCCATCCCTCTCCCCTGAACCTGGCCCGTTTGGTAACCCTAAGTTTGTTTTCAAAGCCTGTGAGTCTGTTTCTGTTCTGCAAATAAGTTCATTTGTACCCATTTTTTTAGATTCCTCATATAAGTGATACCATATGTTTGTCTTTTGCTGTCTAACTTCACTTATGATAATCTCTAGGTCAATCTATATTGATGCAAATGACATTATTTCATCCTTTTTTACAGCTGAGAAATATTCCATTGCATATATGTACCATATCTCTTTAATCTATTCTTCTGTTGATGGATATTTAGGTTGCTTCCATGTCTTGGCTATTGTAAATAGTGCTGGAATGAACTTTGAGATGTATGTATCTTTTTGAATTATGGTTTCCTCTGGATAGATGTCCAGGAGTGGGATTTCTTGGTCATGTGGTATTTCTTTTTTTAAAAAGCAAATTTTATTGGAGTAAAGGTGACATAAAATGTGTTATTTTCAGGTGTACAGCAAAGTGAATAAGGCATCCTTATACATATATATCCACTCTTTTTCAGATTCTTTCCCTGTGTAGACTATCACAGAGTATTGAATAAATATCCCCAAGCTATATAGTAGGTCCTTACAAATTGATTTTGTATATTGTAGTGTAGGTGTATTTGCCTTTTCCAACCTCCCAATACAGCCCTTCCCTCAACGTTTGCCCTTTGGTAATCTTAAATTTGTTTTTAAAAATCTTTGAGTCTATTTCTGTTTTTTGAATAGATTCTTTTGTATCATTTTTTATTAGACTCCACATATAAGTGATATCATATGATATTTGTCTGAATTACTTCACTTAGTATGATAATTGCCAGGTTCATCCATGTTGCTGTAAATGGTATTATTTCATTCTTTATTAGGATGAATAATATTTTATTTATACATATATCACATCTTTTTTATTCATTCCTTTGTTGATGGGCATTTAGGTTGCTTCCATGTCTTGGGTCTTGTAAATAATGCTGGAATGACCATTAGGGTACATATGTCTTTTCAAATTATAGTTTTCTCCAGATATATATGTCCAGGGCTGGGATTACTAGATCATATAGTAGATTCATAGTTTTTTTAAGGCATCTCCACACAGCTTCAATAGTGTTTGCACCAACCTATAATCCCACCAGCAGTGTAGGAGAGTTCCCTTTTCTTCACACCCTCTCCAGCATTTATTGTTTGTAGACTTTTTGATGATGGCTATTCTAACTGGTGTGAGATGATACATCATTGTAGTTTGATTTGCATTTCTCTAATAATTAGTGATGTTGAACATCTTTTCATGTGCTTTTTGGATGTCTGTCTTCCTTGGAGAAATGTATATATATAAGCTGCATGAGAGGTTTGTATATATATCAATCCCTTTTCAGTTGCTTCATTTGGAAATTTTATCCCATTCTCTGGATTGCACCTCCCCCCCTTTTATTGGTTTCATTTTCTGTCCAAAAACTTTTACATTTACTTAGATCCCATTTGTTTTGTTTTTCCTTTGTTTGTTTCTCTGTTTTTATTTTCATTACTCTAAGAGGTGGATCCAAAATATATATATATATATTGTTGTGAAGGAGGAATGTAAAGATGGTGGAGGAGTAAGATGTCATGCACAACTTCTCCCAAAAATACATCACAAAAACACATCTACACATAAAACTACTCACACAGAACATCAACTGAATGCTGGCAGAAGAACTTAAACCTTCAAAAAGGGCAAGAAACTCTTGACTGGATGGAACAAAAGAAAAAAAGAGAGAGAAAAGGAATCAGGACAGGACCAGTATTCCCGAGAGGGAGCTGTGAAGGTGAAAAGGAACCAATCTCCTGGGAAGCCACCTTACTGACGAAAGATTAGCTGAATCAGTGGGACCTCAAAGTTTCTGAGAAAATCATAGCAGCTAGACTGAGAACAGCAAAGCAGAGTGAGAGCCGCACCAGATCATCTGAACCACAGCCTGAGGCACTCAGGTGGGGACTGAGTGCTGAGACTCAGACTCCAGAGGTCCTTGCTGCTGTTGAGAGCCCACCAACCAAGCACTGACTGCTGGCCCTACCCATTGCCTCCTCCCTGAAAACACACTGAGCATCCTGGGAATAACAGCCTACTCACACCAAAGAAAGAGACAGCAGATATTCAAACTGCCACACCAAAAATAAATAGTAACCCCCTAAAAAATACAAAGGGTTATTCTTGCATAGAAGTAGCCTTTTAAGACTACAGATTGGCTTCCCCAAACTCACAGAAAAAGAAAAACACAAGCAAGATGAAGAAGCACAGAAACCATTCCCAGTTAAAGGAACAGGAGAATTCACCTAAAGCAGTCAACAGTGAAACAGACCTCTGCAGTCTGACAGACACTGAGTTCAAAAGGGAGGTATTGAAAATACTGAAGGAATTAAGAGAGGATATAAACAGTTATGCAGACTCCTTTAGAAAGGAACTAGAAAATATAGGGAGGAGCCAAGAAAAACTAGAAAATTCATTTACAGAGATACAAACTGAGCTAAAGGCAATAAAGAGCAGAATGAATAATGCAGAGGAATGAATTAGTGACATGGAAGATAAAATAATAGAAATCACCCTATCGGGACAGCAGACAAAAAAACAAATGAAAAGATGTGAAAGCAATATGAGAGATCTATGGGATAATATAAAGCAGGTCAATCTACGCATAATAAGAATTACAGAAGGAAAAGAAATAGAACAGAGGATTGAAAATATATTTGAAGAAATTATAGCTGAAAACTTTCCAAATCTAAAGGATACCAATCCGGTATCAAGATACAGGAAGCACAGAAGGCCCCAAAGTAGTCGAACCCAAACAGGCCCATGCCAAGACATATTATAATAAAAATGGCAAAATTTAAAGACAGGATTCTAAAGGCAGCAAAAGAAAAGCAAAGCATTAATTATAAGTGAACCCCCATAAGGCTATCAGCTGATTTCTGTACAGAAACACTACAAGCCAGAAGGGAGTGGCAAGATATATTTAAAGTGCTGAAAGAAAAAATTTACAACCTAGAAAACTTTATCCAGCAATAATATCATTTAAAATAGAAGGGGAAATAAAGAATTTCTCCAAAAAACAAAAGCTAAAAGAGTACGGCAATACTAGACCCATTCTAAAAGAAATAGTAAAAGGGCTTCTCTAAATTAAAAAAAAAGAGAAAGAGAGAAAAGAGATAAAGAAGAATTAGGATGGAGGAAACCACAATTGGAAAGCAGTCATTTAAATAAGCCAGCATACAGATCTAAACATGAAGATGTTAAAATAAATAAATAAATAAATAAATAAAAATCATACAATATGGGGAAGGAAAGTAAGAAAACGTAATTTTTTTTTATTTTAATGATGTGTTTGGGCCTATATGAATATCAGGCAAAAGCAAGCAGATATAGGAAGGGCTTAACATGCTTAAAAAACAGGGCAACCACAAATCAAAACCAAAGATTACATTCACAAAAAACTGAAAAGAAAAGTACTCAAGCATAAAATAAATGGAAACCATCCAACCCAAAAAAGAAAAGAAGAAAAAATTAGAATCAACTGGAAAACAAGGTTTAAAATGGCAATTATTAGTATCTATCAATAATCACCTTAAACGTCAATGGACTGAATGCTCCAATCAAAAGACACAGAGTGGCAGATTGGATAAAAAAGCAAATACCTTCAATCTGCTGTCAACAGGAAACTCTCCTTAGAGCAAACGACACATAGAGATTGAAAGTGAGGGGATGGGAAAAGATATTTCATGCCAATGGACAAGACAGGAAAGCAGAAGTTGCAATACTTGTATCAGACAAATTAGACTTTAAAACGAAGCTCATAAAGAAAGACAAAAAAAAGGACACTATTTAATGGTTAAAGGATCCATTCAAGAAGAGGATATTCCAATGGTCAATATATATGCCCCTAATATAGAAGTACCCAGATACCTCCAGCAAATACTAACATATATAAAAGGAGAAATCAATGGGAATACAATCATAGTAGGAGACTTTAACACCCCACTCACATCAAAGGACAGATTCTCTAGATAGAAAATCAATAAGGCAACAGAGATCCTAAAGGACACACTAGAAAAGTTAGACTTAATTGACATTTTCAGGACACTACATCCAAAAAAATCAGAATATACATTCTTTTCAAGTGCAAATGGAACATTCTCAAGAATTGATCACATGCTGGGGCACGAAGCTAACCTCAACAAATTTAAGAGTATAGAAATTATTTCCAGTATCTTCTCTGACCACAATGGCATGAAATCAACCACAGGAAAAGAAATGAGGAAAAAATTTCTACATGGAGACTAAACAACATGCTACTAAAAAAACCCATGTGTCAATGAGGAAATCAAGAAGGAAATTAAAAAATACCTCAAGACAAATAATGAAAATACAGTAATTTAAAATCTATAGGACGCTGCAAAAGAGGCAGTGCTCAGAGGGAAATTCATAGCAATACAGGCCTTCCTCAAAAAAGAAGAAAAATCTCAAATCGACAACTTAAGCCAACACCAAAATGAATTAGAAAAAGAAGAACAAAAAAAACCTAAAGTCATTAGAAGGAAAGAAATCATAAAAATCAAAGAGGAAATCAATAAAATAGAGATTCAAAAAAGCAATAGAAGAAATCAATAAAACCAAGAGCTGGTTCACTGAAAAGGTAAACAAAATTGACACATCTCTGGCTAGACTCACCAAGAAGAGGCAAGGAAAAAACCCAAATAAACAAAATAAGAAATGAAAAAGGAGAAGTCACAATGGATACTACAGAAATACAAAAAACCATGAGAGAATACTATGAACAATTGTACGCCAACAAATTTGACAACTGAGAAGAAATGGACACCTTTCTAGAGACTTACAGCCTATCAAAACTGAATCAAGAAGAAATAGATCAACTGAACAGACTGATCATTAGAAATGAAATTGAATATGTGATAAAAACACTCACTACAAACAAAACTCCAGGACCAGATGACTTCAGAGGTGAATTCTACCAAACATACAAAGAGGAACTTGTACCCATCCTCCTTAAACTTTTTCAAAAGATACAAGAAGAAGGAACATTCCCAAAGACATTCTATGATGCCACCATCATCCTAATTCCTAAGCCAGACAAAGATACCACCAGAAAAGAGAACTACAGGCCAATATCTTTGAAGAATATAGACGCAAAAATTCTCAACAAAATTTTAGCCAACTGAATCCAACAACATATCAAAAAGATCATGCACCACGACCAGGTGGGATTCATCCAGGTGCACAAGGATGGTTCAACATATGCAAATCAATCAATGTCATACGCCACATTAACAAAAGAGAAGTCAAAAACCACATGATCATATCAATATATGCAGAGAAAGCATTTGAAAAAGTCCAACATCCATTCATGATCAAAACTCTTACCAAAGTGGGTATAGAGGGGACAGACCGTAACATAATTAAAGCCTTTTATGACAAACCCACAGCAAATATAATACTCAATGGAGAAAAGCTGAAAGCCTTCCCACTAAAATCTGCAACAAGAAAAGGATGTCCACTCTCACCACTGTTACTCAACATAGTACTGGAAGTCCTAACCACAGCAATCAGACAAACAAAAGAAATAAAAGGAAACCAAATAGGAAGAGAAGAGGTAAAAGTGTCACTCTATGAAGATGACATTATACTATAAATAGAAAACCCTAAGGACTCAACCCAAAACTGATCAACAAATTCAGCATAGTAGCAGGATATAAGATTAACATCCAGAAATTAGTTGTGTTTCTGTATACTAACAATGAAATACTACAAAAGGAATACAAAAATACAATACCTTCTAAAATTGCACCACAAAAAATCAAATACCTGGGAATATACCTGATGAAGGAGGTAAAGGACTTACATGCTGGGAACTATGAAACATTAATCAAGGAAATTAAAGAGAATTCAAAGAAATGGAAAGATATTCCATGCTCCTGGGTTGGAAAAATTAATATTGTAAAAATGGCCATACTACCCAAAGCAAGCTACAGATTCAATGCAATCCCAATCAAATTACCCATGACATTTTTCACAGAACTAGAACAAACAATCCAAAAATTGATATGGAACCACAAAAGACCCAGAATTGCCAAAGCAATCCTGAAGAACAAAAGACAAGCAGGAGGCATAACTCTCCCAGACATCAGGCAATATTACAAAGCCACAGTCATCCAGATAGTGTGGTACTGGTACCAAAACAGACATACAGACCAATGGAACAGAATAGAGAACCTGGAAATAAACCCAGACACCTAGAGTCAATTAATCTTTGACAAAGGAGGCAAGACTATAAAATGGGAAAAAGACAGTCTTTTCAGCAAGCTTTGCTGGGAAACCTGGACAGCTGCATGCACATCAATGAATCTAGAACACACCATCACACCATGCATGAAAATAAACTTAAAATGGCCTAAAGACTTAAATATAAGATAAGACACCATCAAACTCCTGGAAGAGAACATAGGTAAACCATTCTCTGACATCAACCTTACAAATATTTTCTCAGGTCAGTCTCCCAAAGCAACAGAAATAAAAGCAAAAATAAACCAATGGGACCTAATCAAACTGACAAGTTTTGCACAGCAAAGGAAACCAAAAAGGAAACAAAAAACAATTCATAGAATGGAAGAAAACAGTGTCAAATGATGCAACTGACAAGGGCTTAATCTCTAGCATATACAAGCAACTTATACAACTCATCAGCAAAACAGCCAACAACCCAATGAAAAAATGGGCCAAAGACCTAAACAGACATTTCTCCAAGGAAGATATACAGATGGCCAACAAGCACATGAAAAAATGCTCAACATCCCTGATTATTAGAGAAACGCAAATCAAAACTACTATGAGTTACCACTCACACCAGTCAGAATGGCCATCATTAATAAGTCCACAAATAACAAATGCTGGAGAGGGTGTGGAGAAAAGGGAACCCTCCTGCACTGTTGGTGGGAATGTAAGCAGGTACAACCACTAGGGAGAACAGTATGGAGGTACCTTAGAAATCTATACATAGAACTACCATGTGATCCAGCAATCCCACTCTTGGGCATATACCAGGACAAAACTTTCCTTAAAAAAGATACATGCACCCACATGTTCATTGTAGCACTATTCACAATAGCCAAGACATGAAACAACTTAAATGTCTATTGACAGATGAATGGATTAAGAAGATGTGGTGTATATATACCCAATGGAATACTACTCAGCCATAAAAAAGATTGAAATAATGCCATTTCCAGCAACATGGATGGAACTAGAGACTCTCATACTCAGTGAGGTAAATCAGAAAGAGAAAGACAAATAGCACATGATATTACTTATATCTGGAATCTAATATAAGGCACAAATGAACCTTTCCACAGAAAAGAAAATCATGGACATGGAGAATAGACTTGTGGTTGCCAAGAGGGAGGTGGAGGGAGTAGGAGGAACTGGGAGTTTGGGGTTAGTAGATGCAAACTACAGCTTTTGTTATGGATAAGCTATGGGATCCTGCTGTGTAGCACTGGGAACTATGTCTGGTCACTTATGATGGAGCATGATAATGTGAGAGAATAGAAAGTGTACATGTCTGTGTGACTGGGTCACCTTGCTGTGCAACAGAAAATTGACAGAACACTGTAAATCTACTATAATGGAAAAAATAAAAATAATTATAAAAAATAAAATATAAGAGAAAAAGAACAATACATAAATCACATAATCATTATTTTTAAAACTTTTTTTTTGTCTTTTGTATTTTTTTAGGGCAGCACCTGTGGCATATGGAAATTCCCAGGCTAGGGGTCGGATTAGAGCTATAGCTGCTGGTCTGTGCAACAGCCACAGCAACACAGGATCTGAGCTGCATCTGCAACCTACACCACAGCTCATGGCATAGACGGATCCTTAACCCACTGAGCAAGGCCAGGGATCCAACCTGTGACCTCATGGATACTGAGTTCATTAACAACTGAGCCACAACGGGAAGTCCTTTTCACTTATTCTAAATAAAACAAACTTAAACATAACTATGTATTTCATTTCATTAACTATTGATACTTTTCAAGTTAGAAAATAATAAATATCAAACACAACTGTGGTTGCCTGTGGAAAAAGTGTTTGGGAAACACTAACAATGGTATTTGAAAAACTGAACATTTAACTAACTATTCTCCTCTCTTATTTGAGATCAGAATGCAAAGAAGAATAAAATACCTAAGAATAAACCTACTTAAAGAGGCAAAATACCTGTACTCTGAAAACTATAAGACACTGATGAAGGAAATCCAGGATGACACAAATAGTTGGAAAAGTATACCATGGTCTTGGATTGGAAGAATCAATATTATCAAAACAGCTATAACACCAAGGCAATGTACAAATTCAATACAATCCCTATCAAATTACCAATGGCATTTTTCACACAACTAGAACAAATAATTTTAAAATGTGTATGGAAACACAAAAGACCTCAAATACCTAAAGAAATCTTGAGAAAGAAAAATGGAACTGGAGGAATTAGGCTCCCTGATGTGAGAAAATACTGCAAAGTAACAGATAGTAATCAAAACAGTATGTTACTAGAACTAAAACAGAGATATAGATCAGTGGAATGGCATAGAAAGCTCAGAAATAAATCCACACACTGATGGTCAATCACTCTAAGAAAAGGAGGTAAGAATATACAATGGAGAAAAGACAGTCTCTTCAAAAAGTTCTTCTGGAAAAATTGGACAGCTACATGTAAAAGAATGAAATTAGAACACTCTTTCACACCATACACAAAAATAAACTCAAAATGCATGAAAGACCTAAACATAAGGGAAGTCACGTCATGGCTCAGTGGTTAATGAAACTGACTAGTATTCATGAGGATGCAGGTTCCATCGCTGGCCTCACTCAGTGGGTTAATGATCCTGCGCTGCCATGAGCTGAGGTGTAGATCACAGATGCAGCTCAGATCCTGCTGGCATAGGCTGGCAGCTATAGCTCATGTTAAATTCCTAGCCTGGGAAGCTCCATATGCCATGGCTGTGGCCCTAAAAAGACAAAAGACAAAAAACAAAAACAAACAAACAAACAAAAAAAAACAAAAAACAAAAAAGTCCTAAACATAAGCCCAGATACAATAAAACTCTTAGAGGGAAATATAGGCAGAACACTATCTGACATAAATTGCAGCAATACACACACACACACACACATATTTAAGGATAGAGGATATTCTTTCCCAAAAGGCAAAACAACAGGTTTCAACCATACTTGCAAACCTCATTTCTTACTATTAATGCCCACTAATTGTTTCCTTAAACATTTTTTTGATTGATATTTTCCCAATACAATTTTTTTCTACTGTACAGCATGGTGACCCAGTCACACAGACATGTACACTTTCTATTCTCTCACATTATCATGCTCCATCATAAGTGACCAGACATAGTTCCCAGTGCTACACAGCAGGATCCCATAGCTTATCCATAACAAAAGCTGTAGTTTGCATCTACTAACCCCAAACTCCCAGTTCCTCCTACTCCCTCCACCTCCCTCTTGGCAACCACAAGTCTATTCTCCATGTCCATGATTTTCTTTTCTGTGGAAAGGTTCATTTGTGCCTTATATTAGATTCCAGATATAAGTAATATCATGTGCTATTTGTCTTTCTCTTTCTGATTTACCTCACTGAGTATGAGAGTCTCTAGTTCCATCCATGTTGCTGGAAATGGCATTATTTCAATCTTTTTTATGGCTGAGTAGTATTCCATTGGGTATATATACACCACATCTTCTTAATCCATTCATCTGTCAATAGACATTTAAGTTGTTTCATGTCTTGGCTATTGTGAATAGTGCTACAATGAACATGTGGGTGCATGTATCTTTTTTAAGGAAAGTTTTGTCCTGGTATATGCCCAAGAGTGGGATTGCTGGATCACATGGTAGTTCTATGTATAGATTTCTAAGGTACCTCCATACTGTTCTCCCTAGTGGTTGTACCTGCTTACATTCCCACCAACAGTGCAGGAGGGTTCCCTTTTCTCCACACCCTCTCCAGCATTTGTTATTTGTGGACTTATTAATGATGGCCATTCTGACTGGTGTGAGTGGTAACTCATAGTAGTTTTGATTTGCATTTCTCTAATAATATATTGTTCTTTAATGTGCTGTCTTATTCACCAATATACTTTGGACTTCATTCCGGGTCAGTACATGGAGGTCAACTATGTTCTGCTGTTGTATAGGTACACTATAACTTATTTAATCACATACCGCTGATGGAAATACAGTTCCTTTACTTTCACATGTAGTTATTTTCACATATATCTGGGCTTATCAGACACAACTTAGAATAGATTTACAAGGAGATCCTGCTGAATAGCATTGAGAACTTTGTCTAGATACTCATGTTGCAACAGAAGAAAGGGTGGGGAAAAAAATGTAATTGTAATGTATACATGTAAGGATAACCTGACCCCCTTGCTGTACAGTGGGAAAATTAAAAAACTTATTGAAAAAAAAGAATTAAAATTTTGCTGTATATAGTTTTACATAGAGAACAAAAATTTTATAAGATAGAATTGCTGGGTAAATGCATGTCAACATACTATATTTAAAAGATACTACTAAATTGTCCACTAAATAGGCTGTTACAACTTATAATATCACTAATAATATAGTAGTGTATTTATTTTCTGTGATTAATATTTTAATAACAGAGTGATAAAAATTGGCATTTCAGTGTTGATTTATTTAAATTTCCCTGAATAATTATGTTAGGCCATACTTTTATTAATATATTGCCTATGATGTCATACTTTATTGCAGGAGTATTTTTAAAATTTTGTATTTAAAAATTTTTTTTATTGATTTGTAGAAGACCTTTCAATATTAAATACAATAGCACTTAAAAAAGAGAATTGCTTATATAGACATATCTATTTTCTTTTCTATGATTTCTTAGTTTAGTGTTTACTTAGAATGCTTTCTTTTCCATGAAATTATTTTTCTAAATGATATCCTACTGAACAAATGTATTTGTATATATATTCTTAATATTCAAATACATTTATGTATATTAAACAATAAAACAATTATACATATGGAGTTGAAACGTAATTTCCAATCCATCTGGATTTTTCCATATGATTTGAATAACTAGGAGAAGATTTATTGAATAACTTAGAGCTTTTATTCTGGTTTGCACTCCCACCTTTATCATTAAGTAAATCTTCAAATGGACAAATCTATTTGTAGAATTCTATTCTGGGTTCCCTTGTTTAATTATTCCAGTTTCTTACTCTTTTAATGCCTATCATTTCACAGTAATCTTTAATCCTTGTAAAAGATGTCTTCACCATTGTATATGTTTTTGTAAAACCTTAAAATAATCATCTCCACTTTCTCTTTCAAATATACTCATCTTCATACAAATTTCTTTTTTTTTTTTTTTCTTTTTGTTTTGTTGTTGTTGCTATTTCTTGGGCCGCTCCCGCGGCATATGGAGGTTCCCAGGCTAGGGGTCGAATTGGAGCTGTAGCCACCAGCCTACACCAGAGCCACAGCAACTCAGGATCCGAGCCGCGTCTGCAACCTACACCACAGCTCACGGCAACGCCAGATCGTTAACCCACTGAGCAAGGGCAGGGACCGAACCCGCAACCTCATGGTTCCTAGTTGGATTCGTTAACCACTGCACCACGACGGGAACTCCCACAAATTTCTTGTATTATTCAGAAGCTTTATTTGGGTGAATGGGCATCTTTGGAATTTTTAGTCTTTTATCCAGGGCTTTGGCATGTTTCTCCATCCCTTAGATCTTTTAGGGCCTTTAGTTAAAGTATTAACTAAAGTATTTTTAAATATTTTTAAAATAGTATTTTTAAATAAAACTTGCATATTTTCTGCTAGCTTTATTCTTAAATATTTTATTTATCTCTGAGATAGGAGTTAAGAATATTTTCTAATTTTATATTCTTTTAAACTATATAATAGTGACATGTAGAAAGCTATTTATTTGTATGCAGTGGACTTCTTTTTACATATATTAGTGATTTAAAAAATATAATAGCTAACCAAGGAGTGGCAACATCATTTATTAAATATCTATCGATTTCCCAATAAACTACACTGCCTTCTAAGCATATGCGTTAATATTATTAGTTCCCAAACTTTAATTTTCTTCTGTTATTTTTTGTTGTTGTTGTTTTGTTGTTGTTGTTGCTATTTCTTGGGCCGCTCCCGCGGCATATGGAGGTTCCCAGGCTAGGGGTTGAATCGGAGCTGTAGCCACCGGCCTACGCCAGAGCCACAGCAACACGGGATCCGAGCCGCGTCTGCAACCTACACCACAGCTCACGGCAACGCCGGATCGTTAACCCACTGAGCAAGGGCAGGGATCGAACCCGCAACCTCATGGTTCCTAGTCGGATTAGTTAACCACTGCGCCACGACGGGAACTCCCTAATTTTCTTCTGTTTTTAATCTCTACAGTATGTTATGGGATTATTTGGCTTTGAACGCCAAATGCTCTGGCGGCTCCTCCTCCCAATGCCAGACCCCCAGACTGGGGAACCTGATGTGGAATCCGGAACTCTCACTCCTGTGCAAGAGCCTCTGTGATATAGTTATTTTCCAGTCTGCTGGTTGCCCACCGGCAGTTATGGGATGCTTATAACGTGAAAGCGCCCCTCCTACTGCCTTGGTGTGGCTTCTTCTTTGTCTTTGGGTGTAGAATATCTTTTTTGGTATTCCAGTCTATTTTATTTATGGTTGTTTAGCAATTAGTTATATTTTAGTGTTTTTGTGACAGAGGGTGAGCTTAAATCCTTCTACTCCACCGTATTGTCCAAAACTCTGTTTCCCTCAAAGGCCATTTATCCTAATTTGCCCAAAAGGGATGTTTTTCACACCTGATTGTTATGTGATGCTATTTTTCTTTGAACTTCCAAATATGTAAAATAATCAAGCAGGTTCGTTCTATAATTATCAGTGTACATTCACAATCTGTTTAGATTTATGAAGGAAATGGCATTCTTAGTTTTAAAACAAAACAAAAAAATATAATGTGGGTGTCTTTAATTAGAAAGTGGTTATGTATTTTGCTGACATAGCTTTTATTTTGAGTCAGTGTTTCATTTTCCAATTTTAATACAGAATTCAAATCTGATCAAATAATTTTGAAATGACTCTATTTAAACTGCATGGCAAAGTAGCACATATTTGAATAGAGAGTACTTAAGAATGTGCTTTATCGGTACTATTCTTAGTATTGTAAACAAGCATAATTATAATGATAATTATACCCAGAGAAAAATCAATCCAATTGTCACCTTTACTCAAAAATACATTATAAGGGCCCTGCATGAGAGGAAGAAACTAAATGGGGATAAAACAATTATAGGAAATTAGCTAGTCAACTTTCTGAATTCTCCTTAAGTTGATATTATGACATTACTAAGAGCCTTTAAACTATGCCATGATTTCTTTCTCTTTAGAGTCCTTTGACTTTTTAAAACTATCATCCTTATTTTCCTATCAGAGATAATGTAAATATTATATTTGTACCAACATCAAAACACAATGTCTTTGACTTTTGGCTATTTATAATCTGGTCCAAATACAGCTATAAAGACAGAACATATGACAATTAAATGATGCTCTATTTTTATATTTATATGATCCCTGACTTGGGAGCATATTTATTATGCTGAGAAATGCACTTCATCTCTGTCATCCTTCCCATGTAGCTGTGCTTCCTATCTCCAAATCAATAAACCTTAAAAGTGCCTTGTAATAGTTACAGTATGTTTCTCCAGGGAGAAATTGTTGTGTTAGGTTTTTGATGGGTTTTGACACTATACCAATTTCATTTGACAACGAATTGAAAGTTGAACAGTGCACTGAGCCATGCTGGTAATTTAATACCATCCTTGGAATATTGTCTTTCAATCTCAGACAAAAAGCCATTATTTGTGAAAACTGGCCTAAGTTTGTTCTCATATCATTGGTTTGGTTTTATCATGAGAAAGAGATTAAGAAGACTATCTTACCATAAACATGTTAGGTAGGGCCTTATTATTGTCAATGCAACAATATTTTTAAGACTGAATTTCTACGGCAACAAAGCAAGTGACAATCTTCATTAATACCATTTGCCACACTTGTACCCCTCCCAAATTGCTTCAATTCTCTGGTATTAAAAATAGCCAGAACACATTGCCTCAAATCTCAGTGCGACCCTACCACCTATAGGTCCATACATATGTCAGTTAAGTGGCCTTTAACTGTAAGAAGAAATAATGATGAAATGATTTTTGTCAAATTTAAATTGTTACACAAATGCTCTTGCCTAGATTTAGTTGCCTGAGCTATAAGAACACTATACTGTAGCATCTCACATGCGCAGCTTGCTGGAATCTTTCCTGGCCTTTCAAGTTTCCATTTCTAATAGACAATGTTCCTATATCAGAAAATCCATTATAGTAAGCCTATAAAAGAAAAGCTTAAGTCACTATAATGTTCAGCTAGAGCATCTAATTGGAGGAGCTAGTGAAAAACTTGTTGCTTCTAACATTAAATTTGTCACAATTATAGAAAGAGAGAAACTAGTATGGAAACCCAAAGATGCCAGGAACACTTCCAGAAGTGAGTAATACTCTAGGTGGCATGAAAATTCAACTGATAAAAGTAGAAAAGTTACTTAAAAGGATTCCTTAGGAGCTTTTCTTGTAGGTCTTAGACCTCTGCTGAAGAGGCAGGAGTGCAGGAGGCATTTTGGGACCTCTCTCAGGGCTCTCCATACTGCAGAGAGCTTTTCGTGCTGATTCATTGATGAGAATGGACCTGTCTGATACAAATATAAGGTGTTAATTCATAACTATCATAGTGGATATTCACTAGGTTCTAGATGTGCTTCGGGGGAGTAATAACTTGGATTTAACTCCTACTGATTTTATGTATGTTGGGAAAATTTCCAGAAAATAATTTATGTAAAGTTTATATCCAGTGCCCCTCTGATACATTTATATCTGTTTCAATTTACCAATCTAAGAATAATATGGTAATAAGACACAAACCAAACCAGCAGCAAACGTACAAACAAATGCCACTCTCCATATGCTTGAAAGTTAATTGTCCACACCTTTGTGTAACATGTTTTGGTTAATAAAGAAAATGTTCAAAGAGTTTGGACCTTTTTTTTCAGTGTTAGGAATATTTATTTTTAATTTAGAATAAAAAATATAAGGAAAAGAATTTGAAATAATTATTTCAACAGGTTAAACTGTTATGGGGAAATAAAAGACCAAAGGAATTTTCTCACTTATTTCAATAGCTAAGAGGACAGCTATTTCTATTCTTAAATTTATGGGATAAAATATTAGGTGTATGAATAGTTGCTTGGTGTGAAAAAAACTGTGTAGTTCTCAAAGAACACATTAAGAAGATGGAGTAGAGAATAAGAAAATATTCAAAATAAGTAAGACGAGCACATCATGAACTACCTTAAGATTAGAGGCCTCATTTAGAAAATTCTAAATTTCTAAATAGTCGGGCAGAAAATTGTTACTCTGTTGAAGGAAGTGGTTAAGAAGCCTAGCCCTGTCATTTCAATGAGAGCAATCAGAGTAGAAAACCAACTACCTAAATTTTTCACACAGGAAAATATTAGTCAAAAAGTGCATGCAGGCACATACACGAACATTTTTTTTTCCCAAGGGCAAAGAGGTAAAAGCACTTGGATCCAGAGAGACACAGGCATTTCTAAATATCCATGACTTAGTTCTCCAAGTTCGTGAGATAATGTGTAATACAAAATAGATAAATGTTCACCCGAGAATTTTGTGCATATGTACAATCAATATATGATGCAATCACTATTATAGAATTTCCATCATGATGATGGTTAAGGTTTCCAATGGAATGCCAAAGAATAAATGAGTTTCTTAGATTTGGGGAGATAAGGAATAATGTTTTGAGAAGTTATATGGATGGATTCCTCATGTATACCTTGATGGGTAGATACTGGCATCATTTATGGGCTGCGTTGTGTTCCTTCACATCCAAGGTGGAAGTCCTAACTGCCAGCACCTCACAATAGGCTGGTATTTGAAAAGGTATTAAGTTAAAATAAGGTCATTAGGGTGGACTTGAATCTAATATGATGATGTCTTATAAGAAAAAAAAATTGGACACAGATATGCACAAAGGCAAGTCCAGATGAAGATCCAGAGAAAAGATGGCCAAGCATAAACCAAGGAAAAAGACCTGAGAAGAAACCAATCCTGCTAACACCTTGATCTCAGATTTGAGTCTCCAGAATTGTGACAAAACAAATTTCTGTTGTTTAATCCAACTAGTCAGTGGTCTTTTGCTATATCAGCCTAAGCAGACTAATACACCATCCTTAAAAGAAAAAGTCCATCCTGTCCTGAAATGTTAGCTGTCTGCTCTCTTGTACCATAGGCTGGAATAACATAATAAGATAGATAAGGAAATTTTTCTAAAATGATATATTTTTTCCACACTGAAGCGGTGTGATGCAGAGTAAGAAAATGATTTTAGGCTGAAATTTTGTATTTAGTGAAATAGATGAAATTTTCATGATCATAGCAAATTTAGGGATGAAAAGTAGCCAGATTTTCAAGAACTTTTAATAGTCAATTATTCATTGATGAAGACAATGTTTAAAATAAGTTACTTCACAAAATTCTGAAGAAATTTCACAGTAATTTTTCTGTGAAAATTACTGACACAAATACTTGGTAATCCATTATTGTCTATAACCTTATTTTTAGAGTGGTGTCTTAATAGAGCACTGAGGGGCTATGCATGTACTGTTATATAGTAGGTAAGCAATATATATTTGGCAAATGAATTTGTACAATGAATAATATTAAGTTTTTCACATATGTTTATACCCAAATTTTATTGAAAAAAAATCATTTATATTCTGTGGAAAATCTAGCCAAGAAAATGTTATTTGCAGATTGGCCAAGATTATTTCTCTTTTAAGTGTTTACTGAAAACAAATTTTTGACCCTGGCATTAGTTTTTATAATTCTAGAAATCCTATTAAATTATACATTTTAAAATTCTTGGCTTTATGTAATTATAGTTGTAAAGAGGATAGGTTTGTTCAAACAGAACATTGTATCAATTATATAAATGTTAGAGCTTCATAAAAGATGTAGAAGTAAAAATGTATCAATAATTATATTCATTGACAGGTAGTAAGATTTACAATAAATAGAAACGTTTTTATTTTTTTATAGTACTATGCACTCTTTAATTTCAAAGAATTACCCAAGATTAGTAATTGGGGACTGGAAACTCGGATTTAGAATTATAATTTATAATTTATTTACTCTAAATCAAAGGATGTATTTACTATAAATTAAAGACAATTGGCAAATATCTGGAAAGTAGAATTTCCATGTAGTTTTTGACTGAGGAATATTAAGAATCAATTTGAATTATGAATATCCCATTTTAACCCTTTCTTCTGACATTTATTAAAAAACATCACATTATTTTGAAATTATTTGGATTAGTTATTTCAGCTTTCTTAAGATTTTGAAGAATTATGCATGATTTTATGAAAACTAATAGTAAAACCAGTGACCTTTCAGCAGCTCTGTTAACCTCTTTCAGCCTTAGACCTGATCTAAGAAATGGGAAAAATGACACTGATCTACTTAGTTAAAATGTGTGTAAAAGTCAAGGAAATTGATGTATGTGTAAGAAATTCATATAAAAGCACCATATTAGTACAGGTGAGATTATTGCTAACTTGGCTGATGTAATTTTTGTAAACTGCTAAGTAGTATAAGGTTTTCTTAGACATACTCTAAAGATCGTTTCAGCTCAATCTCACAATTATCAGAACAAGGAGTATATCACATGTAAACCAAGGAAATCTTATTCTTTAACAGATAGGCAACTTAGTAGTTAAAATAGGGGGAAAATGGATGAAAACTGAGAGAAAAGGGCTGGCAGCAATGGGAAAGTGAATAGTGCAAGGGTGAAACCAGAAGCAAATGCTTCAAATAAAAGGGTGGGTTTTTTTTGCTTTTGTTTTTTTTGCCAGAATTGTTCCTAGGGTAAGTTTATAATAATCCTGGAAATGACTGAATTTTATGAACCAAAGCAGACAGTTGAAACAGGTGTCTGGCATTAGGAGAGATGAAAATTTTTTCTCTTCTTTCTGCTATTGAAAAGAAGAAGACATAATAGGAATACAGATTGATTCCAAGGAGAGTTCCATGCCAGCTCTGCACAGCAGATGGAATTGTACAAGGCATCCCAAATGATTAAGAATGAAAAAAGTCAAAATGAGGATGCATAATGCACAATAAAATAACTTTGTTTTCTTGAATGTTCTCTTGAAGGTCCATTATGTTTCAGATGTTGAGATCAGAAAGTGACTATGTTTGCATTTGCTAATGACAGAAAAATAGAAGGTATGGGAAAATTGGGACTTAGTATGAATTTTTTTTTTTAATCTTTTGTCTTTTTAGGGCATACCTCTGGCACTTGGAAATTCTCAGGCAAGGGGTCTAGTCGGAGCTGCAGTTGCTGGCCTTTGCCACAGCAACACCAAGATCCAAGCTGCGACTGCAACCTACACCACAGCTCATGGCAACAATGGATCCTTGACCCACTGAGCGAGGGCAGGGATTGAACCCACAACCTCATGGCCCCTAGTCGGATTTGTTTCTGCTGCACCATGACAGGAACTCCTGTATGAATATTTTTTGATTGGTTAAACATGAAATAGATGCTATCGATATGAAAGATAGCCTTGCATATGGTATTTTCTCTATTGGATGAAGGAAGTAAGAGTCTAGAAACTGTCTAAAATGATACACAAATATATGAGTCAACTTATGGTCAGGAGTGAAAATTCATTATTTTAAAAGAAACTTCTGGAGTTTTAAAAGGTTACTGAAAATTAAACACATCAGTGTAATATATCACTATCTCCTAATAGATTTGTAATAAAAGGCATTGCAGTAACTATTCAAATTTGTTATTGATGTCAGTATAGCCAAAGCCAAGCATTAATACTAAGCACAAGACCTAAGAAATATGGTTGAATACTATTTTCCCAGGATATTAATTTCATTTTGCTTAACAAAGATAGACAGGTAGTTATTTTTACCAAGGTATTATATTTAAATACAGGTTAGTTAGGTTTTTTTTTTTTTTCTTCTATGGCTGCACCTGTGGCATATGGAGTTCCCCCAGGCTAGGAGTTAAATTGGAGCTGCCAGCCTATGCCACAGCCACAGCAACGCCAGATCCGAGCCGTGTCTGCAACCTACACAACAGTTCACGGCAATGCCTGATCCTTAACCCACTGAGAGAGACCAGGGATCGAACCTGCATCCTCATGGATCTTTGTTAGATTCGTTTCCACTGTGCCACAATGGGAATCCCCCCACCCTTTTTTTTTTTTTTTCCAATTTTGAAGCTCTGAGTAGGAGCCAGTCAACACTCCTTCTTGGGTCCACACTTGAGCAACTGCCCTTATGAGGCTCTTACATTCAGGTCCACCATGCACTGCCCTAATTGCCCCAGGCCAGGAACCAGGGAAAATGAGAGGGAGGGAGAAAGGGAAAGGGAAGAGAGAGGTTAATTCAAAATAGTCCAATCCCTTTAAACCTAGCTAACCCCGTACTTTTTTTAAAACAATAATGCAGTCAGTATTTAATTTTTTAAATGAAGTATAGTTAATTTTCAATGTTGTGCTAATTTCAAGTATACAGCAAAGTGATTCATATATAGATATGAATATATATACACATACTTTTTTTCAGATTCTTTTCCATTATAGGTTATTTCAAGATATTGTTTAGTTCCTTGTGCTATACAGCAGGACCTTGTTGTTTATATGCTAATCCTGTAACTCCTAATTTATCTGCATATATGTTAATCCCAAGCTCCTAATTTATCTGTCTCCTACAACCCCCACCCCCACCATCCCCTTTGGCAACCACAAGGCCCTCTTGATATATATAAGCTTCCCCCTAGGGGAGACTGCTTTTGTTCAGGTCTCAGGTGCAAGTGCCTGTGTGGCCTTGCTTGGCAACCTTCTTTGTTTGGAGATGTGTAATTAACATCCCTTTGACCTATCTTAGTGTCATTTTGTTGTGTCTGCTATCAAAAGAATCTTTAAATCTTATAAAGTAGGTGTCTGGATACAAAGTTGATGAAACATGCACAATGTCTTTAAGCTTCTCTTCGTCCACATGGGAACCAAATGATATAGAATCTGTAATTGATAAATAGCTACCATCTATTAAACATTATTATATGCAAGGAATGTTATATGGATCATCTTTACTCCTTAAAATAACTTGAAAATTTGACACAATTATCATTCTATTTTACAGACCAATTAAAAGCCCAATGCAGTTGTTAAGAGCAGGGAGAGAGAAAGAGAGAGCAAGTGAATGAATGAGCCAGGCACCTAAAGATTGATAAAGACATTTTGAAATGGCTTGGGGAAATTTTGGAGAAGACTCTATGATGATGGAATAGATACTTCTATGTAATCACCAAAACCCATTTTATTTTCCTTCTGGACACACAGGTGCCTACATTTTGCAATGCCATGAACAGAGATCTAGTTAATAAAATTATGGCAGAAAAGTTGAATGCTCTTCTAGGCCTAGTCATAAAAGCTACTGAAGAGTAAAGTAGCTTTTATGCATTCTACATCTATTGACTTCCTGTGTGGAGGTGACACCAACAGTGACCTTAGGAGCCAAAGGTTAAATTTGGAGTGAAAGATAAGGAATCTGCATTTCTGAATCATTATTGCAGGAGGGCAACTAACTGGGACTAATACCTGTTTTTTTATTGTGATGAGAGTGAGAAATAAATTGTGTTAAATTAAGCTATCAAATTTGAGAGGTTTATCATTTGATATACCTTATAACTACCTTATAAATTGGCATCCTTACTAAGATGATTGATTTCCAGGATTTTGCCTTGTGACCCATGGATTTTTCTTGGGCTGTAAATCAAAATAGGGAAGAACTGGAAGAAGCACTATTTTGATAAATTTGTAAGAAGGTAATGGCTTTAATTTTGGACTTGTGGAGATATGTGCACCATCTAAATAGAGGTCCTACAAGGCAATGATAGAGAAAACTAAGAGAGTTCTGCAAAGATTATTTTGATCTGAGTATCAGTAACACTAAGTCCATAGCTCAGCAAAAGACAGATAAAATATAAAGTACCTAAAGAAAATATTATAAAGAGAATAATGTGAGATATGAGCCAAAAAAAACAAAAAACAAAACAAAACTGAAGTACCACCAAGAGCAATAGTTATAAACTACTTGGTTAATTTACTTAAAACATAGCCTCTATCTCAATTATATTTAAACAACAACAAAATAAACAAAAAAAGCAGTGTAAACTCAAAGGTGCAGAGAATGAAGTTAAATGGAATAGAAGTAAAGCAGTGGAATTTCTATTTATAATAAAAGAACCCATCCCAATATGTTAAGAGATAACACTATTGGGTGGAAAGTGATGATAAGCATTGTTCACATCAGAATTTTAAGTAGTTATCATGGAGACTGTATTATGCTCAGAGATTAGTAGGTCTGAAAACACACATAATTCTAGTAACTGGCTCATCTACTATACAACAAAGCTGGATGGCATATTTACATCCTGTCCATATAGCTGCTTACTCAACCCAAGTGAAACTGTTCTTTTAAACATATTCTCAGAGGCTTATACTCAGAGCAAATATGTTTTTAATTATTGAAACAAAACTGTCAAAGTCTCTCTGACAAGAATTTCATGACAAATTCATCAGAAGGTCTTAACTCTGTTTTTTAAAATATTATTTTGTAAAAATGACAATGTGCTTCTCTTCATTTTGACACTTAAAATTGAAAGTGATCTCAGGAAAATAGTGAATAACAAATGTTATTCTTAAATGTTAACAAATCAAGCAATGGTTTATATTTGACCAACAATCCAATTTCTAATACATTTATAGAAAGAATTTATCTTCATGCCACAATCAACAAAAGAGAAGTTATTGTGATTTGCTACATATATATTGCATCATTCATTCATTTATACTATTAACTACAAGACATATTCTTATCCTCTTAAATACCAGAAAACATGTGTGCCTACACAGGGCCTGGAACCTAGTGAGAGTTCACCAAATATTTATTAAATAAATTAACATGACAAAGTATTAAAGACCTATTGTGTCTTTGTACACCCAAGTCCAGTTCTTATTTATCTTATCCTTGAGTTTCTTCCCAGAAGTATTATCCCCAAAATTCCCTGTAATCTATATTGCTTCCCTAGTTTCTAAATCAGAAGACATCTGAGGAACATCTCTCAGCTCACTTTGATTTCAAAATGTGTTTTATTACCCAAAGACAATTTAATATAGGGTATCTCCTCTGATAGGGATTTTTGAAAATGATGCAATGTCATACAAATTTAAGAATAACCTTGGAAGCAAAAAATTGAAACTCAGAGTTCCCATTGTAGTTCAGTGGGTTAGGAACCCAATGTAGTGTCTGTGAGGATGAGGGTTTGATTCCTGGCCTTGCTCAGTGGGTTAAGCATCTAACATTGCTGTGAGCTGTGGCACAGGTCACAAAGGCAGCTTGGATCTTGTGTTGCTGTGGCTGTGATGTAGGCTGACAACTGTGGCTCTGATTTGACCTCTAGCCTGGGAACTTCCATGTGCCACAGGTTTGGCCCTAAAAAGAAAAAAAAAAAAAATGAAACTCTTTTTTGAAAGGAAAAAGTAAAGAGATTTTTAAAGGCAAATATGATTTCTTTTACAAAAAGTTGCACTTAGAAAAGGAGAGGAAAAGGTAAGCTTTAAAACCATGGCTTTTATGCTATCACTTCTTCATTGGTGAAAATGTAGCTCAAAATATAATAGCTAAGTGCTGAGAATGGCAAACCATAAAATTTGCAGTAATTTTATTTTCAAATACTTGGGGAAGACATGGGATTTGGCAAGCAATTGCTAATTATTTAGAGTTTTTATTCTGGTGGCTAAACCAGAAACGGTGAAGATGAAACAAAGAGGCTGACAATAATACACATCCCTGACAATAACACATGTTCCTATTTCAAATATTGTCTAATCAATACTTGAAGTGGCAGAATACATATCTGGTCTCATTCTTAGGCATTTTTCCAAGCATAGAATCATTTATGACATTTAAGAATAAATGTTTGATTCATTTACGACATTTAAGAATAAATGTCTTGGAGTTCCCATCGTGGCTCAGTGGGTTAAGAACCTGACATATTGTCCATGAAAATGCAAGTTCAATCCCTGGCCTTGCTCAGTGAGTTAAGGACCTGGCATTGCCACAGGCTATGCCGTATGTTACAGATATGGCTTGGATCTGGTGTTGCTGTGGCTGTAGCAGAGGCTGGCCATTGCAGCTTCAATTTGACCCCTAGCCCAGGAACTTCCAAATGCCACAGTTGCAGCCATTAAAAGAAAAAAAGGAATAAATGTCTAACTACAGCAGAATTTAAACATCAACATATTAGTTTATATCTCAAATGAAAGACAAAGAGTAAGAATGTTTTCCTCAAAAATCAAAGCATTTTTTCTCCCTGTTCTATGGAATATCTCTGTCTATGTACTGCTATGGCAGTGTCTGTCCTTATAATTGTGTAATGTTCCCAAAGGCTGAAATTTTGAGGTGACTTAAGTTGATTTCCTAAAACATGTTTCAGTAAGGTTTATGACTTAGAACATATTTACATGATTCACAAATAGACAAAATCACCTCAATTTCACTTTCCAGTTTCAAGCAACCTTCTAATCAGACACTTGACTTTTTTTCATGGCCATATGAGTTATGCTACATCATGTTAAAAAACTTATTCTGGAGATTTAGCTTAAAAAACCTTCACAGAAAATGAATCATCATAAGTTAAACTTTGTTGTCCTGATCTTCAAACAGAAATTGATTCAAAACATCACAGACATTGAGAGTTTTTTTAAAAAGTCACACATTTGAGATATATAAAAGACTTCAGTAAAGAGAAACATATGAGTGAAAACATTTCTTGTTCAGAGAATTTCATTTCCTAGACATAAAAGACCCACTAATTTTCTCTAAACGAATGCCAGTTCTATCATATTTTATGACTACCTCCGTTGATGTTAGATCCTGAAATATAATGAAGTGTCCTAATATGGTAGCCCTCGAAACATTTACTGGACTCTCCAAGAAGCTGTATCAGCCCAAAATTGGAAGTACTCTAAGACAGTTACTTTGTAACTCTCTGGGGAGATTTATTTAAAAGAGTTTCATCTAAATAAGCAAATCCAACTTATTTTAATGATGATTTAAAACAGCATTCTTCATGTCAGTGTTTTCCCCTCTTGAACTGATCTTAGTCATTCTCTGAAGATGGATTGGATTTTAGCAGCTTCTCTGAACACCTGGGAGGAGTTACGCCCTGGCTCTTTGCCATGGTTACAGATACATTTATCTTCTGTCCGCCTAACTAATGAGTCCTTATCCAGAGATCCCAATGCGAGAAAAGGTGTTAAGTGACTGTGGACCACCCTGTGTGAAATAATGTCTCTAATAATCATCATGGGGCACACTACGCAAGAAAAACACACACAAAAATTGTTTCACCAAAGAAGCTGTCATCTCAAATTAACATAATGTGAAATGGCAGAGCGCAGATGTTTTGGTGTCTTTTTTTATAATTAAATCTGTGGACATAACACTAGGTCCTGGTGTTCACATTGTGGCAGTGACTTCAACTCAACTGGGAAAGAGTCCTGGGACAAGTTCAGAATACAAAATACCTGTCACTCTTCTTTCTGTAACTACGAAGGACTATTCAAAATTTGATTGTGGTTCCATTGACAACTTCCACCAGGGTCAAGTAGTTCCACGTACACCCCAGACTTGACATAGGGCTTTTTGCTCCCTTTCTTACTCCCATTGCTTCTGACTGCTCCAAAACTACAGCTAATAAAATGAAAAGAGCACCTGTTTCCACTAAAAGGCAAGAGAAGGAATATGTAGAATAGAATTATTCCTCAGCAGATTAGCTAGGTCTAAACTGCATTTAGAACTGATACATTAAAAGTTACCAAACAGTGGCACTTGTCAATTTCTATTATCCCCTCTTCTATAAAGTCCACCTATATAAGCTTAAATTGAGAGCATCATAATTGTCTCCAGTAGTCTTATCTCCAGAACTAGATTCCTACTGCCCACTGTTTTATATAAATAATCACATGTTCAATCTCAAATTTCCTGCTTTTTCTCCCTTGTCATTGGATTCTCCTATAATTCCAATCCCTCAACAATGCTTTGACTTTAGACACTTTGTTCTGAACTTGCTGAATTTTACACATACCAGTGAAAGTTGAGGGATATCCTTCTGCATCCATGAGGTTGCACCCATCAGATATCCTGCTGTGGGAGGCGTAACTGATGAAGAACCCCAACTGCTATGGTTTGAATCCACCACCACGTTCCTAAAGAGGCTACACTTCCTGTAGGCTGATGTCAGACAACAGCTGAGGCTGGCAAGGATACTGAGGCAGGTCCATTACTACAGCTTATAGGACTCCCTGGAAGACAATACATTTCCATGAAGGCAGAGGGCAGCAGATGTTGTCTGAGGTTTGCAAAAAATCTCCACAGAATACCAATAAAAATCAAAATAAATATGATTTTCTTCAGGTTTGGTTAAAGAACTCAGGAGAATTAAACAGTAACTTTTATTCAAGTAATGTGAGAAATCAATTTTTTTCAAAAGAGGTCTGCATGATTCTGGTTTAGAATTATTTATATCACTTATTTAGCACCTAATACCTTTCTGAGACCAGACCTGTGTCCAATAAATATTTGTTTTATTTTCAGATGTCTTTTGACTTAAGTGATATCAAATTTTTATCATCTACTTTCAGTGAAAAGTGAACATTAGCATTGTATGTATCAGATCAAGTTTTATGTAGAAATTCAGATAGGGTTTCATTTTTATAATGAATGTATATAGAGAGAAAAATAGAGAAAAATAAACAACTTATATAAAAAATAATATTAAGTAAGAACATGGTGAGGTCTCAGTTTAAATAGTAATATAAGAAATGTAAATAAAATGGAAAGATGCATTTGAGAAATTTATCACCTATCAGTTTAGAAAAAGTGAAAAAAGATCAAATCACAGTGATTAGGGAGATATAGAGAAGTAGGCCATTTTATACATTTCTGAAGCCATAAATTATCTATAAGGAGGGTAATTGACAATATCAAAATTTTGACCGTGCTTTACTTTACATAAAGAATAGGTCTTAAAATAAAAATATGCATGATTTAATTGCACCATTAATTTGTATGCTAACCATAAAATGGAACACAATGCAACCTGTCAAAAAATTAACAAGATATCCATGTACTGATGAAAAAAATATATTTTGTACATCAGTACATAAATAATTTTTAAAAAGGTTACATGTATGTGTATTTTGTTATAGTTTTTAAAAAGATTCTGGGAACCATTATTTATAACATAATCTTAATCTTATTTGGTTTTAAAATAATATGCATACTTGTATGATAATAAAAAGGAGAGATATGGGTCACATTAATAACAGAGATTTACTTTAGACAGTAAAGATTATTGGGGATTTTCATCTCATAATAAGATTCTATATTGTTGGAATGTTTTGGTAATGCATGAATCACTTTCATAATCAGAAAAGTAAAACAATTCTAAATTTGTTATAATTATGTCATATATTTTTGTAATCCTTATATATGTTTATACTTTTATAATTTTCCTTTATAATTATGATTATACTTACTATATCATTATACTTATGTTTATAATTTTGGTCTCATTATGTGAGCTAATTCCCTTATTTCTACTTTAATAATTTTGGGCTCTGTCATTAAGCTGAAAATGCACTTGAATAATTAAAACTCATGAAAAACAGTAACACTATCCAATCATGTCATGCTTGGGTGATATGCATCTCTACATTTTAACATCATGTGAATGCATGCAACACATGCATATGGGTATGATTCAAATATTTTCAAATATTTTGTTTTATCATAGACACGTGTTCCATGGACACAAAAATATTCTACAAATTGCTGCTATATGCTTTTATGCCCTTTGTAATGAATTGTTATGATTAAATCAAAATTTACTATCCCTCTGTCTAGAGTTCAGCCAGTCTCTGAGCATAGATTATTATAGAGTCAAGGGATCTATTGAAATAGTCATGCCTGAAGGTCAGTTTTCAATCTTCACCTACCTTTTAATGACTAAACCAATTTCATTGGCACCTATGTTTCCAATTTACACCTGGATACCTCAGAAGACCTCTAGGGTCTTCTTGCTAATCATCCAATCTGAAGACAAAGATAAATGATCCACTGTATTTTATGGATGGGCTCTAATGCAGGAACTGACAGGCTGTGGGGATTGTTGAGCTATTAGATCATTCCATAGAGAACATGCTATACTCTTTCATGGGTCCCCTTTTCCCCTCTACAAAAATGATGGCTCATACATAATTGAAGGAATGTCATTTCAACACACTGTAGCTAGAAGTCTGAAAATCTCAAACAGCTTGTATTTTTTCCTTAGTCTGTAATTCTTTCTTTTTAAAAAAATTTCTGGGTGTGGGGGAGGGATGGGTGTTTTGGCTTTTCCTTTCATGAATGTTCTTGAACAGAACTGCTCTCTACTCCCCAGGCCAGATGTAAAAGTAGCAACAGACTGAAGTCATTGGCAAAGAGGGAAGAATATTGAAAATCATCTCAATGTGGCACATCCGGGGAATCCCTGGGGGATAAGCCCAGAACAGTTTGTAGAAGAAAAGGGACCTAGGATATTTAAAAGATTTTTTATTTAGCAGATTTTTTTAAAAGGCAGATATTCAAAGACAAAAGGAACTGTGTGAGTCTGGATAATATTATGAGGAACTGTACAAACTGAACAGTGTCCCATTAATAATTATGAAACCCAGACAAAAAGTAGGTACATTTGAAGATCACTTGTTAAAACTGGAGTTAATATTGCCATACTCATTACCAATACAAAGATATTGAAATATGGTGTATTTCTCTTCACAAAGAATAAAATAATTTATTGAACAGCATTACAAGGGAAGTGGCTTGCTATGTATACTATAAAGAAAACATGTTTGTCTTTATTTTCAAATTGATCTCTTTTTAAAAGAATAACATAGTTTTCTATCATTGGCCAACAAGGCATTCCCAAATAATTGTCTATACTGTATCATGAGAGATGATAATAAATACAGCTTCTATTATCAGATAATGTAGCTCCAAGTACCCTGAGAAAATAATAAGCATTAAAAGAGGAAAAAAGAAACTTGATAGGATAATTGGCAAAATTCTTATTTTGAGAATGAGCTACTTGAAGGTCAAAAAAGCTAAGAATGTGCCCAAATTCACATAGCTAATAAATTGTATGTCTGGGTCTTAAAGCTTTTTAATGCCTACGTGTTTTATAAACATGATACTTTGCCTTTCCTACAGAACTGTTAAACTTCACTTTTTTCTGTAATGTTGCAGAAGTGCTTTCATGAGAGAGAAATTACATTATCACTTTTATCCTTTTGTATTTTGAGATATTTTTAAATTAGTTCTTCTAATGTTACTTTAAGATATTTACTTTTCTACTTTGTGCCCAAATTGGATTTAAATCAACCTAAAATGTAAGAATGACAAAAAAAAAAAACAATTTGACTTGAGTGAATTTTACTCTTGACGTTCCCTTGTGGTGCAGTGGGTTAAGGATCCAGTGTTGTCACTGCAGTGGGCCAGGTCACTGCTGTGACACAAGTTTGATCCCTAGCCCTGAAACTTTCACATGCCGCAGCCACGGCCAAAAAAATAAAATTTACTGTTTTTTTTTTTGCAGAGTTTACCCTAGGTAATGAAGTTAAAAGTGAATTTACAGACTATTGTATTCAATGATTATTAGTCTCACTATGTTTTAAATGAAGAACATAAAAAATATAGACTAATTACTGGAATATGCTGATCATAACTAAATGTTGCTAGAACAAGAAGACATGTTTCCCAGCCTAAGAGATGCTGATTTTTTCACCCAATTTACTCATCCTTTATTTATTTTATGGAATTCTACTCTTACTGCCTCATAATAAGTTTTTGAGTTTCATTTTACCATTTATATTTCTCTGCTAATTTTTCTATTAGTCACAACCATAATTTTTTTACATTATTAGCATAGTTAATAGATGCTTTAAAGTCTTTCTGTGTGAATTCAAAAATCTTTTATCTTGACATTGATTTCCACTGAAGATCAAATTTTGTATTGTCTCCTAAACATTGTGACTATTATGGTGTAAGAATTCTGGATTTTAATATATTCTCCAGAAGAGTGTTGATTTTTGTTGTTATTTTAGCCATCAGTTAATGCAGTTGGAATCAAATGGTAAATCCCTATTGGATGGCAGCTGAAATTACAATTCAGTGCTTTGATACTTGCCCCAGGCTGCTTGAAGTCTACCCTACAAATGCATGGTCAAGGAGTTAGTCTGGGATTTGAGCATAGTTTTTTTATACACAGACTTTAAAGCCCCTATCTGTGACTCTACCTTTCTTGAACTTTCCCCTCATTTTCTGGCAGTTATGATTGCCTGAAAGTGGAAAAATTGCAGGCTTTTTGTCAGCAATTTATCCATTGCTGTATATGAATTTTTTTTTTTTTTTTTTTTGCTTATCTAGGGACAAATTTCTATAATTTTTTTTAAGGCCACACCTGCGGCAGATGGAAGTTCCTGGGCTAGGAGCAAATCAAAGCTGTAGCTGCTGGCCTACACCACAGCCACAGCAATGTCAGATCTGAACCGCATCTGTGACCTACACCATAGCTTGCAGCAACACTGGATCCTTAACCCACTGAGGCCAGGGATGGAACCTGCCTCCTCGTAGACACTATGTTGGAGTCTTATTACACTGAGTCACAATTTCTGTGACTTTGGAGTTTCTGCTCCAAATTTCTATAATTTTAATGTATTATTTGAATCAGTTCTAGGGGTCATAAACATAATTCTTGGGTAAGAAAAATACGACTCAATCTGTCTCAAAAAAAAACAGGGGGATAAATGGGTCACACTACTGAAATATTCAAGGGTGATTTCCAGAATAGCTGGTTTAAGATTCTCCCACATTTTCACCAGGAATTGTTTCTCTTTGTTCTGATTCTTCTTCATAAGTTTTGTTCTGGAAGCTCTTCCACCATATAGTTTTCAAAGCTGTAGACCTAAATGCTACCAGCTTAATAACCTCAGCCAAAAGAGAAGGCTTGATACCCACTGGTTCCAAGAAAAGTCTTGGAATGAAGCTCTGCATTTTTGGCTGGTTGATCTATTCCTAAACTAATCCCTATGACTGCAACTGATCAAATGTAGGTCATGTGTTTGACCCCCTAGATCTCACTGTGAGTTCCATCCCATCTAAGGCACATGGCCTGAGAATAGAGGAGAGTGGTTCCTTAAGGATAATTAGGTGACAGTACTAAATGAAAGAGAGTCTAGTAGGTAAGTCAAACAACAGAATCTTTCTGTTGGCACAGACAGGAAAAGAAAAACATGTCAAGTTGAGAGAAGGGGAATAACCAGTAACAGATGGTGACCAAAATAGGCTCTTGTTCATTGTCAGCTTTCTCCTTAAGTCCTCTTAAGAGCCAAGTCTGAGGTCCCCTCTTGAGCACATTTCCTTTCTTTGACTCTTTTCATTTGAGTTCTGATCTCCCTTCCCCTTGCCAACAGAAACAGGGATTTAGTTCAGTTTCATCTTACCAACAATAATCAAACTATTTTCCTTATGCTGCCTCACAGCAGCTAGGGACCTACATCCAACAAAAACGTCTCCCTTTCTAGAAAACTCTCAATAGGCATAACAGCTTTGTTGACAACAATAACCATGATATACTAGGAACACAAAAATCCTTGTGTTAAAAAAAACAAACAAACAATAAATACAGACATTTTGTAAACAGGAACATTTAAAAAACTAATTCTTTGGGATTACAGGATACTTTTTGTTCTTTATGTGACTCATACAGATATGTAAAAAATAATATACAATTTTACTGGTTTAGGATAAAAATTAATTCAGATTTATTTTACTGTGTGTATTACAAGGGCTCTCAGTCCCCAATGAGTCATCAGGGAGTCTACTGTTTCACTCAGGCTGATCTTTCTTGGATAATGTGCATTCATAAGGCATCTTTGCAATGTTAGTGAACTCCATCCAGTGAACTCAATTCTAATATTATGGTTGCTACTTTTCTCTACTAATCATCTCTACAGGAAGAGATCTTTTAAGTGTTTTTACTAATCTTTGAAAGTGTTTATTTTTGCTCTTTTATTTGGAGAGAGCCACTTCACATTCCTATGTTGAGCCTATTCAGACTCTTAGTTTCTGATTCCCTTCCCTTAATTATATCATGGTTTATTCTATGCAGAGGTCCACTGTAGCAAGCAGGAATGCTGGTTCTTATTTTTCTACTGTCAGAGGCTGTCTATTAAACAGAAGATTCTCTTGAGATTTTATATTAGAGAAACTAGGTGTGTTTTCTCCACTTTCAGATTCTTCTTTTGTAAAGAGAAGCAGAATCTCATAGCAAGACTTGGGAATTGAAATCTGTTGTTTCATTCGCACACCTTCTGAAGGACATGTTTGCTGCTCCCCCTGTGAATAAGACCATCACCTCATAGGAACACTTGGTGCCATACCCCACTGTATCAGCTGGCCTTTTCCATTTTCTCAAATCATTAAGGGGGAAAAAAAGCTTAAATTGTGGTTGAGCCAGACATGTAAGACCAAAGTATAAACTCACTTTCAAAAGATGAGCTATTTTAACCATTCACAAGAAGAAGTAAACAGTAGTCTGCTGTTTATTTATTTTTCTGCTTGTCCATGTATCACCATATAAAAATTAGCAGCCCTCTTCCAAATGGCATAAATGGCAAGAGTGTATATGTATTTGTGTGTGTGTGTTTCCATTCATTCAAACACACATATAGATATATGTTTATATAATACATATTATATTACTCAGTACTCAGTGACAGCATTTCCAAAGTCTTACATTAGCAATTCATTCATCTATCCTGGGAGTAGTGTTAATTGCTCTATCATACTAATGGCTTATCTATAACCCAGCCTACAAATGAGCTTCATTTAGAGTTGGCAATGTTAGTTTACACCTGCAAAAAGGTGAATGTGTTTCTCCTAGCTTGGTAAAAGAGGAGGCTGTTTCTCATCACTTGGTATGTGCCTAAAGAATAACATTGTTGTTTGCTTTAATTATTATGCAAAGCCACAAGGCAGACTTTGTATCAAAAGAAATTTGCTAAAGAACTTTAGGGAAACATCATGACTCTCAAAAAATAACCACATGTTGGACAGGATGTTTATTTAAAACATTTGTTTGAATACATATGCAGCAGAGAGAACAGAATTATATATTATATCCTACTTATAAATTCATTATTCCATTCTTTAGAGAGCATTTCCAACTTTAAAAATAATTATCTTTATTAAGATATTTTACAAATGGAGCCTATATGTATTTATAACACGATAGAAAATATCCAGCTTTTTATGGGTATTCTTATTCTCATAGTTCATGTATTTGAATAGCATAAATTAATTTAGAGTATATATGGGATAATCTAATTCTAGCATACAGAGTGTGATAGTTAAAGTATTAGCTAGTAGCAATCTCCATTGGTCCATGATGAAGCAGTATAAATGATTTGGAGGCTTTGAACCATCCCATCCATTTCAATGTCACATTTTTATTTCCCACCCCAACACCAAGATCATCTTAAAGCTCCCCACCAAAAAGCCAGCTCCAAGAGGCAGGGGCATTGCACATATTATTTATGTCTATAACTAGAATCTTTAGTATGCTACCTAATTCAATACATAACTGTATTGATAATTGGTAAATGAGTGAAAAAAGAAAATCCAAACATTTATCTAGAATTTGAAAATATCTGTGCATGTGTGTATCAGTGCATGCATGTATGTGTGTGTATATGTATGAAACAGAGAGACTGAGTGTAAGCTAAGACTCCATTTTTAACATTAAAAGCTATTCTAACTTCAGAGGTTCCATGAAATCTGGGTTTTTCATGAGAATTTTAGAGTTGATAATTTAGAATGATAAATTCTGATATAATTTCTTCCTTAAATAATTGTGTGTTCCTAGAGTTCACACCAACATAGTGCTTATTGAACATCTGCTCTGTGTCTCCAGGGACTCTGAGAGGGACTGGGAATATCAGGAGGAAAACCTTATATGTTTATCTCATTAATTTAGTAATGTAAGAAACAAAAATACTGTCTTTAACTGCTTCAGTAAGAAGTAATATTTTAAGGCATTTCCTAAAGAGTTAAAAAAAAAAAAAACTGGGGTGAGAAGCCCTGCTATTATATTAGTTAATTCTTTTCCTTTGGTTAGTTCTTTTCCAGGTCTCTAAACTATTAATGAAATGGTAGGTGAGAAGAAATGTGAACCATCTGATCTCAGCCCCACTCTTTGTCTTATTAATGCCATCGTCAGGCATTCAGTATTACTGTTGGGATAAAGTTAGATGCAGAAAAAGTGACTCCTTTCTGTACATAAATCCAATCAATGCAATAAATAAAATGTGTGCACTTAGGGAAACAAACTAAGATATGCCTACTCTTCACTGTGAAGATGACTGCAAGATAGCAGAAATGGCTAAAAACATACTTATTTGTTTTTTCAATCAAGTTACCTTTAAGTCTTATAAGTAAGGGCTCAGACTCAGAAGAGCTTCTGTGCTATGTTGGTCTGAATGAAGAAAATAGATGCACACATCATAAATTAAGGCCTGGAAACAGCCTATGAACTTCTGCCAGCAACAGCTAATTTGCAACAATGGGGGCTTCGTGAAAATGACAGTTTCAGTCGGCATGGGGAGGCAGGCAGAGCCATTAGAGAGGATGGAGAGTGTGGTGCCTGCCAATTGATGTTGGCAGGGGATTGTCAACCCACTGAGTACCAGGACTCATCAGCATATTTAATGTTATGAGTGCAGACATTGTCTTTAAAAACATAAGCCATGAGAGGGCAATGTGGGCTGCAGACTGCAGAGAATAGCATTTCAGGCAGGTGGATGGCACGAATACTTATAAAAGTTTTGGCAGATGGGAAATAGGAATAGAAAGGGGCCAGATATAAGTAGAAAGAGGTAGAAGATCAGAAGTAAATTCAAAAGAAATGTGAAGATATGATTTTTGATAATTACTTTCTTCTAAAAACAAAAGTAGCAAATGTTGAATGCAATAAGAGAAAAAGAAAAATAATGTTAGAAAATCCAGAAAAGCACAAAGAGAATAAAAGTTATTCTACTACCATTATCACAAATAGTACTGATAAATCTCTACTCTAAGATTGTCTAGGATTTTTAGCTCTACAATTTAAAATAAGGAAAAGTCGTAAGAGTTAGGTTGGACAAATCTATTATTATTATAAAGTTAACTTTCCTCCTCCACATCTTGTATCATAAACCACTACTCTGTAGATTAGAGTAATTGCAAAAAATACCCAAAATATAATGAAGACCCTCTGAACTTACAATTTTACCTACGTATTAGCAAATGGATATTTTGATAATTGTTTTTCATGTGTGTATATTGATAGAAATTAATGAAACCATAAACTAGTTCTAATTATGTTACATTAAATTCATCTGCTTCAAAAATTCTTATGAACAGGCATTATAAGCCCCAAGAAAATCTTTCAGTTAGTCAATACATAGTCTTACTAAGTCTTAGGCAGGTCATACTTTTTATTCAGTATTAGAGATACAAGTGATAGTACATAGTCAAATGTAGTGGGATACAATGTAAAAGCAGTAAGTGATGAGTTTTCCTACTTTGAGCTTCATGGAATTTCTCCACTTGTGTCTGTCTCATCTCACAGCCTGGGAATTGAGGTCACAATTTTCCCTAGAAAAATTGCACTTCTTTAGGCAGTGCCCTCTCCAACCCTACCTGCCCTCAATCCTTTCCTTTTCAAACCCAGAACAGGTAAAGATACTTTCACTATGGATATGTGAAGAGAGCTTAGGGCATAAAGGAAGAGAAGTAAGGTCTGAGGATTTGCAGAATTAGAACAGGATTTTGCAGACATAGAATGGGGCTCTAAAGGGAGTCCGGGGTATCTGATCAGGATGCCAAAATTGGATGGGAGTGGGAAATAGTCTTTTCACATCCTTTCGGTTCCAGAATACCAAGGAGGTAAAAATATACCAATATCTCCAATACAATTTCACACTTTAGTAAAGAGAAAGAAGCTACTGAGAGGCTCAAGGGAGGTTGAAGCCGAGGAACCTCTGTAGATGCCAAATTGAAAAAGTGTCCTGTACATCTCCATAACCTAGACTCCATGGACGCTGATAAGAGAGAGGATTGCTTCAGATCTACCTGCCCTGCACCAAAACTGAATGCATAATGATAGATTAGGTTTTTCTGTCATCAGGTAGAATAGGGTTTGAGATTTTTTTTTTAGTAATTCAGTTACAAAATAGAAAAAAAATACTTCATTTTTAGCCTTGAGTATTCAAAATCAATAAACCTGTATGCTTATTTTTAGCATATTTTAGAGCTGATGTTTACATTCTTAATTAACCTCACAATAACTCTCTGTTGTTGATAACAGTATATCTATGTCATTGGTATTATTGGTCCCCACTTTTTATTTATTCATCGTAAATAAAGTGTATTAAGGGTAGGAGGTGCCCAAATCTGCACTAGGTTCTGGATATTTTTTCATTATAACATACACCTCTTGTGCCCTACCTAACATCTGCTGAACCCAAATTAATTCTAACCATTGTTTTATGGCAGCCAGGTTTAAGAAGGTGCCACCTGACAACCACTTACATCTCAGTAGTTGTGGATGCCTCACACTCATGCATGTTCAATCTGGAAATATGGGCAAGTTACCCTTTCCTATGAGTGGTTTGGGAGCCAGTGGCCGAATATTCCCCACTTTGTTCCCTTGAGTAAACAATTCTGGCTTTTTAGAATCTCTTGGCATGACTGAGCCTCAGTTATCCACAGCAGTGACCAACTCAACAATGAATCTCCAACTTTGTCACTTTCATCACTTCTTCAGCCTCCTTCCTGCCATTAATTTCCAAATAAACTATCCATCCATCCATCTATACATCTGCCTTACACATGCTCACATGTATGTGAGGTTATCTGTATATGTGTTGGCAGGAAAGACCTACGGCACTATTTTTTTTTTTTTTTAAGTTATAATTGATGTCTTAGGAAACTAATGGTCTGTGGAAAAAAATGTTAAAACTAGAGATTAGAGAAGTTTAGACACTCTTCTGAAAGTAAGTAACTAATGAGCTGGATTTAGAAACTGGACTGAACATTCTCAAAATGTGTTCTTTCCACTATAAAATAGAATAAGCAATTTACAGTGCTATAGTCTATGTTGCAGCATTGTTAAGATTTTCCCTCCTTAAGTGTACTATATTTTCTTCAAAAGAGAAAATGATGTTAAGGAAGTGAGAGAAACGGGATATTCTATAAATTGATTTAGGTTGTGATGTTTAGCAGAAGGTTCAAAGAAAGAAAGGTTAGGTTAAGAGCCACAGGAAATGAGTCTGGGAAAATAAAACTACAAATAAATTCCATTTAATTTTCAGAGAAGATGAAGTCAATTAGAAAGAATTCAAAGAATTTATGTAAATCATTTGGACCCTCAAATACAAATAACTTAATTTCTTTCCATCTGCAAATTTGAACTAAAACTTCAGAAAAATAATCTACTTGAAATTACAAAATGGGGAGTTCCTGTTGTGTCTCAGCACTAACAAACCCAACTAGTATCTATGAGACCACGGGTTTGATCCCTAACCTCACTCATTGGGTAGGGATCCGGTGTTGCTGTGAGCTGCCGTGTAGGTCATAGATGCGGATCAGATCCTGCATTGCTGTGGCTCTGTGGCATAGGCTGGAAGCTGTAATTCCAATTAGACCCTCAGCCTGGGAACTTCCATATGCCATGGGTGTGGCCCTAAAAAGACAAAAAAAAGAAAAAAGAAAAGAAAAGAAATTGCAAAATAAATTGGTATAAAGATCTCTACTAAAACTTCAGAGAGTGGCTGTCTATTGTATTGCTGCTGTCAATAGTTGTGGACATTTAATTAAGGGTCCTATAGAGAGAATATTTTTCAAAATTAATATAGGTGATCTTTCATTATAACTATTGGAATTGCAGTGTATTTAACATTATATGATGATATTCTAAAATGTAAATACTATGCATGATGTCATTTCCAGTCAAGATTTCATGTTAAACAGCATTGTCATATTTATAGAAAAATATACACATGACCATTAATATCGGTTGCAGGGAATTTAAAAATTCTCACTCAGATTTTAGAGTCCTTTAAAATGCCTGAGATCGCAATTTAAAGTCTGGTGGGTGGAGTTCCCCTGTCGTGGTGCTGCAGAAACGAATCCAACTAGGAACCATGAGGATGCGGGTTCAATCCCTGGCCTCGCTCAGTGGGTGAAGGATCTGGTGTTGCCGTGAGCTGTGGTGTAGGTCGCAGATGTGGCTCGGATCTGGTATTGCTGTGTCTCTGGCGTAGGCCGGCAGCTGCAGCTCCAATTAGACCCCTAGCCTGAGAACCTCCATATGCCGTGGGTGCGGCCCTAAAAAAACAAAACAAACAAACAAACAAACAAAGTCTGGTGGGTATCTGGAGGCAGTAGCTAGATGGATTCAGGTGCTCTTGCCTGTTTTCAACAACGTATTTGTTGCATTGGGTTCCTGGTCAGATAAAGTCATAGAAAATGATCTTATTAAAATAAATGAGAAATACAAAAATTAAAGTGATGATACCAATTGAAATAAGCATTTAAAATAATTGAAACAGATTTATGAATCTAGATTGTCAAAAACTTTATATCTTTAGCTTGACTTGCAAAGTAACTTAGACTTAAGGAGGCCAACAATATGTTCAGTGATGAAAGAATAAATGCAATTAAATAACAAATGTGGTAGGGTAGAAATATATGGTTGGGCATTCTATATGTAAGTAAAAATTGGGGATTTTTTTATAATTCTAATCACTGGGATTTTAAGTAATTCCTTCAACATTTATAGAGCAGCTGCTTTGTGTCAATCACTTACCGACACATAGAGCTATACCAGTGAACAAAATGCTCTCTTGGAACATTCTAGTGGAAAAAAGGAAACAACATTAAGAAACAAACCAGGAGTTCCTGTCGTGGCGCAGTGGTTAATGAATCCGACTAGGAACCATGAGGTTGCAGGTTCGGTCCCTGCCCTTGCTCAGTGGGTTAAGGATCCGGCATTGCCGTGAGCTGTGGTGTAGGTTGCAGACGCGGCTTGGATCCCGTGTTGCTGTGGCTCTGGTGTAGGCCGGCGGCCACAGCTCCGATTCGACCCCTAGCCTGGGAACCTCCATATGCCGTGGGAGCGGCCCAAAGAAATAGCAAAAAGACAAAACAAAAAAACAAAAAAAGTAAATTATATCTAAATTGTGTATTAATTTCCTATGGCTACTGTAACAATTTAGCACAAGTTTGGTGGCTCAAAACAATACAATTTTTTTTCTTTCACAGTTCTGGAGGACAGATGTCTGAAACCACTTTCACTAGGTTAAAGTCTAAGTGTTAGTGGAACTCTAGAGGAGGAGTTTGTTTCCTTGCCTTTTCTAGCTCCTGGAGGTCACCTGCAGTCTTTGACCCATGACCCCTTCCTCATATCACTCTGATCTCTTTCTTTTATCACCATATCATCTCCTCTTCTGCTTTCAAATGCCCCCTCTAGTTCACTCTTATAAATGCAGATGTGATGGCATTTAGAGCCTGCTCCATATGAACACAAGCTAAGACCTTCAACTCAATCTCTTTAACTTGATTACATCTGAAAATTTTCTTTGCTCGTGTAAGATAATATTCAAAGGTTCTGAGGATTAGGATCTGAACATCTTTTGGGTAATCACAAGTGTTTCTTATGCAAGATAGGGGAGACTAATAATAGAGTACAGTTGAAGTGCTATTTTTAAGTAGCTTCATCAGGCTAAGTCTCATTGAGTAACAATTGACCAAAAACAGGTAGGAAGTTGGTTATCAAGTCAGAGCAGTAGAAGCAGAAGTAATAACCATTTGATGGGCTTAAAGACCTGTGTCCATATTTCCACAGTTGATCAGGAAAAAGAAGTGGAAGAAAAGTCAGGAAATAAATGGAAGGGTTATGTGGGATTTTTAAGGAAATCAGCAATTATTCTCAGTGAAATGAGGAGTGATTTCAGGTTTGGGAGTTGAAAGTGACATGCTTTAATTTATGGCAGGATTCCTCTGGCTATGGTGAATATACTAAACTGGGCAAGAGTGAAAGAATGGAGACCCATTAGAGAGTATTGCAGAAAGGTGAGAAAGAGCTTATAGCTGGTACCAGGGTGGTATTAGACAAAATGGTAAGAAACACTCAGATTCTGAATATTTTTGAAGATTGTGCCAAAATGAGTCATCAACAGATTAATAGAATGTAAGAGAGAAATTGAGGAAAAAAGACATCGCCAGAGTTTTGAATAGAGCATTAGAGGGAAAAGAATGTAGGAAGATACATTTAAGAATAAGGTCAGGAATTCATCTTTGAATGTGTTAGTTTGGGATTTCTATTGGGCATCCAAGTGGAAGCGTAGCATAGCTACCACTTAACAGGCTGTTGAGAGAACAGCGTTCTCAGCAGACAGCTATGCTCTCAGAGTTTCAGAGAAGTAGTGAAAGATATAAGGAATTATGCTAATAATTGCCCATGAATTCCAGAGGATGTGGTGGGTGGGTTAGCAAAATAGGGAATATTCCAATCCCTACATGGTGTAAAGTCCAGAAGACAGGTGTAAACTGAATCACTCTTGTCTTCTTTTAGGGAAGAAACCAATTTACTCAAGGGTATTGATGAGTTTAGGGAGAGTCATCAAATAATGTACTGCCCACTTTTGGATACCCTGGGGACCAAAGAAGTACTATTCAGAATTCCTGAATAAGCTTAAACCTAAACTGAGATTGCCTCAGGAAAGCTGGGACTCACGTCCATTCTGGGTTAAGACATCTTGGAAAGTCAGAATTTTTTCTGAATGCACTGTCCCCTTTCGGCCCCTGGTGGTGGAAATAAATGGTCTTAGGAGGAGTGCTTTTGGTCCCAGAATGCAAGATCCAGTCTTTCTGTTGTTATTGTTATTCGTTTGTTTATAAATCTTATTTTTATTTTATTTATTTATTGGAGTATAGGTGACTAACAGTGTTGTGTTAGTTTCAGGTGTATGGCAAAGTGAATCAGCCATATATATATACACATATCCATTCTTTTTCATGTTCTTTCCCTTTATAAACAATCGCAGAGTATTGAAGAGATTTCTCCAAACATATAGTAGGTCCTTGTTACAGACTGATTTTGTATATAGTAGTGTGTCTATGCTAGTTCCAACCTCCCAATCCATCCCTCCCTGCAGTGTTTCCCCTCTGATAACCCTAAATTTGGTTTAAAAATCTTTGAGTCTGTTTTATGAGTAAGTTCTTTTGTATCATTTTAAATTAGATTCCATATAGTGTCATCTCATAATCTGAAAGGATACACGGATCCCTCTTTTTTTTTTTTTTTCTGTCTTTTCTAGGGCTGCACCTGCAGCATACAGAGGCTCCCAGGCTAGGGGTCTAATCAGAGCTGTAGCTGCTGGCCCATGCCACAGCCATAGCAATGCTGGATCCAAGCCATGTCTGCAACCTGCACCACAGCTCACCGCAACGCCAAATCCCCCATCCACTGAGCCAGGCCAGGAAAAAGATCCACTCTTAATCCATGTTGAGGGTATAGAGATTTATTAAAATTTTCCCCTTTAATCTGTGCTGCTTAAATTGAGGAAGCCTGGTTTTAATCCCAGTGCATGGTGCCAAAGATTGCGTGTCTGGCAAGATTGCTTGGAAACACATAACTCCATCTTTAAGATGACTGATGAAGTTGAGGACTCATGGAAAATATACTGTGCTCAGCTTAGGTCTCTTTTGGATGCCTCTGCGTATAAGGTAGAAGGCCTTGGGGAAACATGGTCTTACTCCCAGAGTGCAGGTTCAGCATGAGTAGGTGTTTATCATTAGACTTGTACATATTTTTACATACCATTCTTTATAATCTACTTCAGCCTAAACTAAGTTATTCAAAATATATGATCAGTTCTTTATTTCAATGACTACATATCTTTATTTCCAGACATTCCATTAGTTACTTTTGCAAATCTTTTTGTTATTTTTTTCATAATGGATTTTATTTTATATTTTGTATTTCATCTTTTATATCTTTGGTCATTTAAAAACATACCATTTATAGTCCATTTCAAATTGTTCCATCATCTCAAATTCTTGAGATGGATGCCAATCCTTCTATTTATTTTGTCTGCCCCTCACTCTCTTTAGAGTAAATAGGATTATGGTTTTTTCTTAATGTTTTTTACTTTTAGCTCATTAGCAGCTAGTTTTTGTGTAAAAGTATGTTTGAGAGGTAGGGGCACATCAGGCCTGACCAAAATTAGTTGTTGTTTCCTTTTGATTTCCTCTGGGATTCACATGAATCCTGAGAGAAGGAATTACTTTTGTTTCTATAGGGTGTCTCAGAGGGTCGGTCCCAAGCTGGCCTTGATCTGGTTTTCTTGGTGGTGTTAGTTTTTAGGCTTGGGAATCTCAAGATACTGCACGTTCTGAACCCACAATATCATGTAGTTTAGGCTTGTGTTTTTGAATGTTTCCAGCCCAGAGGATGGAGACACTCTTCTTGGCCAGTGCCCTGAGCCAGAGGAGCAACATCTCCCTTGTTCCTTATTCATGACTCAGTCTTTGGATATTTCTTCCAGTGTTCTGATCTATATGAGTATTTCAATTCCAGATGCTGACCTTTTATGGGCCACTGGCCTGTTCTATAATCCTTGTGATGGCAGTTGAAGCTCTGGCTTTGTCCCATCTTCCCCATGAGTTCCCACACTGCCTTCTCTACCTAGGACTCTCCTCCTTATTCGGGCATGGGGGATTCCTTTATTTTATACATAAAGCTTTATATTTAATCATTTTGCAACATTTTGAAGCATGGATATATTTGTACTGAGCAAATAGAAAGTAGCTCAATCTAACAACTTCATGAAGCTAGTCTTTCCTCCACTTCTTGTTTCATTTTCAATTTTATATTCCCTTTTGGATATGGATGGGAAAGAATTGTTTAATGATACTAAACTTAATATAAGCCTGCCCTTTCATCCGTAATAGTTTTTACCTACTTTGCATTCTTCTGTTTGTATTAATATTGGTTTCAATGATTTCTAAACCCCTTTGAAGACTGACTGATCCTACACGCCAATGTTTTTAGGATAATATATTTGAACAAAGTAAATATTTCCACTATGGGAAACACCAACATAATAGTCTCATTATTTAGTAATTACATGAACACTGTTTAAATCCTTATGTGAAACCTAATTAGAACACATTTTCTAAATTTTCAACAAATATACCTTTTTAGCAATTGTATTTTATTGGACATTTTAGGAAATTAACCACTATTTAAAACTACTCAGAATCAAAAAAACTAAGTAAATGGAAACTCTTTTGGGGAAAATTATTGTATTATTAAGTATAATGAAAAAATCATCTCTGTTCCTTAATTATATCAATTCAATTTGCTAATTACATTAATATTAGTGCCCTGTGTAAGAATAGATGTAATGCGAAACAATGTTAAATCTTATCAAAACTAAATGGTAAAGATACAAAGCTTTATCACAAAGATAATTATCTGTGTAATAGATAGCATGATAATTATGTGCTTTGGTTATTTTTAAAAATTCCCATTAATAATTGATTCGTTCAAGTCCTATTTGATATTTTTAAGAAAGCAGAATATATTTAAAAATTTAACTCACTAATTGGAGTGGATTACAAAAATATTTGATGGATTCCATATTTTGAACCCTCTAACAAACACTGTAAAACTGAACTATACTCAAGCTTTTCAATTATTTTCTCTGATTATTAAGATCATAGTCAAAGATCAGAGTGATAAAGTGGAAAGGAAGAAAATATTCCAAATCAGAATACATAGGGAAATAACATAAGGTGAATGAAAAAATACAGTAGTACTTTAAAAACTTATTTGAATAGGACATAAAATCTTAAGTGACTGTAATTTCAAATGTGTGAAAAATGAAATATTGTACAATCAATGAAGAAGGTACTCCAACTTGAGATTTGTGTAAATCTCTTTATAAGAACCTATCCATGGTCCTTATACATGACAATCATCAACATCATTATTTTCTCTCTATTGTTATCATAACCATTATCATCATCATTAATAGAAGGCCAAGAATATAGAATAGAAAAAACACTACTCTCATTTCCCAAGGACCCATTTCAAGTCTTGGTGCCACTCACTTATCAACTATATGTTATTATGTTAGGTCCATAAATATTTTTGTATCATTTGCTTCTGAGAAAATGGTGGTGATAATAATGCCTGCCTTACTAAACGCACAGTATTAGAGAAATCAACTGAAAAAATACATCATAAAAGACTTCCAAAGAATGATGTTGTATGTTTTCATTATATATATGAAAGAATAGGAGTTGAGTCCCCTTTATATGCCTAGAACTGAGTTTTATGAATTTTACTGAATATCATCTCTCTAAAATATACACCTTAATACTTAAATATTTATAGTCTTCTTGTTATAAATATAAAGCAACTCATTCTGCATGTGTATTGTTTCATTACTGCATATGACGTCATTGTTTAGACAAAGCTATGTTACTTGCTTCATTTGTAGCACTGAATTTTTTATACCGATGCCTTCTTGTCTGACTTATCTCCCAGCTGGAGTATTCATTATGCAACTTTTTCAGGAAATGTTCATGATTGGTATGATTTCCAAGTCATTACATATGTAATAATTGATTTCTATTGACACTGCACATGATAACTTATTACTTTTAGTTGGATTATTACTGCTTCCATATCTGTTTTCCATCACAAAGAATTCTCTAGGGCTGTACAGGCAAACAAATGTGTCTGTTTAAATTAAAAATAATTAGATTTTGGAGTTCCCCTCATGGCAGAGCAGAAATGAATCCAACTAGGAACCATGAGGTTGTGGGTTTGATCCCTAGCCTTGCTCAGTGGGTGAAGGATCTGGTGTTGCCATGAGCTGTGGTATAGGTCTCAGACGTGGCTTGGATCTGGTGTCACTGTGCCTCTGGCATAGGCCGGCAGCTGCAGCTCCAATTAGACCCCTAGCCTGGGAACCTCCATATGCTGTGGGTGCAGCCCTAAAAAGACAAAAAAAAATTTTTTTTAAATAATTAGATTTAGGACACATTCAAAATTTAGTTCCCCGGTCACACTAGCCCCATTTCAAGTGTTCAATAGCCACAATGTGGGTAGAAGCTACCATATCAAGTAGCATAGATAAAGAATTATTTTTGACATAATGGGAAGACTCATTGAATAGCATTACTCTAAGTTATCTAAATTTGCCCAAAGACACAAATTAAGACTTCCACCCAAGGCATTGGATATTGCTTTTACAAAATTTAGACTCTTTAACTTTTTCTAGGTATCTTTGTAAGCCTCTATAATGAACTGAGTCTTTCCCCAAGTCCCCAATGTCTTTTGGTTCTCTAGTTGTTCTGATCCATAGTTTATTCATTCACCATTCACTTTTTCATTAAACATTTGCCTTGGAATTAAGAGCACTAAGTAGAGAGGGGTTAATTTCTGGGAATTTTCAAGATAATGAATTTAGTGAGTTCCCATTGTGGCACAGCAGAAATGAATCCTACTAGTATCCATGAGGATGCTGGCTGGATTCCTGGCCTTGATTAGTGGGTCAGGGATCTAGCATTGCCATGAGCCATGGTGTAGGTCACAGACATAGCACGGATCGCATGTTGTTGTGGCTCTGGCATAGGCCAGTGGCATTGCTGTGGTTGTGGTGTAGGCCAGCAGCTACAGCTCTTATTCAACCCCTATCCTGGGAACTTCCATATGCTGCACTTGCAGATTCAAAAAGTAAAAATAAAAGAATGATTTTCAGCACAATAGCACAATTTGAGAGAAATTGGAAAAGAAAAGCAAACGTATTTTCAACCACAGAGGTACACTATAACTGAATTCCTGCACAGCCAAACAAATGGAATAAAAATAAAAATTTTCATCTAGCCAGTTATTTGGCACAACAGAATGCAAAGAAAAAAATTATTTGTTTATATTTTTGTTTAACTCTGTGAAACCAGAATTTGCATATTAGCCTGTTCCATCCTGAAATAAAGTGAGAGTAAATGGAAGGTATCACTTTATTAATTTTACTCATTTCCTACATGGAGAAATTGTGCTACGAAGGTTTGATCAATGGCAAATTGCAGTTGTAACAATCATACCAAAAAAGAAGACCAAGCATGTCCATGGCCTAAACTCACAAGTCAATGGAATAGGATCTGGAAGGAGAAAATGAAAACTAGATCTTTAAACTGAAAGAACTCAAAGGAAATTAAACATAGTATTTAATATTGGAAATACTGTTGATTCAGAAAATAAATTGTAGGTAGTAATTGAAAAAAGACTAAATATCTCTCTCTCTCTCCATGTTAGGGCTCCTCACCTCTCTTTCTCTCTTCCAAGCTATTCTCTTACTTTCAGAATCAGAGGAAGTGGAACATAGCTGAGAAAGAGTCGATTGTCCCAGAGCAATCTGTATATTCCCCAAAGGCCACAAACTAAAGGCCCCAGGGTGAGTGTAAGAGAAACTAGGGTTGTGAGCACTAGAGGAAAATGCTACCTATGGAAGTGGTAGGTTCCAGCAGGTAGTAGGTTAGAACAGGTGAATTATCTTGAGTGAGGCGGAAGGATCTAGGATTCAGAAGGAAGTGCTAGGATTCATAGGGAAGTGCTTGTCAGTTTTAGAAACTGTTCCTTGATGTAAGGTTTTTATTTCTTATTTTCTGACAATAAAACTTGTTTTAAGCTATACAGAATGACATGATATAAAGATGCACATTTTATACACAGGCAAAAAATACTTTTGGGTTTCAGTGTAACAGAGACTCCTAAGATTTCTTCAAAAAAGGAATATTCACCTAAAACATCATCTTGGATCTTTACAGAAGATCACATTATCAGTGAAGGGAACAAGTATACTAGAAAAACATGCTGCTTCTCCACATACATGCTATTGGCATTTAGGTCACAACAGTTCTTTATTTTGTGGATTGTCCCATGCATTGCAGGGTATTTGATACTCCTACTAATAATAGCAATAATGTCTCACTGTGTTAATAGGTAATGAATAAGGAACTGATCATTATTCTACGTCAGTATTCCTAGAGTCATTTCTCCTTTGTGATTCCTTTATTTGCCTATAGTTTTTGTGATTGCTTTTCTGGTTTAGCTAGTTATCTAAGTTATCTAGCTATCTATCTTAGTGGCTTAGTTATTTAGTTGCAAAAACATACTTGTTGCAAAAAAAAAAAAAAAAAAAAAAAAGAACTTGTTGGGAAACACAATTCAAACACAGTGGGTTTATCCAGTGAAAGTAACAATCTTGCCTTATTTACCTCCTCTCCTATTCTACTGCCTAGCCACATTTTCTTTACTTGCTTTTAAACAACCTTTCTAAGAATTATGAGTCTGTATTTTAAACTCGTTTCAGGCTTCATTTCTCTGTGCAAGACCAAATCTGTTGACACGGAAATTTCATAAGATGCTGTTGGTTCTGTAGCTAGATTCACAGGGGTTCCGAAACTAGATGAGCAAAGTAACATTTCAAGGGGTTAATGAGATCATTTGTTATGCTACTGCCTTATCCTTCCCCTGGGGCCTTCTGACCTCAAAACTGACCCACCAGTTTGAGAAAATTGTGCTGTGCAGAGACAGTCCGATCCAACACAACAAGCATTTCTTAAATTCCCTAGATTTTGTGGTAGTCCCGGGCAAGACTGTGGAAGTGTATGATTGACAGCTCTCAAAATGTTCAGCGTTCAGGTGAATGGACTAACCATAATGAAATCTGACAAATGCTGTAACTATAAGACTGCTGCCACCACCCCCACTCCTAATCAATTCTATTGTAGCCCAAGAGTTATCCTATCACGGCTCTGAGGCTCCACTGGGTAATCTGATTCAAATAATAGAAGCTAGCTGCTCAAAAGCTCTAAGAGATCAATAATTCCTAATGCCTCATTTCATAAAGGGAGAGAATATGATCCAAAGTGATAATGACCTGTACACATTCACTCAGTGAGATTACCCATGAGAAATGCTTATGAAAGCAGGACAAGGGCATCTAAGCAACTTATGCACATTTTACAATGGCTTTCTGAAGATTAGGTATATAAAACTATTTTTTCTTTTTGGCTTTATTTTTTGTAAGAATGCTTTGTCTTGGTGAAATAAGGAGGAATTGCAGTAGAGGATTTTTTTTAGATAAAAATGTAGGTTAAATTTTTTTAATTTTTGCTTTATTAAAGTATAGTTGATTTATAATGTTGTGCCAATTTCTGCTGTACAGTATAGTGACCCAGTTATATACATTCTTTTTCTCATACTATCTTCCATCATGTTCTGTATTAGTTTTCTGAAGTATTTCCATACTGTTCTCCATAGTGGTGGAAATTTACATTCCTGCCAACAGTGTTGGAGGGTTCCCTTTTCTCCACATCCTCTCCAGCATTTGTTGTTTGTTGACTTGTTAATGATGGCTGCTCTAACTGGTGTGAGGTGGTACCTCATTGTAGTTTTGATTTGCTTTTCTCTAATAATTAGTGATGTTGAGCATTTTTTCATGTGCCTGCTGGCCATCTGTATGTCTTCTTTGGAGAAATGTCCTTTTAGGTCTTTGGACCGTTTTTCATTTGGGTGTTACTTTTTTTTGTTGTTGAGTTGTATAAATTGTTTGTATATTTTGGAGATTAAACCTTTGTCAGTTGAGTCATTTGCAAATTTTTTCTCCCATTGTGTGAGTTGTCTTTTCATTTTTTTAATGGTTTCCTTTGCTTGCGGAAGCTTTTGAATGTAATTAGGTCCCATTTGTTTATTTGTGTCTTTACTGTTTTTATTCTAGGAGGTGCATTAAACAAGATATTGCTGTGATTTTTGTCAGAGAGTATTCTGCCTACGTTTTCCTCTAGGAGTTTTATAGGATCTTTACATTTAGGTCTTTAATCCGTTTTGAGTTTATTTTTGTCTACATTGTTAGAAAATGTTCTAATTTCATTCTCTTAATGCAGTTGTCCAGTTTTCCCATCACCATTTATTGAAGAGACTATTTTTCTTCCCCTGAATGTTCTTGCCTCCTTTGTCATTTATTAATTGACCCTAGGTGTTTGGGTTTATTTCTATGCTTTCTATCCTGTTCCATTGATTTATATTTCTGTTTTTGTGCCAGTACCATACTATTTTGATGACTGTAGCTTTGTAGTAAAGTCTGAATTTAGGGAGTCTGATTCTTCCAGTTCTGTTTTTTCTTTTCATTATTGCTTTGGCTATTTGAGGTCTTTGTGTTTCCATACAAATTTTAAAATATTTTGTTCTAGTTCTGTAAATAAAGTCATTGGTAATTTGATAGGGATTGCATTGAATCTGTAGATTGCCTAAGGCAGTATTGTCATTTTGACTATATTGATTCCTCCAGTCTAAGGGTGTGGTATATTTTTCCATTTATTTGTGTCTTCTTTGATTTCTTTGATCAGTGTCTTATAATTTTCAGAGTCATGGCATATGGAGGTTCCTAGGCGAGGGGTCGAATCAGAGCTGCAGCCACTGGCCTACAATGCCACAGCCACAGCAATGACAGACCTGAGCCTCATCTGGGACCTACACCACAGCTCATGGCAATACCAGATCCTTAACCCACTGAGTGAGGCCAGAGATTGAACCTGCATCCTCATGGATACTATTCAGATTCATTTCCACTGATCCACTATGGGAACTCCTTATATGGTATTTGTCTTTCTCTTTCTGACTTTCTTTAGCTTAGCACAAGAATATCTAGTTGCATCCATGTTGCTGCAAATGCCATTATTTTGTTTTTTTATGGCTGAATTGTATTACATTGTGTATATGGACCACATCTTTATCTATTCATCTGTCAATGGACATTGATGTTGTTTCCACATCTTGGCTATAGTGAATAGTGCTGCAATGAACATAAGGGTATATGTGTCTTTTTGAATTATAGTTTTGTCTGGATATATGCCCATGAGTGGATCATATGTTAGTTCTATATTTAGTTTTCTGAAGTAACTCTATACTGTTTTCCATAGTGGTTGTACCAATTTATATTCCCACCAACAATGTAAAAGGATTCCCTTTTCTCTGCACCCTCTCTAGCATCAATTTACATTCCCACCAACAGTGCAGGAGGGTTCTCATTTCTTCACACCCTCTTCTGCCATTGTTATTTATAGATATTTTGATGATGGCCATTTGACTGGTGTGAGGTGTTACCTCATTATAGTTTTGCTTTGCATTTCTCTGATAATTAGTGATGTTAAGCATTTTTTCATGTGCCTATTGGCCATCTGTATGTCCTCTTTGGAGAAATTTCTGTTTAGGTCTTCTGTTCACTTTTCAATTGTGTTGTTTTTTTGTTGTCATTGCTAATGATTTGTGTGAGTTATTTGAATATTTTGGAGATATAATACCATACACAAATATAGACTCAAAATGGATTAAAGACCTGAACTTAAGTCCAGATGCTATAAAATTCCTAGAGGAAAACATAGGTAGAATGCCCTGACATAAATCTCAGCAACATCTTGTTTGATCCACCTCTTAGAATAATGACAGTAAAAACAAAAATAAACCAATGGGACCTAATTAAACCCAAAAGTTTTGCACAGCAAAGGAATCCATAAAACAAACAAACAAACAAAACAAAACAAAAAGACAACCCACAGAATGGGAGAAAATCTTTGCAAGCGATGCAGTGCAGAATTATTTGGAGTAAAAGTGAGCTGAGACAATGATTGGTCTAAGAAGACAATTTAAAGAGAACAACTTTAATCATGCTATATAGGCATTTTATCACTATATGGCCTCAGTTTATCTAATTAATTATTTTCCCCCTAAGGTCTTCAATTTCAAAATTATAATTCTTATGTGAATAAATTTATCTATTTATTTATTTTTAGTTTAAATTTCTTTATTATTGTTTTTTAATAGTTACTTCCCTGATACAATTTTTTTTTCTACTGTATATCATGGTGACCCAGTTACACGTACATGTGCACATTCTATTCTCTCACATTATCATGCTCAATTATAAGTGATTAGACATAGTTCCAAGTGCTTCACAGAAAGACCTCATTGCTAATCCATTCCAAAGGCAATAGTTTGCATCTATTAACCCCCAGCTCCCCCATAACCCCACTCCCTCCCCTCCCCCTTGGCAACCACAAGTTTGTTCTCCAAGTCCATGATTTTCTTTTCTGTGGAAAGGTTCATTTGTGCTTTATATTAGATTCCAGATATAAGTGATGTCATATGGTATTTGTTTTTCTCTTTCTGACTTAGACTTACTTCACTCAGGATGAGAGTCTCTAGTTCTACCCATGGGGGTTGCTGCAAATGGCGTCCTTTTTTGTTTTTTATGGCTGAGTACTATTCCATTGTGTATATATCCCACACCTTCCTAATCTAATCATCTGTCAATGGACATTTGGGTTGTTTCCATGTCTTGGCTATTGTGAATAGTGCTACAGTGAACATGTGGGTGCATGTGTCTTTTTTAAGGAAAGTTTTGTCCAGGTATATGCCCAAGAGTGGGATTGCTGGGTTATGTGGTAGTTCTATGTGTAGATTTCTAAGGTACCTCCAAACTGTTCTCCATAGTGGTTGTACCCACTTACATTCCCACCAACAGTGCAGGAGGGTTCCCTTTTCTCCACACCCCTTCCAGCATTTGTAATTCGTGGACTTATTAATGATGGCCAATCTGACTGGTGTGAGGTGGTATCTCATGGTAGTTTTGATTTGCATTTCTCTAATAATCAGGGTGTTGAGCATTTTTTCATGTGCTTGTTGGCTGTCTGAATCTCTTCCTTGCAAAAATGTCTATTCAGGACTTTGGCCCATTTTTCCATTGGGTTGTTGGCTGTTTTGCTGTTGAGTTGTATAAGTTGCTTATATATTCTAGAGATTAAGCCCTTGTCAGTTGCATTATTTGAAACTATTTTCTCCCATTCTCTAAGTTGTCTTTTTGTTTCCTTTTGGGTTTCCTTTGCTGTGCAAAACTTGTCAGTTTGATTAGGTCCCATTGGTTCATTTTTGCTTTTATTTCTGTTGCTTTGGGAGACTGACCTGAGAAAACATTCATAAGGTTGATGTCAGAGAATGTTTTGCCTGTGTTCTCTTCCAGGAGTTTGATGGTGCTTTGTCTTATATTTAAGTATTTAAGCCATTTTGAGTTTATTTTTGTGCATGGTGTGAGGTTGTGTTCTAGTTTCATTGCTTTGCATGCAGCTGTCCAGGTTTCCCAGCAATTCTTGCTGAAAAGACTGTCTTTTTCCCATTTTATAGTCTTGGCTCCTTTGTCAAAGATTAATTGACCCTAGGTGTCTGGGTTTATTTCTGGGTTGTCTATTCTGTTCCATTTGTCTGACTGTCTGTCTTGGCACCAGTACCACACTGTCTTGATTACTGTGGCTTTGTAATATTGCCTGAAGTCTGGGAGAGTTATGCATCCTGCGTGGTTTTTGTTCCTCAGGCTTTCTTTGGCAATTCTGGGTCTTTTGTGGTTCCATATCAATTTTTGGATTGTTTGTTCTAATTCTGTGAAAAATGTCATGGGTAATTTGATAGGGATTGCATTGAATCTGTAGCTTGCTTTGGGTAGTATAGCCATTTTTAATTGCTCCGCCCCCTCTCCGAAGAAATTTAAATCATCATTTTATAAAAATCTGTAAGTTTCAGATATGTATTGTGATGCTGTGTACCTGATATCCTTACTTCATTAAAAACACAATCTGCATGTTAAAATTGAGGATGATTCACTGTTGATCCATAAGGAAAAAATGAAGCTATTTATACATTTATCATTAACTAATGATTATATAGATACCTAATGCTTATACAGAAGAACAGACTTGTTTCATTTTCTCCCTAACAATAGTTTTCTCCTTAAAACACTGAATGAGGTGCTATGTACAATAGAGTACTTTCATTAAAATAAATCTCTTTCTGATAAATTGCTTTCTACTAAGCTACCCTAGTAGAAAATCTAGACAACCTGATCTGCTGTCTATGTTCCTTTTCATTTTAAAACAAATGTTGGAGTTCCCGTCGTGGCGCAGTGGTTAACGAATCCGACTAGGAACCATGAGGTTGCGGGTTCGGTCCCTGCCCTTGCTCAGTGGGTTAACGATCCGGCATTGCTGTGAGCTGTGGTGTAGGTTGCAGACGCGGCTCGGATCCCGCTTTGCTGTGGCTCTGGCGTAGGCCGGTGGCTACAGCTCTGATTCAACCCCTAGCCTGGGAACCTCCATATGCCGCGGGAGCGGCCCAAGAAATAGCAACAACAACAACAACAAAAACAACAACAAAAAAGACAAAAGACAAAAAAAAAAAAAAAAAAAAAAAAAAACACAAATGTTATCAGGAAAAATGGGCGAGTGCATATTTTCATGCAAGCAATTACTTAGCAAAATCTCGAAGCTCTATGTGGTCTACTGTTTTACATAGCTTTGGCATCATCTCTGACTAAACTGCAAATGGAATACATGGAAATTATTTCCCACATCCTTAGGCATCTATACTATTCTTGTTAATGAAATGTCTCAGAGGCTTTATGGGAAAAATAAAACATTTTCTCAAATAGGATTAAACAGTTGTACACCTCATTGTTTGGGGGATATAGTAACATAAGTATCTTTTAATAGCACTTAGTGCTTATTAAATGCAAGTTTATGATGATGATTTACATAGCCTGCAGTAGGGATTAAGTGCTGATATTGTTGCATTGCTTGCCTAGGCACACTGTGGGGGATGTTTACACTCTATAGCTATGCCAGAAATATGAGCAAACATTGATTTACATGTCACAAAAAGGATAATGATGTAGAAAATTTCTCTTGGTGATCACAACTCGATGTATAATACTATTAATATGCCAACATTTTGACCCAAGTTGAAAACTTTAGAGTTAAGTGAGTAGAGACAATATATCCAGACTTACATCTGAGTGAAAAGTTCTTAGTGGTTAGTGAAATGCACTTCAAAAATCATAAGTCTTTATTTTTCATTGTTGGCATATGCTAATGTGATACTGAAAAATGCATGGTGATTTAGCTTATCTTAAAAAAAAATAGTCAAAGTTTCAGTTTGAAGATAGTAACTCCAATATGCTCCTCACACAAGGATCTGAGCAGATAGTCCTATTTTAATCATACTATAAAAACAATCAAACATGAACTTGCTCACTTACCTCCACTAAATCTCCCAGCTTATTTGCATTTGTATACCTTCTGCCTCCCTCCAATTACAACTGCAGGAAATGTTATTAAATGCTAACCTCTCCTGCTCTGGATGCCATCTGCTCTTCTTTCTCAAGGATTTTACTCCTTGATTAATCCCTCTTTCTCACAAGATTGGTTTCTGTCTCTCCTCTCTCTCAACCAGTTCAATTAACATAGAAACATGCCTTAAATCTCTGATTTTAAGAAAGAAAAATAGTAAAAACTGCCCTTTCATCTCATTTTTCCCATTTTCTGTTACATTTCTCTGATACCCCTTAACAATAAAACCACTTGAAAAAATTGTCTTCAATCACAGCTTCACTTCTTCATCTTCCATTTTTCTCCCAGAATCATTTCAAAATGACTCCACATTCACATTTCATGAACTCTGCTATTATCACAGTAACTCTGTCAAATTTAATAATCACTTGTTTGAGTTTATATTTCTTTATTTTCCAATAGCATTCAACATAGTATTAAACTATGAATGAAACTTCCAATAGCATTGAGAAGTATTAAAACATTTTCTTCTCTTGACCTCAGTTCTACTACTTTGTTCACTTTTTTGTTCCCTTTTGGCTTATCTTTCTAAACTTCATTATTCCTTTCTCCTATTTCTATTGGACAAGAATGTGTTGAAGTACCATAGGGCTCAGTTCTAAGCCCCTTTCTCTGATTCAGGAGAATTTTTTTTTTCTCTAGATAATAAATCTTATCAGGAGCCATGCCTTTAAAAAATATTTATGTATTCAAAACTCTCTTTCTGTTTGTAGACTCATTTCCAAGTAGTGCATGAAAGTCTCTCCTTTGGGTGTTAAATTTAAAAGGACCAAAAAAAAAAAAAAATACTTCTGTTACTCCAAAACTTGCTCCTTCTGCTTTCTTATTTATGTCAGTAGATGCTACCTCTCTGTACCCAGTTGTTCAAGCCAACACCAAAAAAAAATTCTTGATTCCTCTCTTTCTGTCATCATTACATATAATCCACTTGCAAATCCTGTGATACAACTTCCATAATGTTTTGTGAAAATATAGTTCCCTTCACTCAATTCTCTACCCAGCAGTCAGATTGAAAACTTAAACCAGATCATATAGCCACAAGAAGTTTACTCCAATGTATGTACCTTACTCCAGTGACTTCTTTTAATCACAATTTTTACATCATGCTTAGAATCTTTACATTTACTCAGAGTAGACTTCTGATTCTGGCTTATAAGATCCTCCTCTGGTACCTTTACTTCCCTGTACACATTTGTTTTCCTTTTGTCTGTTCCAACCACATTAGCACTGCTTGTGTTTCTTGTTTGCATCTTAGCACATTTCAGAAGCTTTCTCCTTCACATAGAATACAATTCAATCTTCTTGGAATATTCTTCCCTTTAATCTTGGAATAGCGGACCTTTCTTATAATTCAAGCCCAGAATTGTAGTGTTGGTTATACAGGCCATCCATAGTGGTTATATTCAAGTTGTAGCTCAGATTTCATCCAAGGAGAAAAGCTTTCTTATCACTGAATCTAAAACAAAACAAAAATTAAAAAACAACACAAAAGTCAGAGTAATTCGTGGAGTTTAGAGAGGAAGAGTTATAAATAAACATGTTCAAGCTGCTATTTTTACTTGGAAGTCTCTGTTGATATGTTTTTAAAATTATTTGTAAAATTAATTATTTTGATCTTTTTCCCCCTCAGAATAAACTCTATAAAATCATAAAATTTGACAGTCATTTCAACTACTCTAATTTCAGCCAGGTGAATAACAAGTACATAAAGACATATTTTCTGAACAATAAAAAGTGAATCAATTAAGAAAAAGGGCATGTGATTTGAAATCAAAGAATTTGAGTTCAGGTTCTAGGTCCCTTGGATACTCCACAAATTTGAGCAATTCTCCTATCCTCTCTAGGCCTCAGTTGCTTCATTTTTAAAACTGGAATAATAATTCCAATAATAACATCTCAGACATAACAAAAAAGAACCATGTATAGTACTGTATATCTATATGATTTACAATATAGAAGACTTTACAAAAGGAAATGTCATTATAAACTTTCTCACTCATTAAACACATCACTGGCAGTTTTAGTGTTACAATTTTTTTGAAAATACTAGACAGAAACTGCTATGTAAATAAATTGGTAGACAAAGGGACAGTGGGATCCTGAATAGAACTTTCATAGCAAAGCTCTATTCATATACATATACTCCCTGGGTATCAGTATAGTCAGAAGAGAGAGAGAATGAGAAGATAGCAGAGGAAGCCCTTTGGTACTAAGTTCGGAGACCAGTGGTCATTTAATCCAAATGCATGGAGACACTATGTAGCCCATATTATTAGAGCAGAAATATCAAGCAAAGTAAATAGGACCTGTAGGTATAAATGACAACTTGAATAATTCCTACCAAAATAATAGTAGGCTGGTTTTATTTCACTTGTAAAAATGAGGATGGAAAGAGAACAGAAGAAAAAATGAAGTGACAGGATTTTTAAAGTGGCAGGAATAAAATTTAGCAAAGACCTTAAACGACTCGAAAAAACTAAATTCTAAGCCAAAAATGGGAAAACCAAAAGCTAATCTCATGAATAATTCAGAATTTCTAATAGGTTCAAAAATTGGTAGCACCATTACCTCAGAAAAGTGTTATGGAGAGAAGGGAAAGCTACAATAAAAGGTAAAGTTGAAAGACTATGTAATATTAAACTAATTTCTCAGATACTCTTCCAATAGCATCTGTCATTCATAAGTAACTGTAATCATATGAAGACTGTCAGGAATGTGAAAGCTAGAACCCCAAATAAGTAAGAAGTAAATAGAATTTGGAGGAAAAAACTAGGTTGAATGATTAAAACTGGAAAATAAAAACAATATACCCAGAAAAATTAGAGAGTATATTGAATATGACAGAAAAAATAGGATTGGAAGTTCTTAGACATTAAAACTATAAGAAGGATCTTCATATCTCAAATTGCACCCTGGTATATTTCATTTCCATTCTCTAAAATAATGCTTTCACATTATCCCTTTTCTCTTCAAGCCTCTTACATGCCTTCTCTTCTCTCATTATCAACTCAACCCACTTCCTATTTCAAAGGAAAAGGCAAAAGCAAAAAATAGTTTCCTCAGCTTCTTACCACCAAATCTTCAACCTGTCTTTGGACTCATGCCTTCTGCCTCTCTTGGTGCACTGTTTAATGTGACCTTGTCAGCATCCAATTCCTCACTGATGCCCTGGATCTCATCTTGTCCTACCTACTCAAAAGTCCTTCTCTGGTATCTCTCTCCTCTATCTGTTGCATCTATAGCTTCTCCCTTCATACTGGATCTGTCCTGCTGGTATACAAATATACCTCAACATCTGCCATCTTAAAATGATAACTCTTTGATCTCTCATCTTTCTCCACCTATCACCCCACTTCTTATCTCATCTTGATCAAATTGTCTATGTTGATGCCTCTGCAAGCTTACTTATGTATTCCCCCTTTCCCTTCTTCAGACAAGTATCTAAATCTCACCCCACTATTGTCTAAGTCTTGTCTAAGTCAACAGGGACCCCCATGTTGCCAAACCAATGGTTTTCTTTGGTCTTCAACCTACTGCTCTTAACAGTTCAACTCAACTGATCACTCTTTCCTTCCTAACATTTTCTTGGCCTAGATTTCATGATCACTCATAATTAATTCTCTTCTTATCCTCAGACTCAATCTCCTTTGCTTATTCCTTTTTCTCTCTTGATTTCTCAAGGTTTATGTGTGCCCCAAGGGCTTGGTCCTAGGACCTCTTGACTTTTCTTTCTACATCCCTAGAAATATCATCCAGTTTCAGGCAGTGAACATCACCTATATCTCGAATGAGCCCTACATTTGCTTTGTTTTGGACCTGATCTCCATCTTGGGTTTCCCACTCATGTAGCATAGCACCTATTCAACATCACACCATGATTTTAGAGAGGAACTGTGGCAATGGTACATATCATACATGCATTCTGAATCATATCTGTTATGATTGGGAAAGTGCCCCTTCTTATTACCAGTTTCCTAAGAGACTATGAGCTTTTAATTATTTTAATATCACTCTTGACATTTCAAAATTAACATGTCCAAAATCAAATTTTACCCTCAAAACCAGTTCTCCTCTGGTTTCTGTATCTCAGTGAAATCACATTACCACAACCCAGTTGCTCAACCAAAAGCCTGCTTATTCTCGTATTTTCTCTTACCCTGCTCTCCTTACTGTCAGGTCACTCACACCAAGTATATCAACAAGTCCTGTTGACTCTATTTCCAAAATATATGCCTAATCCATCCCTTTCTCCCCACCTCTCCTGCTATCACCTCTCTCCATCACTACCACCTCTTACCTGGACTACTGCAATAGCATCTCCCAAAATCTTCCCATTGCACTGAAAATTAAAATATAAATCTCTATTGCAACTTAATCTCAACATGATTCAGGCCCTGCCCCCCTTTGAATTTATTCTGTACTTCACTCTCTTCTCTCCCTGCACTCACTTCTCTCCAGATATAATGGCTACATTTTAAATGTTTCATTTTTCTTGAAAAGTCTGAGCAAGTATAATTTTTCTTATAAAAGCAACTTGATACATCTTGGGTTTTTTTTTTTTTTTTGGCTGCTGTTATTGTTGCCTAAAAACTAGAGGAATGATAGCCTTTGAAGTATCATAAAATTAGGATACATCCTGAGTTGATAAATCCATTTAGATTCATTCTGGAATGTACCATTCCCTTTCAATCAGTGCATTCAATTCAACCCTTCCTTGACTTTAGGAACACACTGTTAAATATATCTCTGGATATTTTATTTCTCCATTTCTTTCTTTCTTTTTTTTCCTCTTTTTCAGGGTAACAAACTATGCATACATTGTATTTCCTTTGGCTTCCATATCAATAGCTTTCTCTTTAATGCTTCTAAAAATTGTGTTGTCTATTTTTCAAATATATTGCCTCTGTTGCTGCTCTATTTTAATCTTTTTCTTTTTTCCTCCTTTCTGACCACTGTGACCTCATTTTTGTGATAATTTATTTTTTTCCTCTTTCTTGAGTGCCAGCAAGCAATTTTTCATTATATTTTGTTATCTTATTCCATTCTTAAGCCCTGTGTCTCTGCTATAAGTCCCTGATTCATAGAGGTTGTGTGTATATCATTCAGTCCTTTGAACCCATAGACAACTGCATGGCATAGTTTTCCTCTGATCTGCAGCAACATTATACTGCTGTATGCTCTTCATCTTCCTTTTGTTTACCATACGTCTTCTTTCCTTCCCTCCTCCCCACCTCCCTGCCTCTCTGTGTGTGCCTTGTTATTTAACCATCTTTAGTTCTTGAAGACCTGGAATGGCCAGTAACTGCTGCAGTGGCCCCTCTTCTAAACGACATTTTACAAAGAAGACATCTCTTCATTTCCTTTCACAGCCCCCTTCCCTATCACTTTGTGGCTTGAGCAACTTTTCAGTAGCTCCTGCAGCCCTTACACTACCCTTACCTTATTTCAGGCAGGAGGCTCTGGGATTAGCTCGTAAGATGTGGATGTTCATAGCATGGTGCATGCTCTGCTAGTGCAGTGTTTATTTGGCCTGTCAGGAATCTTCTTTCAGACCAACCTTTCCCAACACCTCCTGGATGCCCATGCTGTGTTGTCTATCAGATCATTGCATCCAACATCTTCTGTCAGATGCATACTTCCCATGTCTGTCAGATCTGCAAGTCTCATGTCATAGCCTAGATCAGCTGGTCTAATGTTATCCATCAGATACTCATGTCCCATGTCATATCCTGGATCAGCTGGTACGACATCACCTGCCAGATCCCCACATCCCATGTAGTCTCCAGGATCTTCATGTCTGACATCCTCCTGTTGTCTTTGTCTATAGCTGATAAAAATAGCCCCTTGTCCTATGATCCAGCAGGCAACTATGTTTCCATCAAAGAACAGTAGAGAAAGCCTAGGAAGAGCGGAATCACATACTGCTAGGACCTTCCTGGCTCAGAGATGTGTGTCCGAAGACTTTTTAAGATCCTTGGGACCTTGACAAATCAATTTTTGCTGGCAAAACCTTTTCCCTATAAAACGTAAGCTCCATGTGACCTCCTGCTAAGACCTGTTTCAGATGCTCTGCTGTGACAGTGTTGGACACCTCCTCCCTTACAGAACATGGTTCTGGTCAGGTCCCTGGCCTTTGGTCTCACCTGTAGTGGACATGGTATTGCCCTTAGCCCCTCAGGAAGCCATCCTGTTGTGGGGACCATGGGGGTATGGGGATGAATGAGTTAAAGCAATGCAAATTATAGGAACAAATGCCTGTCTCTATGATGGTCAATAGGAAATCAGTTATGTATAGCTCATATAAAGTCCAAAATATAGACTTCTGATTAAAGATGTGGCTCTTCCAAAGGCAACCCAGGAACCAAGATCACTTCCTTTTTATGGCTCCGCTAGTTTCATTATTTAGCCTCCAAGCTTTAAGGTCAAGCTAGTAGAAAGTCAAGGCACAATGGGAGGTTCATGGGCAGTTTTATGGGCCAGCCTTGGTAGGACAAACATCTCTTCTGCTTACTTTTCCTGACCTTGATCTCATCACTTGGCCTCACATAACATCTGGGACCTAGGGTATTTGGCCTGTCTGTGGGTCCTGAAAGTCCAGCATACGTGCTTGGTCACAGCAGCCACTCCCTGCTCCCAAAAGTCCATGATAATGATATAGCTCAGGTGTAGTGTGTGTGCAGGGTGAGTGTCTGTTGTGCCATCAAGTTAGGACTGGGCTGTACTAAATACAGTTGCAAGGTCCCTGTTCCTTGTGCTCACACAGTGCTTAGGCCCACCTGCTTATCCCAGCAACATTACTCAGGCATTACTCTTGGGTAAAAGAATGCAGAGCAAAGGAAAAGAAAGGAGGAAGAGGAAAGGAGAAAGGAAGGAAAGAAAGAAGGTAAATACAAGAAAAGAGAAAAAGAAAAGGGAGGGAGGGAGGAGAGGAAAGGAAAAGAATCTGGTATATTTGAATGTATTGAGAAGAGATTTATACTTATGAAGAAGACTGGGGAATAATTTGATTATAGAAAACCAAAAAAATAAGGCAATTATTAACCTCAGAGAAATCAATAGATTGTTAAAAAATGGAAATATAATAAACCATATGGCATATCTGAGCCATGAAGTATATTATGATAATATTTGTGCAATCATGAGCAAACATTGACTATTGATTGAACTAAAAATAATTCTAGCTCCATCTGGGAAAAGAAGAGTTATTTAGGTGTAGTGGAGGAGAGTAGTCTTGAGAAAGACTTTCTTCTTCTTTTTTTTTTTTTTTTTTTTTTTTGTCTTTTTGCCATTTCTTGGGCTGCTCCCATGGCATATGGAGATTCCCAGGCTAGGTGTCCAATCAGAGCTGTAATCACCGGCCTATGCCACAGCCACAGCAATGCGGGGATCCGAGCTGCATCTGCAACCTACACCACAGCTCAAGGCAACACTGGATCCCTAAGCCACTGAGCAAGGCCAGGGATCAAACCCACAAACTTATGGTTCCTAGTTGGATTTGTTAACCACTGAGCCATGACGGGAACTCCGAGAAAGACTTTCTTCTTGACAACTTTTAGACAGGCTCCTCGAGTCCATTTTCCATGAAGCCTCTTCTTGAGCCATGCCTTCAGCCTGCCTAGCCCTGTTCTAGCAAGAGTCCTGCTAATCAGTTTAGCAAGAATTCCTCCCACCCCTGAGAGCTGATCACTTTTTTTTTCTGATTTTTATTTTTTCCATTATAGCTTATTTACAGTGTTCTGTCAACTTCTACTGTACAGTAAAGTGACCCAGTCTCACATATATATATATATATATATATATATATATATATATATATACACACACACACATATATATATACATACATATATATACATATATATATATATATATACACATTCTTTTTCTCACATTATCCTTCATCATGTTCCATCACAAGTAACTAGATACAGTTCCCTGTGTTGTACAGCAGCATCTCATTTACTTATCCACTCCAAATGCAATAGTTTGCATCTATTAACCCAAACTCCTAGTCCTTCTTGCTCCCTCCCCCAATCCCTTGGCAACCACAAGTTTGATCATTTTTTGATACCTGATCAAATTCCTCATACTCACACTTAACTTCTGGTCTCCCTGGCATGCCTCAGCAAAAATCCTGTTAAGTCCATTAGAAAGGACCCCTCTCTCCTTGATGTCTTCTTTTAGTTATTTTCCATCCACTGACCGTGCCCCCCACTCTGCTCCTTGGCAACAAATCCCCAGATATCTTCACTGTATTCATAGTTAAGCCTGATTTCTATCCCCCCATTGTGAGAGTCTTGACACCTATTGCAACAGTCCTAAATAAAGTCTTCTTTACCTAACAAGTATACATATATATATACATATATATATATATATATATTTTTTTTTTCCTCTCTTTAGGGCTACACCCAAGGCATACGGAATTTCCGCAGGCTAGGGATTGAATCAGAACTGCAGCTGCTGACCACAGCCATAGCAACACCAGATCCTAAGTTACTGAGAAGAGCCAGGGTTTGAACGTGTATCCTCACAGACACTATGTCTGGTTCTTAACCCACTGAGTCACAATGGAAACTCCAACAAGTATCAAAATACTTAATAAGTATCAAACTATTTTCTAAATAGGTTCATATAAAAGAATAAATCCCAATCTTCCATAGGGAAAGGTAATATGCCTTTAAGAAAGGAATCAAAACATTAGCATGTTTTAGACACACGGAGGTAAATATCAAGTGAAAAAAATAAAGTTTAAAATGGTAGCTTTTGGAGGTGAGGTGATGTGGGATTAGGAAAGGGGAAGGGATTCTACTGCTTTCTTTACAACCACATAGAATTATTTGAAATAATCTTTAGTTTTTCTTTAATGCATATAATATTGAAGAAGAAAATTGCACCTATGTGTGTTTATATCATCTATGGACCTATGGATTTTTTAAATACATGAATAAATCAAATGAAAATCATTTTTATCAGGTATTAAATTCTCAGTTGCTAAATAATTAAGATGATCTCTAAAGCTGTTTAATGAGGAGTTAGGGCTGTTTCCGTCATAGATGACATATAAGCTATTTGTTCCAGAAGACCAGACACCAACCAGATTAAATGACCCAACATTTCTAGTCTGATGTTCACGGGTGTTCCTTTTCCTGGACAATTAAAAATGAGTCTTCATAGAAATGACCTCCTCCATTCAGACTGCACAGGAAACCCCAGTTGACACTTCTCACTTTCAGCCCACTACAGTATGGACATTGCTGTCTCTTCTCTTGCATCTGTCCCTTTTTCACCCATCCACAAATACATAGCAGCAATTTCAATCTGCTGTGACTAGGAACTATACACACTTGAAGGAAATAGCTGAGATGCATTCAGCCTGAGTTGTTCTTTGTGTCTCAAGGAAAAGAATAGGAAAAAATAAACAGGGAGAGAGTATGTAGAGTATATGCCAAGGAAACAAATGAAAAGTCTCCCAAATAATCTCCCTACATGCTTATTTCCCTTTTCTCGGATGCCTAATTGGAAGCTGTGACTATCCACCATCCTACTGTTTCTCAGAAGTCTAATTAGAAGCGAACGTGGTTCTGAATTAGAATAAGTGCAAAATTTGCCAATGACGTCTGTGTTGTGTGGGTGTCAATGCCAAGTGCCAGTGCTATCCAATATTTGTTCACCATTGCCCATGTTGGACCAAACCTACACTTAATAAGACAGAGGCTGCATTGTCATGACATATGTGTAATAATATTCCTTGCATTTAAGCCCCAGAAGCACAGTTATTTAGCTAACATAGTCTTCTGCTATAATCATAGCAGTTTTTCTTCCAGCAGTAAAAGTCTCACCAACTATAGTTAGGCATTTTCTGCTTTCCAATTACTTGCTGATGCTATGCCAAGTATAGAGTAATATTTTCATGTATCATTAAACAAATGCAGTTGTGCTCCCCAAACAGGTTTCATTTTGGACTAAACTACATCCATTAAAGCTTTCATAAATGGCACACCCTTCAGCTTGTAGTTTCTTCTACTCATAAATATTTAAGCTGCACAGATAATACCTCAACTTCCCAGCAAGTGCTGCATTAGCTGGGCAATCTTTAAAGCATAAAACTTTGTGTCAGAAAAAAACTAGGAAGGGAGAAAGAAGTTGTACTACTAGCATAAAATGTAACTGAATCCTAATATTTCCTTCTTTAAAACAATCTATTTTTCTTTCTTAGAAATAGAAAAGTAGGGTTAGGGTTAGGGTTTGATTGTACATTTAAGGGCACTAAATACCAAGGATTTATATTGAAAAATGGGTAATATTCTTTTTTTCTGAACACTTACTAAAAAAGTGGAAAATTAACCCAAGTCCAGAGATGGGAATGTAGTAATTATAAGAATGAAGTGAAAGTATAAGTCTAATGCTATATTTTTGTCCAAGAAAATTTAAGGTGAATGAAGTAATATTCTAAACAATGAACTGCCTTTGTCCAGTCAGGCAGGGATCATTTGGTTGCTAAGAACCAAAACCCAGACTACCTATTATAAGTGAAGGGGGATTTATTTTAAGAATGCAAATTAGATCACAGAACCCAAATGCAGAAGGTCAAAGGGCAACAACTTGCTCCTCTTCCTCTAGACTAGAGCCTCGGGCCCCTGGGCTCTGCTTACCTCTCCTGCTCTTTTCCATTCTTTCCAGAAAACCTTCCTCAGCAAGGTTCTTAGTTTCAGTTGCCTCATAATTTCGGTTTATCAGAGGATTTGAGTAAACACTGAACACTAACCATGACTTTATATAATCCTATGGTTCCGGACATTATCTGAAAAATACTTTGTTTAATATTTTGTGTAACTTGGGAGAAAGATGATAAAGACAGCCTGGATCATATGCCCAACTCAGTTCTGTTACTTGGTGCAAAAATGGATTTCTAAGCTTACCTTCATCAGAGACTAGAGCAATTTAAGCAAAGCATTGTAAGAAAGATATTCGACAAATGTCCATGAAAAAAACTTCAAAGAGACTTAAATGGGGGTTGAAATTTTCAAAGAGGAACTTTTTCAAAACATTTATATATTTCACATTGGAATTTATAAATTGCGCTCACATATATTATCATATATGGTCCTTATGACAACCTTGCGATATGTGGAATATGGTATCTTATTTATTTATTTATTTGGCTGCACTCACAACATGTGGAAGTTCCAGGGCCAGAGATGGAACACTTGCCACAGTTCTGACTTATCTACAGCTGTGGCAAAGCTGGATCCTTAACCTTTGCCCCATAGGGGAACTTCTGTATCATCCTTATTTAGAAATCAAATACTGAACATCAGCAAGGTAGGGCAGAATGGTTTTCAGGTTACTTCTTTGGACAAAGCCTCTATAAGTGCTTCCAGCGTGCCTGTACATTTAACACACTTCGACAACTCTGAACCAGGCTCTTATAATAAAAAAGGGTGTTTTGAGAAGAAGTCTTTCAAGGAAGATCAGCTATTTATCTTTTTTTCTGGAATGTGACTTAAATTTAGCATGACCAAAAAACTATTAAATTAGTGAAATTACAAAATAAAAGGGACATTTTTAGTATTTAAGATAGCATGACAAGCATAGTCCTGATGATCTTTGTCAAAGAAGTTCTATCACCACCCTTCTTAAGGTGTGTGTCATGTTCATGGTTCTTCCAGAATACAATTCAAATTCATGGACCAATCTTTCCTTTCCTGGGGAGAACTGAAATACTGTGGTAAATTTGGATTTCAGGGATCCGGACAGGATGAATATTATTACAACAGAAAATATCTTGAAATTTGTCCAGGCCCTAGAATTTTTAGTGCCTTTTTACCTATTTCTTGCATGCTAAAGAAAGCCTAGTTCTTTTACCATACAGTGGTCAGAAACAAGGCCTTGTTAACTTAGAGATATCTGAGTTATAATAGTTCTTTAGTAAATATATAAGCCCTTCATAGGAGATATGTGTTCTATATTTTCTTCCAAAATGTGGCTTCCTCTTCAACAAATATATATATATATATGTATTTATACAGGGGGGTAGCTTTTTTTTTTTTTAAGGCCACACCTATATGGAAGTTCCCAGGCTAGGGGTTGAATTGGTGTAGCTGCTTGCCTACATCATAGACACAGCAATGAAAGATTTGAGCTGTCTCTGTGACCTACACCACAGTTCAAGGCAATGCCAATGTTTAGCCCACTGAGTGAGGCCAGGGATCAAACCCTCATCATGGATACCACTCGGGTTTGTTACCACTGAGTCACGACTAGAACTCTCAATAAATAAGATTTATAGTATTCTCTTCCAAACTGTGGTTTGCATTTTCCATTCATTAACAGTGGCTTTTGAAGAGCAAAAGCTTTTCATTTTTATAAGACTAAACTATTAATTTTTATTTTAATTTTCATGCTTTTTGTGTCTTATCTAAACCACGAATATTTTTCTTCTATTTTTTCTCCCAGATAATTTACAATTTTAGATTACACAGATATATTCAACAGCCACTTTAAGTCAATTTTCATATTTTTTGCATAAGCTCTGAAATAAGGATTATTGTTCGATTTTATGTGTTTATTTATTTGCGTATGAATATTCAAGTGATCCAACTAATTAGTTGAAAAGATTATGTGGCTGGATAATATGCCATTTTTTAAATATACCATATGTTTATCAATTTATCACTTGATGGTTATTTGGATTGCTTCCAATTTTTGGCTCTTATGAATAATGCCAGTATGGGTATAACTGTATGTACCTGCATTTTCAATTAATCCTGGATTATTCTTAGGAGTGGAATTGCTGGGTCATATGGTAATTCTAGCTTTAACTTCTTGAGGAACTGTCAAAATGTTTTCTGTCAAATGGCTGTAACATTTATATTCCCATTAGCAATATACAAAGTTTCTAATTTCTTCACATCCTTGTCAATACTTGTTATTCTCTCTTTTTTATTATAATACTAGTGAGTGTGAAGTGTTATCTTACTTGTTTTAGATTTATTTCTCTAGTGACCCATTATATTGATCATCTTTTCATATTCTAATTGACTCCCTAATTCTTTGGAGAAATGTTTATTCAAATGCTTTGCCCATTTCTAAATAGGGTTATGTGTCTATTTATTCTTGAGTTAAAAGTGTTCTCTATAATACTAGTCTTTATTACATATATGATTTGCAAAGATTTTCCCCCATTGTGTGGTCTTTCTATCTTTTTAAAATTCTTTTTGTTTTGCTTCATTTTTGTTTGTTTAAGGACAGTGTAACACACGCAGTTAACCCTTAAAGGAAAATGTGTGCTTGAATTTTTACAAATTTTTTAAAAATTTTTGTCTTTTTAGGGTTACACCTGTGGAATATGGAAGTTCTCAGGCTAGGGGTCAAATCAGAGCTGTAGCTGCTGGCCTACACCACAGCCACAGCAACTCGGGTCTGAGACGCATCTGCGACCTACACCAGAGCTCACAGCAGCATTGGATCCTTTTTTTTTTTTTTTTTCCCCCTCACATATATATACATTCTTTTTCTTACATTATCCTCCATCATGTTCCATCATAAGTGACTAGATATAGTTCCCTGTGCTATACAGCAGGATCTCATTGCTTATCCACTCTAAATGCAGTAGTTTGCAACAGACTCCCAGTCCATCCCACTTGCTCCTTCTCCCCCTTGGCAATCACAAATCTGTTCTCCAAGTCCATGAGTTTCTTTTCTGTAGCACTGGACCCTTAACCCACTGAATGAGGCCAGGATTTGAACCCATGTCCTCATGGACACTAGTCAGGTTTGTTACTGCTGAGCCATGAGAGGAACTCCTATCTTTTTCTTTTTGATCATGTGTCCTTTGGTGCACAAAAGTTTTCAATTTTGAATAAGTCCAATTTCCTTGTTTTTCTTTGTTTGGCTCTGCTATAGGTATCATATCCGAGAAATCACTGCCCAATCCAAGTTTATCAAGATTTATGCCTATGTTTTCATCCAAGAATTTGATATTTTTAGGCTTTTTAAGAATTTGATGTCTTAATTTTGTCCTACTTGTCTTTCGTTGAGCTTCTTAGATGTGTAAATAAATATTTTTCAGTGATTTTGGAAAAATTCTGACTACTATTTTTTCAAATATTGTTTTCTCCCTTCTCTCTCTCCTTTCCTTCTAGAACTATCATTATATATATACTTGTATACTTGACAATGTCTCACAGTTTTCTGAGGTTCTGTTTATTTTTCTTTTCTGTTTCGTTATGTTCCATAGACTGAATAATCTCAATTGATTTTTTTTCTTTCATCTACTAAAATCTGCTTTGATTCCCTCTAGGAAATTTTTGTTATAATGCTTTTCAACTACATGGTATCTATTTGGTTTTATTTTATAATTTTTACATTTTTATTGATATTCTTGTTTTGGTAAGATATCAATCTGATGTTTTTCTTTAGTTTTTAGATATGATCCTTTAGTTCTTTGAACATATGTAAAATAAAGAATTTAATGCCTCTTCTAGTTAATCCCAGAGCTGGATTTTCTTAGAGATAGTTTCTATTGACTGTTTTTCCTGTATATGAGCCATAATTTACTGTTTATTTGCATATCTCACGATTTTTGTTGAAAATTGGACATTTTAAATAATAAAATATGGCAATTTGTAATTCAGAAGTTTGTTTCTCACCAGAGTTGTTGTTCTTTAGAGACATCTATGAACTAATTCTATAAAGTCACTTTATCGTGTGCGGCCACTGAAATCTCTCTTTGGCTATTAGCCAATCATTGGACAGAGATTTTTCATAGATGCCTCAAACCGGTAAGTCTCCCAGTTTTTGCCAAGAGACCCTGTCTTCTGGGGCTTGTTTCCACACTCATCCAGAGTTTACAACCTCATCTTGGCCTTTGCTTCTTTTTACATAGAGTCTTAAGACTAGTTGGAAATGAGAACTCAGAGTCTTCTCAGGTTTTTCCTGACCATGCACTCTGCCCTGGGTATGTGCACAGCTGTACACATGTAAATAGCATTCTCCATTCCCAGGAATATGCTGTAGCCTTTCAATGTCACTGATAGACATCTCATTCTTTCCATAGCTTTTTCTTTTAAGCTTTTGGCTAGCCCATTATTTGCCCCAACTCTTAATCTACCTCTTCAGTATTCAATAATTGCATCTGATTGTTTTGTGGTATTTAAGAATTGCCTCTAATTGATTTTGACAAATATCTCTTGCAAAAGGCTGTTCGTACTAGACTTAATAGTTCTAGAGCACATAGGTGATTTGTCTTCCACAAACGCAAATTGTTTTACTTTCTTTCCAATTCGTATGTCTTCTTGCCCTGGGTAGAACTTCAACCACAGTATCAAATAAGAGTGATAATAAAAGTCATCCTCAGTTTTATTCTAATCATGGGGGAAAGGAATTCAGTATTTCACTATTAAAATACATTCTATGGGGTTTTTGTAGAAGTCTTTTATATAATTAAGAAAAGTTCTCATCAATGCCTAATTTGCTAAAATAAAATTATTACAGGGTGGTGAATTTTGTCAAGTGCTTTTTTTTGCATTTACTGAGTTAATCATACAGTAGGTTAAATTGATTGATTTTCAAATGTTAAACCACCCTCTTATTCCTGGGGTAAACCTCACTTGAATAGAGTATATAAATATATATAAATTAAGCATTTTTGTTATTTATATCTATAAGGTATATTGCTCTATAGTTTTATTTTAAATTTTATAATATCTCTGTCTTTTGATATCAAGGTAACAGAGTTGGAATTGTTTCTTGTTCTCTATTATTTTAAATAACTAATAAATTAAATATTATTTTTCCTTAAATTTTAGAAATAATTTAACAATAAAGCAATTTGGGCCTGGAATAGTATTTATAGGAAGGCTTTTAACTATGAATTTTATTTTTTAAATAGAAAGATATAGAACTATTCTAGCCGTCTATTGCTCTTTAAATGAGCTTTGGTAGTTTGTCACTTTCAAGGACTCTATTTCATGAAAATTATTGACTGTCTTGTCACTAAGTTGTTGTTTTTGTTTGTTTGATTTTTTTTTTTTTTTTTTTTTTTTCTGTTTTAGGGCTGCACCCACAGAATATGGAGGTTCCCAGGCTAAGGGTTGACTCGGATATCCGAGCTGCGTCTGTGACCTACACCACAGCTCACAGCAACGCCAGATCCTTAACCCACCAAGCGAGGCCAGAGATCGAACCTGCATCCTCATAGATCCTAGTTGGGTTTGTTAACCACGAGCCATGAAGGGAACTTTGATGAAGTTTTTAAATAATGGAGGACTCAGAAGAGTTTTTCTTATGAAAGTTATAGCTATCTTACTGAACTGGGAATGAAAACTAAGCATTTGTACACAACAATACACACACTACCATTCCATTGTCCAGAGCAATGATGTTATTACATAATGTGTAGTCTCTGAAAAATTCCACATATGAGAGAATGAGAATGAAAAAGGCATGTGTTGTCTGATAATTACTAAAAAATGATTTTGGCTTCATACACCCACTTAAAGGGTCTCAGGGGCTTTTAAGCTTTTAATTTAAGGGCTGCAGGCATATTCCATCTTAGAAACTATCATTGTTATTCACCAAGGTGCTTGGACTAGAAATCCAGAAGAAATCCTGCCTTCACTTTTCTCCCTCAAAATCCATATGCAATCCATTGACAGTACATAGCCAAAATACAGATATGAAAGTATTCATTTGTTTTAGCTAGCTTGAGATTCAGTGTGAATTAAGTGTAATAGGAACACCACATTCTGAATCTCCTTCCACCACTGTTTTTCCTAGCATAATTATATTTACATCTTATAAAAGTTTCTCTGCTTTCCAGCTATCCTTCCTCTCTTTTCTAAAATCATCATTTTTGCCAAGGCTAATGCGTGCTCTGCACCACTGCCCACTCCATCATCTTTTCCTACCCCTTTTAGTGCTCACACTTTCTTCCTGCCTCAAATATTCAAGCATTAGGACATGAGAGAGAACCACAGATCTCCTAAAGCTGTTTGTAATAGTTACCTTGTGTCTGTTTCACTGTTCCAAACCCACTTTCCAGTTTACTGTGTTTCTATCTTAGTCCAAACTATTGGACCAGCACCCTCACTAGACCCTAGCTCTGCTTCCATGGGCAGAGATCATGTTCTTGTTCTTCATAGCATTCACAATCAGTTTTGCTTGATTTGTCACTCCAAATTCTTTAGTTCTAGACTTTCTTAGGAGGAAGCTGATGGCTTCATCCCCTGGCTCCAGTCTCTGAAAACCAGCCTCTTACATGGACAACCATGCCTTTGCCAAATTGTAGCCTATGGCAGATAGTGAGGTTCAGACAACTTCATCTTCAGTTCTCTTAACTTGCATTATTTTTCAGCTTTTGCTTATCAATACATATGCTAAAAAAAACCCCACAAATTTCTCATTCATTTTTCTTTACTTTCTTTCCCCTTTATTCTGCTCTTTGTATGATCTGACAGATATACTACTTATAAAAATGAATGTATTTTCTAAGTTGAATGTTTTAAAGGGAAGAACTTAACATTCTCTTCTAGAATGGAATGTTTGTAGATAGCCAACAGATTTGATACTATCCAAGGTCTGCCTGTAACATCTGGTTTTGTTTAGGAACTGTGTTCATAGTGAAGTAGGATTTTGCACATCCTTTATACAACAACTAAAAATTTCAAATACAGTTTTCTTAATTATTTACTAAAATCAAATAACATGTTGTGGCATGGTTCCAAAGATCTCATCAAAATCGTCATAGGAAATGACTCAAAGTCACAGTCAGTAAAAAGAACCACATTTTAAAACAACGTTTAAAGTTTCTACCCTTACTGTGAAAGTAGTTGGCAAATTTAGATGTGTAGTATAAAAAGAAAAATGTAACAATTGGCAAAATATTTTGCATGTCAGGTGATAAGGCCTTTTCCAGATTATAATAGGCATCCTATGTGGCTATTACAATGTTTAGAAAATGGGATTAGGAGTTCCTGCTGTGGCTCAGTGGCTTAAGGACCCAAGGTTGTCTCTGTGGAGATGAAGGTTTGATCCCTGGCCACACTCAGTGGGTGAGGGATCCAGTGTTGCAGATGTGGCTTGGATCTGGTGTTGGTGTAGCAGTGGCAGAGACCTCAGGTGAAGCTCCAATTTGATCCCTGGCTGGGAATTTCTCTATGATGTGGGTGTATCTATAAAAAGAAAAAAACACAATGAACAAATAAACAAAACCCCAAAAGTGGCTCAGTACATTTCGAATATTCACAGAGGAGAAAAATTATCACCTGGACTCTTGGGTTCTTCAACTACTTGAAGTTGGTATTTTTGCTCTGGGATGACTAATATTTGAAGTGTTGATATTAATAAATCTATTATTAATACATTCTAATAATATGTAAGATTATTTTATTCTAAGAATCTATCACCCTATATTTATTTGACACACTGGGACAGATGATCAGAATCTCTTTATTTTTCTCCATTTGACTGCTATCTAGACTCCATTTATTTGCTCTCTCAACAACTCAGGGTTTTAACATCACATTTTTTAGAATGCAGTGTTGTATGAATGAGAATAATAATCTTTGTTTGCTAGATAATTATAAAGAGTAACTTGAACATTTATTATTCACTTTGAAATTTTACAGGAAAGAGATTTTCACATGATAAGCATTAACATTTAGCAAATTAAAATTATGTTATTTTCGTGAGTGCTGTTATTTGCAGACTCACGTGGATAAAAACACGGTATGTGACCCCGATTTAAATCCCTAGTTTTACTTAGTGGGTATTTCTAGCACTTCACATTATCATAGGACATCTACAGGAAGCGGTTCTCAGGACCTGGCTCCTTTACAGAAAACAAAAACCATCACTGGGAGAGAACATGGGAAGATCTGTGATTTGTGTTTAAAACTATAACATCAGTTTGCATTTAGTTTGGCCTACACAATGAGTACAGTGTGCAAATTATTATAATGAAATTCACATCATCCTACTGACAAACTCCAAGAAATGTTACGCATTAGTTCATATTAAAAATAATCGTTTGATAGTATCAGAACACCTTAGGGTAACTCATGCAATATAAAATTAAATCTTGTTTTATTGATCCTCCAGATTAGTTTTTGCCTTCTCTGGACTGTCTATAAAGAACCAATTCAGATAATCATAGTTAAGGTTAATGGGGACATACTGTTTAAATGAATAATAGCTGGATTCCATCAGTAAAGTCCTCTTTTTGAAATATTCTTACATTGAAAGCATACGTAGGAAATAATACAAATAGAATTATGACAATTTCAAATGTTTTAAAGCTATTCTTATGATAAATTTTTTTGTCTTTTTTCTTTTTTTAGGGCCACACCTGTGGCATATAGAGGTTCCCAGGCTATGGTCCAATCAGAGCTGTTGCTGATGGACTACGCCAGAGCCACAGCAATGTGGGATCTGAGCAACATCTGTGACCTACTCCACAGCTCACGGCAATGCCAGATCCTTAGCCCACAGAGTGAGGCCAGGGATCAAACCCGCAACCTCATGGTTCCTAGTCAGATTCATTTCTGCTGCACCACAATGGGAACTCCTATTCTTATGATAAATTAATCATCATTTATAATACAAACAAAAGCTTTCTTAATACTGAAAACCCAGGCTGCAGTTTTCCTTCCCAAAACACAGTTAGAGGTCATGATTTTCAAGTTCCTGATATTTGTCTTTACTTTTTAAAAATAACATTTAAAATTTGGGATGCTCTTGTTATGTATGAGAAGCAATTTCCGTATACTCTTTATGATAGAATCAAGCAGTGAAAAGAGAGAGATACTGTTGTTATTCTCTCACTGTAGATGTGCCTTAGAGGGATGAAGTCACTTACTTACCTAGGAGAAAACCCATAAACCTCTAACTTGCACCTTGACCAGGACAAGGCAGAGCACCGTGGAGCTTATCTGTGATGAGAGTTTAGCAAGACCTATAATATTAACCTAAATACATTTATTTTCAAAAACTCAGACTGTTCAGCTTTATAGGTTTATGCAGTTACATACAATTTGTGGTATTCTAAGCCATCCAAATAATACTAACACAAAGCAAGATGTTTGTAGAATGAGGAATGAATGAATGAATGACAAAATTATACTCAGTAACAGTGGCTATTTTTCTGACTGATTATAAATTAGAAGGTTTAAAGTAGAGTAAGGCTTGAGGAAAAATTCTGAGACAAAAAAGCTAATTCCTTAACAATACCTAAAGATAACTATTTGCTATAAAAACACTAGGTATTTTGCATGAAGACTTTTGATATTTTATGTCAGCATTTGATTAATCTGGTTTATAAATTTTACATAGTATCAGTTATATACAAGTAAAGATATTTCTCTCTTGAACTGTTAAAGTTGTTATTCCTTTAAACAAGCTTTATTCTAAAATCAGTAAATATGAAAAACAAACACTGTTTTGTATGAATGAATGAGTCATTTTAATGTGTATATAACTATATGTCATTATAGATAAAAAGGTATAGTTAAAACACTTTTTTCAAACATTTTCTTTTAAATGTAGATGATAATATTCTGAAGAAAAGATGTGCTAGCTCATTAGTTAAATTAAGCAGTATATATGTCTTTGTGTTTTTTTAGAAAAGTGTCTAATGTTCTGAATATAATTTAAATTAATATTGTTTTCATAGTAAATTTCAGACTTTATTTAAATTGATTTTTCTTAAATTTAAAAAAAAAAAAACATCGATTTCTTTGGAAGTCAAAGAATTGACAAACAGTTTTTAAACTTACTATATCACATCTAGAAGTATGGCTATGTGCCGGTGTCGTTTATAGCATGTTTATTCTAGCATACTAGGGTAAGGGGGAAAATAGAAAGTAAGTGAAACCTCTTTGGTTAATTGCCTCTGCCTCTGTTAAAATGATCTTTGTAAAAGTGTAAAGTGAAGCCAGATACAAACACATGGTTTAAGGGCACAGGTACTAACAGAACAATCTGTCAGCACACAAAGCAGTGTATGCTCTCAGCGGCCTGGCTTTGTGCATGTGTGAGGTGGACCTGAAGTGGTGTTACTCAATTCTAAACCAAACCCATATGTGCACGCGCTACCACTGCAGTGATTGTTTGACTACTCTGAACTGTTAACAGTCACTTTTTATATTGCTTATAAAAATGGTAATTTAACATATTTATTCAGCCAGTCAATCTCAAGGTTGACTGACAAAGATTGCAGAGAATTTATTTACCTTAAATCCATATTTCCTTACTCAAGACGTGGCCAGAATTTTAAAGATGCTATATAGCTTGCAAATAGGCATCGTGCAATTCCTTGGAGCCTACCTGTGGGAAATATGACTAAATTCAGAGATGAAATTGCTCATTCATAAATCACTAAGTGGCATTGTGGGAGCTTGTGGTATTCTCCCTTTGAAAAGAGTTAGCTTGACCCGCAAGACAAGAAGGTGAATATATCCTCATTATCCTCAGAGCAGCAAAGTGAGGTGACTGAACACCAATTCTGGAGCCTGCCAGACTGTGTCCATAGGTTGCTCTGCTGTGTGAACTGGGGTGGGGTGGGGAGCTGCGATACAGATAAAAATAACTTCCTGGAAGAGCTTGTTGTGAGTTAATGTATACAAAGTATTTTGACTGGAACCTGAGATACAGTAAACACCATGTAAGCACCATCTCTTGTTAAACAAACTGTTACCTTCCCCCATTTTAACTGTCTGGCAGCCACCTGAACCTTGGGACAGATAGAAAGTAACAGAACCTTCTACCGGGGTAGCTGTATGGGTATGAATGCAGTCCTGCGTCAATGCTATGAGAAAGTGATGTAATTTTCTCTTTAACAGGTGAAGTGACCACCTGGGCTTTAATCCGAGTTTGTCACTTAAAAGCAGTATTACTTTCGGCAAGTTATTTAACTGCTTTCTGTCTCAGTTTCTCCTCCAGTAAAATAGGAAAAATACCTACCTTTTTAAGATTTGGTGGAATGGTAAATGGATTATTATTCATTTATTTATTTTTTGTCTTTTTGCTATTTCTTGGGCCACTCCCGTGGCACATGGAGCTTCCCAGGCTAGGGGTCGAATCAGAGCTACAGCCACCAGCCTACGCCAGAGCCACAGCAACGCGGGATCCGAGCCGAGTCTGTGACCTACACCACAGCTCACGGCAACGCCGGATCCTTAACCCACTGAGCAAGGGCAGGGATCGAACCCACAACCTCATGGTTCCTAGTCGGATTCCCCAACCACTGCGCTACGACGGGAACTCCGGATTATTTATTATTATAAAGGGCTTAGGGCATTATCTGGCATGTAGGAAATAGGCTACAAAAGTTAGCCCTCTTTACTGAAACGAAGAGAGTGCAAGGCAGAGATGATCTGAGGGGCACTAAGTAGGAAAGAGTAGGCAGAGGTAAGGAATTAAAAATGTGATAAAGTAATTGGCTAACTTTAACAATTAAGTATTCTCAGAAAGGCAAGGAATACTGCCTGATGGCAGAAAGGACAAAATTGAGGGAGGGTGGTCGAGAGTCTAAATTTTTAAAATTCAATGGCTAATGTATCCTAATACTGATTAATACACGTGTGTTTTTTTTTCCTTTGACAAATACCTCTATATTTTAAGTTTAAGACCTAGTTTAGTTACTCTAATTTTTCTAAACTTAGGTTTTTTAACATTTCCACGATGTTTTAAATCCTTTGATATCTTGGAGATTTCTAGTATTTGAAAGAATTAAAAAAAGATGTGAGGCAATTCTACGAGTGAGGCTCATCTCTAAATGAGAAGCTCACCCTCCTCTTTACCTGCATAACCACAGAACAGGTGCATACGGGCTGAGATGTGAGGGTGCTACAGAAGTGGAGGTTAGGGGGTGCTCAAATTACACACAAAGCCTTATTCTGGTTAGTTCTACTATATACCTACACTCACACGAACTAATGCCTTCCCAGTTAGGGATTAACCAAATAAAATATTCAAGTTAAACTTATTGTATTTTCTATTTTGGAATTTTTTTGAAACCCTGAACACCTGTGGAAAAAAAGAATAATACTTATTCAACAGGACAGTTTAAAATAAAGTCCTCACCAAGAACAACATCCGCGGTTGTCAGGTGACCATACGCAAAAGTCTCCTAAAATATTTTATTATAGCCCAAAGCACACACCTGACATTTATTTAAGCAATACCTATACCATAAATTCTTCATCTTGTTAATCATAATTACATAATTAGGTAGTTAATGACTTTCATTTAGACCCCTGCTACTCTAAGTATGGTTTATAGATCAGCAGTATTGAAATTGCCTAGAAGCTTGTTAGAAATGTAGGTTCTCAGGCTCCAAAACAGAGTTACTGAATTAGAATATATAGTCTGATAAAATCGGCAGGTGATTTTAATATATGAGCGAGTATGAGGCATGTTAATCTAGAATGGTTTCTCAATGCATGTTTCATATCAGAATCATCTAAGATATAAAAAACATAGTAATGCCCAGGGTTTGTCAATAGAGATTATATTTAATTAGTCTTGAGTGTTAGTATTTTTCAAGTTTCTTACGTATTCTACTGTACAACCAATGTTAATAACAACTGATCCAGATAAATAAAATGGGCAACTTTTGAGAAACTCACAATTTTGCTTAAAAATAAGTAAAACATCTACTTCAAGGACTGAGCTTATTACGATGAGATGGTGACATTTAAACAAAATTGAGAAAGATAATTTTGGTCACAAATCAGAGCAAACTTCTCACTATTAAGGAAACAGGCTGTTAGAAGAGGGATAGTTTTACGGAAGAAGGTATTCAGATGAGGAACACCAAAGGGAGACTTAGTGTACAAATAGTAAGACACATGGATAAAGCTGAGTTCTCATAAGTAAATCAACAAAGTAGATAGAAATAGAATATGGAAATATCTAAGCATTTTAGAGACAGAAAACATGTAATTAGTCTGGAATAAGACAAAATTCAAGCCAGATATATATTCATAGCAAGATCCACAGGAAAGGAAAAAAAAAAAAAAAAAAAAAAAGCAGAAGAGGAAGGCAGTTGCAAAGAAGAAAAATAATCAGGAACCAAAATATTCACCAATGAATCTTAGATTTTCTCGTTAATTTCTAATTTTGACAATACATTTTTTATTGTTTTACTTTGAGGTATTTTGTTTTGTCTTATATTTTCTGCAGTCCAGCTATAAATAGCTCAGAGTCCACAGGTTGAGGGGGAAAAAATTGTACAAATTTGGAGCAGAGAGAATGGGGATGGGAACACCAAACCAAGTCATCCTATGTCAACTTTCATTTCATTGACTGACTCAAGTCTGGGTGTTCTTTTTAAGTCTGTTAAGGACCACTCCAGATGTTCATCGCTGTAACACTAGCTATTATACATGCATGTTAAGTAATACATAAATGGTGAAAATTGATGTTTTAGGTCAACATTGCCCATTTGGTTAGATAGATGTAGTTTTGTAAATTTGAGAAGTTTGAGGTAATGACTTACAGATGTGTGGAGGCAGAGGCATATCTTCATTGTTACTCTTATTATTGATGCCCTTCCTACAATGGTTGTTAAATTTGCATTTAGTCGCATATTTCCAAAATGGGAATTAAAAGTAAATAATTATTAACACAAATAATCCAAGCTAAAGAATCCACATAATTCATAAGTGAATTCCTAGCAAAGTTATAGGCTTGAAACTTGTGTTTGTCCTTAAAAAGACAATCAAAATCCCCTTTTTATTTTATTTCTATACCTGTAAAATTTTTTAATGTGTTTATAGGGACTACATGTGTGAGGGAAGAAAGAGTATACATGGGGAGAAGTCTTCTACTACAAATGAAAGGCTAAGATATTTACCAAATAACTGATTAAAAAATATTTGCAATGTGGCAGAGGCTGTTTTGCCATTATTTGAAGATATTATATGACAGGCTTTATTAATAATCTTTCATATGGGGTCAAAATCATTGCTGATACAGGTCAACACTGTGTCTACGGTAGTTCCAGGTATAAATCTGCCAAAGTCAGGATTATAACATCTAAATATTAAGCACATTTTTGAAATATCAAAGGCTTCTTAGGTAATCCATTCTGAATTAGTCACTGAAAAAGATACTTTTTTCTGGAAGGTGTTTCAATACTTAGTGGTAAGTAAATTAAACTTAAAATCCCAATAAAATTTGAAAATATTTTATCTTTTTCATCTACCTTAAGAATCACAACATTAGCAGAAATAAAAATGTTTGAAAATTACTTCTATGGTGTTTGGAATTCTTAATGAAACTCCTATGCAGCCACAGGCAATTATAGTTAGAATTCTCATTGGAAATCTAATCTTACGTGATCATTTTACAGAATAGAGAACATTTAATTTGCAGGGTCCTTTTAAATCATAAAATGTTGTCTGTTTCTGGAAAGTATGTGTGATTGTAAAAAATAAGATATAATTTCTCATTTTGATAAAATTTGACTCTTCTCAGCAATCAAATCTGTGGTCTGTCTCTCTCATTTTAGATGAATATAAAACTTTTTTGCCTTGCCTTTCCTGTTCTCCCCTTCCCTGTTCTGATCCTTTAAAGTTTTTCAGTGAAATTTAGTTTTAAATTTACTATACTTTTTGAGCCTCCTCTGGCATATTTATACCAAAGTATTTCTCCTTGTAAATCTCATCTTAAACTCACAAAATCAACCCTTCCTTCACTCCCGGCAAGCCAAAAAGTGAAATTAACACTGGGGAAGTTTTCTTTTAGAGTAAGACAAGAATTTTATAGTCTCTTTGTTTGGTTGTACAACTCTGGGACTTTTTAAATTACCTTCATAAGAATGATTTAGATCTTGAATATCAGTGCTTTCAATCACTGAAGGAAATGCTGTGATTTTTGTGAACTGTATAACATTCTGTTTTTGTGATGAAATAGTTTTAAATTTATTTCAGAATTGGAAAGCCAGATGGCTTTCACATGTTCAGTAAACCCTGTAACCCAAGTAGGTCTGTAAATGTGAAGGTAGCTTCATTTGAAATAGAAACAAAAATCAAAACAAACAAGGAGATGATAGTAAAATAGAGAAATATGAAGTCTTAGAAAAAACCAGAGATGTAACCAATAACAAGCAAAGATGACTCAGCTCAAAAGTCATCCAGCCAAGCAACAACTGAAAAGGGAAATTTATGGGAGTTGGTAAGAAGGGGAAATGGAGGAAAAAATGAAGGTGCTGTGGTAAGCATATTAAATGACGTCAATGAGAAGGTAATAATTTGAAAGAGCAACAGAAGGAAATTGATGGTTATGCAGCTTCAAAAGGAAAAGTGGAAAATATCTCCTACTTTGTTTTTTATCTTGAATCCAATTTCCTACCCATCAAAAATTATATTCCCTTGTTTCAATTATAAATCAATTATTTTAATACCTTTCAACGTAGTAAGATGAAGTTGTAAAGATTTATAGATTTTTCAGGTGTGTTTATTCCTTGAGTCAGAATAATTTTTCATTCCAAAATTTTAATAATATACCCGCTACTATGTTGTATTGTTCTGAAATATCATTCCATTGCTCTAAACAGCTTTTTTTTTCATATTTTTAATAATTTGGACATTTTGGAGGTTTTAAAACATGGCCCCTAATCTTTAACACTCTTTCTGTTCAAGAGTACAGACAAACTCCCCACTAAGCCCTAACTTGTAGATTTCTGAGCAAAGAAATTAATTATTATCACTTCTAGTCACCAAGTTTGGTGGTACTTTGTTACTTCATAATAGATACCTCATACAAATATTTTTGCCTGGGGGCGGGGGGCGGGGGGTGATTCCATAACAGCAACTAAAAAAACATGTGTTACTCATTTGCACCTGGGCAGCAGGTGGAAGCTAGAAAAGATATGAGGGGAATCTTAGTGGACTAGCCCAAAGGCTATTGAAGAGTCTGTTGGTGAAGGTTTAAAAGAAAATGAAAGAAATGTTAATGAAAGCTGGAAGAAAGGGCACTTGTTAGGCAATGGTGAAAGTGTTGGCAACCTATCTCCTGCAGTAAATGTGGAAAACAGGCAATGACCCTAGTGAATTCAAGAATCTAGGAGAATATGGAAAATCCCATATAGCTGCTTCTTGACATCTATGATAAAAATGCAAGAGGAGTTCCCACTGTGGCTCAGTGGGTTCAGAACCTGACGTAGTATCCGTGAGGATGTAGGTTCAGTCTCTGGCCTCGCTCAATGGGTTAAGAATCTATAAAAAAGAAAAAAAAAAGCAAGAGGAAAAGGGTTCAACGTGAGGGAACCCACTGTTAAGTGTAAAGGAGCCAAAAAAATTTCTAAGTTCAAAAATAAAATACTTTTGCTTTCTAGGCCTTTCCATCTGACAAAAAAATAAGTACTCTAATGCCTTAAATCTAATTCTGTGTGGGAAAATAGGATAGTTAATAGCTCAGAGAGAATTGAGGTTTTAACTCAGGAACCCTTTCAGGCAGAAAGAAAGGTATATAGAATTAGAAGGGCATGTTTTGCAAATCCTCTCCATTTAACAATGGGGCTTCTAAAAGTCTTAAAGCTAGGAGTTCCCATGGTGGCGCAGTGGTTAACGAATCCGACTAGGAACCATGAGGTTGCGGGTTCGATCCCTGCTCTTGCTCAGTGGGTTAACGATCTGGTGTTGCCGTGAGCTCTGGTGTAGGTTGCACTAGGCTAGTGGCTACAGCTCCAATTAGACCCCTAGCCTGGGAACCTCCATATGCCGTGGGAGCGGCTCTAGAAAAGGCAAAAAGACAAAAAAAAAAAAAAAAAAAAAAGTCTTAAAGCTGTTGTCTCAGTGAAGTTCAGCAGGGATTGTAAGAAAGAGAAAGACTTATTGCAAAAAGATTTGCAGTTGTGGCTTCTGCTTAATAGAACCTAATTACATTCATGGAAAACCCATTCAATTTTTAAGAGAATTGTTCTGGTCAAAATAACTCCAGCCTAGAATAAACAGGAAAGAGCTCTTAGGATCCCTAGACTTTTATGGTCAGAAAGCTGATTGAAAAGAATTCAGAGGGCAGAACAATGATCCCAGGAGATGGAGACAAGAACCACAGACAGTAATTCCACTCTGAGAGCCACACTGAGGCCCAATTATCAAAGGATTGAAATGGACCCAGCTAGAGTTTACAACTGTGATATACTAGTGGCTGCCGTGTGCCTCCTGTTACTCCCTTCCTTTTTAATGGGAACATCCATGGCAATTATCTTATGCCTATCCCCTTGTTATATGTCATGTATGCTACAGAGAAAATAATTTTAGGCCCCAAGTCTTCAGATTAGCAGAACCATACTCAAAGAGCTGCCTCCAAAGAGCCAAACCCAGGGAACCTCAACTGCACCCTGGATTTACCTGGACCTGCTTTACTTAATGAAACTCTGGGCTTTGAGCCTGAGACTAGTACTGTAATGTGATGAATTGTCTTAGGGTCTCGAAAGAGAATATATTTTACACGTGGAGGGAATGTAAATCACTTGTGGCCAGAGGGCACACTGTGGCAGTTTAAAAACATAACTCCAAAATGCTTTGACATTCCTCATTGATCAGGAGGTTTATGTTCTTCATTCTAAAGTTCAGGCTCTTTGACAGGTTAACCAACAATATTACAGCTGAAGTGATTCTAAACTAGTGTCTGGAGCCAGGGCTTAAACATTGGTGGATCCATTGCTTGATTTTGTGATTGCCTCTGGAACCTAGCCCCTCCCTGTGAGAGGAGGAGCCCCCATGGAGAGGCCAATATAAGAGAGAACCAATCCCCTAGCCTTCAATCAGTTCTAGTTTGCCCGGGGTTGTGAGCAGGCTACTTTGGAAGTAGATCGTGCAGCAGCCCATGATCATACTGTGAGGAGAAGCAAAGAGCTGATCTCCCCATGTCCTGCTCAAATTGCTTATAAGTGAGTAAAACAAATGATTTATATTGTTCTATATAACTAAGTCATGGGGTGTTTTGTAATGCTGCAGTAGATAACTGACAAATTTATTGTTGCAAACCCAAATGAAGTGATTCTTCACATCTATAAGTTTGTTTTCCTATGTCTTTCATAATTCTTAAACTCTAAGATTTCAATGCAAAAGATTTCTCTGTAATTGGCATGATATCCCCATATAAATCTATTGTAATACATTATATTCTACCAGTTCTTTATAGTAGTTTAGGGGCAGGATCTATAATTTGCACGTGGGAGAGGTCCTAATTACATTTATACAAAAATGAAACTTTTTAAGAAGGTGGATATTAATCAAGTTTCTCTAGAGAAACAAAACCAAAAGGAAGGAGGGAAGGGGATTTATTATAAGAAACTGGCTTGTGCTATTATGGAGGCAGATAATTCTAAAGTCTGCTGGGTTAACACCCCAGCTCAAACCTGATGGTCTTCGGGGTTGTGGGACAAGGAAGAACTGATGCCCTAGTTCAAGGCTGTCAGGCAAGAAAATCCTCTTACTGGAGAGACAGAGAAGGTCAAAAATATATTTATTTCAATGGATTGACTCATCAGAGAGGGGAGTGTGCCTTCCTCGGTGCCAATTTATTTGTTAATCTTATCTAAAACCTTCCTTATAACACCCACAATCATGTTTGATCAAATATATGGGTCCTCTATGGCCCAATCAAATCCACACCTAAAATTAACCATCAGAGTGAGTAGTTAGAACACATAAATATTTTATGAACTCTACTGGCTATAGAAATTTGCTGCCCACAAACAAGAATCTCTACTCTTGAAAAACGGATCTTATTTTTTCATACCCTCAAAGAAATAGTGCTAAATTAACTACTATGTGTGTCTTACTTTTCAATCTATCCTTGAAAGCACCTCCTCATTATAGGCTTCTGTTACTTCCTCCCACTGGAAGTCTTTAATTGGATGCCCCATTGCTTTGTAATTATACGTGCAAGACATATAACTTGATCTTGTCACGGGATTCACACTAACATTTTCTCCAAATGAAAGCACTGCAGGTTAATGCCACATTTCCAGCTATCCAAAAATGTTTGAGGGGGAAATATTTCAAATAAACATATTTTCTACTGTTCAAATCTTTTACAGATTCTTGAGTTTATACAAATATTGACATAGCAGTTGTCAGTGGTTAAAAACAGCTAGTGATTACCCTTGGCTATTTTCAAATATACTGGAATTCTTTTGAACATTATGCTTTATTTTGCTGCATAGTATCTAATCATCATTTAAAAGCAAGAATGTAAAAGTTAAGAATGTAAAGAATTTCAGACACAAGCCAGACACAGAATTGTACAGTTAATGACTACATCTTGCTTCAAAATTTGAAAAGATTTCTTCCCTTTTTCAGAATTGGTGTGTATACTATCACTTTCAGTAAATTCAAAATTCACAGGGTAGCATAAAGAGTTATGTACAGAGATTAATTCATAGAGATCAATTTCATTTCAGAGGTTTGGATGTCCTTCTAGAGCCAGTAAAATCTTCATAGAAACTCTGAGCCAACTTTGCATATATTCTTTGCTTATTTCCCTCTGGTTTAACTTTATCAATACTGCATTTTGTCATAGTCAGAAGTTAATGCAGAACAGGGTCTGATTATCTGAATCTGTCATTAATTAGCTATTTGACCCAGCAGAAATTACTCGGCCTTCCTGAAACTCAATTTTCTTGACTGAAATGGATACAATCATAGTCCCTACCTGATAGAATGATAGCAAGGATTAAATAAGGCAGATATCTGTAATGTTTGGCAGAGGGCATATTAAACTTTCAATAATTGCTATGTATAATTATTTTAAATATAATTTAATTAGTATTATTTCAGAAATTAATATGAGAAAATACATTCGATTCCTTAGGAAATTCAGGTCTCTCTGTTTTGTTGTTGTTGTTGTTGTTTTCACTTTTTTGCTTTTTAGGGCCACATCCACAGCATGTGGAAGTTCCCAGGCTAGGGATCAAATCAGAACTACAGCTGCAGGCCTATGCCAGAGCCCCAGTAGACAGGATCCCTGATCCACTGAGGGAGGCCAGGGATCTAACCCACATCATCATGGAGACTAGTTGGATTCCTTACTGCTGTGCCACAACAAGTATGCCCAGGTCTCTGTTTTAAGGAAGGCTTTCCGTCACTCACATAGAGATCTTGAGCTGATGTAACTACAGGGCTGTAACATGTGCTGACATTTTCAAGTGAACGTGAAGATAAATTCAAGAGTCTTTATTAAGTTTTATCCACTTCCCCTCCATCCCCTCCCAGCCACCCCCACCCTGTGAGAGTTAACCACGTTCACTTGACTTCACTTGACAGTTGTCATGCATGGTTTCAGGTATCGCCTCTTAGGAACTTTTGGTCTTTGTCCCTTTTCCTGTTGTTGTTTTTTTATTCCTAATTAGGCATCTCTGTTAGGTAGATGATTTTTACATGCATCGGGCACAAATTTCTTTTCAATAATAATTGCCACTTGACAAATTTAGAAAGCAAGGTATAGGGTCAAGGCTATGCAATAAAATTAAGATCATGAAACAAATGGGTTTTAACACCTCCCTTTAAACTGGACAACTTAAAATAGGATATGGAGATAGTCTTTTTTCCTTGCATGACCAGCTTGTTGGAATCCAACCATTCCTGTTAAACACGAAGTTAAAAAAAAAAAAAAAATGATATGACTTCTATCACTACCACCATGTACAAATCCATCCATGTGCAACCCCCACCAGCAGCTTTCTAAAAACCACATCAAACCACCCATTATTTTCAGATCTGAGCTGTCAGGAACTTAGGTAGCCTGCACACATCAACAAAGTTTCTTCTTGGGAAACATTTCAGATAGATTAGAATTAGGAGTTAGCCAGCACTATCTTCATCTAATATATATATATATATATATATATATTTACTTTTTAGGGCTGCATCCACAGCATATGGAAGTTCCCAAGCTAGGGGTCGAATCAGAGCTACAGCTGCCTGTGCCACAACCACAGCAACGTGGGATCCGAGCCTTGTCTGCAACCCACCACAGCTCATGACAACACCGGATCCCTGTTCCACTGAGCAAAGCCAAGGATCAAACCTGCATCCGAATGGATTGTAGTCAGATTCTTTCCGTTGTGCCGGTGGGAACTCCCTTCATCTAATAATTTGATCTGTGGTTATTATTGAGTTTTTACATATTATAAAATACAGTATTTATTTTAAAAATACTTGCTAAAACATATGGAAATCACACATATTGCATGAATTTTTCCTGAATAAAATTGATGACACGTGAAGATTTTTCTTAAGGATTCAGAAAAGACAAACTGCCCTATTCTTGCTAATGCAGTTCTTAGCTATTACTACGGTCATTCACCCAACCATTTCAGAGAATGGTCTCAACACAGGTCTATCCTTCCCAAATGAAGAACAACATAGCCTGTGTCAGCTTAACCCAGAGTCTCAAAGGTCTGATTTTTTTTTTTTTTAAATCAGGAGTATCATGTGTTTGCTGGGGTTAGACAAATAGCCATGTTCTTGGGAAAATGGGAGTGGGTACTCAACTCCATCAACTCTTGCTCAGGGATCTTTCTATGATGATGTTTAATTCATGGTGGGACTACAGTAAAGGCCTCATATTGAGAGAAAAAAATCTGGCTTTTAATTTCCATGATGACTTTTTGTTTCAAGCTATTAAGGGTAAAAATACAGTAACAAGGTGCTTTGCATCTTGATCTAGAAATTAAGCTAGATTAGCTTGTCTGCTCTAAATTCAGCTGTGGATGGATTAAAATAGCTCATATCATCATGCTAAAGTAACGGAAATAAAGTAAACTCTCCAACAGCAATAAGAATCAGGTTAGTAGCTTTGACCAGGGCTCCACAAATAATTTAGCATCACTATGTTTAAATTAGAAATGAAAATGTTGTCCAGAGCTAATGAGCTGTTTGAGGGTCACTGTGAAACAGCTATGCAAGAAAAATACTATTTTGCCTTTATGCCTTGCAATTCCTGCCTCCTGAGATAGCATCATCCATTCCTTGCAATACTTTAAAAATACATGGTAATGATTTACTTATTATACAGCCCTCACAATACTCATTACAGCCCTGAAGAAACATCTGTTTTCATAGTGAAAAATAAGATGTTTATGACTCATAAATATGCATTAAAATAAATAAGAGAAAATGAGAAGTCAATATTAGAACATAAGTCTCTGATATAGCAGCCACTTCAACAGCCCAGCTCCCACATTATTATGGAAGTCCTACCAATTATAAAACCGTTTTCCTCCACTACTACTACTAGTACTCAGTTTTAAAAATCTGTTTCCCTCTGGAGATTATATATCCAACATTAATAGATACAGTGGCAATATGTCTCAACTATTAGAAATCCATATTGTAATATGAATTATATTAACTTTTAGTATTAAGATGGTTGTAGAAATAAAGAGAGGAATTTTGTCAGTTATATAATGAGATCTCGATGGTATTTAAAGTGTCTAGACTTCTCAAGTGGTACACAAAATGGCCTTCTATATGAAGAATTCTAAATCAAGAGTTCCCACTGTGGCACAGGGGGTTAATGACCCGGCTTGTCTCTGAGGGGGCACTGGTTCTATATCCAGCTGGCACAGGGAGTTAAGGATCTGGCATTGTTGCAGCTGTGGCATAGGTTACAGCTGTGGCTCTGATTCAGTCCTTGGCCTGGGAACTTCCATATGCAGTGGATAGGGCTAAAAAAAATAATAATTCTAAGTCAAAATAGTCCAATTGTTTAAAAATTCATCAAACTGAAATAAGATACTTACAGTTAATAAGACACTTACTATAGGCCAGGCATTGTGCTTAGTTCTTCATAAAGATCCCAGTACTAAATCCTAACTCTGATCAATTCTATCATCATTCCCAGTTTACCTTTCATACAAATTATAGCTTGGAAAGGTTGATTTGCTTATGCAAGGTCACAAAGCTAGTTATGGAAAAATTAAGATTTAAACTAGAGCTTATTTTACTATCAGGTACAAATTTTTGCCATTATTCTTTACTACCTCGATGAAGGTTTTGAACACAGAAATCATGTCGGGCATTTTATGTTAAATATAAGAACAGTTAAATGTGCAAGTTCTCTGGATTTCACACGCCAGCTGGTAAAACTAGTTCATGTGATAAGAGCAGTACTGACAGTCTATGCAACATTGATGGTAGCCTAGGGCAGGGAGTAGTTAACCCTATTTGAAAGAAATATGTCAGAGAGAAAGTCTTCAAACTATGATTTGAAAAATGAATATGTGGACAGCAACAGCATGGAGGGTGAACAGCAACAGTGTGGAGGGTGAACAAGGTAGATTTCTGTGTGAAAACAAATGGGGTGTGGGAAAAATGCCATTTGTATTCCAGGAGTTGAAGTTTTGCCAACAGCTTGCTTTATCTGAAGTGTGGAAATCAAACAAATCAATCAGGCTGGAAAAGGATAGGTTGAAGGGTTGAGAACTAAAATCTTTCATATTATGCTAAGGAATGTGCATTTTACTCAGTAGATGATGGGAAACTTGATAAGCTGTAAAGAGGAGCAACATCAGCAGGCTAGAGTTTAGAAAGTAATTCCAAGGTGATAATTTGAAGAATATAATAAATGGATACATAGGAAGATCAATTAGGAGTCTGTTGGCAATAATTATTTTCAATTGACAGTTCAAGGAGGAAGTTGTGTACAACCATGTTTCTGATATTAGCGATGGGGCTAATGTTAATAATTTAAAAAACAGCTATATATATATTTTTTTTTTCAATTTCTAAAGCAACCCCTGGCTCACCTACCTGCACTAATGATCAATGAGCATCTGAAACTAAGTAGCTTTTCAGAGGGCTTTAATGCCCATCTCAGATTTAGCCAAGGAAGATGATAGATTAGGAAAGTCATCTAGAATGAAAAGCTAAGGATATGGAGGTCCACTTACGGAGAGTTGCTCCAAATTGCAAGAAATGAGGGCCTAACTAAGGATTTATTTCCCTGCTAAGGCAGGAAATGTTAGCCTGCATAGTAAGATTTAAGCAGTATTATGGACACATGGCCACTGTATAAATCCCAGGGTTCCTTTCCTTCTAGTGAATGTATCATTTCAAGTATGCTGTTTTTAATTTAACACTATAATGGTATTAGGATACCATTACACACTGAGAGTTGGGGTTGAAATTATTTATTAGTTTGTAGGTCGTTGGGTCAAGAGGAATCAGAGTTGGAACAAATAGAAATGTTCAGTGGCCAAAAAGCCTCATTTAGTTTGTGATAAAAATTGAGTCCATAGTTTGATGCCCTTGGAAAAGAGTGTTTTCAATGTGAACATAAATTGGGATATATGAGATTGGCCAAAGGGGAGGATAGTGGCATAGTTATCTGACTACCAGGATCTAGTCTACACTTTTCCTTTAAATAATAATCTATTGGGAGTTGCCATCATGGCTCAGTGGAAACAAATCTGACTAGCATCCATGAGGATAAAGGTTTAATCCCTGGTCTCCCACTCAGTGGGTTAAGGATCTGGCATTGCCATGAGCTGAGGTCTAAGTCGTAGACACAGATCGGATCCCGCATTGCTATGGCTGTAGTGTAGGCTAGCAGCTACAGCTCCAATTCAACCCCTAGCCTGGAAACTTCCATATGCCATGGGTGGAGCCCTAAAAACACTAATAATAATAATAATAATAATCACCTACTGAACCAGAGACTACTTTACCCTGCTTTCCCTGCAGTGGCCTTGAACCAGGCTGTCAATAGAAAAAATTTCATCAAAAGTGAAGTGTGCAAGTTCTGTGTGATCTCTTGCCTTCCATTTTCCTTTTTTCCCCTTCCCATAAGCTAGAATTCAAATAAGTTGCTGTTGAGCAAGCTTTGACCAAGTGAATGAGAAGTAAGGGCACCTATCAGCAGTCATGTGCAAGAGCTGATTTGACCTGGCTTGTGAGAAATGACTGTTAAATTTCAAACAATTTTATGAGCTCGATGTTGAACACAAATATATTTACAAGTAAGTCATATAAACATGTAAAATTTTATTTTTATTGTAAATAAGCAAAACCATTGCTTTTTATTTTACTACATATGGATATTAACTATGCAGTTGGGTTTATTGTTTTTGTGTTGGAAGTACTGTATAATGGTGTTCTAATACCCTTCTCTTCCTAACACTGTCTGTCAATGTCACCTTCCTGGTCTGAAACTGAACAGGTTGGAACTATTTATAGCAGAGAAATCAGCAAATGCTTCAAATTAAGCCATGATTTATCATTTTGTAATAGTCTGGAGTTAAGATAGTAATGGGAAAAATGTTAATGAAGACTAAACTTCAAAGTGCATTGTGACTATAGCCTTTACCTTGTGAATAGCAAAAAAAAAAAAAAAAAAAAATCCCCCTGATGAAATAGCTTTCCACTCTTCAGATATTATCTAATGAGCAAATTCACTCATGACATGGACCAATAAGTAGTGAAAGTCCAACATATATTTTTCTTTCATTTTTCTGGCCTTTCATAATACAAGGAAATAAGAACTAACATGATGTTGGAGGTATAGTTGGAAATCTGATGGGTAAGCTTTTTTTAAGATACTACTGACTCCAGGGGATGGTAGAGCGCAAAAAAAAAAAAAAAAAAAAAAAATTGAAGGAAGAAGCTGGATCGCTGGAAGTACACATGTAGTGTCCTAACAGTCCTGATCTGCACACCTATGAGAATGAGATCAACTTTTAGACTTTGAACTGTGGTATTTTGGGATATATATTTTGCCAACAGTTTGGCCTATGTCTAAAAATAATTTAAGCAGCTAGAGAGATCCAGCCTGAAGATACAGGAGAAAGAGTGAATAAATCATGCATCCAGGGGATAAGGGTTCAAATACAGACTGCCTTCCTCCAGGCTCATGTGGTGGGTTTCTCCTTTATCAGATTCTCTTGAGGACTCTCCTCCTCAAAGATCCATAGATCAATAAAGATATCTTGAGGAATCTCTCCTTTCTCAGATAGCCAGTACCCTCTTCTGTCCACATCTTAGTAACTGATAGTGTTCCACTAGAGTGTCCCATCTAGGACTCATAGGTCAGGACCATCCCTGATTTTCCAGGGTTTCCTTAACTCTCTCCCCCAGAAGCTGTTGTTACATGTGCCATTCCTTCAAGATCTTGCTGGTTAGGTATCTAATTTCATGTGCATTTACCTATGTCATTAAATAAAAAAATTGCTGGTCCCAGAGAACACTGTCAGTTGTTTTAACTTCTAGGCAAAATATACCATGGCGAAACAAAAGGGTAAATATCGTTTACATAATCAACTATAAATCTTTCCACAGATTCCTTCATGTTATAGACTAAACTGTGCTCACCCCCCAAAAATTTATATGTTGACGTTGTAAACCCCAGTATCCCTCAGAGTGTACTTGTATTTGGAGATTGAATTGGATTTGCCTTTAAATAAGTAGTTAAGGTTAACTAGGTAGTTAAGAGTTCGTATGGGTGGGACTTAGTCTAACATGACTGGTAGTCCTTATAGAAAGAGTCACCAGGATGTGTGCTCAGAGGAAGACACGTGAGGCCACGGCAAGTTGGCACCCAACTGCAGCCAAGGAGAGAGGCCTCAAGAGAAACCAAAACCACTAAAGTAAGCACCTCTAACACAAAGATAATTGTCTATGAAATGTGATCCATTATTATGTATAAACCAGAATGTTAGCGTGACGTGACGCCAGAGTGAAGACAAAATGAGAGAGATCCTCCTCCGCTTTTATATTTAGGAGACAGATGTACAGAAGAGACATTTATATCTGAATGTTAGAGTGTGATCTGTAATTATTTTTGCTCATCTAGTGTATTATTACATCTATAAAATCCCCCCCAAATCCTTACAAGAGTCATAGCTGCTTATATAGATGTGCCTATGCAGAAGGAGATTCAGATAAATGTCTATTATCCCACTCGATGCCTCTCTGTGAGTACTTGAGTCATTCGTTAATGATGAGTGTATGTACCTAACTGATTTGGGTTATCTTGGTTAATCTTAAATAATATAAAAAGATTTTACATGTCCTGCGTTTGTTACTTTCTCACTCATTGATATTTTGAGCATAGCAGAAAGCGTTTCCTGTTTATAGAGACTTTTCTAAGACTCCCTGTTCTTTATTTCCTTCAATGTTCATCTTAATAGCTCTAATGCACCTTTAGACCCCATCAGACACAGTACATGTGGCAATACATTTCCCATAAAAATAAAATCTGTATATGTGTGTGTGTGTGTATATACACACACATATATAAAACTCTTTGCTGTTTGAGCTATTTTATGTGTGTGTGTATAAAACTCTTACCTGTTTGAGCTAATTAAAATAATGATTTTTGACCCTTTAATCTAGAAAAGTGTACTGCAGGCATGGAATCAGATTTATTGACTTAAAGGAAGGACAAACTTATCAACTGTAAGCTGAATTAAATTTGTTCTGGCAACATGTATAGTGTTTAATTTTGAATAGATCCAACTGAGTTTTCCAGGAATAATTTTAAAACCTCCCTAAAGCTATCGTCAAGAATTTTTTGTGATTTAGTGAAATAAAAATAAGAATGATTAAGTTAGTTGAAGTGATTGCAATCTGACAGTTTGTGTGGAGTGGGAGTTAGAGCCTATAAAAGGCAAGGTAGATGCCATATAAAGAAAAGGAATCCAGGATTAAGGCATTAAATTACTTAACAATAATTTACATAGTTTTGCATTAATATTAGGAAATCTTCATGAATAAAGAATACGTATATATTTACTTAAAACATAATAGATATTTAAAATACGTTTTCAATGAGCCTTTTTAAGGGTATATGACATGTTGATGGCATCACTAGCATTCTGATATTTTATTACCATTTTGCATTACTAAATATCAGATGCATAAATTATCACATACATATATAGGCTAGTTGTTTTAAAATAACTTTTACACCATTCCCTCCAGTCTTTATCCTAAAAATTTCAAATCTTGTTCTTCAGTGGACAGTAGTACTTTAATTCAAATTATTTAAAAGTCTAAACTAGTTGTTCAAAGTTACATTTTTATTAAAATAAATCCTACAAATCTTTTAATTTTAGGTTAGTCCTGACACTTTATTTCATTTAGAAATATACTGCATATACTTCATTGAGTATAAAATATTCTAATTTTATTTTTTCCAAAAGCTTGAATATCAGCCTATTATGGGTCCTGGAGAATGTGGAAATAGGGACTCATGCCCATTCTTCGCTGCTCATTAGGGAACACATACCACCCACAGGAACAATTGTCCTCTGTATTTCCTCTACCAGCTTCCTCCCCACTTCCAAGCTGATGGTTTTGTCTGCATATGTTAAGCCAAAGCCTGATAGGCCTGCGAACACTTGGCATGAGCCCTTTTGTATATGGATCTCAGAAATGAATGTCAGGAGGACAAAGTTGAAGGGCACCTAACATATTTGGGAGATACCCAAAGTAAATGAAAAATCATCATGGAAAGTGGGAGGCAAAAATACAGCCCTCTTCTGATGCAAGGGGGAAGGCACATCATTTCAAATGGATTTATGAAGGGAGTTGTCATCTGGATATTCCATGCTATGACACTGAGTGAGAAAAATTAAATGCATAGGTTATCAATAGAATCAGAAAAGAAAAAACATCCTAAAATTGTTTAATTTTGCTATTTACATATATATACACATAAAACATTCAAATATGTTCTGAACATAAATGTGGGAGCTGTTTAACTTTTTGGCAAAGTTTTCTCAAACTGTTTTAGTAGAATAATTCATTGACACTAAATCTAATCAATAAAGACAAGCACTATTTAAATAGGCAGAAAGAGGGAGAATTTCATAGAAGAGTCACAGCATCAAAGATACAGAAGTAGAAGTGGTTGGAGGGAAGGCAGCAGTTGTAAGACCCCTCTAGCCAGGTTTATGAAGAGTTGGCAGAATGGTATATAGCACTGAACAATGATAGGCATGGAACTGCTGGAAACATTGAAAATGGAAAATACTGAGAAACAAAGAACTATGTCAAACCTTAACCATGGAGTAAAATTACATCAGTGATACTTAGGAAAGTAGGCAGACAGCAATGTATTACAAAGAAAGTTTGAAGGAATAAAGACCAGTTAAGAGGTCTTCTTATTTCATTGAATCTTAAACATCTTGTATTGAAAGATGCACATGTGGGAGTTCCTGTCGTGGCTCAGTGGTTAACAAATCCGACTAGGAACCATGAGGTTGCGGGTTCGGTCCCTGCCCTTGCTCAGTGGGTTAACGATCCGGCGTTTTCCTGAGTTGTGGTGTAGGTCACAGACACAGCTCGGATCCCGCGTTGCTGTGGCTCTGGTGTAGGCCGGTGGCTACAGCTCCGATTAGACCCCTAACCTGGGATCCTCCATATGCCACGGGAGCGGCCCAAGAAATGGCAAAAAAGACAAAAAAAAAAAAAATGCACATGTGTATATGGATTGTTCAAGAATCAGAAGAAAATAAACTGGCATATAGTCTGTGATACATTTTTGGTTGTAAAAGACAATCTGTGGAGTTCCTGTTGTGGCCCAGCAGGTTAAGAAACTTACATAGTGCCCCTGAGGTTGCAGGTTTGATCCCTGACCTCGCTCAGTAGGTTAAGGATCTGGCATTGCTACAGGCTGTGGTGTAGGTCACAGATGTGGCTCAGAGACAGCATTGCTGTGGCATAGGTCTGCAGCTGTAGCTCTGATTTGGCCTCTAGCCTAGGAAATCCTATATGCCACAAGTATGGCCATAAGAAGAAAAAAATAAAAAAAGACAATCTGATTTCTGAAATAAGATGTATTCATCTACTAAATGACACATTTTTTTACATTTTAACTACTATTCAGTGATTGCTTTACCTTTTCAATTATTAGAAATTGTCCCACATGTTTTATTTACATTGTCATTCTCAAAGTGTCTCTATAAACTGTTAGTATTATTAGGTACTCTTATAGTCCCAAATTGAGAAAACTAAAGCTTAGAGAAGTTAAGCAATCTCCCCTTGGCTCTATAGCAGACAGAGAGGAAATGAGGATTTGTATTCAAATCATATCTTCCTTTAAAAAAGAAAACAGCTAGGATATGATAAGTGCATCGTCATTGAAGGGCACAAGAATTGTGAATATTAACATAATTTATACCATAGACATAAGGGAACTCTAAGAATGACTGAACCTAAGGAGTAAAGTAAAAATAGGAATTCATGCTGTTTCCAAATTTTCAAATACAGGGAACTAGAGCTTAAGCAGTTATTCTGGCAGTAACTGGCATGTTCCAAAGGGTAACTGTTGTCAGGGAAAATAATATTTGTTTAGCAAAGCCTGAGTTTCCAATAGTGTCAGGGAAACAAGTTTGTATTGCTGTTTAGTTTTGCACATAGGGGGCTAAAGCAAAGGTGAGAAGCTGGGGAGTGGAAGTAAAATGATGCTTGAAACTCTGAGAGGACAGCTCATGTGAATCTTTAAGGAGATGAGCAAAAGACACAGAACCAAATTAGGGTATAAACCACAGTGATGAATCAAGAGGAAAAGTGCCAACTATGAGAAAAAGAGACTAGCAGAAAAGAGCGGAAGAACAAGAGTAATAAAGAGGCTTAAAGATCAAGAGTCTAAAGAATTGGAGAGATTTAATAAAACATGCATTGAGAAAAGGTTATTGAATTTGGGTAGGCAGGTGGTGATATTAAGAGAATAATTTCCATAGCAGGGTGCTTTTGGGAGCCAGATATGCAGGGGATTAAAACATAAATGAGTAGAAGCCGTGGCACAGGTGTAGATCACATATTGCAGGAATTGGCAATAAAAGGCAGAAGGGAAATAGAGTGTGTACCATGGAACTCTGTGAAAAGGAGACTTTAAAATGTCAGCAAAGGAGGCGTGGGGAACGAGAATGAATCAAATGCAGAACATAATCTGAAACTATGCCACAGAGAAATGTTTGAGAGTTTTGCTAGAGAGTTCTTCCCTTCGCTGCTCAATGTTGTACTGAGTCACTGCTGTGAACAGCACTACCAAGACTGGGGTTCCAAGGACAATTAAAAGCCTAGCTCCTGACCTCAGGTGTTTAAAATCTAGAGGGAGAAAATGGAGATATTAGAAGGCAACTAAGCTCTAGCAAGTAATGTGCAGCAGGCAAAGGAAACACAAAAGAAAGGGCCTGCCTCAGACAAGGGATGGCAAGGCTGCCACGGAAGTGAGGTCCAAACTGAGTTTTAAAAGCTGTGTGTGTGGAGTGCAAGGGGACAATGAGAAAAAGGCAAAATTTAGGGGAAAGCTTAGCTTTTTTTAAGAAAGCTGTGTGCAGAGTGTGGTGTGAGTCCCCAGTGAGAGGAGAATTATGATGAGAGATGCAGCTGAGGAGGTTAGCAGGGGTCATGCTGAGATGGCTCACGTTTAGCTGACATTTAGCTACATGCTGTTTAATAAGCAGGTTGCCTACACACAGAGAAAGCATGTGTGGAAAATTTAAGCTGAGTAGGAATATACTCTTCATATGATGTAGAAAATCTCAGTAGATGTTCCATAAATGCTCATCTTCAATATTTTTATAAACTAAATGGTATATTCCTTATAAATACATTAATTTCTTATGACTGCTCTAACAAATGATCACAAACTTAGTGGCGCAAAGCAACACAAGCTTATTATCTTATAGTTCTGGAAGTCAGAGCATGAAATTGGTCTCCCTGGTCTTTCTTTCTGGAGACTCTAGAGGAGAATCCCTCTCCTGCCCTTTTGCAGCTTTTAGAGGCCACCTACATTCTCTTATTCACGGCCAGTAATGTTGAGTGAATCTTTCTCCTGCTACCATCTTTCAGGTGCTTGCTCTTCAGCCTCCCTTTACTACTTATAAGAATTCTCATGATTGAGCCCACCCAGGTAATCCATGATAATCTCCCCATCTCAAGGTCAAATTGATTAACCTGGTCAAGTCCATCTGCAACCTTAATTGCTCTTTGCATTTAACCTAAACTCTTCAGAGTTTCTGGGAATTAAACATGGGCATCTTTGGGTGGCCATTACTCTGCCTGCCACAACTAGATATAAGGTCTTACAAAAAGGGCCTAAAAAGGAACAGTGTGCAATGGGAAAATCCCAGTAATGAATTAACATGCATTCAATCAACATTTGCTAGGTGCAAAGAATTTTACTAAGCATTGTATCATATTTCAAAATATCAGAAGACATTGTATGCCCTAAAAGAGTTGAGGAAACAAAACATACCAAAGTGAAACTATAAACTAATACAGCAAGTGAAGATGGTGTAATACAGTATGAATTAACAAGTAGGGGGAACAATTAATTCAATTAGTTAATTTAAAAATAAAGGTAAGATAAATTCTACCCAAAACTGATTTTCTAAAGAAGGTGAGTTGGTGTTCTTGAAGAAATAAATAGGTATGGAATAATAAAGAATGGAGAAAAGCATTTCAGGTAGAGAGTTTTATTTTCATTTTTTTATGTGACCAAGTAACCCATTATTCTTGAATAAATATGTCATTATAGGGACATTTAATGTATATGCATATAGATAATCATATTTTGAAGATCCATACTTGAAGGCAGAATACCAAAATTCAAATTAGGGTGTAATTAATTGCTCTGTTAATTCAGAAGCATCATTATTTTCTTAGAAAAATCATGTTACCTGTCTCTCTTGATTAATGTCATGATCACAGTATGAATGTGCCTTGTAAACTTTAGAGTGCTATGCATGTTGGTTGTACAGTTAAAGTTATAGTAATTATTCAGGGCCTTAATTACCAGATTAATGAATTAAGATTCTAATTTTCGAAGAACATAACCATACTTTTGATTCTCAAACTGGGAGTGATACATGGAGTGTTAGAGATATTTGTTATAGAACTAAAGGGACTAAATAAAGGAGTACAATTTGAAGGCCACAATAGAAGTAGATGAAGAAAGGAGTATCTAGGTTTGTTGAGGAATCAAGAATTTCACAGATCAGCAATGAATGCATTACAATGAAGGGCATCGTAGGAATTGGTGATTTATTTTGTATGGAATAGGAAGATGAGAAAGAACAAAATATTTAGGACTGTGCATAGGAACAAAGAAAATGTATTTTTTGAAGTATGCATGAAAAAACAGCAAAGATATTCCATTGCAAATTTGGCCAGAATGATATTATGACTGAAAACACATATTTGGGCATTCTGACATACATAAGATGTTGTTTTTTGAACAACAGAAGGAAAAGAAAAATGAATGGGTAAATGGACAGATGAAAAGACGTAAGAAATGAATAATAGCTTTATTCTGGATTGTCACTCAACTTATAGTTACCGCCTGGAATACTGTGGGGAAAAGGGCTCTGTTCAGGCTTAGCAGTATTGTAATCTGATGTTCATGTCTGCCATTGAAGTGGTAGCATGTATAGTACATCAGGGACATTGATAAGGTTCAGAGATTCACTGAATATGGGCCTGTGTTCATAATACCAATTACTATAGGCACTAATTTTGTGCTTCCTTGTCTGTCTAAATTTTGATTACAAGTTCTGTAAGATCAAGACTGTCTTTTTGTCTCATATGACCACTGCTTTGCATAGCATCTGTCATATAGCAGGAGCTAAGCAAATGTATAAATGAATCAATTACAATGCTTTTCTGAATTTGTCTTAAAGGTTTTTTTGCAAGCAATCATTTCTTCCATGAATTGGCAGAGGCCATCTCTAATAAGTTTGGGTAGCACCAGTCATTGCACAATGCTTTGCAAATCCTTGGTTCTCAATAAGTGTTTTCTCAATTGAATTGAGAGCATATAATATTAGAAAAAGAAGTCACATAATAGATAGCCATACACTTTGTAAATTATCCCCAAATTACGCAATTGGCTTGATATTCCTTTACAGTGAAACATTTCAAAGGTTGAGTGCTGGAAAATCATACAGTATCATTAAAATGAGAAAATTAAATCTAGGACAGCAACTCCACCCAGGGAATGTCCTGGCATCTTGGTTGTTATGGGTGGTGGGAGGAAGGAAGGAACGAAGGAAGGAAAACTAAAACTCTTTTGGAACTCACTTTTTTCCCTTCCTACTTTATATCCAAGCTAAAAAGATTTTACTATTCCCATAGTATAAGAAATAAAATTCCTTTTATTAAACTCTATTTTTACGATTGTCTCATAAATTTTTGCTGACACTGAATTCACAGTATATATTTTGTACCTCCTCTGGGGCTTTGTTTAAGTCATATTGCAATATGGCCTGAAAATTAGGCAGCTATTCTGTTGGATAACCTGATGATTCTCTGCTTTGCTTCTAAAAAGTTAGAATAGCCAAAGCCTATCAGTGGGAGAACTTTACAAGAAATTCACTTAGTTTCCATATGTTACCACATTTTCTTTCTACTTATCAGTGAGAGGCACCTAATGAAAAAGATAGAATACCTGCCAGAGTCAACAAGACCCTTCCCCAAAGGAAATAAAAGAGAACCAAACGATTGCTTGAATAAATTTTTGGAAAAGCTAGTCTTATCATTTCCTTCCATAGGAAATAAACGGGAAAACAGCATTTCTAAGATGCAGTTCTGAATAATGAACTCCAGCAGCTATGCCAAATCCCCAGCAAATTGCATAGCTGGCAGGGAGGTGCAAAGGAGGGGCAGTGACAGAGCAGGAGAAAATCACCACCTTTAGCACCAACAGTTACTATTTCAGTAGCACCTTGCCTGGAATCAGAATAGATAACAGGTATGTCACTATTCCACAAATTTCATTATGAAGTAAACTGCCTACATTTTACTTCACCTGGGCCAGCTTGACAAACAACATCATAGTTTCTTCTCAAATCACAAAGTTTCAATAGCTCACCAGTCGAGCTCCTAGGTGTAGGAGGACTCAAAAGATTAAAATCCCTTGTTGCCGGTTCAGTGCCTTCCTTTACAATAAGCTGCTCCTCTCTGGCCTGCCTGCCTTTTACTGATTGTACAGCTCCAGTTCTATTATTGAAGAATGCCTTGAAGAAAATGACACTACTCTACAGTTTATAACTTTCTTGGCTCCCTTCAGTTTCCCAAGAGAATAGCCAAAGGACACAGACAACACAATAGGGAGCGTCTTGCTTGGATGCCATTTGACACTGGTAGATCTTGAAGATCAATTTTCTCCTGGCCATTTGTGATTTCAGAAGATTTAATGATTTTTTTTTTTTTTTTTTGGCTTTTTAGGGCTGCACCCACCACATATGGAGGTTTCGAGGCTAGGGGTCCAATTGGAGCTACAGCTGCTGGCCTATGCCACAGCCACAGCAACGTGGGATCCTTAACACACTGAGCAAGGCCAGGGATTGAACATGCAACCTCATTGTTCCTAGTCAGATTTGTTTCTGCTGCACCATGACGGGAACTCTGATTTCAGATGATTTAAAAGGAATTCATTTTTTTTTTTTTTCTAAGTCGATTCTAGGTTGTCTTAGTATCTTCAGAAAACTTTAACCTAGGAATTAAATAATGGTAATTAAGGTCTTGCAATAGAAGGAATTTTTGAGATCATAGTTGATTTATCTATAGCTTCTATTACTTAGAATTTAGTTTACAATATAGAAGCACATAAATTATTGACATTACATTATCAAAGGATTAACTTTCTCAGTTTTCATACTTCTACCATATATTTTTTTTGTATATAAACAGTTATCTTACTATCATTCTTAGAAGGTTCTCTGTTCAAGATGAAATTCTTTTCTATACATAGGCAAAGGCAACAAAGTATAAACACTTACTTTGAGCCTATAAATGTTATATCCTGAAAGTATTGCTAGCATCAATTATAAAATTACCTATGCAACCCCCTTTAAATCTAAAAGGTCTACTGCTCTGATATCCTTCATACAGCGTTACTGTTAGGCAACTTCCTTCCTTGGAAATAGGTACTACCTAGTATAACAGAAATAGTACATATACCTTAGTGCCACAAAAACTTAGGCTCCACTGCCCAATTTTTAGGACTCCTAATTAAAGTGCACAGAACACTTTAACACATTTAGACCCTTTACTCCTTGAAGTGTAGCCTATGCTCCAGTAGCAGAGGCTCTGGGGGATACTTAGAAATGCAGAATCTTTGGCTCCATCCCAGACCTATTGCATCCCTATTTGCATTTTAACAAGGCTTCCCAGATGAATGTTATTTAATAGAGTTTGAAATATACTGCTTTCTACATATTACATTGCATCATTTTCCCCCAGAAGGAAGGCAGTCACACTTCTTTCCCTCGTCCCTTTAAAAGATGGATGTTTTTGGAAAGATAAGATACTGCCCTCCAAGCAGGAAGGCTCACTGCTGGTTTGTAGTACTGCTTGGAATCAATAGGTTCCTTTGAACCCAGATCACCACCCGGTGGCTACTATTTACTATCATCTTCATTTCATCACTTCTAGTAGTGGTAATTTTTCCCAAAGCACCACTTTTATTTCCTTTTATTCCCTCTTTCGATTTTTTAGTCACTATCCCAGCCAAGCCCTTTACTAGTAAACATCAAGTCTCACTGCTGTGAAACAACCATCTAACATCAGCTAGTGACATTCTTTCTCTTTCTTCTGCATGCAGCCACCATTTGGGCTGGTGGAAACAAGCACTATTCTAGGCCCTGTGTGAGTTCCAGGAATTGATATTTCTAATCCTCTCACATGGTTCTTTTAGGCCATCGGCAGTTTCCTCATGACTTGTGCTTATCAGAATTCAACTGACTGCACCACAAGGAACCCACCCTCTCCATAGCGCAGAGGTTTTTTCATGCATATCTTGCCTTCTGTACTCTGTCTTGTGAACTCTAGGCTTTGTTCTTCTGGACCTCAGCTCCCTCCTCTCACTGCAGAGAGACTGCCAGGCTCCACATGGATTCCCCTTCATGACCTGTTTCTGGTTGAGAACCCCCCCCCCCCGACATCCTTGTTTACTTCTCCTCTTTCAAGGATCATTGGTTTTCCCTGCTTGACGTCCAGCATGCGCTTAAAAGTCACTGCTAATTGTTGTTGTTGTGTTGCTGTTTGCTGTTTAAAGCAGAAGGTATATCCAGTTAATGTTATTTTTTCCTGGCCTGAAGTAGAAATCTGTTTCGTTGTAATTTAAAAGTAACAAGCAGTACTAAAATTGGAGTATTAAAATTATTGGCATAGAGAAACCATTTGCATTGGTTCTTTAAAATTTTAGCTTTTATATTAAGTAAATCAAGAGCCATTGTAGAATTTTGAGTGTAAGAATGATTTGAAGCATGCATGCTTTAAAAGGAGGAAATGAAGGAATTAGACCCATTTCTCTCTGCAACCCGTGCATAGAATGTGCTCAGTAGATGCTTTTTGATAATGTAGTCTAATTAACTACTTGCCTTAGCACTTGGCGAGACTCTTACCCATTTATTTAATATAAACTTTTAAAGCATCTATTTGAGTTACTATTTGGTTCTTAAAATATATCAGACTCCATGCTAGATACATGATTCTTGCCATTCCAACTAACTCTTAAAAAATTAGGTAAGTATATTACGCTTATTTTGCGGAAGAGAAAAATGAGTCTTAAAAAATTGAAGCATTTCCCCTAAGTTCACATATTTGGTAAGAAAATTCAAAGTTGAGTTTGTCTGGCTCCAGTGTCTGTGCTCTGACATTTTGCATACTGTCTATGTTCAAGGTGCTGTATAATAAGTATCTTCAGAAAACACAAATTTCCTTCAACCTACTTCCTCTGAAATCTGCTTCTCCTCTGAAAACACTGTTTTCCATAAAGCCCTGAGGTGGGACAGATCTCTTGCTTGCTCCTTAATGTTATTATTTCCAGACCATTGCCATTCCTTTTCCACAAAACCCCAGGTTTGAAGTTTACTTGTTCTTATGGGCCACATCACCTGCCCTCTATCTTTTCTACTATCTCTCTAGGCCTGGGGTCACTTTCTGCTACTCCTAAAAGATTTTTAACAATTGGCTATCACGGGATTCAGGACACACTGGCCCCCAGTATGGCGCCTTACTGTATTTAATATTTTAAGCTGAAGGATTTTGAGAAATAGGTACAGGACGGACTTTGTGACCATCTCTACTGAAGCAGGTCCTAAGACTGACCTGTGAGAGGTGACCTCCCTCTCCTGGGAGGAATGCAGCATCCTCATCCCCAAAGAAGGAAGGACACAGAAGAGAATGTGAACCAGCAGCACTCTCAAATACCCCCATTTCACTACATTTAGCCCAGATCCTTGGTCTTATCATGTTTTCCCATGATTTCTACTTTTTATCAAACCTAGCATCATAATGTTCAGGTTTAACCATTTATGTAGGTCTTCACTTCCTTCTGTGCCATGTAAGACATATTAAAAAATTGGTATGCTTTTCTCTTGCTCATCTGCCTTAGGTACAAAAACACAGCTAAGAACCTAAGATGGGGAGAGGAAAGGTCATCTTTCCTCCTCTACAGTTCAGTGTAACTCTTACTCTTGATGTAAATTGTCAGTGATTTTGATATCTGTGAAAATATTTTAATTTTTAAATTTTCTTCCTGTAAAATGTATATGGTTTCCTGTCATTTCTATGCCCAAAATTCTACAATGGTACTTGATTTCATTTGTGTGTCATTGTAAAAACGTCAGCTATTATGTAGGATAACCATATACATTTTTATCTAAACACAAACACTTTTGAGAATAAAAGAAAGCAGTGTACAATTAAGCTGGAAAATAGGCAAAACTATAATTCTCCGGACAGAGTGTGACATATAGATAACTTACTAATAAGGTCCTACATGAGCTGGCTTCTACTATATCCTCCATCTTCTGAAGCTTGCCTCCTTAGTCTGCTGAACTGCACTGGCTTCTTTGCTCTTCCTCAAATAAAATGACAATTGAGACCTATACATTGGCTGGTTTTTTATGTGGAGAAAGATCCTCCCTCACTTTATCAGAATTTCTTAGCAGGAAGGCCTTCCCTAGCAACTCAATGCAAATAGCAACCTCCCCCTCAGCTCTGAGAATTGTTTGTATCCCTTACCCTAATTTCTTTTTTCATGTAGAATGTTAGGTAGACTTCTGTGAGATATATCTGGTCCCCCTTGGCTAGTCTTTCCATGTACCACAGTGTGGACATGCCAATCCCAAACCTTCATTCCATCCCTCCCCTGCCAATCTTTCCCCTTTGGTAACCATGAGTTTTTCGAAGTCTGTGAATTTGTTTCTGTTCTGCAAATAAGTTCTTTTATATCCTTTTTTTTAGATTCCACATATAAGTGATATCATATGAGGTTGGTCTTTCACTGTCTAACTTCACTTAGTATGATTTTTTTTCTGGGTCCATCCATGTTGCTACAAATAGCATTATTTCATCCTTTTTATGGCTGAGTAATATTCCATTGTGTGTATGTACCACATCTTTATCCATTTCTCTGTTTATGAACATTTAGGTTGCTTCCATATCTTGTCTATATTATACAGTGCTGCAATGAACACAGGGGTGCATATATCTTTTTGAATTATGGTTTTCTCCAAATAGATGCCCAGAAGTGGGGTTGCTGGATCATATGGTAGTTCTATTTTTAGTTTTTTGAGGAACCTCCATAATACTTTCATAGTAATTTTCCAAATTTATATCCCATCAACAGTGTAGGAGGGTTCCCTTTTCTCTGCACCCTCTCCAGCATTTATTGTTTGTAGATTTTTTGATGATGGCCATTCTGGCTGGTGTAACATTGTACCTCATAGTTTTTATATGCAGTTCTCTAATAATTAGTATGTCAAACATATTTTCATGTGTTTTTTTGGCCATATGTATGTCATCTTTGGAGAAATGTCTATATAGATCTCCTGCCCTTTTTTTAAATTATTTTTTAATTGGGCTGTATGAGTTGTTTGTATATTTTGGAGGTTTATCCCTTGTCAGTTGCTTCATTTGCAAATACTCTCTTCCCATTCCAGAGGTTATTTTTTTGTTCCGTGTATGCTTTCCTTTGCTGTGAAAAAACTTTTAGGGAGTTCCCATAATGGCTCAGTGGTTAATGAACCCAACTAGTAACCATGAGGTTGTGAGTTCAATCCCTGGCCTTGCTCAGTGGGTTGGGGATCTGGCATTGCTGTGAGCTGTGGTGTAGATTGCAGATGTGGCTTCAATCCCACGTTGCTGTGTTTGTGGCATAGGCCAGAGGCTACAGCTCGGATTTGACCCCTAGTCTGGGAACCTCCATATGCTGTGGGTGCAGTCCTAAAAAGACAAAAGACAAACAAACGAACAAAAATAAACAAACAAGAAAAACTTTAAGGTTTAATTAGACATCATTTGTTTATTTTTGTTTTTATTTTGATTATTCTAGGGGGTGGATCTGAAAAGATCTTGCTGCAGTTTATGTCAGATAATGTTCTGCCTATGTTTTCCTCTAAGAGTTTTATAGTATCAGATCTTATATTTAGGTCTTTAATCCATTTTGAGTTTATTTTTGTGTATGGGGTTAGAGAACATTCTAATTTCATTCTTTTACATGTAGCTATGCAGTTTTCCCAACACTACTTATTGAAGTGACGTTATTTTCTCCATTGTATATTCTTGCCTTCTTTCCTCCTTTGTCATACATTAGTTGACCATAAGTGAATGGATTTATTTCAGGGTTTTCAATGCTATCCACTGACCTATATGTCTGTTTGTGCCAGTACCATACAATTTTGACGACTGTAGCTTTGTAATATACTCTGAAGACATGGAGTTTGATTCCAGTTACATTCTTCTTCTTTTTTTTTTTTTTTTTAATTTTCCCACTGTACAGCAAGGGGTTCAGGTTATCCTTACATGTATACATTACAATTACATTTTTTCCCCCACCCTTTCTTCTGTTGCAACATGAGTATCTAGACAAAGTTCTCAATGCTATTCAGCAGGATCTCCTTGTAAATCTATTCTAAGTTGTGTCTGATAAGCCCAAGCTCCTGATCTCTCCCACTCCCTCCCCCTCCCATCAGGCAGCCACAAGTCTCTTCTCCAAGTCCATGATTTTCTTTTCTGAGGAGATGTTCATTTGTGCTGGATATTAGATTCCAGTTGTAAGTGACATCATATGGTATTTGCCTTTGTCTTTCTGGCTCATTTCACTCAGTATGAGATTCTCTAGTTCCATCCATGTTGCTGCAAATGGCATTATGTCATTCTTTTTCATGGCTGAGTAGTATTCCATTGTGTATATATACCACCTCTTCCGAATCCAATCCTCTGTCAATGGACATTTGGGTTGTTTCCATGTCCTGGCTATTGTGAAAAGTGCTGCAATGAACATGCGGGTGCATGTGTCTCTTTGAAGTAGAGTTTTGTCCGGATAGATGCCCAAGAGTGGGATTGCAGGGTCATATGGAAGTTCTATGTATAGATTTCTAAGGTATCTCCAAAACTGCTCTCCATAGTGGCTGTACCAGTTGACATTCCCACCAACAGTGCAGGAGGGTTCCCTTTTCTCCACAGCCCCTCTAGCACTTGTTATTTGTGGATTTATTAATGAGGGCCATTCTGACTGGTGTGAGGTGGTATCTCATGGTAGTTTTGATTTGCATTTCTCTTATAATCAGCGATGTTGAGCATTTTTTTCATGTGTTTGTTGGCCATCTGTATATCTTCCTTGGAGAAATGTCTATTCAGGTCTTTTGCCCATTTTTCCATTGATTGATTGGTTTTTTTTGCTGTTGGGTTGTATAAGTTGTTTATATATTCTAGAGATTAAGCCCTTGTCGGTTGCATCATTTGAAACTATTTTCTCCCATTCTGTAAGTTGTCTTTTTGTTTTCTTTTGGGTTTCCTTTGCTGTGCAAAAGCTTTTCAGTTTGATGAGGTCCCATGGGTTTATTTTTGCTCTAATTTCTATTGCTTTGGGAGACTTCCCTGAGAAAATATTCACGATGTGGATGTCAGAGAGTGTTTTGCCTGTGTTCTCTGCTAGGAGTTTGATGGTGTCCTGTCGTATATTTAAGTCTTTCAGCCATTTTGAGTGTATTTTTGTGCATGGTGTGAGGGTGTGTTCTAGTTTCATTGCTTTGCATGCAGCTGTCCAGGTTTCCCAGCAATGCTTGCTGAATAGACTTTCCTTTTCCCATTTTATGTTCTTGCCTCCCTTGTCAAAGATGAATTGACCGTAGGTGTCAGGGTTTATTTCCAGGTTCTCTATTCTGTTCCATTGGTCTGTCTGTCTGTTTTGATACCAGTACCACACTGTTTTGATGACTGTGGCTTTGTAATATTTCTTGAAGTCTGGGAGAGTTATGCCTCCTGCTTGATTTTTGTTTCTCAGGATTGCTTTGGCGATTCTGGGTCTTTTGTTGTTCCATATAAATGTCAGTTACATTCTTCTTTCTCAGGATTCCTTTGGCTATTCAGGGTCTTTTGTGTTTCCATGCAAATTTTAATTTTTTTTCTAATTCTGTGAAAAATTCCTTTGGCAATTTGAAAGAGCTGGCATTGACTCTGTAGATTGCCTTGAATAGTCATAATCATTTTGACAATATTGATTCTTCCAATCCAAGAGCATGGTATATTTCTCTGTTTGTGTCATCTTTGATTCTTTCATCAGCATCTTGCAGTTTTCAGAGTACAATTTTTTGTCTTTAGGTAGGTTTATTCTTAGATATTTTATTCTCTTTGATGCAATAGTAAATTGTTTCTCTAATTTTTCTTTCTGATATTTCATTTTTAGTATATAGAAATGCAGTATATTTCAGTGTATTAAATTTGTATCCTGCAACTTTATCAAATTCAGTGATGAGCTCTAACAGTTTGTGTTAGTGCTGATCATTCTCTTAGCTTTTGTATATCTATAACATTTTTGATTTCTCCAAATCTGAATGAGAGCCTTGCTGGATGAAATATTCTTGGTGGTAAGTTTTTCCTTTCCTCACTTTATGTATATGAGTGCCACTCCCTTCTTGTCTGAAGAATTTGTGCTAAAAAATCAGCTGATAAACTTATGGAGGTTCCCTTGCACGATATTTGTTTTTCCCAGCTGTGTTCATATTTTCTCTTTGTCTTTAATTTTGGTAATTTTGTTCAATATGTTTTTGGGGTATTCCCCCTTGGATTTATTTTATATGATTTTCATTGTGCTTCCTGGATTTGAATGAGTGATTCCTTTCCCATGAAAGGGAAGTCTTCAGTTATTATATCTTTAAATGTTTTCTCTGGCCCTTTCTTCCTCTCTTCTCTTTTGGCACCCCTATTATGCTAATGCAAGTGTGTTCAAAGCTGTTCCATAGTTCTCTTAGACTGTCTTCATTTCTTTTCATTCTTCTTTTTCTTCTTCTTTTTTCCTTAGGGCCACACTTGTGGCATAAGGAGGGTCCCAGACTAGGGGGTCAATCAGAGCTGTAACTGCTGCCCTATGTCACAGCCACAGCAATGCTGGATCCAAGCTGAGTCTGCTACCTACACCACAGCTTATGGCAATGCCAGATTCTTAACCCACTGAGTGAGGCCAGGGATTGAACCTATGTCCTCAAGAATGCTAGTTGGGTTCGCTAACTGCTGAGCCATGACAGGAACTCCTCTTTTCATTCTTTATTCTGTCCCATGTCAGTGATTTACACCAGTCTGTCTTCTACCTCACCTCTTTGTTCTTCTGCCTCATGTATTCTGTTATTAGTTCCTTCTAGTTAATTTTTTACTTCGGTTATTGCGTTGTTTATCTCTACTTGTTTAATCTTTAAATTTTCTCTTTCTTAAATATTTCTTGTAATTTATCAATCTTTGCTTCCAGATTTTTTTTCCCGAGATCTTGAATCATCTTTATTATCATTACTCCAAAGTGTTTTTCATGTAGGTTGCTTATCTCCACTTCACTTAGCTGTTTTTCTGGGGTTTTGTCTTGTTCCTTCATCTGGCTTATATTTCTCTGCCTTTTCATTTTCCTAGCTTTCTGTGTGGTCTCCTTTTTGCAGGCTATAGGATTGTGGCCCTTCTTGTGTCTGCCCTCTGTGGGTAAATTGATAGAAGGTCTTATGGCAGGCTTCCAGGTAGGAGAGACTGGTGCTTGCCCACTGGTAGGTGGAGCTTTGTCTCTGGGTGTGATTAGAGGCAGCTGTGTGCCTTGGAGGATGTTAGGCAGCCTGTTTGCTGATGGGTGGGACTGTGTTCCCATCCTGTTTGTTGTTTGGCTTTGGGCTTCTTAGCCCTGGTGTGTGGGGCTGGTTGGTTCCAAAATCAGCCTCCAGGGAGCTCACACTGATGCTTATTCCCTGGGACCTCTACCTCCAGTATCCTTCCCCCTGCTTTCCCAGGAGACCTGGAAGTCAGTCTGACCCAGTTTCTTATGAAGTCCCTGCTTTTCCCTGGGACCCAGTAAACATGAAATGCTGTATGTGCCCTCCCAAAAGTAGAGTCTCCATTTCCCCCAATCCTGTAGAGCTCCTGCACTCAAGCCCCACTCACCTTAGCCCTGCTCACCTTCAATGCTAAATATTTTGTGGGTTCCTCCTCCAAGTGCCAAACCCCTGGACTGGGGAAACCGACATGGAGTTTGGAACTCTCACTCCTATGGGAGACCCTCTGCAATACAGTTATTTTCCAATCCGTGATTGCCCACCTGGTGGGTACAGGATTACTTATATTGTGAAAGCTCCCTTCCTATAGTCTCAATGTGGCTTCTTCTTTGTCTTTGGGTGTAGGGTATCTTTTTTTTTTTTTTTCAGTATCTCCAAATCTATTTTGTTGATGTTTATTCAGCAGTTAGTTGTAGTATTGGTGTTTTTTGAGAGTAGGTGAGCTTGAAACCTTCTACACAACCATCTTATCAAAAAGCCCTGTACTAGATATATTGATGCAGTTTGATTGCTGTTATTTTCTGTTTTGTTTTTCTCATGTTGATTGGACAGATGTGAGTAGGAATTGTGGGTATGGGCATTGAGATGCTTGAGGAATCTCAGGCAAATATGTATCATATGAAAGCACTAAGACTTAGATAATTGTAGGAAAAAGTCTAAATATGCAAAAATGCATGCCTTTCCCCCAAAATCTTGTCCCTAGGGGCAGAGAGTGAGTGGTGGCTGGGCACAGGCACTGTGGTCCCTGTGGCCTCATCTCTGTCAGTAGTACAGAATGGATCTTAGTTGTCTTTTCTTTACTGAAACCACAGTGGTGGCACAGTGGTGTGAAGGCATGTTCTAGGGGTGGGCAGCTAGGGCCCAAACCACACTCTGGGGCAGGGCCACTTATCCTAACTTTTTTTTCCCTGAAATACCCATTACCTCAGAAAAAGAAATTGTCAACAAATTAAAAATTAAAACTGACTCAAGACATTCTGGGTCCCCTCTAGAGAACTGACATAATTTTAGCTCTATCTAGACTGATTCTTTGTTGTTGTTGTTGTTGTTTTGTTTGGTTGTTTTTTGAAAACACCATAATTAATCTCCATGGAACATTTTAATTGACCAGTTGTATCCTCTTGGGCATAGTCAGGTTCAAGGATGAGATAAAGAGGATGCTCAATTTCTTTAGATAGTAAAGTAAGGAGTATTGAATTTCTATATGCCAGTGAAAGTAGAGAGATGACTGAGAATAGCACAACAGTAGAAACTTTAAAAATATCTACTCCAGAGAGAAGAGTGGCCTAAGTGTTTGGAAAATAATATATAATACTAAATGTTAAGTTGGTTCTTTTTTGTGCTTTTGTTGTACAACTGCTTTAGCATTACTCCCCAAAGTGCTGTATATCCTTTCAAAGAAAAACAATATTGCAGGAACAAATGAAAAAGGTAGGGTTCCATATGGGTAATAAAACAGGCAAGGAGAGAAGAAATGGGCCATTTCATCTGTCAGGAAAAATTGTGACTTTGAAATGGGCCAAAAAGGACTAGCATAGGTCCTGTCTGGTTACTCCAGAATAGGGTGATCCCTACCTTTTATGCTTTTTGAGCTATTTTACAACTCTACAAGTTGTAGAAAACAGATAATAATGTGAATGATTCCTATTTATGGAAATGTAATTTTGTTGCGACCAGTTCTGCAACTGATTATTCCCTGAGGCCAGACCCATTCTTGCATATATTTTAAGTTTATTTTAGCATTTCTCGACTACATACAAATGTTTTAAATTCTCATTTGAATAGGTAATATCATCATATTAGTTCTTTCATTAATTGAGTTAAATGAAATATTTGATGTGCTCATTTTTCTATTTCTAAATTGAGCCACAATCTTAGCTTAAAAAAAAAAAAAAGAGTTTCTTTGATAGAGTCAAGAATCTTGGAAAGCAGACTACTTTGGGAAACATTGGAGTTCATCTAGATTAAGAGAATATGTAAATAAATAATCCCTGTTCCCCCCCCCATAATTTATCAGAAAGTTAGCCTTTGAAAATATAAAAGGAAAACATGAGGTTGTTAGGGTTTTGTGAATGAAAAATAGGTATTTCTAAAGCAGTCTATATTGCATGGTAGATGTTTAAAAAAGCCTTAACCAGTTTCACACCACTGCAGTTTTATCCTGTAACTTTTTTTCACTTATCAAATATTTTGCATGTTTTATTATTCCTGTTTTAGTAGTTTTCACAGTGGAAAGTTTTAAATCCACTAGCTGTTTCTCGATAACCTAGACCAAGGTCAGCAAACTTTTTTCTATAAAGGGATAGATAGTAAATATTTTATGCTTTGCAGGGCATATGTTCTCTGTCACAACTATTCGGCTCTGCTGCTGTAACACAAAACAGTCATAGAAAATACAAAAAATGAATTCAATAAAATTTCATGCACAAAAGCAGGATTTGGCCAATGGGCCATAGTTTACCAACTATTGAGCTAAAGTATGATTTCCTCACTCAAAGTGCTTCTTATGAAACTATTAAAATAATAATTATTTAGGACTTTTAGCATTGTAAATTATTTAATACAGTTAAGAATAAGAAGAGGAATACAGATTTTTATCATTCTATTAAAAATATCCATAGATACAAAAGATTATTAAAAAGTCTACCTGACGGCTAATAAATATAAAAAAAGTTGCTCTAATTCAACAATGTTGCCAGGAGCATGGAAAGGTGAGTAAAAAAAAAGACATAGCAAGAGCTCGACTGCTTAAAACAAAAAGAAATTTGGTTAAAATTACAGTGGAAGTGACTCTTGTAGAGAAGGAGATAAAAATAATAATAAATTTGGAGTTCCCATAGTGGCGCAGCGGAAACGAATCCAAGTAGGAACCATGAGATTGCAGGTTCAGTCCCTGGCCTCACTCAGTGGGTTAAGGACCTGGTGTTGCACTGAGCTGTGGTGTAGGTTGCAGATGGGGTTTGGATCTGATGTTGCTATGGCTCTGGTGTAGGCCGGCAGCAATGGCTCCAGTTGGACGCCTAGCCTGGGAACCTCCATATGCCGCTGGTGCAGCCCTAAAAAGAACAACAGACAAATAATAATAATAATAAATTTGGAGGCTCTAAAATTGACATGTTGAAATTTAGTCTATTTCTCATCAGGCACCAAAACTTGAGGAATTTGAATCAAGGGATAGTGCTAATCTGTTAAATCAGAAAAATAGAGCAAAGACAGAAGTCATGCCAGAATAGGCAGAATCCATGCTCATCCCACCCCAAGCCTCAAAAATTCAATTTGAAGATTTAAAAAAAAAATCCCCTAGGAATTATGTCTGGTAAGATAATAGAAATATAAACCCTTAGTCTGCTCCAAGAGGACAAAGCAGAAGTCTCTGGCCACTGAGGACAAGTAAAGGCCTAGCATTGGCAGTAAAGAGAGTATTTGGTGGCCCATGAAGGCATGTGGTCTTATGAGGATTTACAATGACAATTTTCAAAGGTGATTGTTTTCAATGCTGTTATAGCCCTCTGAGAAGTCAAATGGACCCATATCCAAAATTTGCTTCATGTTGACACTAATGTCACACACTTGAAAATAATATGAAAAAGTTTATTATGTACATAACTGAGGCTTCTAAGGAGTATAGGTCAGTCTCTCAGGCAAGTCTGAAATGGCTTGAGAAAGCAAAGAAAGAGGATTGGCCTGGATTTTTATCATCTTTATGGAATAGGGCTGGAGTGAGGGTTCACCTGTGAGAAGAGGCTTGCATGGTTTAAATCTCTCACCTGTGCCAAAGGAGGATAACTCAGGTCTCCTTTTCAGCTTGATCAGATAGGGGCACCAGGAGAAGAGGGAGGGGTGAGACTTAAGGCTGTCAACAGTCAAATATCCAAAAAAGAAGTCAGACCCTTCACCACACATAACAATACAGTCCATACAATTATCATCATTCAGATTATTCATATGTTAAAATTGAAAACACATATAAAAAAGAATAGACAATATACATCATTCTATCCCATGAAGGTATTCATAGCTAACAGTTTAGCAGGTGGTTCTCAAACTTGGCTGCACATTGGAATCATCTCAAAAAACATTAAAATACTATTGATATTTTGCCTCCCCTCCCCCCCAGAAAATCTGATTGAATTGATTTGAATTAAGTCTTGGCAATTGGATTTTATAATCTGTAACTTGCAGCAAAAGTTAAGCATCACTATTGTAGAAGGTGTGTGGGTGTATTTGTAATAAACATGGGATCAGACTAATCATACCGTTTATGAGACTTTTTCATTGAACATACCATAATGGAGCATCTCTCCATGTACATAAATATAAGACCTGCAATATCATTATAATGCCTACCTATTACTTTACTGAATGAATATATTGCAATTTCTATCCCAACAGGCCAGTGCTGTAGGATATTTACATTATATCCAATTTATTATACTTATAAAAATACTTATGAACATCTTTTACATATACATCCTTGTTCATTTTTGTAATTCCTGGTGAAGTTTTTCTAGAAATATAATCATTGGCTTAAAGAGTGTGTGTATATATATACTTAAGGCTATTATTTGTTCTATTATCCCCTAGAAATGAAGTTGTACATTTCCCTCTAACTCCACCACTCTGGGTGTTATCTATCCTTAAATTTTTGCCTGAAAATTCATCTAAACTTTCATCTTTTTGCATTATGTTTTTGGTATCATGCTTAAAGTGGTATTTTTTTCTAAGTAATTGTTGTAAATAGTGTCCCATATTTTTAAAGGTATCAATTATTTTTTTAAATTTTTTGTATTTAATGTAATCCATTTGAAATGTATTTTGGAGCAGATATAATTTTTAAAAACTCTGACTTTATTTCTTTCCTCCTTAAGAGCAAATTGGTTTTCCCAAATCAGTTATTCAATCATCCTCAATTTGCTGAACTCAGAAAACTCATTTCTAAAGTGAGGAAATATAATGATACTTACCTCACATGGTTTCAGAGTGGACTGAGTGAGTTAATATATATTAAGCACATAGGATATGATACAGCATGTAATAATAAATACACAGCATGGGATCACTATTTTCATGATCATCATCATGACCACATTTATTATTTAGTTTGCGTCTATTTCTTGACATTTGAGTTTTGCAGCTTTGGATAATGTGTTTAACTTTACCCCAGTATTTCATGTTTCATTGGGTGTAGCTTTGACATGTATATCTTTAATAACTGAAAGTGCTCAGCTTTATCAAGATTTTTTTCTACTGGAGAAAATTAAAATCATATTGACAAATTCAAAAGAGAAACTTCAACCTGTTTTTTATTGATATTGGGTTAAATGGGTCAATTAGAGCAAAATTTATGTTTTTACAATTATTTTTTCTACCTGGCAGAATGGTATGCTTTTAACTATTGTCAGGTCACCTTCTATGTACTTTCATAAATTCATGTAGTTTTCTTCAGAGAGGTTTTACATATTCTTATTAAGTTTATTGCTAGGAATTTGATACTTTCATTATGCTGTTAAAGGTTATTTTTTCTGTTATATTTTCTGTTTATACCTAGTATACATGGATGGTAGCTTTCTATATTTATTTGTAACTGACTGAGTTCTTCACTGAATTCCATGGGTAGTTATAATTCAAGGACATTATCATTTGAGTCTTGTTTTTGTATTAAGAATGATCTCTGTAGCAACTAAATCTTCATTCCAAATTAGGATGGGGTTGAGAGGAAGGCTGGGGAGCGGGTGATTACTCTTCTCAGTTTCACCTTTAACATTAAAAAGTGTGCTGTTCTTTTTATTTGAGGAGTATGTACTTCTTTTACAGAGCCAGATATTCACAGTGACTAATTAGCCACCACCATCCTTTTACCCCAGCAGTTATAGTAAGTGTATCCCTAAACTTTATTTTTACCAATATACATATCTGAAGTAAGGCAGCTCTTCTCCAAAGTATGCTCCAGTGGACCCCTAGCCTGTTTTTGTTTAGATGTCCAAGCTTTTTAAAAATGATCTGTGATAACAAAATTAGCTTTTATAATAGTTCTGTTTGCTTTGTCACCATGTTGCATTTGCAAGGATAGTGAAATATTCATAGTAAAATGGCTACTAAGTGTGAATCACAGCAGTGGTGTGAAGCTGCTTGCAATCATGATATTCTTCACGCAGTTGCAAATAAAACAAAACAAGTTTCAATTACGAATGCCTTGACGAAGCAATAAAAACTACTAATGTTATTCAATCTCAACCCTTACACATACATCTTTGTAATGTCCCGCGTGACAGTGAGAAATACACATAAAGCATGCTGCAAAGTAATGTGTTGGTTGACTCAAGGAAAAGCACTTGTATGATTGTCTGAATGAGGTGAAATTAGCCACTTTTTTCATAAACTGCCATTTTTATTTAACAGAGTGACTCCCAAGCTGCTGCTTATGCAGACTTTGGTATTAGACAGACATTTTCTTAAAAATAAATTTAGTGAGCCTGTCACTTCAAAGAAAATAACTGACAATATCTGTTACCAATGATTCAAAATCTGAACTTTGAATTGAAAATTAAAATTTTGGAAAGCTTTATCCCCACCATGAGCTTGATAATTCCCCAATATTTAAAAGCTTTCTGATGAGATTGATGATAACAAATGTGTTTTTTTAATAATTACTGTATAAATAAATCTATCAACATTTGGAATATCTACATAACATAAGGAATCGATTTTCCAAACTACAAAATTGTATATGGGCAAACGATCCATTCAAAATTCATGAGTTGGGAGTTCCCATCATGGCTTGGCAGAAACAAATCTGACCAGGATCCATGAGGATGCAGGTTCAATCCCTGGCCTCGATCAGTGGGTTAAGTATCCAGTGTTGCCGTGAACTGTGGTGTAGGTCACAGACACAGCTAGAATCTGTTGCTGTGGCGTAGGCCAGTGGCTACAGCTCCAATTTGACCCCTAGCCCAGGAATCTCAATATGCAGTGGGTGCGGCCCTAAAAATACAAAAAAAAAAAGAAAAAAAAAAAAAAAAAAGCATGAGCAATGAGTGGATTTTATTGTAACAGAGGGCAAAAAAAAAAAAAAATCACTGGTTTAAGACTCTACAATGCAGCTACTCGTTAAGATACTATTGTTTGTCAAAAAAGAATATTCACAATTACCTGAAAAGTCTATTAAAATACTCCTCCTTTTCCCAGCTACGTAACTGTGTAAGGCTGAATTTCCTACATACATTTCAACCAAAAGAACACATAAACAGGTTGAAAGCAGATTTGGGAATCCAGATTTTCTCCTTTAAGCCAGCCATTAAAGAAATTTGACCAAAAAAAAAAAAAAAAAAGTCAAACAATGCCACCTTTCTCACCAATTTTTTTTTAAAGGAAAAACACAATATTTTCATAGTATATGCTGTTTATATTATAGTGGATTTATTATTATCTTAAAGTTAATGAATAAATAATGTCTTCTTAATCTTCTAATACCCTAAACATTGATAGCTATAACCCACATAGGCACAAGTTTTTGGGATTTGGGACAGTCAATAGTTTTTAAGAGTGTAAATTCTCTTGAGACTAAAAAAATAGAGAACCATTGCTCTAGGTGGGAAAACAAAAGCATTATACAGCATCATGGTAAAACTTGCCTCAAATATAATAGCAGCCTTTGATTGAACTTTTTCTGACTATAAGATTACCACTGCCCACTGAGAAACTCAGATCTCACTAATTTTAAGACTGTCTTAGAGTATCTGAGTTGTGTTTCTTGATGGATTTCTGATTCATCCTTCCTTTGGGAATGTTCTGCTCCTGGTTAGGACAAGAGGAGACTGCATTTGTCTTGGGTACAGTGTTATGACTGTGGCTGGAGAGAAGCTAAGAAATATGTGCCATGGGGAACCTTAAGTTCTAGTTGGATTTTAAATACTTATAACCATGGGTGACCTTCATAAGAACACACTAGTTAAAACGAAGTTTGAGATATTTAGAAAATTAAATGCCAAATGTAATTATGGCTTTATCTATTTCTTTCAGTTCTATCATTTATTTGTTTATTATTTTACTTTATATATTTTGAAGCTCTGTTCTGTGCATAAACTTTTAGGACTGTTATGTCTTCCTGATGAGTTCACTCCCTTTTTTTTTTTTTTTTTTTTTTTATTATATAACATCCATCTCTGTTCTGGTAATATTCCTTGTTGTGAAGTCTGCTTTTTCTAATATTATAGCCACTCCAGCTTTCTTTTTGTTATATTTGCCTGAGGTTTTTGTTTTTTTTTTTAACATTCTTTAATTCAATTTAAAGTAGGTTATTTGTAGATAGTATCTGGTGGGGTCTTTGTCTTTTATTTGGTGTATTCAAAGCATTGGTATTTAATGTAGATATTAATATGCCCATCTTGCTAGCTATGTTGTGTCTGTTTCATCTGTTGTTCACCCTCCTTTCTGCCTTATTTTGGATTGATGAGTTTTATGATTTTATTTTTTCATTATTGTTATTCATAAATTTCATGAAAAAGTTTTTTGCCTTAGAGTTTACAAAATATATATTTAAAAATTAAGAGTATACTGAAACAAATTAGCTGGTAACTTGTTACACAGAAAGAGGAAATTGACACTTTATAATGACCTTAGCATATTCCCAATACTTCCCTCCCATTCTTTGTAATATTGTTGTCATATATTTTACTTCACAATAATAAATTGCTTTCCCTTTTGTTTTAGATAGATCTATAGAAATTACATTTTTAAAAGTTTTATATTTTCCTTAATTTATGCCACCTTCATTTCTTTGAGTTGATCTATTATCCTCCAACAGTGTACTTTGGGTCCCCAAATCTGTGTTAGTTTTCTATTCCTGTGTAATAGATTACTACAAACCTAGTGACTTAAAATGACACCCATTCTTGGAACTAAAAAGAGGTGATGGTTGCATAGCATTATAAATAGACTACATACCACTAAACTGTGCACTTTAAAATGGTTAATTTTATGTTACGTTAATGTTTCTTAAAAATATTGAAACCAAGGATTTTCATTTCCTTAAGTGGCTGATTAGAGCCTATTTAATGAGGGTGATAAAAATGGAGGTGAAAACTAAACACAATGTACACATCATCTCATAGCTCCTTTGTTTGGAAGTCTAGATACAGTGTCTGTTCAGGGTCATTAGGCTGAAATCAAGTTTTTAGCTAGGGCTGCAATTTCATCTAAGGCTCTGGTTTCCCTCCGTGCTCATTCAGATTGTTGCCAGAACATATTTTATCATGATTGTAGCACTGTTTCTCATTTTCTCTCTGTCATTTAACTGGGGCCAATGAGCCTGGAAGCATGTACCTTTCCCTGCAGACTCTGGCAGTTTGATCCTTCAAAGTCAACAAGAAAATCCCTCTGACTTCTGGGTGTTGAGAGACAATCTTATGATTCTATGAACCACCCCTCATTATCCATAATGCACCAAAAGCTTCTCGTTCATCTAGTGCTTGCTGCTTGTATTTGGGATGACATGGGTTTGGTAGGGTTTTCTCCACATCTGTTCCATCTATAGCTTTAAATCTTCCCCTTCAACTATCCCTCAGATAGGGTCTTTCTCCATGCTCCTGACCTTCCTCCAGGAGTGGACTTAAATATCTCATAACTCAGGTTATTAACTGGCTGGTGGAGGAGAGGGGAGTTGTTCCTAGTTGCTCTGAGTCAACCTCTATCTTAGGCAGGCACCATGTCCCTGATTTTGGTTGTGGACACTTTTCAATACTCTTGTCCATATCTACCTGTCATAGGGGGGCAGCTAATTATCCGGGCCCAAGTTGTATTCCTGCCGCTTCCCCAAGGATAGAGAGGATGATTTCCAGTTCTTTTCCCCCAGCTGGAGTGGGTTTTCACCCTTGCTTTAAAGGTGATACGATTTGCTGCCTTACTCTTGCTGGTTTAAAGCTTTTGTCTCATAGAGGGGAGAAAGTCTAGAAGATGGTGTATCACTTTCCCAGGAATGCAACTGAAAGAAGTTTTTCTTGAATCTCTTGCCCCCACTTTTTTCATAAGCTCATAGTGAGGTCTTAGGGGAAGAACCTTTGAATTTTTGAAAATTCCCATTTTTGTGTGTGGCTGCTAACTACTTGTATATTCTCACACTCACCCATGCTCAACATTTAGCAATTTATTAAAAGACTTGGCTAGGTTCTTACTGGCCTCCAAGGTGCCCTGTGTCAATTCCAGGTAAACAGATTCTAATGTCCTCTGTCTCCTTGGAGATGTCTGTCTTTACTTATAATATTGACTCGGTTGCCCTGAAGCCACAGCTTTCTGATACATTTAAGAAAAGTTGTGATTTGTGGATTATCTGATGCTGTATTGTTGTCTGGGTGGAAACAATCCTCTTTTCAGCTTTTTACATCCTAGGAAAGCTCTGTCAATTTTTTGATGTTACTGTTGTTAGTATCCCTTAAAAGTAATTCCCATGAAGAGAGTGAGTATACTCGTATATTCACCAAAACTGACCCTTAGTTGGTAAACATTATATATTTGTTAAAGGAAGTAATAAAGATATGAACAAATGAGTAGGTAAATGAATGAGTTGTATAGACTAGATTTAGCAGGAAGTTAGTAGAAAAGCATAGCAAATAAGGAAACTTGTAACAATTCAGTAGTGAGGTCAGATGTAAAGCCATGCCATTTTTAGAAATTCTCTGTGAAAACAAAAAGAGGAAATAGTTTATAGAAAATGGAGTTTGTAGGATCAGGAGAGAGGTCAGGCACTTGCCTATCAAACTCCCTGGCATAGAGAATGAACCATCCTTTGGGGGCTCATTACCTTCTGAGGAAGGAGAAGGAGAAAACTGGTACTGTAGGAACCATGAAGGAGGGTAGTAAGTGACTTGATATTATATATTGAATACTCATGGATTTGACCCTTCATAGAAAAGCAGTGTGATGGTTGCTGTGGTGAGATAACTAGATCTCTTTAAGAGCAGAGCCAAGGCTCTCAGTCTGTAGCTGCTGGCATAGTTGACTGCTGACATCTCATAATTGTGTTCCTCTGCCAAAGGAAGCACTTGCTCAAGGTTTTTCTTCCTGTGGATCCTCTCTCAACAGCTGCGCCAGGCTTCCATACCTTCTTGCTGCAGAGCTTTCTCTGAGATTGTTTCAGGCCTCTGTTGCAGCTGTATCACAGCTTAACTCTGACTAAATCTCCTCCCTCACTCTCACAGATGTTGTTCTTCAGCAAATCCCTAATATACTTCCCACATACATATCATTAAAGCAGTTCCCTGGGGAAGCAAGTCTGCAATATGAAACAATTATTTCTTTCTTTGGGTTTGTTTGTTTTGGCCTTACCTGAGGCATGTGGAAGTTCCTGGGCCTGGTGGGATCAAATCTGAGCCACAGCTGTGACCTATACCACAGTTGCAGCAATGCTGGATCCACTGCACCAGGATAGGGCTGGAACCCACACCTCAGTAGCTACCCAAGCTGGCCGGGCCATTGAACCTGTACCTCAGCATTGATCTGAGCCACCACAAAGACAATGCTGGATTTTTAACCACCTGGTGCACAGTGGAAAATCTAAGAAACAATTATTTTCAAATCTTGCTAACATTTCATTTAGAGTTGTTGATATATTGATGATCTATTTAACTGCCCCTTTGTCCCAGAAGAAAGCATGATGTGATAGGCCAAGTCATGATCCCCCAACAGAATCCACATTCCAATTGCCAGAACCTATGAATACATAACTTTATGTAGTAAAAAGGATGTTGCAGATGTAGCTAAAAAGGGATTTTGAGGTGGACAGAGTATTAGATTAGATTAGATCGTCCAGGTGGGTGGAGGAATATAATCAGAAGCCTCCTTTTCAGAGGGAGGCAAGAGGATTAGAATCAGAAGATGATGACAGAAGCAAAGAAACAGATTTGAAGATGCTCCACTGCTGCTTTGAAGATGGAGAAAGAGGCCACAAAGCAAGGAATGTGGGCAGGTTCTAGAATCTGGAAAAGGAAACATTTTCCCCCTAGGGCCCTGAGAAGGAATACAGCCCTGCAGATACTTATCAGATTTTGACTGCAAGACAAGTGAGCTAAAAATTCGTCATTTTTAAGCTACTCAGTGTGTGGCAATTTGTTATAATGTTGATGGAAAACTAATACACATTGCATTCCTTGGGAACAGAAGGGATTTAATCTAAATTAGCTCAAAGTATGACCATATGTCTACAGAGAGGGAAACCGGGAAATAAAACTATTAATGTCATTCCTATTTTTATCAATATGTAAAACATATTTATAGTATTTTCATAATTTATAAAATGAATTTATAAGTGAACTTTCAAAAGTGTTACCATTTATACCTGCTCTAACAACTGCTCCTTACAAGTGGTGGGCAACTGAATTTTTTTTTTTTTAATTTTTTTATTTTCCCACTGTACAGCAAGGGGGTCAGGTTATCCTTACATGTATACATTACAATTACATTTTTTTTCCTCCACCCTTTGTTCTGTTGCAACATGAGTATCTAGACAAAGTTCTCAATGCTATTCAGCAGGATCTCCTTGTAAATCTATTCTAAGTTGTGTCTGATAAGCCCAAGCTCCTGATCTCTCCCACTCCCTCCCCCTCCCATCAGGCAGCCACAAGTCTCTTCTCCAAGTCCATGATTTTCTTTTCTGAGGAGATGTTCATTTGTGCTGGATATTAGATTCCAGTTGTAGGTGACATCATATGGTATTTGCCTTTGTCTTTCTGGCTCATTTCACTCAGTATGAGATTCTCTAGTTCCATCCATGTTGCTGCAAATGGCATTATGTCATTCTTTTTCATGGCTGAGTAGTATTCCATTGTGTATATATACCACCTCTTCCGAATCCAATCCTCTGTCAATGGACATTTGGGTTGTTTCCATGTCCTGGCTATTGTGAAAAGTGCTGCAATGAACATGCGGGTGCATGTGTCTCTTTGAAGTAGAGTTTTGTCCGGATAGATGCCCAAGAGTGGGATTGCAGGAAGTTCTATGTATAGATTTCTAAGGTATCTCCAAAACTGCTCTCCATAGTGGCTGTACCAGTTGACATTCCCACCAGCAGTGCAGGAGGGTTCCCTTTTCTCCACAGCCCCTCCAGCACTTGTTATTTGTGGATTTATTAATGAGGGCCATTCTGACTGGTGTGAGGTGGTATCTCATGGTAGTTTTGATTTGCATTTCTCTTATAATCAGCGATGTTGAGCATTTTTTTCATGTGTTTGTTGGCCATCTGTATATCTTCCTTGGAGAAATGTCTATTCAGGTCTTTTGCCCATTTTTCCATTGATTGATTGGTTTTTTTGCTGTTGAGTTGTATAAGTTGCTTGTATATTCTAGAGATTAAGCCCTTGTCAGTTGCATCATTTGAAACTATTTTCTCCCATTCTGTAAGTTGTCTTTTTGTTTTCTTTTGGGTTTCCTTTGCTGTGCAAAAGCTTTTCAGTTTGATGAGGTCCCATGGGTTTATTTTTGCTCTAATTTCTATTGCTTTGGGAGACTTCCCTGAGAAAATATTCACGATGTGGATGTCAGAGAGTGTTTTGCCTGTGTTCTCTGCTAGGAGTTTGATGGTGTCCTGTCGTATATTTAAGTCTTTCAGCCATTTTGAGTGTATTTTTGTGCATGGTGTGAGGGTGTGTTCTAGTTTCATTGCTTTGCATGCAGCTGTCCAGGTTTCCCAGCAATGCTTGCTGAATAGACTTTCCTTTTCCCATTTTATGTTCTTGCCTCCCTTGTCAAAGATGAATTGACCGTAGGTGTCAGGGTTTATTTCCAGGTTCTCTATTCTGTTCCATTGGTCTGTCTGTCTGTTTTGATACCAGTACCACACTGTTTTGATGACTGTGGCTTTGTAATATTTCTTGAAGTCTGGGAGAGTTATGCCTCCTGCTTGATTTTTGTTTCTCAGGATTGCTTTGGCGATTCTGGGTCTTTTGTGGTTCCATATAAATGTTTGGATTGTTTGTTCTAGTTCTGTGGAAAATGTCATGGGTAATTGGATAGGGATTGCATTGAATCTGTAGATTGCTTTGGGTAGTATGGCCATTTTTACAATATTGATTTTCCCAATCCAGGAACATGGAATATCTTTCCATTTCTTTACATCTTCTTTGATTTCTTTTTTTTTTTCAGTTGCATTTCTGTATGCCAGCAATTCTTTGATTTCTTTGATTAAAGTTTTATAGTTCTCAGCATATAGGTCCTTTACCTCCATGGTCAGGTGTATTCCGAGGTATTTTATTTTGTGAGGTACAATTTTAAAAGGTATCGTATTTTTGTATTCCTTTTGTAATATTTCATTGCTGGTATACAGAAATGCAACTGACTTCTGAATGTTAATCTTATAGCCTGCTACTTTGCTGAATTTATTAATCAGTTCAAGGAGTTTTGGGGTTGAGTCCTTAGGGTTTTCTAGGTATAGTATCATATCATCTGCATACAATGACAGTTTGATCTCTTCTCTTCCTATATGGATGCCTTTTATTTCTTTTGTTTGTCTAATTGCTGTGGCTAAGACTTCCAAAACTATGTTGAAGAGCAGTGGTGCGAGTGGGCATCCCTGTCTTGTTCCAGATTTGAGTGAGAAGGCTTTCAGTTTTTCCCCATTGCGGATTATATTTGCTGTGGGCTTATCATAAATGGCTTTGATTATGTTCAGGAATGCTCCCTCTATACCCACTTTGGTGAGGGTCTTGATCATGAATGGATGTTGGACTTTGTCAAATGCTTTTTCTGCATCTATTGAGATGATCATATGATTTTTGACCTTTTTTTTTGTTAATGTGGTGTATGACGTTGATTGATTTGCATATGTTGAACCATCCTTGTGAACCTGGGATGAACCCAACCTGGTCATGGTGTATAATTTTTTTGGTATGTTATTGGATTCGGTTGGCTAAGATTTTGTTGAGAATTTTTGCATCTATATTCATCAATGATATTGGGCGATAGTTTTCTTTTTTGGTGGTATCTCTGCCTGGTTTTGGAATGAGGGTGATGGTGGCATCATAGGATGTCTTTGGGAGTATTCCTTCTTCTTCAACCTTTTGAAAGAGTTTAAGGAGGATGGGCACCAATTCCTCTTTATATGTTTGATAGAATTCACCTGTGAAGCCATCTGGTCCTGGACTTTTATTTGTAGGAAGTGATTTTATGACCTCTTCAATTTCATTTCTAGTGATTGGTCTGTTCAGTTGGTCTATCTCTAGTTGATTCAGTTTTGGCAGGCTATAAGATTCTAGAAAATTGTCCATTTCTTCCAGATTGTCAAACTTGTTGCCATACAGTTGTTCATAGTATTCTCTTATGGTTTTTTGTATTTCTGCTGTATCCGTTGTGATTTCTCCTTTTTCATTTCTAATTTTGGTGATTTGGGTTCTTTCTCTCCTCTTTTTAGTGAGTCTGGCCAGGGGTTTGTCAATTTTGTTCACCTTTTCAAAGAACCAGCTCTTGGTTTCATTAATTTTCTCTATTGTTTTTTGAGTCTCTATTTTATTGATTTCTTCTTTGATCTTTATCATTTCCTTCCTTCTGCTGACTTTAGGACTTTTTTGTTCTTCTTTTTCTAATTCATTTAGGTGGAGGGTTAAGTTGTCAATTTGGGATCTTTCTTCTTTTTTGAGAAAGGCCTGGATTGCTATAAATTTCCCTCTGAGCACTGCTTTCACAGCACCCCATAGATTTTGAGAGGTTGTGTCTTCATTATCATTTGTTTCAAGGTAGTTTTTAATTTCCTTCTTGATTTCCTCATTGACCCATTGGTTTTTTAGTAGCATGTTGTTTAGTCTCCATGTAGTAGGTTTTTTCTCTTTCCTTTTCCCATGGTTGATTTCTAGTTTCATGGCATTGTGGTCAGAGAAGATACTTGAGATAATTTCTATGCTCCTAAATTTACTGAGGTTAGCTTTGTGTCCCAATATGTGGTCAATTCTTGAGAATGTTCCATGAGCATTTGAGAAGAATGTGTATTCTGCTTTTTTTGGATGTAGTGTTCTGAAGATATCAATGAAGTCTAATTTTTCTATTGTTTCCTTTAGGATCTCTGTTGCTGTATTGGTTTTCTGTCTAGAGGATCTGTCCATTGACGTGAGGGGGGTATTAAAGTCTCCTACTATGATTGTATTCTCATCAATATCTCCCTTTATGTCTGTTAATATTTGATGTATGTATCTGGGTGCTCCTATATTTGGGGCATATATGTTGACGATAGTAGCATCCTCTCCTTGGATGGATCCCTTAATCATTAAATAGTGTCCTTCTTTGTCTTTCTTTGTCTTTTGTTTTAAAGTCTATTTTGTCTGATATGAGCGTTGTGACTCCTGCTTTTCTGTCATGTCTATTGGCGTGAAATATTTTTCCCCACCCTTTCACTTTCAATCTATATGTATCTTTTGTCCTAAGGTGAGTTTCTTGTAGGCAGCGTATTGAAGGTTTTTGCCTTTTTATCCACTCAGCCAGTCTGTGTCTTTTGATTAGGGCATTCAGTCCATTGACATTTAAGGTGATAATTGATAGATGATTATTTATTGCCATTTTGAACCTCGTGTTCCAGTTGATTCTATGGTTCTCCATTCTTACCTTTTTTTTTTTTTTTTTTTGGTTGGATGGTCTCCTGTTATTATCTGCTTGAGTGTATTTTCCTTTTCATTTTTTGCAAATGCAATATTTGGTTTTGGCTTGTGGTTGCCCTGTTTTTTAAGTATGCTAACCCCTTCCCATAATTGTGTGTTTTAGCCTGATGGTCCTGTAAGTTCAAACACTTCATTACTATATTAAAATTAAGAGGAGAAACATACAAAAAAACAAACAAAAAGGGTTATTTATTTCCTAACATTCCTTGCCCACATTTTATGGTTTTGATGACTCTTTTTTATTTTTTTCTTTTTAATTTTATTTTGTTTGAAGCATGTTCATGATTAAATATGTATGCTGGCTTATTTGAGTGACTGCTCTCTGATTGCGGTTTCCTCAGTCCTAGTTCTTCCTCTTCTTCTTTTTTTTTTTTTTCCTTTTTTCTTCCCTTTCCTTCCTTTCTTTTTGGTTTAGAGAATCCCTTTCAGTATTTCTATTAGCCTGGGTTTTGTGTTGCTGTGTTCTTTAAGTTTTTGTTTGTTGGAAAAAATTTTTATTTCCCCCTCTATTTTAAATGATATTCTTGCTGGATAGAGTATCCTAGGTTGCATATTTTTTCCTTTGAGCACTTTAAATATCTCTTGCCATTCCCTCCTGGCCTGTACTGTTTCTGTAGAGAAATCAGCTGATAATCTTATGGGGGTTCCCTTGTAGGTAACATTCTGCTTTTCTCTTGCTGCCTTTAGGATCCTCTCTTTATCACTAAATTTTGCCATTTTTATGATGATGTGTCTTGGTGTGGGTCTGTTTGGGTTCAGTTTGTTTGGGGCCCTCTGTGCTTCCTGTATCTTGAACTCAGTATCCTTTAGATTTGGGAAGTTTCCATCGATAATTTCTTCAAATATATTTTCCATCCCCTTATCTTTTTCTACTCCTTCTGGAATTCCTATTATGCATAGATTGGCCCGCTTTATATTATCCCATAGGTCTCTTATATTGCTTTCCAGTTTTTTGATTCGGTTTTCTGTCTGCTGACCGGATTGAGTGATTTCCATTATTGTATCCTCCATATCATTGATTCATTCTTCTGCATTATTCATTCTGGTTTCTACTGCCCGTAGTTCAGTTTGCATCTCTGCAAATGAATGTTCTAGTTTTTCTTGGCTCCTCCTTATATTTTCTAGTTCCTTTCTGAGGGTATCTGCATTACTGTTCATATCTTCTCTTAATTCCTTCAGTATTTTCACTATTTCTCTTTTGAACTCCAGGTCTGTCAGACTGCAGAGATCTGTTTCATTGTTGACTGCTTTAGGTGAGTTCTCCTGTTGGTTTGACTGGGGGTGGTTTCTCAGCTTCTTCATCTTGCTTGTTGTTTTCTTTTTCCTGGTGGAATTGTACTCACCATGGCCAGGCAGTGTTTGCCTTGTCACTGCTGTGGAATGTTTCCAGAGGGCTGGCATTGTTGGTCAGTCTTCTTTGAGGCAGTGTGGCTTTTCTGGAGTGATGATGGGGCTAACAGGGTCTCTTTGAAGCAAAGGAGGACTTCCTGAGGGCAGACAGGACTGGGAGGTCCACACCACGATAGTAGCAGATTTCACTTGGCCATGCAGAGCTTGCTCTGGGGTTTTTAGGCTGTGGGGTTCTTGCAGGGGGTTGGCGGTGTTGGGCAGCTGTTCCTCAGGAGTGCAGCACCCCCTGGGGGCTGGAGCAGCTATCTGGGTCACTGAGAACCTAAGAGGCTCTTCCCTAGTGCAGCCCAACTCAGAAGGATGGCCTGAGAATGTAGGCGGATCTTTTCATAGTCTGGCCAAGCTTGTTGCAGCTTTTCTGGGCTGCAGGGGCTCCTCCAGGGGGCTGGTGGTGCTGAGCAGCTTTTCTGCGGGAGTGGGGCACCCCCTGAGGGCTTGGGTAGCTAGCAGGGCTGCTGAAAACCCAATAGGCTCTTCCCCAGGGCAGCCCGACTCAGAAAAACTGTCCGAGAATTAGGCAGATCTTTTCACAGCCTGGCTAGGCTTGTTCTAGCTTTTCTGGGCTGCAGGCCTTTTCTCAGGGGCTGGTGTTGTTTGGTGCTACTCTGCAGAAGTTAGCCCCTCCAAAGGGCAAGCAGGCCTGTGCAGGGACAGCTCCTGTGGTGGTAGGCTTCAGGCAATTGTTGAGACCAGCCCTCCCGGATGGCAGGCAGCCCCAGGTCTGGCGAGAGCATAGGGGGTGGCGGGGGTGGGGGGAGGGGATGCACTGGGAAGCACAGCTTTCTGATAGCTATCGGGCCTGTAAGCTTGCTGTGGCATGGGGAGTATTCTATGGGGACTCACCCCTTCTTCTCTCCCCTCCCCCGCATGGGCGCAGACCAGGCTCTTCTCCCAGGTTCCCTCTGATGTGGCTTTCCACTTCCCTGCCCCTAGAGTATTGTTCCCTTCCCCTGCGACAGCTTTGTTTTCTAGTCTCCCAGGCAGTCTCTGCCCCGTCAAACTTGACAGACCAGTTTCTAGACCTCCCAAGCAGTCTCCGCTCCGCCCTGCCCCCCCAGCCTGTTCCCGGGGACTAACCTTCGGAGCCGAGGACTCGGTGCCCAGCCCCCACCCAGGCGTCTCAATTTTTGGTGATTGTGCCCGTAGTTCAGATGGTCCGTTCGGTTCTCGATCTGCTTTTCAGAACTCCAACTTACTGCTACACTCTTCTCTGAATCTGGAGATTCCTCCGGTTCGTTTGATCTTTCCCCCATGTAGGTGACTTTCCAGGGTGCGGGATCCCTTTCACCTCCTCAGTTCCCTTTCGGGAGCACCCGTCCCGCTAGGATTCACCTTCTCTCACTCTCCTCTTTTCTCCCGTTCTGCCCAGTAATGTCACGAACTTCTTGCCGTTATTGGAGTTTAGGTTCCTCTGCCAGCGATTGGTTGCTGTTCTGTACGAGTCATTTATTCTGTAGATGTGCTTTTTTTGTTGTGTTTGTGGGAGAGGGCGACTGTGTCCCCCTACTCCTCCACCATCTTGTCCTCCCTCTGCAACTGAATTTTTTTTAATGGAGTGCCCATGTAAATGTTTATCCGAAGTAAAATGGATTTCAATTACTTAACCATGATCATGCTTGCTAACCATATTAACATCTAAGGGTTTGACTCATTTCACCCCTTTAGAGTTTGAATCGCAGGCTTCATATTTTGATGAGTGACATTTTTAAAATCTCTCTCTGACCCATACTCATGGCTATTGCTCCAACCTTGACTTCAGCTTTCCCATCTCCAGAAAAAGGAAATAACAGTGAGTTAAACTACATACTTTTCAACATAAATACTCATATTAATTTTCTGCCAACATTTCATACAGGAATTTCACTCTTATCCACATACCTTTATCTCTCTAAAACTCAGTTTATTTATCAGTTATTAGTAATGAATATTTCCCATTGTGGTTCAGTGGTTATGAAACCAACTAGTATCCATGAGGATGTGGGTTCAATCCCTTGGCCTGCTCAGTGGGTTAAAGATCCTGTGTTGCTGCAAGCTGCAATGTAGGTTGCAGATGCAGCTCCAATCTGGCATTGCTCTGCTGTGGCATAGGCCAGCAGCTGCAGCTCCAGCTTCAATTTGACTCCCAGCCAGGGAACTTCCATATGCTGTGAGTGAGTTCCTAAAAAAAAAAAAAAAAAAAAAAAAAAAATAGCAATAATGGCAAGTTTTAACTAGGAAGCAAGTCTATAAAATAGGAGTATATGGAACAGATAGTTACATTGAAAGTTTATTTTTACCAAGTGGTTAGTACAGAAGATAAAGCGAGAATTTCTTAAGAAACAATGATTATATCATTTATAGCATTGTTCTCCATATATCTGGACAGCAAATTTCATCTGTACTCTTATAATGATAGATTTTTTTGGTGATCCAAAAGTTGTTCAGCTAAAATATTGCAATGGTCATGCCTGTGAATATGATCTGCTCACCCTTTAAGACTTACTTTCTAATCCAAGAGGTCATCTGACTACTTATTCTTTTTCTTAAATTTTGTGTTAAAGTGTAATTGATTTGCAATATTGTACCAATTTCTTCCATATAGGAAATTGACATATATATATATGTCAATTTTTTTTTTTGTCCTTTTAGGGCTGCATCTGCGGCATATGGAGGTTCCCAGACTAGGGGTCTAATTGGAGCTGTACTCACCAGCCTATACCACAGCCACAGCAACATGGGATCTGAGCCACATCTGCAGTCTACACCACAGCTCACAGCAAGGCCGATCCTTAACCCACTGAGCGAGGCCAGGGATCGAACCTGCAACCTCATGGTTCCTGGTTGGATTCGTTTCCTCTGCGCCACAATGGGAACTCCTATATGTCAATTTTTAATACTATTTTCCATCATGTTCTATTCCAGGAGATTGGATGGAGTTCCTTGTACTGTATAGTAGGAACCTATTGATTATCGATTCTAAATGTAGTAGTTTGAGTCTATTAACCCCAAACTCATAGTTCATACCACTCCCTCTCCCATCTCCCTTGGCAACTACAAGTCTGTTCCATGTCTGTGAGCCTGTTCCATGTCTGTGAGTCTGTTTCTGTTTTGTAGGTATGTTCATTTTTGCCATATTTTAGATTCCACATATGTGATGCCATATGGTATTTGTCCTTCTCTTTCTGACTTCACTTAATATGAGAATTGCATTCTGGTTACATTTACGTTACTGCAAATGGCCTTATTCTGTTCTTTTTTATGACCAAGTAATATTCCATTGTATGTATGGACCACATCTTCTTAATCTACTCATTTATTGATGGACATTTAGGTTGTTTCCATGTCTTGGATATTGTGAATACTGTCTACATATTCTTTAATAATTCTCACCATATCGTACCAATATCTTAGGGTGAAATTTTTTTTGAAATTATTTTCCCATGATTCAGGTTTTTATTGAACTATTATTACTACTTGAATTTGTGCTATAAATAGGCCCTTTTTCATTAGCTTAAAAAGTACTTTGTATATCTTTGTCATCTGACATATGAGTTTAGTCTATGGACAGCAGGTAGGAAAGAGACACAGAAAGTAAAAGAAATTAAATGAATTATGTAGGCCTTGTATTGAAATTACTTATGTTCAGATATTTCAATCACATACTTCAGTTTGTTCATACAGGGACAAGGGCTCTGGTGTACACTGATGCACCTGCCTATTAAAAGTGCAGAGATGGGTAGCCAGAGAGTGGAAACTGTGAGTTTACCCTTGTCCCCCATTTAGCTGTAAGCTTGTATGCTGTTTCTAGACTCCTGTTAGAGTGAGGCTTGGCAGGGTGATTTCATTAGCACACTGCTTTGATGAACTGAGCTCACCAACCATAAACATTTAAAGTGTGATGACAGGTTCATTTTGGAAGGCCTTTGGTTCTGGGGAGCAGAACAAAAATAATCTGTATTATTTGCAAAGCCCCTCTGAGAGCCCTGGGTGAGCATCCGGTTTTGTTAACTGAAATAGAAACAATTTCCTCTGGAATTGCCAGTGTTCCCTCCCCTTGACAGGTACTCAATGAAAGAAACTGAAGTGCTTTTGTGTAATTAAGTATTTGCCTGTGAGAGCCACTCTGACTCACTCCTCATTTTAAAGTGTTTCCATCTACTTTTTTTTGTGTGTTTCTAAGCTTCTATTGGGTGTTTTGTCCACTTTTCTAACATACTCTTTCACTACTACTATTTCTCTGCCTTTAGTCTTGCCCATTTTCTAAAATGTCCTTAGTCCTTGCAAACAACATGTACCCATTGCTTTTATTCCCCCCTTTCCATCTTTTTTGTTTGAAAATAAAGCTAAAAACTAAGGAAGGTACTCAATGGAAAATGTCCTCAGTTTAAGCAACTAGGGTCCTTTTTAAAATGAATCATGTAATTCTTTGGAGTGAATACCATTAATATAAGAATCCTCCCCTTTACTAAGGGCACATTATGATAAGTTTAACATCTCTAGGGCTAAGTCACTTAAAAATAAGAGTATAAAGACATTCTGAGGAAATGCTAGACCTTCAAATTTATCCTTAGACTGCAGCAAGCTTTTATGGCCTATTTTAAGAACTTGGTACCAGCGCTCCTGTTTAATGAGCAGTTTAATTTAAAGCTTAAAATTATTAAGGATTCCAGGAGTCATAAATAATGCAGTTTATAATATTCTTATCAAGCTCATAAAGATACATTTGTCTTCCATTAACAACATACTTTTAAAGTAGCCTGACCTCTTCAGATGTATAAGAGCATGCAATTAGTGCAATTTGTCACAGGTCTTTTACACGTTAATAAGATGTAATTAATTGTCTGTTTTGTCTAATTAACTTTTCAGACACTGGCAGCTCTTGTTCTTTTAATACAAAGCAAAGTGTGCCCTATTTGCAATTCTAATACTTGACAGAGAACTTTGACCATAAATGCAAGTCTATGAATCTTAGAAAAAGAGCATAAAGCAATTAAGAATCCAACAGGGAAATAGTATATATTTTAGAATATTAATGTATGTTTAATGTGAAGGTGTAAGAAAAAATACTACTCAAAAAGGCTCTTCTAAACTATAAGAGTAAAGAAATTCATATTAGAAAATAAATGATGAGAAAACATACATAGACATTCCAAAGCTTTATATATATATATATATATATATATATATATATTTTGTGTGTGTGTGTATGTGTGTGTGTGTGTGTGTGTCTTTTTGTCTTTTTAGGGCTGCACCCATGGCATATGGAGGTTCCCAGGCTGGGGGTTAATCGGAGCTGTAGCTGCTGGCCTACAGCACAGCCACAGCAACACCAGATCCGAGCCACATCTGTGACCTACACCACAGCTCATAGCAATGCCAGAGTCAACCCACTGAGCGAGGCCAGGAATCGAACCTGCATCATCGTGGTTCCTGGTTGGATTCATTTTTGTTGCACCACGACAAGAACTCTTTTTTTCTTTTTTTTTTTTTGTCTTTTTGCCAAGCTTATATTAATGTTTAAAAGTTTTATAGTCATCCCTCAGTATCCCTCAGTATATCCATGCATGGAGGATTGCTCCCAGGACCCTCCCCTATACGAAACTCCACAGATGTTCAAATCCCTTGTATAAAATAGCTTAGTATTTGCCTATAACTTACACACATCCTCCCTTATGCTTTAAATCATCTCCATTACTTATAAGACCTAATATAATGTAAATTATATGTAAATAGTTGTAAATACAATGTAAATGCTATGTAAATTGTTGCCTGCTTGGTGAATTCAAGTTTTGCCTTTTGGATCTTTCTAAAGGTTTATTTTTCAAGTATTTTTGATCTGGGTTTGTTGAATTTGTGGATACAGAACTCATGGATGTGGAGGGCTGACTGTAATTGATTTCATATTTGTTCATTCATTCATTAGTCAATCTCATTAATTTATCACTTCATTCATTTTTTTGGATGCCAACTCTCTGCAAGATTGTCAGTAGCCCGTGATTTGAGAATTAGCAAGATAAAAACACTACTTTTAACAGACTGTATATTACTTAACCATGAAATTAATAGTGAAATTGATAGAGATGGTGTAGGCACAGATAGTCCCAATAAGGGATCAATAGATAAAAAGGGAAACTTCGGGGACTTTGGGAGATCACTGTAAGTTAATAAATTGCTCAAAAAAGCCATCAGTACAAGGCTAGTGGAGGTGTGAGAATTGTCTCAGGTCATTGGGTGGGGGAATGGGATGAGGCCTGCATTCAGATTCAGACCAAGAGCAGGAGTTTGAAGACTGCCCTTTGTGGATTTGAATTCATACCTTACCAGATATGGGGTGGAGCTAGTACTCCCAGAAAGGAAGAGGTGGTCTTTTCCCACCCCTACTCCCTTTGTTTGATAAAACTGTAGCCCACCAGATCCTCTACTGGGCAGAGCTTCCATGCCTGCCCACTTGAACCTCTCACAGTTCTCTGGTCTTAATAAATCTACTTCTTGCCTATTGTTTTGTCTCTTGCTGAATCCCTTCTGTGTGGAGACGTGAAGAACCTGAACCTCAATGAGTGCAAACACAGGGTGAGTGATTCTAATTTAAAACCATGTGTTCAAGTCCCAAACTGGCTTTTGCCTGTGTTTGAGTTCCGGCACGTGGGTTCAAGTCCCAGGCTGTGTTTAGGCTGGGTTTGAGTCCCTGTCTGTGTTCTGGCTAGGTTCAGGCAGTTAGCACTGCTACTTTCAAAATTAACTGAGTCTTAGTGTAAATGCCAATACTCAATGTGTAAACTTTTGTTTCCCTAGTGAAGTGTAGAGCAGAGTGCATTTTTGTGGCATATTTGTTCAACATGAGACAGCACATTTACTCAGTTCTTCATTTTTTTCAACTATAAAATTGATGTATTTTAGATACAAATATTTGAAAATTATTTTATAAAATACTTTGTATAATATATAATGCTAAAATATGTTAATGGTAAAATAATTCTAATAGGTATTATCATTTAACAGTGATTATGCAACAAATCACCAATGAGCCTTTTTAAAGTTCTAAATCTGCTTCTAGACAGAAGCTACAAGAAATTGTGATAGTCAATTTTGAAAAGTGGCTTCTCACTATATATATTTACACAAATTACCAGTGCGACAAGTAACAAGACATTTTACATTCTTCATCACTAAATACTTTCCTAGTGATGAAGCATTCGTCACTTTTTCCTCCATATTTCCAGGCATTTCCTCTATACTTGAAATGCCTGGATCAAAGACTAAATCTAAATGTTTATTTAAAGCTCCTGATTCATAGTATCAAATCACTTTCTAGAAAATTCCCAGAAAGTTGATACTATATAAAAATAGCAGTTTTACTGGATTGTATTACTTTAAAAATTCATATGTGATTTTAAAAGTCTTTATATTTTGCATTTTTGAATGATGTCTCTCCTATGTGTTGTTTACATAATATTAAATATTTCCCTATCATGTTAGTAAGAAACTTTTTAAAAAAATTTCCATTTTCCTTGTTACACAAAGAAATAGTTGTTAAAAGAATGTGCTCCAGAGTTAGACCATCTGGGTTTTAATCCTGGCTCTCTGCATATTGACTGTGTCACACTGGGTAAATTTCTTAAACTCTCTGTTCCTTAATTTCTTCATTCATAGAAGGGGGACAATAATAGCATCTATGTCACTGAGTTATCATGAGGATTAGTTAAGTCGATAAATGTAAAACTCTTAAAGTCTTGCATTCTTTTAAGTTGGTTGCCATCCCTTCAGCCTCTACAATGTTAGATTGTCATTCTCTGTTCTGCAGGACTTACTTACACCCACTTTCATTAAAATCAATTCTAATCTTCTCGTACTCAATAAGTACTAAGTGAATGTTAACATACATATCATTTCAATATGATGTTAAATATATAGAGATGTTTTAAATCTAGTTACCATGTAAACATACAAAGATATTATATTATGACTGACTATATATCCAGGGCAATACATATCATTGCCATAATGCATTTATTTTTTAACTGGAAGTTTGTACCTGTTGTACAAATCTCCCTCACCTATTTAACTCATCACCCCACTCCCTCCCCTCTTTCAACTACCTGTTTGTTCTCTGTATCTGTAACTCTATTATGTTTGTTCATTTGTTTCGTTTTTTAGATTCCATATATAAATGAATTCTATGGTATTCTTTCTCTGACTTATTTCATGTAACATAGTATCTGCTAGGTTTATTGTTATCACAAATGGCAAGATAACATAAAGATAAAATGGCATTTTACTCTTTTTATGGCTTAGTAATATTCCACTGTGTGTGTATGTATACTTTTATATATTAATATATATGTGTGCATATGTATATAAATCACTTTACTCATTTATCTATCCATGGGCACTTTGGTTGCTTCCATTTCTTGGCTATTGTAAATAATGCTGCAATGAACATGGGGGTGTACATATCTTTGCAAATTAGAGTTTTTGTTTTCTTTGGAAAAAAACCAGAAGTGGAATTGCTAGGTCATACGGTGGTATTTTTTTTTTTAATTTTATTGGCGTATAGTTGACTTGGAAATTGTGTTAGTTTCAGGTGTACAGCAGAGTAAATCAGTTATACATAAACATTTATCCATTCCTTTTCAGGTTCTTCTCCCATATAGAGAATTATACAGTATTGAGTAGATTTCCCTGTACTATACAGTTGGTCCTTGTTACCTATCTACTTTATATATAGCAGTATGTATATGTCAATTCCAACCTCCTAATTTTATCTCTACACCCAACATTTCCCCTTCAGTTAACTTAAGTGTAGTTTCAAAGTCTATGAGTCTGTTTCTGTTATATAAGTTCTTTTGTACTATTTTTTGTTAGATTCCACATAATAGTGATCTCATATGATACTTGTTTTTATCTATTTCATTTAGTATGATCATCTCTAAATCCATCCATGTTGCCACAAATGGCATTTTTCATTATTTTTTATGGCTGAATAATATTCCATTGTCTATATGTACCACATCTTCTTGATCCAAACTGTACAGATTGTTTCCATGTCTTGGCTATAATAAATACTGCAATGAATATTAGGGTGCACATGTCTTTTCAAATTAATGGTTTGCTCTGGGTAAATGTCCAGGAGTGGGATTCCTAGGTCATATGGTAGTTCTCTAGTTTCTTCAAGAACCTCCATACTCTCATCCATAGTGGTTGTCCCAGCTTACAATCCTATCAACAGTGTAGGAAGGTTCTCTTTTCTCCACACCCTCTCTAGCATTTATTGTTTGTAAATTTATTGATGATGCCCTTTCTGACTGGTGTGTTGTGATAAATCCTTATAGTTTTTATTTGCATTTCTTTAATGTGAGGTTGAACATCTTCTCATGTGCTTTTTGGCCATCAATCTATCTTCTTTGGAGAAATGTATGTTTAGATGTTCTAACCTTTTTTTTTTTTTTCATAAAAATGTTTTTTTGTTGTAGTTTGTATATTTTATTTTTTATAATTTTTATTTTTTCCATTATAGCTGATTTACAGTGTTGTGTCAATTTTCTACTGCACAGCAAGGTGACCCAGTCACATATACATGTATACATTCTTTTTTCTCACATTACCATGCTCCATCATAAATGACCAAAGTTCCCAATGCTATACAGCAGGATCCCATTGCTTATCCATTTCAAAGACAATAGTTTGCATCTATTAACCTCAAATTTCCAGTCCCTCCCACTCCTTCTTGGTAACCATAAAAGTGTTCTCCATATCTGTGATTTTCTTTTCTATGGTAAGGTTCATATGAGCCATATATCAGATTCCAGATATAAGTGAAATCATATGGTATTTGTCTTTCTCTTTCTAACTTCAGTCAGGATGAGAGTCTCTAGTTCCATCCATGGGGGTTGCTGCAAATGGCATTATTTTGTTCTTTTTTATGGCCGAGTAGTATTCCATTGTGTATATATCCCACATCTTCTTAATCCATTCATCTGTCAATGGACATTTAGGTTGTTTCCACATCTCGGGTATTGTGAATAGTGATGCAATGAACATGTGGGTGCATGTTTATTTTTCAAGGAAAGTTTTGTCCAGATATATGCCCAAAAGTGGGATTGCTGGGTCATATGGTAGTTCTATGTGTAGTTTTCCACGTACCTCCATACTGTTTTCCATAGTGCTTGTACCCACTTACCTTCCCACCAACAGTGCAGGAGGGTTCCATTTTCTCCACACCATCTCTCACATTTGTTATTTGTGAACTTAGTAATGATGGCCATTCTGACTGGTGTGAGGTGGTATCTCGTGATAGTTTTTACTTATATTTCTCTAATAACCAGGGATGTTGAGCATTTTTTCATGTGCTTGTTGGCCATCTGTATATCTTCCTTGGAGAAATGTCTATTCAGGTCTTTTGCCCATTTTTCCTTTGGGTTGCAGTCTTTTTTACTGTTGAGTTGTACAAGTTTGTATATTTTAGAGATTAAGCCCTTGTCAGTTGCATTATTTCAAACTGTTTTCTCCCATTCTGTAAGTTGTCTTTTTTTTTTTAATGGTTTCCTTTGCTGAGCAAAAGCTTGTCAGTTTGATGAGGTCCCATTGGTTCATTTTTGCTTTTATTTCTGTTGCTTTGGGAGACTGACCTGAGAAAAATTTGTAAGGTTGATATCAGAGAATGTTTTGCCTATGTTCTCTTCCAGGAGTTTGATGGTGTCTTGTCTTATATTTAAGTCTTTAAGCCATTTTGAGTTTATTTTTGTGCATGGTGTGAGGTTGTGTTCTAGTTTCATTGATGTGCATGCAGCTGTCCAGGTTTCCCAGCAATTCTTGCTGAAAAGACTGTCTTTTTCCCATTTTATAGTCTTGTCTCCTTTGTCTAAGATTAATTGACCCTAGGTGTCTGAGTTTATTTCTGGGTTGTCTATTCTGTTCCATTGGCCTGTATATCTGTTTTGGTGCCAGTACCACACTGTCTTGATTACTTTGGCTCTGTAATATTGCCTGATGTCTGGGAGAGTTATCCTCCTGCTTGGTTTTTGTTCCTGAGGCTTTCTTTGGCAATTCTGGGTCTTTTGTGTTTCCATATCAATTTTTGGATTGTTCTAATTCTGTGAAAAATGTCATGGGTAATTTGATTGGGATAGCATTGAATCTGTAGTTTGCTTTGGGTAGTATGGCCATTTTTACAATATTAATTTTCCAATCCAGGAAGCATGGAATATCTTTCCATTTCTTTGGATCCTCTTTAATATCTTTGATGAATGTTTCATAATTCTCAGTATATAAGTCTTTCATCTCCTTGGTCAGGTATATTCCCAGGTAATTGATTTTTTGGGGTGCAATTTTAAAAGGTACTGTATTTTTGTATTCCTTTTCTTATATTTCATTGTTAGTAAACAGAAATGTGACTGATATCTGAATCTAACCATTTTTTAAGTAGGCTTTTTGCTTTTTTGAAATAAAGCTGTATATGAGACGTTTGTGTATTTTGAAGATTAATCCCTTCTTAGTTGCTTCATATTCAAATAATTCCTCCCATTCCATAGATTGTCTTTTCACTTTTTGCTTTCCTTTGCTGTGCAAAATCTTTTAAGTTTACTTAGGTCCCATTTGTTTATTTTTGTCTTTATTGCCATTACTTTAGGTGGTGGATCAAAATAAGATATTTCTGTAATTTTTGTCAAAGTGCATTTTGCTTATGTTTTCTTCTATAGTATCCAGACTTATGTTTAGTTATTTAATCCATTTTGAGTATTTATTTATTTATTTATTTATTTATTTATTGTCCTTTTTGCTTTTTCTAGGGCTGCACCCATAGCATATGGAGGTTCCCAGGCTAGGGTTCTAATCGGAGTTATAGCTGCCAGCCTATGCCACAGCCACAGCAACACAGGATCTGAGCCGTGCCTGTGACCTACACCATAGCTCACAGCAATGCCGGATCCTTAACCCACTGAGCAAGGCCAGGGATTGAACCCACAACTTCATGGTTCCTAGTTGGATTCGTTAATCACTGCTCCACGACGGGAACTCCTTGAGTTTTTTTTAAATATGGTACTAGAATGTTTCAATTTCATTCTTTTACATGTAGCTATCCAGTTTTACCTGCACCACTTCTTGAAGAGATTTCTTTTCTCCATTGTATATTCTTGCCTCCTTTGTCATTGATTAATTGACCATATGTGTCTGGATTTATTTATGGGCTTTCTATGCTGACCGTTGATCTACATGTCTCTTTTTGTGCCAGTACAATGCTGTTTTGATGACTGTACTTTTGTAGTATAATCTGAAGTCAGGGAGCATGATTCTTCTACTTCTGTTTTTCTTTCTCAAGACTGCTTTATCTACTTAGGGTCTTTTGTGTTTCCATACAAATTTTAAATTTTTTGCTAGTTCTGTGAAAAATGCCATTGGTAATTTAATAGGGATTACACTGAATCTGTGTAGTCATTTTGATAATACTGATTCTTCCAATCCAAGAACATGGTATTTCTTTTTATCTTTTTGTAACATATTCAATTTTCTTCATCAATGTCTTAGATTTTTCAGGGTACATGTGTTTTGCCTCTTTAGGTAGGTTTGTACCTCGGTATTTTATTCTATTCAGTGCAATTGTAAATGGGATTATTTCCTTAATCTCTCTTTCTGATATTTTGCTGTTAGTGTATAAGAAGGTGATAGCTTTCAGGGTATTAATTTTATATCCTACAAATTTACTGAATTCATTGAGCTCTAGTTCTGGTACCAGCTTTAGGGTTTTCTATGTAGGATATCATGTCATCTGCAAACAATAATAGTTTTACTTCTTTCCCAATTTGGATTCCTTTATTTCTTTTGCTTTTCTGATTCCCATGGCTAGAACTCATTTAATAAAACTATGTTTAATAAAAGCAGCAAGAGTGGTCATCCTTGTCCTGTTCCTGACCTTATTTTAAGGGCTGCACCTGTGGCATATGGAAGTTCCCAGGCTAGGGGTTGAATCAGAGCTGCAGCTTCATGCCTATGCCACAGCAATGACAAATCCAAGCCATGTCTGCGATGTAAGCCACAGCTTGCAGCAATGCTGGATCTTTAACCCAATGAGTGAGGCCAGGGATCAACCCTACATCTTCATGGATACTAGTTGGGTTCTTAATCCACCGAGCCACAACAGGAGCACCTTATTCCTAATCTTAATGGGAATTCTTTCAACTTTTGACCATTGAGACTGATGTTAGCTGTGGGTTTGTCATTATGTTGAGGTGGGTTCTCTCTATGCCAACTTTCTGGAGGGTTTTTATCAGAAATAGGTATTGCATTTTTTCAAAAGTTTTTTCAGCATCTATTGATATGACCATATATTTTTAATTTTTTTAGGGCCACACCTGCAGCATATGATAGTTCTTGGCTAAGGGACTAATCAGAGCTGCTACCAGCCACAGCCATAGCCACAGCAACTTTGAAGACAAGCCACACCTGTGACCTATACCACAGCTCATAGCAACACCAGATACTTAACCCACTGAGTGAGGCCAGGGCTCAAACCCAAATCCTCATGGATACTAGTAAATTCTTAACCAGCTGAGCTATGACAGAAACCCTCCATATGGTTTTTATTCTTTAGTTTGTTGATGTGCTGTGTCACACTGATTTTTGTATATTGAAAAATACTTGTATCCCCAGGATAAAATCCCACTTTATCATGCTGTATTACATATAGTTTTTAATGTATTGTTGTATTTGGTTTGGTAATATTTTGTTGAGAATTTTTGCATCTATGTTCATCAGTGATAATGGCCTGTAATTTTTGTGTGTATATATGTGTGTGGTGTCTTTGTCTAATTTTGGTATCAGGGTGATGGTAGACCCATAGAACGAATTTGGGAGTGTTCCTTCCTGTGCAATTTTTTGGAAGACTTTCAGAAGGATAGATCTTAACTCTTTCTAAATATTTGGTACGATTCACCTGTAAAGCCATCTGTAAAACTAACTTCCAATTTCTCAAAGTTTTGAAATCACAGTTTCAATTTTGGTATTTGTGATTGGCCTACTCATATTTTTGATTTCTTTCTGGATCAGTCTTTGAATGAATGTTGTACTTTTCTAAGAATTTGTCCATTTCTTAGAGGTTGTCCATTTTATTGGCATAAAATTGTTTGTAGAGTCTCTTAATATCCTATTTCTGTGATGTCAGTTGTAATGTCTCCTTTTTTGTTTCTAATTTTATAGATTTGACCTCTCTCCCTTTTTTTCTTGATATGTCTGGCTAAAATTTGATGAATTTTGCTTATCTTTTCAAAGAACCAGCTTTTAGCATTTGACAAAGTTCAACATCCATTCATGACCAAGACCCTCGCCAAAGTGGGTATAGAGGGAACATTCCTGAATATAATCAAAGCCATTTATGAGAAACCCACAGCAAATATAATACTCAATGGGGAAAAACTGAAAGCCTTCTCACTCAAATCTGGAACAAGACAGGGATGCCCACTCTCACCACTGCTCTTCAACATAGTTTTGGAAGTCTTAGCCACAGCAATTAGACAAACAAAAGAAATAAAAGGCATCCATATAGGAAGAGAAGAGATCAAACTGTCACTGTATGCAGATGATATGATACTATACCTAGAAAACCCTAAGGACTCAACCCCAAAACTCCTTGAACTGATTAATAAATTCAGCAAAGTGGCAGGATATAAGAATAACATTCAGAAGTCAGTTGCATTTCTGTATACCAGCAATGAAACATTAGAAAAGGAATACAAAAAAATGATACCTTTTAAAATTGTACCTCACAAAATCAAATACCTCGGAATACACCTGACCATGGAGGTAAAGGACCTATATGCTGAGAACTATAAAACCTTAATCAAAGAAATCAAAGAAGATGTAAAGAAATGGAAAGATATTCCATGTTCCTGGATTGGAAAAATCAATATTGTGAAAATGGCCATCCTACCCAAAGCAATCTACAGATTCAATGCAATCCCTATCAAATTACCCATGACATTTTTCACAGAACTAGAACAAACAATCCAAACATTTATATGGAACCACAAAAGACCCAGAATCACCAAAGCAATCCTGAGAAACAAAAACCAAGCAGGAGGCATAACTCTCCCAGACTTCAAGAAATACTACAAAGCCACAGTCATCAAAACAGTGTGGTACTGGTATCAAAACAGACAGACAGACCAATGGAACAGAATAGAGAATCCGGAAATAAACCCTGACACCTATGGTCAATTAATCTTTGACAAGGGAGGCAAGAACATAAAATGGGAAAAGGAAAGTCTATTCAGCAAGCATTGCTGGGAAACCTGGACAGCTGCATGCAAAGCAATGAAACTAGAACACACCCTCACACCATGCACAAAAATAAACTCCAAATGGCTGAAAGACTTAATATACGACAGGACACCATCAAACTCCTAGAAGAAAACATAGGCAAAACACTCTCTGACATCCACATCGTGAATATTTTCTCAGGGAAGTCTCCCAAAGCAATAGAAATTAGAGCAAAAATAAACCCATGGGACCTCATCAAACTGAAAAGCTTTTGCACAGCAAAGGAAACCCAAAAGAAAACAAAAAGACAACTTACAGAATGGGAGAAAATAGTTTCAAATGATGCAACTGACAAGGGCTTAATCTCTAGAATATACAAGCAACTTATACAACTCAACAGCAAAAAAACCAATCAATCAATGGAAAAATGGGCAAAAGACCTGAATAGACATTTCTCCAAGGAAGATATACAGATGGCCAACAAACACATGAAAAAATGCTCAACATCGCTGATTATAAGAGAAATGCAAATCAAAACTACCATGAGATACCACCTCACACCAGTCAGAATGGCCCTCATTAATAAATCCACAAATAACAAGTGCTGGAGGGGCTGTGGAGAAAAGGGAACCCTCCTGCACTGCTGGTGGGAATGTCAACTGGTACAGCCACTATGGAGAGCAGTTTTGGAGATACCTTAGAAATCTATACATAGAACTTCCATATGACCCTGCAATCCCACTCTTGGGCATCTATCCGGACAAAACTCTACTTCAAAGAGACACATGCACCTGCATGTTCATTGCAGCCCTATTCACAATAGCCAGGACATGGAAACAACCCAAATGTCCATCGAAAGATGATTGGATTCGGAAGAGGTGGTATATATACACAATGGAATACTACTCAGTCATAAAAAAGGATGACATAATGCCATTTGCAGCAACATGGATGGAACTAGAGAATCTCATCCTGAGTGAAATGAGCTAGAAAGACAAAGACAAATACCATATGATGTCACTTATAACTGGAATCTAATATCCAGCACAAATGAACATCTCCTCAGAAAAGAAAATCATGGACTTGGAGAAGAGACTTGTGGTTGCCTGATGGGAGGGGGAGGGAGTGGGAGGGATCGGGAGCTTGGGCTTATCAGACACAACCTAGAATAGATATACAAGGAGATCCTGCTGAATAGCATTGAGAACTATGTCTAGATACTCATGTCGCAACAGAAGAAAGGGTGGGGGAAAAAAAACTGTAACTGCAATGTATACATCTAAGGATGACCTGACCCCCTTGCTGTACAGTGGGAGAATAATAAAAAAAAAATAAAAATAAAAATAAAAGAACCAGCTTTTAATTTCATTGATCCTTTCTATTGTTTTCTTCATTTTTATCTCATTTACTTCTGTTCTGATCTTTATGATTTCTTTCCTTCTACTAAAACTTTGGGTTTTGTTTGTTCATCTTTCTCTAGTTGCTTTAGTTATAAAGGTAGGTTTTTATTTATTTGTTTTTATCTTTAAGGCTGAACCTGTGCATATGAAAGTTCCTGGGCTTAGCCATTGAATCAAGCTGTGCTGAGGCCTATCCCACAACCAGGGCAAGACTGGATCTGAGCTGCATCTGCAACCTATTCCACAGCTTACAGCAGTGCTGGATCCTTAACCCACAGTGCAAGGTCAGGGATCAAACCTGCATCCTCACAGAGACAATGTTGTGTCCTTAACCTGTTGAGCCATAACGGAAACTCCAAGATTAGATTCTTGATTTGAGATTTTCCTTTTTCCCCCAGGTGAGATTGTATTTCTATAGACCTCTCTTTGAAAAATGCTTTAGCTGAGTCCCATAGGTTTTGGATAGTTGTATTTTTGTGGTCAATTATCTCTAGGTATTTTTTTTATTTCCTTTTTGATTTATTCATTGATCATTGGTTCTTTACTAGCATATCATTTAGCCTCCACGTGTTCCTGGTTTTCTCGTAGTTTTTTTCTTGTGGTTGAAAATATGAGTAGGCCAATCACAAATACTAAATTCTAGTCTCATAGTGTTGTGGTCAGAAAAAAATGCTTGATATGATTTCAGTTTTTGAAAATATACTGAGGCTTGCTTTATGGCCCAAAATGTGGTCTACCCTGGAGAATATTCTGTGTGCACTTAAGAAGGATGTGTATTCTTCTGCTTTCAGATAAAATGTTCTGTAAATATCAGTTAGCCTGGTCTAATGTGTCACTTAAGGCAAATGCTTTTTATTGATTTTGTTTGTATGATCTGTCTTTTGATGTAAGTGGGGTGTTAAAATCTACTACTATTTTTATGTTACTGTTGATTTCTTTTTTTTTTTTTTCATTTAAAAACTTGATGAACATACCCTCTGCCCATGGAAGTTCCTGAGCCAGAGAGTGAATCTAAGCTGCAACTGTGACATATACCACAGCTGTGGTAATGCCAAATCTTTAATCACTGCAGCAGGCCAGAGATAAAACTTGGGGCTACACAGCCACCTGAGTTGCTGCAGTTGGATTCTTAACCCACTGCACCACTCTTATTTCTCCTTTTATGGCTGTTAGCAGTTACCTTATAAAATGTGGTGATCCTACTGGGTGAATTATTATATCTTCTTGGATTGATCCCTTGATTATTAAGTAGTGTCCATCTTTGTCTCTTGTACCATTCTTTATTTTTATATAAAGTTTACTTTGTCTAGTATGAGTATGGCTACTCCATCTTATTTTTTTTATTTACATTTTCATGGAATATCTTCTTCGATCCCCTGACTTTCAGTCTGTATGTGTACCTAGATCTGAAGTGAGTCCCTTATAAGACAGCATATGAACAGGTCTTGTTTTTGTATCCATTAAGCCAGTTTGTGTCTTTTGGTTGGAGCATTTAATCCATTTACATTCAAGGTAATTATCAATACATATGTACTTATTGCCATTTTCTTAATTATTTTTGATTCATGGATGTTGACATTTTTTCTTTCCTTCTTTTGTTCCTTTCTGATTTGACAACAATATTTAGTATTGTATTTATTTATACAATATTTAGTATTATATTATTGTATTTGGATTGCTTTTTCTTTGTGTGTTTGCATATCTATGTCTATGTTTTTTGTTTTTTTTTCTTCTTTGGTTTGTGGTTCCTGTGAGGTTTTGATACACCATTATGTATATATGCAAAATTGTTAAGTTTCTTGCTCCTTAATTTCAAATGCCTTTTAAATATCCTGTTTTCCTTTTCTCACAATTACTAGATTTGATATCATATTTGTGTATGGATAATTTCCTTACCTTTACTGTATGTTTGCCCTTACTGGTGATCTTTTCCATTTGTAATTTTCTTGTTTGTAGTTGTGGTGATTTCTTTTCAACAGAGGGAATCTTCTTTAGCATTTGTTGTGAAGCTGGTTTTTTGGTGCTGAATTTTCTTAGCTTTTGCTTGTCTGTAAAGCTTTTGATTTCTCCATTGTATCTGAATGAGAGTGTAGTTCTATTTTAATTTCTTTTTTTGTTGTTGTTGTCAGGTACAATATTTTTATTTATTTATTTATTTTATTTTTTTACAGAATAAAATACATACATTTACACACAGTTACATTCACACAGATTATTATAACATGGATCTTAAGAAACAGATTAAGTGACTCCCACTGGAGAAGTGGAATGGAAAATATGCTGAGACAAATAGGAAATTTATTCTATACTTTATCCCAATTTTATGGCTTTCATCTTTACTACTTAGTTTTATCTATTACATTTCAATTTTTCTTTAAAAATTAGTGTTATATTAAATTGTTATATTATGCAACTAAAATTTATAAAGAAGAAAGCCTTATATACCATTAAATATTTTATATAGCATAGTAAAAAGAATAACTGGTAAGCATAACAAAAATAATACACCCTCTGAAAATAAGTAAAATATAAAATGCATAAGTTGGTTAAAAAATAGTGTAACTATATAAATATGTCCTCACAATTTGTTCCATCTCATTGATTCTTCAATAAAGGCATTACACCATTCTAGGTGATGTGATAAACAAGACATTATAGACTTTACATTGTACCATAGAGAGAAATGGTTATTAATAATACAATTGTAGAACTGTATTATTTAACTGTACAGTGGCATTATTTAATTATAATTATCATAAGTTCTTTGATGGAGAGGAATTCAGAATCAGATCTAAGAAGACTTCAGCATTCCAAGAATGATGTCAAATGACCCCCTTCATGGTGGATTATGCACTTATTTACTATGAGATATATTTCTTCTCCAGAGATTCCTTGTTTGTGTATCAATTGTAGATTTTTGGTTTGCAGTTATTCTGAAGTTTTGATGTAAGAGTCTGTATGTATATGAGATTGTTTTAAGTTGTTGTTCTCTTAATTGCAAGTTCATCTCCAGTGTCCTGCATTTGTACCCACCTCGTCTCATGATTTCTGATTTTGATGGTATAATTGTGCATGGGTGATTTTGTATCTTTACTGTATATATACCTTTACTGGTGAGCCTTGTCATTTGTGGAATTTTTGTTTCCTGTTGCTGATCTTTTCTTTCCTGCCTAGAGAAGTTCCTTTAGTATTTGTTGTAAGGCTGGTTTAGTGTAGCTGAATTCTCTTAGCTTTTGCTTATCTGAGAAGGTTTTTATTTCTCCTTCAAATCTGAATGAGAGCCTTGCTGGGTAGAGTATTCTTGGTTGGAGGTTTTTCCCTTTCATCACGTTAAGTATATCATGCCACTCCCTTCTGGCCTGCAGAGTTTCTGCTGAAAAATCTGCTGATAACCTTATTGGGGTTCCCTTGTATGTGACTTGTTTCTTTTCCCTAGCTGCTTTCAAGATTTTCTTTGTCTGTAATTTTGGTCAGTTTGATTATTATGTGTCTCAGTGTGTTCCTCCTTGGGTTTATTTTATATGGAACTTGTTGTGCCTCCTGCATTTGAGTCAGTGGTTCCTTTCCCATGTTAGGGAAATTTTCGGCTATTATCTCTTGGAATATTTTTTCTGTGCCCTTCTCTCTCTCTTCTCCTTCTGGCACCCCTATAATACGGATGTTGTTGTGTTTCACGTTGTCCCAGAGTTCTCTGAGACTCTCTTCATTTCTTTTCAATCTTTTTTCTCTCTTCTGTTCTGCATCTGTAATTTCTTCTAATCTGTCCTCCACCTCGCTTATTCGTTCATCTGCCTCCTGTATTCTGCTATTAGCTGCTTCTAGTGTTTTTTTTTTTTTCAGTTATTGTATTTTGCATCTCTTCTTGTTTAAGTTTTATATCTTGTATCTCTTTGGTTAGTGTTTCCTGTAAGTTATCCTTCTTTGCCTCCAGTTTATTTCCAATGTCTTGCATCATCTTCAGCATCAACAGTCTAAAGTCTTTTTCCTGGAGGCTGAGAATCTCCTCATTGCTTAGCTGATTTTCTGGGGTTTTTCTTTTCTCCCTCATCTGAGTTATCATCCTCTGTCTTTTCATTTTTATAAGTGTTTGGTGTGGTGACGTTTTTCTAGATACTAGAGTTGTAGCCTCTCTTACTTCTGGTGTCTGCCCCCCTTGTGGCTGAAGTTGGTATGGGGGGCTTGCTGTAGGCTTCCTGATGGGAGGGGCTGATGCCTGCCCACTGGTAGGTGGAGCCGATTCTAATCCCTTTGGTGGGTGGAGCTTAGTCTCTGTAGGGGATTAGGGGCTGCTGTGTGCCTGAGGCTCTTTAGGTAGCCTGTTTACTGAGGGGTGGGGCTGTGATCCCACCTGGATTGTTGTTTGCCCTGGGGCTTCTCAGCACTGACTGATGGGTGGGGCCAGATTTTCCCAAAATGGCCACCTCCAGAGAAAGGCAACTGCTGAATATTCCCGAGAGCTTTGCCTTCAATGTCCTTCCCTCACAACAAGCCACATTCACCCCTGTTTTCCCATGATGTCCTCCAAGAACTGCAGTCAGGTTTGACCTAGGTTCCTGTGGAGACCTTGCTCTGCCCTGGGACCTAGTGCACATGGAAGTCTGTGTGCACCTTTTAAGAATTGGGTCTCTATTTCCCCTAGTCCTGCGGAGCTCCTATGCACAAGCCCCACTGGCCTTCAATGCCAGATGCTCCAGGGGCTCTTTCTCCCAGTGACAGATCCTAGCATATGAGGGTTTGATGTGGGGCTCAGAACTCTCACTCCTGTAGGTGAGTCTCTGTGAACCAGTTAGTTTCCAGTCTGTGGGGCTTCCCACCCAGGAGGTATGGGGTCTTTTATATCATGAAATCACCCCTCCTACCTGTGGATTTGGCCTCCTCTTTTTCTTCTGGAGTAGGGTATGGGTTTCCGGTCCATTTGGGTGGAGATTGCTCAGACTTTAGTTGTGAATTTTCTATTTTAATTTCTTAAAATTAAAATAGAACTATGAAAACAGTGTGGAGGACCCATACTAATTTACATTCCCACCAACAGAGCAGAGGGTTCCCTTTGCTTCACATCCTTGCCAACATTTGTTATTTCTTGTGTTGTTGATTGTAGCCATTCTGACAGGTATGAGGTAATACCTCAATGTGATTTTGATTTGCATGTCTGTGATGATAGTTGATGTCAAACATCTTTTTATGTGTCTATTGGCCATCTGTATGTCTTCTTTGAAAACATGTCTATTCATGTCCTCTGACCATTTTTAATCAGGTTGGGGGCTTTTTTTGTTTATTTTGTTTTTGATGTTCAGTTGTCCAAGTTATCTGTATATTATGAATATTAATCTATTATCAAATATATTATTTCCAAATATCTTCTCTCATTCAGTAGGTGGACTTTTCATTTTGTCAATAATTTCTTTTACTGGGCAAAATCTTGTTTGGTTTGATGTCATCTCATTTGTTTGTTTTTGCTTTAGTTTCTCTTGCCTGAGGATACATAGACAAAAATATATTGCTAAGACTGATGTCAAAGAACATAATTCCTTTTTTTTTTTCGTTAGGAGTTTTATGGTTTCTAGTCTTACATTTAGATCTTTAATCCACTTTAGAGTTTATTTTTGAGTGTATCATGAAAAAGCAGTCCAGTTTGATTCTTTTACATGTAACTGTCCAGTTTTCCCAGCACTTTATTGAAGAGGCTATCTTTTCCTCATTGTATATTCTTGCTTCCTTTGTTGTGTATTAACTGATCATATAAGTGTGGGTCCATTTCTGGGTTCTCTGTTCTCTTCCATTGATCTATATGTCTTTTTTTGTGTGTCAATACTATACTCTATTGATTGCTGTAGCTTCATAATATAGTCTGCAGTTAGGGAGCATGCCATATTCAACTCTGTTTTTCTGTCTCAAGATTGTTTTGGTTATTTGGGATCTTTTGTGCTTCCATACAAATTTTAGAATTATTTGTTGTATGAAAAATGACATTGGTATTTTGATAGGAATTGCATTAAATCTGTAGATTGTCTTGAGTACTATGATCATCCTAATATTATTAATTCCATTAATCCATGAGCACAGTATAATTTCCCATTTGTTTGTGTAATTTTCAATTCCTTTTATCAATGTCTTAAAGATTTCAAAGTCCAGGTCTTTTACCTCCTTCGTTAGATTTATTCCTAGTTACTTTAATCTTTTTGATTCAATTGTAAATGAGATAGATTTCTTAATTTCTCTTTCCGATAGTTCATTTTTAGTGTATGGAAAGGTAACAAACTTCTGTATTTTAATTTTGTATCCTGAAGTTTTAGTGAATTTATTGAGTTCTAGTGGGGTTTTTGTGATATCTTTAGAATTTTATGCAGAGAGTGTCATGTCATTTGTGAACAGTTATAGTTCTATTTCTTCCTTTTCAATTAGGATTCTTTTTGTTTTCTTTTTCTTTACTGGTTGTTGTAGCTAGGATTTCTGATACTATGTTAAATAAACATGGTGAGAGTTGAGTGTCTTTGTCTTGATCCTGATCTTAGAGGAAGTACTTTCGGCTTTTTACTGTTGAGTAGGATATAGTTGTGGTAAATAGACTTACAGTGGTGATCATTTTGTAATGTATAGAAATAAGAAATAACCACAATGTTGTGCACTAGGAACTAGTATAATATTGTCGACCTACTACACATCAAAAGGCAAAATTATAGAAATAGAGAGCAGATCCATGATTTCCAGACACAGGGGGTAAGAGGAGGGGGAATACCATGAAGGTGGTCAAAAGGTACAAACTTCTAGTTATAAGATAAATAAGTACTAGGGGTATAATGCCAACATGGTTAATATAATTAATACTATTCTAAACAATATATGAAAGTTTTTAAGTAAATCCTGAGAGTGCTCATTACAAGGAAACATTTTTTCTTTTATATCTATATGAGATAATAAATGTTCATTAAACTTGTAGCAAATAAATGTTCATTAAACTTGTGGCAATCATTTCATGATATATATAAGTTGAGTCATTACCTGAACACATTACACTTATGGTGCTGTATCATTTATACCTCAATAAAACTGGGAAAAGAAAAATAAAATGATACCCACAAAAAGTATTTTTTTCTTAACAGCAAAATCAAGGGAATAAATTGCTTAGAAGTAAAAAAAAATGGATAAAGACATTTATATGATAGAGCACAATCTTAGGATATGAAACATTGTAAAGCAGATGGAATGTAGATAAATCTCAAAAACAATGCTACAAGATGTAACATGATCTATATATCTTTTAATTTGTGGCAGGTAAAATAATACACCAAAAACAATATTCTAAGATAATTTGTGAATGCATAGCTAGGTGTGTAAAATGGAATAAAATTATAAATACTAAATGTATAAATTCTGAAGATGCTACCAGAAAACTACTGCAACTCATCGGTAATTAGGAAAAGTTAGATACAAAATTAATACACAGAAATTTCTTGCATTTCTATACACTAGAGATGAAGAATCAGAAAGGCAAGTTAAGGAAAAAACCACATTTACCATTGCATCAAAAATAATAAAATATGTAGTAATAAGCCTACTATCTAAGGAAGCAAAGGATCCATACTCCAAAAACTATAAGATTTTAATTAAAGAAATTGAAGACAATGCAAATAGATGGAAAGATACAGCATGCTTTTGAATTAGAAGAATCAATATTGTTAAACTAACTACTCCAGGGCAAGCTACAGATTCAGTGCAATTCCTATGAAATTAACAATGGCATTTGTTACAGAACTAGAACAAAAAAATAAAAATTTGTGTGGAAACACAAAAGATCTCAAATATTCAAAGAAATCTTGAAAAAGTAAAACAGAGCTGGAGAAGCTGTGCTCCCTGACTTCAGACTATACTGTGAAGCTACAGTCATCAAAACAGTATGGTACTGACACAAAAACAGAAATATAGATCAATAGAACAAAATATTAAGCCCAGAAATAAATCCCTGCATTTATGTCAAATTAATTTATTACCTATTTTCTAGTTAAGAAGATACAGTGGCAAAAAGCAGTCTCTTCAATAATTGATGCTTGGAAAAAATGGACAGCTACATGTAAAAGAAAGAAATCAGAATATTCTCTTTACACCATATACAAAAATCATCTCAAAATGGATTAAAGGGCCTAAAAGTAAGGTAGGACACCATAAAATTCATGGAGGAAAACATAAACAAAACACTCTTTGAAGTAAATTTCAGCCATATCTTTTGGAATCCACCTCCTAGAGTAATGGAAATAAACACAAAAATAAACAAATGGGACCTAATTAAACTTAAAATATTTTTCACAGTAGAGGAAAGCATAAACAAAGCAAAAACATAACCTACAGATTGGGGGAAAGATACTTGTAAACAATGAGACCAGCAAAAGCTTAATTTTCAAAGTATATATACTGGTCATATAACCCAATATCAAAAAAAAAAAAAATTGAAAAATGGGCAGAAGACCTAAATAGACATTCTCCAAAGAAGACAGACAGATGGCCAATAGGCACATGAAAAAAATGTTCAATATCACTAATTGTAGAGAAGTGAAAATCGTAAGTACAATGAGGTATCACCTCACTCCAGTTGGATTGACTATCATCAAAAAGTCCACAAATAAATGCTGGAGGGTGTGTGAAGAAAAAGGAACCCTCCTACACAGTTAGTGAGAATGTAAATTGGTGCATTGACTATGGAGAATGGTATGAAATTTCTTTAAAAAACTAAAAATACAGTTACCATGTGATTCTGAAGTGCCACTCCTGAGCATATATCCAGAGAAAGCTTTAATTCAGAAAGATAAATGATTCCTAATGTTTCCTGCAACATTGTTAACAATAACCAAAACATGAAACAACATAAATGTACATCAAAAGATGAAGGATAAAGATGTTTTGTATAAACATAATAGAATATTACTCAGCCATGAAAAAAAGGAAATAATGCCATTTGTAGCAACATAGATGGACCTGGAGATTATCATACTAAGTGAAGTAAACCAGACAGAGAAAAATAAATATCACATGCTATCACTCATATATGGAACATAAAAAAAATACACATGAACTTATTTACAAAGTAGAAACTCACAAACATAGAAAACAAACTTATGGTTACCAAAGGGGAAAGGGCAGAAAGGATAAATAAGGATGTTGGGATTAAAACATACACACTACTGTATGTAATATAGATAAGGAGAAAGGACCTACTGTATAGCTGGGAAACTATACTCAATATTTTATAACAACCTAAAAAAAGAACATGAAAAATAATGCATATATATAAATTTAAAAAATAAAAAATGTGTGATAATTTTTCTGAGGCTGGAAGAATAAGGAATATAGATGTTAGTAAAATATGAGTGTAATCATATCTATAATAATTTCTTCAAATAAAAAATCTGGAAATAATTATGAAGAAATGTTTACCATCATTCATTCTGGATGTTGGATTTATTAATGTTCATAAATCTTTGTACATTAAATTCCTCAAAACATTACATATAGACATTTTAAGTTCAGGTCATAATTAGCAATATTTTGTGTTTTTCTTATTGCTATGTATTGAAAGATCTTGACTTATCTATGGCAAGTTCTATATTGTTTTCTTTCTGAATTTATATATATTTTTTTCTTTTTTTTTTGTCTTTTTTGCTATTTATTGGGCCGCTCCCGCAGCATATGGAGGTTCCCAGGCTAGGGGTCTAATTGGAGCTGTAGCTGCTGGCCTACACCAGAGCCATAGCAACGCAGGATCTGAGCCGCATCTGCAACCTACACTACAGCTCACAGCAACGACGGATTGTTAACCCACTGAGCAAGGGCAGGGACTGAACCCGCAACCTCATAGTTCTTAGTCAGATTTGTTAACCACTGCGCCATGATGGGAACTCCCTGAATTTATATTTTTAATTCAGTTGGCACTGTCTTAGCATATGTTGAGATGAAAGGTTGACTCGATTCTTTTTTTTTTTAAATCCCAGGTAACCATTTTTCCCCACATAATTTCTTAAATATTAACAATCACAAATTGGCATATGTGTATGCCTTTAACCACATGCTCAGTGTGTATGGAGATTTCTTTCCATAAACATATATTTTGTTAAACTGATCTACTCTTTATTGTGCCAGTCCACATCTTTAATTACTGTAGTTTAAAATATTATTTAAGAGCTGATAATACAAATGCCCTTTTATTTTTGTCTTCAGCATTATATTAAATTTGCTCTTTTGCTTCATCAATGGACCTTAGAATCATAATTTTTGTTTCTTAAACTCTCATTGAGGTTTCTATTATAGTATAATTAAAACCTGTATATTACTAGAAAAAATCATGTTCTTTACAGTAGTCAATTTTTATATCTGAAAATAATGAAGATAATTTATGCAACTTCTTATACCATTTATATAAATGAGCAAATTTAAAGATATATTTTTATAGTCCTATACATTCTATATAAATAACATACTATTCTGTATATAAATTACATACGTATTTAATAATTAAAATATTTAATCTCTTAGTCTACTTAGTGTGACAAGATGAAAAAGTTTTATCTCTCTATAATTTAGTTTCTTTAAGTTTCTCTTTGTACTTCTTTAAGTTATACCATTTTAGCTTTTAAAATATCACTGGAAGACTTATAATTATTAAACCCCTATTTGTGATGATATAAATTTTGTTTCCCCTTTTCTAAAATGCTTATAAAAAGAATGTGTCTATCCTCATAATCAAAATGTCTAGCTCAGTTTCTCAAATTTTGAGCAATCTCTTTGTAGCTTCCTTTCTGTCATTAAACATTATGTCTTGTAAATTCTATGATTATTTTGTTGGTAAGAGTTTAAATTCCAATAGTAGTTTCCTTAGTTTATTCAATACATCAGTATTTCTCTAATCGACTATTTTGGTAATTCTTATAATATGTAAACTCAGTTTTTGGCTTAATGAGTTTTTGTTGTTTATTTAATGTTAACTATACTGCTTCCATTCCTTCTGAGTTGGTTGCTCTACTGTTACCAGTGGTGTTAGATTAGATTACCATTTTCTTCTTTAATGTTAATACCCACTTTTTCCTTAAAATCACTTCTAATCTTCTGCTGCATTCTTGGTGGGTCTTTCAAGTATCTCAATTGTATGCTTCAAATCACTGATTCATGTTTCCAAAATTTTCAAATATAGTCTCTACCACTAATATATTTTGCATTACCAAGCATTTTTTGTCAGTTAATTATTTTTGCATTTTTGTCCATCCCAATTTTGGTTTCCCCTCCTGGTTCCAAGTTCTTGTTTCTCAGAGACTCTACCTTGTGATATATTTGATTATGCCAATCATAAACTCATAATATTTCAATATTTTAGTTTTAGAAAGCTATTTTTACAGATGTACTTAGTGTATGCTTTTCTTCTAATTTTCTTTGGAAATGTATTTTTATTTTTGCTTTTTAATGCAGCCTACTCTCATTGAATAGGGAGATAATTGGGCATGTTGCTTTGACAACATGCAGAATGGGTAAAGTAATTTTGATCTTTCTAATTGCCGACATGAAGACTGGCCATGTCCTACTTCTATACCCAAAACAGACACAGTTCAACTTGAAATTCCTGCATCATTTCATTTAATGTTTCCCTGGACATGAAGATTTAAATTAATTTCAATATCTTCAGAGATTGAGGGCAAAGAAAATGGCAGTGATTAAATATCTGAAGAATTCTAATATTCAAAAACATGTCATAACATGTTTATTATAATGATTATTATATATATAATTGTATTATTGTCAGAGTAAACTATCCACATCCAATTCACAAGCATTATAGCTAACTAGAATCATAGAATTTTTTTTGTCTTTTTTTTTTTTCCCTAGGGCCACACCCACAGCACATGGAGATTCCCAGGCTAGGGGTTGAAACAGAGCTGCAGCCGTTGGCCTGCACCACAGCCACAGCAATGTGGAATCTGAGCCGTGTCTGAGACTCACACCACAGCTCATGGCAACATGCGATCCTCAACCCACTGAGAGAGGCCAGGGATTGAACCCCCAACCTTGCGGTTACTAGTCATGTTCGTTAACCACTGAGCCACAGAGGGAGCACAAGGTGACTGGTGGGAATTGTTTTTCTTTAAAAAAACAATTTAACAAAAAAAATACTGGGATTGGAGAGCTTTGACAAAGATGACAATGAGAGGCAATGAAAACTCTTCTAAATATTAAAAGTTATTGAAGTTATGCCATTTCCTTCCAAATTGAACTCCTAGAATCATAGAATATTAAAACAGGAAAGGAACATTATCATTCAAACCAAGCTTAGAGTTTATATATTTTATAAATATAAAAATATGTATATAAAAACTTGTACAGCTTTTCTAAGCCTCAGTTTCCTCAATATTAAATAAGAAAATTAATTATCTCTAGTTTTATTCGAGGACCCAGAGAGTTAGTACATTTGCATGGTATTTGGCACATATTAAGTGCTCAGCAAAATATATAGTTGTTATTCATAATGGAGTTATTAAAACTAATACATGGTAGTTTTTAAGGAGATTGTATAGCATTTTATATTTTTCAAGTAATTAATATCTCTTGCTTCATTAACTATTAATTTCAAGGTTTTATACATTGAAGGTAAACATGTTGAGGTTTGCATCTACATTTTTACTTAAATCAGTTGGGGAAATTTCTTTGAAATTAAGAATTTTATTTTAGCGCTTTGTTTGCATTCCTAGAATTGAATTTAAACCTGAATATGTGGGGAAAAACCGTTTTTAACTATCATGAGACAATACTAAGAATGTAAAAGTAATTTTCCAATGTTTTCATTAAATTGCCTAGAATAATGACATTCTTGGAAAGAAACTTTTTCTTTCCTTATAGCTATTAAATATTTTATATATAGGTCAGCATATTTATGTGTATATTGTAAAACTTCTGTCTAGTGGAAAGTGCTCATTGCAAAAAAGTAAAGTTTTAAGAGATGGATAGTACTATTTTAGGTATAGATGTTATGCTTTTATATGAAAGAAAGTCTGTGGGTAAGAAACCCAGCTAAGGTGAGGATTCTTTGCCTGATTCTAGAACACCCAAAATGGTGTTATATAAATCTTCTCTTGCTATACTGTATACAGACTGACAGGGACAGAATGAAAACCAAAGCAAATGTGAGGTAAAAATGATTTTTTATTACTTTAGGTATTTCTAGATGTCAGATAAAAATGAGAACATTGCTAAAAATTTTACAGAATGACAGCTCTGCCTTATGGATAAAATTCTATAGTTTGATGTATGAGGCAAAAAATGTGAAAAATATTATGAAGTACTACTCTGACATAATGATGGAAAGCCGCTGAAAGTGTGCTAACACCAGAGAAATATAATAAAATAAAGTAAAACTAGGAAGAATACAATTCTTTTGACTCTTGCTTACCAAGAAACATGAATTTAGGCCTTCAAAAAAATGCAGACCACTCAGTTTTATTTTTTATTGATTTTTAAATGTTGCACTTTACTTCTTCACTTCTCAATTAATGCCTTTGCATATCTATGAAATAGGAAATATAGAAAATCTTTAAGAATCATGATTTGTATGCCATGATCTGCTCTGCTGCAAATGACTAGATTACAGTATGACAAATTACTATTTCAGTTACTAACTCACATATATTCTCCCTGGATGTACTCTTGGAAGTGATGGTAGGTACTGGATTCCTTAGCCCACATAGTCAGCGCTACCCTTTATTCATAGTCACATTAGTAAATTTTGTCTTTTAGAAATGATCTAATTTAATAAGTCCTACCCTCTTCTTTCAAGAGGTGAACATCTAACTCAGATTCGAGCAACTGGCCCCTTTCTCCTGAGATTTTGCTCTTATGCTAATTTATGTCACTGGTGGTTCCTGAAGAAATCAGCTTTTAGTACCTGGGAATCTGAACCTGCCTTGATTCCTAAATCTTTCTAAGCTTGATACATCAGTTACTCTTTTGACTCTATAAGAAACCCTTATCCTTTAAGTAAATTTTGTTTTTGTTAAATTAGCCAAAGTGATGCCTGAGACTTGAAACCACATAACGGTGTAGGTACCATATTTATTAGTTCAAGACATGTAATATGGTATAAAACCTCAGACAGAGGCATGTGGTTGAAAGTGCCAGGCTATTCTTAAAAATTTAAGATTATATATTATAAATTAATGTTGTTATTATATTATTATTTTATAATTATAATATTATTATTAAGATTATTATTTAAGAGAAACCTCTTATTTCTATGAATAGTGCTGACATGGAATTTTATTTTGAAAGAGGCTTTCTGGTTGACCAGTTATTTCCCCCCATGTATTTCTGATGTTGAGATTTCTCATGAATTGGTAAACTCAAATATCATTAACACATGCATACAGACAGACTAGTTTCTACATTGATTCCACCTTTAAAATGGGATCCATATAATAAAATGCTATCCATATAATATAATGTATTGATATAAGATCTGAATTTTCTGTAGAATACAGACCAGAATAGGGGCTACTTTTTTTTTTCTCTTGCCATAGATATTTTTCATTAAGTTTTGCTATACATACACCCCCCACACACACATATACACAAACACTTACATACACACACATATGTATATAATACACAACAATTTCAAGAAAGAAAAACTTCACTTCCTCAAGAATGTCACTATTCTGGATAATTTAATGGGAGCATTAGAAAATTGCATTTATGTTACATAGTATTAGAAAAACTCAATATGTCATTTACAAGTTATATGCATTATTTTGATTTAATGAATTAGTCACCAATGAGAATAATAGCTAGAAAAAACGTTAGAGTTTATTCCTCATTATATATGTATAAATATTGATGTTGAATAAATCTGAAGATTAATTGGAAATATTTTTTACTCAGTTTACTTTGTATAATAGTAGTAATTACCTCATAGGATTTTTATGAGTAATAAATAAGGCTTAACAGAAAACTAGGGACATAAGAAAATCTCAAAAAATGTTAGTTTTGATATTGAAAAGTTAATATAAAGATGATAACACTATGTTGCACATCAACTTGATAATGAGTCTTATCTAAGCATTATGTTTTTATTTTTAATACTCCCGTAAGCTGGTTAGGACAGTTTATATTTCACCACTTGGTATAAAGAAATTTTTTTTTTGCTTTTATTAAACCAATGGGTATGAAATTGTATTTTATTTTTGTTTTAGTTTGTATTTCTCTGAGTTCCAGTACAACTTGAGCTCTATAAATTATTTAACTTTATACTTAGGGTATTTTTAAATTAAAAGTGTTTTTATTAGGATATAATTGATATATAATATTGTATTAGTTTTAGTATAAGACATAATGATTTGATATATGTACATAAATTATGTAAGATTACCACAATAAGTTTAGTTAAGATCCAACAACATACTTTGTTACATATATACATAAGTTGTTTCCATGTCTTGGCAATTGCAAATAATGTTGCAATTAAAATATGGTGGGACATATTTTTTTTTGAGATAGTGATTTTGTTTCCATCTTTTTGAAGATAGCTATTGTAACAGTTGTGAGGTGACACATTATTGTGGTTCTGGTTTGCATTTACGTGATGACTAATGATGTTGAGTAAATTTTCATGTACCTGTTGGCCAGCTCTACGTCTTTGGGAAAATGTCTATTCAAATCCCCTGCCCATTTTTTAATTGAATTATTTCTTTGTTTTTTTTCTCCTGAGTTGTCTGTGTTCTTTACATATTTGAAATATTAAGCATTATCAGGTACATTGCTTGTAAACATTATATCCTATTCAATAGGTTGACTTTTCATTTTGTTTATGATTTCCTTTGCTGTGCAGAAATTTTTTTTTTTTAGTTTGACATAATTCCATTTATCAATTTTTCATTTTGTGGCCTTTTATTGTTGGTTTCCAGTCCAAAAAATCATTGCCAAAAGTTATGTCAAGGAACTACTCCCAATGTTTTCTTCTCAGAGTATTATGGTTTTAGGTCTTATGTTCAAATCTTTAATCCATTTTAACTTGATTTTTGTTTATGATGTAGATGGTCCAGTTTTATTCTTTAGCATGTGGTTGTTTTTTCAACACTGTTTGTTAAAGCAACTGTCCTTTCCCCATTGTATATTCTTGTTTATTTTGTCATGAATTAATTGAGCATATATGTTTGGGTTTATTTCTGGTCTCTCTGTTCTGTCACACTGATCTTTATGTCTGTTTTTATGCCAGTACCACATAGTTTTGATTACTATAGCATTGTAATATAGTTTGAAACTGTGAAGCATAATTCTCCTGCTTTGTTCTTCTTAAGATTGCTTTGGCTGTTTGGGTTCTTTTGTGGCTTCATATAAATTTTAGTATTGATTGTTATTTTTCTGTGGAAAATGCAATTGGAGTTTTAATAGGGTTTGCATTTTGTCTGTAGATTGCTTGGGTAGTATGGACATATTAACAATATTCTAATTCATGAGCATAGGATCTTTCCATTTACTTGTGACTTCAATATTTGTCAACAATAGCTTATAGTGTTCAGTGTACGTGTTATGCCTGCTTGGTTGTATTTGTTCATAGGTATTTTATTCTTTTTGACACAATTTTAATGGCATTGTTTATTTAATTTCTCTGATAGTTCATTATTAGTGTATAGAAATGCAACAGATTTTTGTATATTGATTTTTTTTATCCTGCTATTTTACTGAATTCATTTATTAGCCTAACCGTATTTTGAAAGTATCTTTAGGGTTTTCTAAAAAAAAAAAAAAATAGTGACAATTTTAATTCTAATTTTACTTCCTTTCCAAGTTGGATGCCTTTTTTTCTTTCTCTTGCCTAATTTATTTGGCTAGGATGTCTAATATAAGTAGTAAGATTGGCATCCTCATCTTGTTTCTTGTTTCTTAGAAATCTTTAAGCTTTTTATTGATGAATGTGATGTGAGCTGTAGGCTTCCCATATATGGCCTTTATTATATTGATATATGTTCCCACTATACCCTATTTTTGTTAGTTTTGTCATAAATGGATGTTGGATTTTTTTTCCCACTTTTTCTGCATCTATTGAGATGATAATGTGATTTTTATCTACTTTGTTAATGTAGTGTGTCATTAAATTGCAGACAGTTATACTGCTGGATGCTTAGTATAACTCTCACTTGATCATGGTGCATGATCTTTTAAATATACTCTTAAAATTGGTGACCCACTATTTCCTTGAAAATATTTACATCTATATTGTTGGAAATGTTGTCCTGTAATTTTATTCTATTTTGGCGTCCTTATCCAGTTTGATTTCAGAGTAGTAGTGGCTCTGTAAAATGAGTTGGGAAGTGTTATCTCAAATTCTAATGTTTGGAAGACTTTGAGAAGAATTGGTATTAATTTTTACTTAAATGCTTGGTGGAATTCATCAGTGAGCCATCCGGTCTTGGACTTTATTGTTGGGAGATTTTTGACTACTGACTTCTTACAAGTATTGGTCTGTTCTGATATTCTGTTTTCATGATTCAGTCTTGGTAGGTTGTATGTTTATAGGAATTTATCCTCTTACTCTAGGTTGTCCATTCGTTGACATATAATTATTCATAGTATCTTATTCTTTGTATTTTTGTGGTATCTGTTTTAATATCTTCTCTTTCATTCGTGATCTTATTTCAGTTCTGTTTCTTTTAATCTTGATTAACCTAGCTAGCAATTTTCAATTTTGGCTATCTTTTCAAAAACCAGTTCTGTTTTCATTGATTTTTTTTTTTTTTTTTTTTTTGTCTTTTTGGTCTCTTACATTTATTTCAGGTTTGGTCTTTGTTATTTCTTCCTTCTACTAAATTTGGATTCTATTTTTTTTTTTTTTCTAGTTCCTGGAGGTGTAAAGTGAGGTGGTTTGTTTGGGATCTTTCTTATATCTTGATGTGTGAGCATTTATTGCTGTTAACTTTCCTCATCAAACTGCTTTTGCAGCATCCCATAAGTTTTGGTATGTTGTATTTACATTTTCATTTGTTTCAAGGTATTTTTTAATTTTTCTTTTTATGTCTTATTTAACCCATTGTTTGTTCAGTAGCATGTTATTTTATCTTCACATATTTGTGAATTTTCCAGTTTTCTTCTTATGATTTCATACTGTCATGATCAGAAAAGATGGTTGGGGAGTTCCCATCATGGCGCAGTGGTTAAAAAATCCGAATAGGAACCATGAGGTTGAGGGTTTGATCCCTACCCTTACTCAGTGGGTTAGTGATCTGGTGTTGCTGTGAGCTGTGGTGTAGGTCGCAGATGTGGCTCGGATCCCCACATTGCTGTGGGTCTGGTGTAGGCCGGCAGCTACAGCTCTGATTCGACCCCTAGCCTGGGAATCTCTATATGCCACAGGAATGGCCCAATAAATGGCAAAAAGACAAAAAAAAAAAAAAAAAGGAAAAGATGGTTGATATGTTTTTCAATATTCTTATATTTTTTAAAAACTTACTTTGTGCTCTAATATATTATCTGTCCCAGAGGATGTTGCACATGTACTTGAGAATAATGTGTATCCTGTTACTTTGAAATGGGATGTTCTGCATATATCTGTTAAGTTCTGGAATGACGTGTCATTTAAGGCTAATGTTTTCTTGTTGATTTTCTGCCTGGATAACGTAGTCATTGATCAAAAGGGGTATATTAAAGTCCCCTACCATAATTAGGTCTATTTCTATGGGTGTTAATATTTACCTTCTATATTTAGGTGCTCCTCTGTTGAGTGTACATATACTTACAAGTACTATATCCTCTTGTTGGGTTTGACTCCTTTGTAATTATATAGTGACTTTCTTTGTCTCTTATTACAGCCTTTATTTTAAAGTCTATTTTGTCTGATGTAAGCATAACTATCTCAGCTTTTTGTTGATTTCCATTTGCAGGGAAGACTTTTTTACCATCCCTTCACTTTGAGTTGGAGTGCGTGCTTGTAGGTCTTTTTTCAACAGCACATAGGTCATGTTTTATTATACATTCAGCCACTCTGTCTTTGGGGAAATTTATTCCATTTACTTTTGAAGTGATTATTGATAGGTATGTCCTTATTTTTGTTTTGTTAATTGTTTTATGGTTGTTTTCTTTTTTTTAAATCATTTTATTTATTTATTTTTGTTTTTCTTTTTAGGGCCAGACCCATGGCATATGGAGGTTCCCAGGCTAGGGGTCTAATTGGAGCTGTAGCTGCTGGCCTACACCACAGCCACAGCAACACAGGATCCAAGCTCTGTCTGTGACCTACACCATAGCTCATGGCAATGCCAGATCCTTAACTCACTGAGCGAGGCCAGGGATTGAACCCGCAACCTCGTGGTTCCTAGTCAGATTCATTTCTGCTCTGCCATGGTGGGAACTCCGTGGTTATTTTCTGGTTCCTCAATTTTTTTGTTGTTTTGCTCTCTTCCTTTGTGATTTGATGATTTTCTGTAGTGGTATAATTAGATTCCTTTCTCATTATCCTCTGTATCTACTATAGTTTCTTGCTTTGTGTTTACCAAGAGGCTTACATAAAACAACTTTATTTGTAACAACCAATTTTAAGTTGATAGAAATTTAAATTTTAGTGCATTATAAAGCTCTACATTTTTACACATTCACCGCATGATTTAAGTTTTGTTGTCACAGTTTACAACTGTGTCTTAGAGTTTAGGAGACACAGGTATCTTAGAGTTTAGGAGACACAGGTGGGATGGCAATGTAAATTAAAAAAAAAATCTTGGCACATTTATCTGTGCAAATATTCTAAGATTTTTAATTTAATAACATCAATTATAAAAAGCTACACTGAATAAATATGTTTATGTTTCAAAATATGATTGTTTTACCTTACTGGTAATATTAATGGAAATTACAAAATACAATTAAGTAACTTCATTGAGTGTTTTGTGTCTGGTGCTCACTACAAATATCACTAAACAACTGCTGTGAACTTTATATTGATATATATTACAAATACAATATTTAAGGTATAATCCATTACTTTGTCCTGGAGAATGTAAGGCACAGTAAAATGTAAATATGATGGGGTTTTGCGTAATATTTTAAAATATCTGCAGTAAATGTCACACATACATAATTCCCTTATGCTGATGCTGTGACTTGCTTTATTCTTAATGGGATTGGATTTTTGGTCTCCCTAGTATTCAATGATATTTTTGTTTTGTAAATGGCTCTTCTATTTAGGATGTGTGCATCCTTTGTCTAACATTATCTGTTACAATGACATTTTGGAGCAACTCTTCATATTTTTTTAGCTCAGTATTAATTATACCACATTTTTTTTTTGCGATTTATAGAGGGCATCTGAAAGTATACATATGTAAAGCACACTATGTTATCAAAGGAAAATAATCCCATAGGTACAGAATTAGAGTGAAATTGTACATAACCCTTTAATAGAGAATTTACAAACTCAAGTATATATGAAGTATAATTGTTGCCCATAATACATCTTAAATATATATTGGCATTATTTTCCCAAACAATTAGGCCACTGTCTTAAGTAAATATTTAGCAAGAGGAGCTAAAAATACATGGAAGAAACGAGGGGGATTAGGGAGGCTTGTGCCTTCCCTTTATTCATCCTTAAAATTTATTTCATTTAGAAGTATATATTGAGAGGTGCTAAAATACTAATAATTTTTGTCCCCCATCTTCATTTCCTACTAAATTCATGCTCTTCTATATTCCCCTTGCTCCTGCCCTTCAAATGCATCAGATATCCTACTATTTATTTAATATTCTGGCTTTTTCCTGCTTAATTTTTGAATTACTTGTTCTTTGTGCCTAGAATATTCTTCCACATGGTTGCTGAATTGTCTTTTTTTATTTTATTGTATTTATTTTTTCCACTGTACAGCATGGAGACCAAGTTACACTTACATGTATACATTTTTTTTTTCCTCCCTTTGATTCTGTTGCAATATAAGTATCTAGACATAGTTATCAATGGTACACAGCAGGAACTCATTGTAAATCCATTCCAAGAGCAATAGTTTGCATCCAATAACCCCATGCTCCCAATCCCTCCCATTCCCTCCCTCTCCCCCCGGACAGCCACAAGTCTCTTCTCCAAGTCCATGATTTTCTTCTCTGTGGAAATGTTCATTTGTGCTGTATATTAGATTCCAGTTATAAGTGATATCATATGGTATTTGTCTTTGTCTTTCTGACTTGCTTCACTCAATATGAGAGTCTCTAGTTCCATCCATGTTGCTGTAAATGGCATTATGTCATTCTTTTTTATGGCTGAATAGTATTCCATTGTGTCTATATACCACATCTTCCTAATCCACTCATCTGTCAATGGGCATTTGGGTTGTTTCCATGTCTTGGCTATTGTGAATAGTGCTGCAATGAACATGTGGCTGAATTGTCTTTTGATAACTTTGTTTAAATTCCCCTTCTAACTGAGTCCTACCCTGATCTATTTATTTAAAATTGCTGTCTCTCACATAATCCACTTTTTTCATTTCTCTTTCCTTGCTGATATTTTTCCCACAGCACAGTTTTCTAATACCTTATAAATGTTCATTGTATTTGTTGTCATTTTCTCCACTCATATAGCTATATAGGGTAATAGCTATATGAGGGCAAGTGTTTTTTTGCTTGTTCACTTTTTCAGTTTTCCTCAAAGCTGTACCCAAATTGCCTAGAATAATACTCTCCAAGTAGTAGCTATTCTATATATAATTATGAAATGAGGAATAATTACATTTTCTATTAATAAAATACTCAAGTATAATAAAGTAGATTAGGACATTTCTAAAATAACATGAATTCATTATGAGGGGATTTACTATGCAGTAACTTTTTTTTAATTTGTTTTTATTGAAAAGATAATATTAATTTAATTAGAACTTTATAATTCCACTATTTTAGTGAGCCTATGTTAATCTTTGTATGTAATCTTTATCATGTGTATAATGTTATTGAGACATCATAACATGTACAATTTTATGTTGTATTTTTTTCACTGAATTTTTAATTTTTATTTTTTCACCTCTTTGCCAGTTTTATTGAGATATAATTAACACATCCCACTGTGTGAGTTTAAGATAAAGTGTAATGGCTTGACTTACATATATTGCTAAATGATTACCAAAATAATTTAACATCCATCATCTCACATAAACAAAATAAAAGTGTGGGTTTTTTTCTGTGTGGTAGATGAGAAATCTAATTTTTGCTCTTAACAACTTTGAGATATTCCTTACAGCAGTGTTAACTATAAATATCATGTTATACATTATATCCTCAGGACATATTTACCTCATTACTGGAAATTTGTACCATTTAACTATCCCATCCAGTTCCTCCATCTACCATCCCTCCCTCTCTCCATTAAACACATTTGATTTCTTTTTCTATTAGTTTGATTTTTAGATTCTACATATACAAGAGATCATACAGCATTTGTCTTTTTCTGCCTGACTTACTTCACTTAACATAATGCCTTCAATGTTTATGACAGGATTTTGTTCTTTTATATGGCTAAATAATATCCATTGTTATATATACTACACTTCTATAGACACTAAAGTTGTTTCCAAGTTTTGACTATTATAAATAATGCTGCAATGAACATGGGGGTGCCTATATCTTTTCAAATAGGTATTTTCATTTTCTTTCAAAAAATACCTAGAAGTGGACCTGTAGGATGGCATGGTAGTTGTATTTTTAATTTTTAGAACAAAAATCATACTGTTTTTTCATAGTAACTATACCAAATTAAAATCCCAGAAACATTGCACCAACATCCCCATCAGCATTTATTTCTTGTACTTTTGATAATAACCATTCTAACATATGTGAGGTGATATCTTAGTATGGTTTGGTTTTACATTTCCCTGATGATTAGTGATGTTGAGCAACTTTTTGTGTATCAGTTGGCAATTTGTATGTTTTCTTGGGAAAAATGCCTAGATGGGACTTTTGCCAATTTTTGTTTTTTATTTCATTTATTTTTGTCTTTTTAAGGCCATACCTGCACATATGGAGCTTCCTAAGCTAGGGGTTGAATCAGAGCTACAGCTGCCGATCTATGCCACAGCCATAGCAACATGGGATCCCAGCCACATCTGTGACCTACACCATAGCTCATGGCAATGCTGGATCCTTAACCCACTGAGGCAGGCCAGGGTTCGAACCTGTGTCATGGATGCTAGTCAGATTCATTTCTGCTGAGCCGTGATGGGAACTGCCTGCCCATGTTTAAATTGGATTTTTTTTTTTGTCTTTTTGCTATTTCTTGGGCCGCTCCCGTGGCATATGGAGGTTCCCAGGCTAGGGGCGAATCTGAGCTGTAGCTGCCAGTCTACACCAGAGCCACAGCAATGCGGGATCCAAGCCGTGTCTGCAACCTACACCACAGCTCACAGCAACGCCAGATCGTTAACCCACTGAGCAAGGGCAGGAATCGAACCCGCAACCTCATGGTTCCTAGTCGGATTCATTAACCACTGCACCACAATGGGAACTCCCTAAACTGGATTTTTTTTTCCCATTAGTTGTTTGAGTTCTTTATATATACTTGGATATTAACCCTATCAGATAAATTATTTGCAGATATATTTTCCCCCTTTCTCAGGTTGTGTTTATTTGTTGTTTTCTGCTCTGCAAAATTTTTTAGTTGATATAGTTCAACTTTTAAAAATTTTGTTGCTTGTTTTTTAGGTGGTCATTATTGTATTTTAAATTATCTATAATTTTATTTCATATTTTCTTTAAAGTGTTGATAATTATCTTCAGGTTATAACTATTTCACCAAGTTTTTGCAACATCATTTAATAAATTATTTTTCTTGGATAACTTTTTTATTTATAATTTTAAAAGATATTCTTAAAATTACAGTCCTTTATCATGGAGATTATGTATTTATTTGATATATCTAATTAACTCAGTTGCAGTTTTCTCCCACTTGACTGCTTTTAATAGTTCGATAGCTTTCTTATAAATTACAGTGACAAAGTAGATACATGAAAACATATTAACCCATTGATGTAAGAAATGTTTTTATCTTCTGTTGTATTTTGGACTATTATTATACTCACGCTACAAAATTTTAGTTTTTATACATTATAACTTGTCAATATTTTTGATCATAAATTTTTCTGCTGTTTCAATGATGAAAATTTTTGTCCATTCTATTTTTCCCATTAAATTCTATTTTATGGAGCTTATCTTATTCATGAGACATTTAGGTTGGAGTATAAGACAGTATCAATGCAGAGATCAAAGCAACATGCTATCAGACACATGTGGTTTGTTATACAGAATAAAGCAGTCTCTGGTCTTGAGATCTTGGGAAGTATCTTTTTTTATAAGTACCTGAGTTAGTACTGAAGAAAACTATAATTTCAGAACAACTGACATAAGACGGATAGAAGTCACTATGTCCCCCCCCAATCACTGTATTAAAATTAAATTCTTTATTTAATAACACTCTATGCTAACTTGTATTAAAAAGTGTTTATAACCAAGAGATACTAAGTTTTGTATTTAATTCATTGCATTCTGACTTGTCCGTTCTTCTAATTTACTTCTGTTTGCTTCTTCAAAGAGAGTTTTCAAAATATTTTATTTGAAATATTTTAATTTTACACTTAGTTTCTAAAAGGAAAAGAATCTGTCATATGTCTTTCAATATGTTCTACAACAATGTCTTTATATCTCCATTGTGTTTTTTAAACATTCTGTCAAGTTTTAAAAGTGCCCTCTTAAAAATATTGTCACCTTGGAGTCATTTAAATTTATGCGCTTAACTCAAGATGGAAATATCTTTCAAGTATTAGTGTTTATGTCTGAAAGTAAGTATGCCTATTTATTTTCAGACCTTTTAAAAATTGAGGCTTTGCTCTTTTAAAAACATCTGACCATCTTCAGTTTATATGTATGGCTTATGTATTGTTATATCTTGTTATTTTGTTAGAGTAAATATAATCTTTTTATTAGATCTTCTGGCTTTTTTGTCTTTAAAGGGCTGCACTTGCAGTATGTGGAGGTTTCCAGGCTAGGTCCAATCGGAGCTGTAGCCTCTGACCTACGCCACAGTCACAGCAACACCAGATCTGAGCTGCGTCTGTATGGTACATTCCATGGGTTTAGACACCTGTGAAATGACATGAATGCATTGTGATATCCTATAAAATATTTTCACTGCCCTAAAAATCCTCTGTACTCCACCTCTTCATCCCTCTTCTCCACCCCCAGTTGCTAACAACCAATGATCTTGCTATTGTCTCTGTGGCTTTGCCTTTTCCAGAATGTCAGAGTTGGAATCACAGAGTATGTAGACTTTTCAGATTGGCTTCTTTCACTTAGTAATAAGCACTTAAGTTTCTACTATGTCTTTTCTTGTTTTAATAGCTCATTTCATTTTAGCGCTGATGGTATCCCATTATCTCGTGTACTAGCCTACTAATCCATCCACCTACTGAAGGAGATCTTGGTTGCTTCCAAGTTTTGGCACGTATGAATAAAGTTGCTATAAATATCTCTGTGCAAATTTTTGTGTGGATAGAGTTTTGGACTCCTTTGGGTAAATACAACTATTGGCTTTCGCTGGATCTTGTAGTAAGACTAGGTATTTAGTTTCATAAGAAACTGCCAAAATCTTGAATGAGAGTTTATGTAGCTTTACATCCTCATGAGCATTTGGTCTTGTGCCAAATTTTGGTCACTCTGATAGATGTATAGTGGTATCTTTTCACAGCATTGTTTTCTATCTGTATATCTTCTTTGTTGAGGTGTCTGTTAAGGCCTCTTTTTGATATGATTATTTACTTTTTTATTGCTGAGTTTTGAGTTCTTTGTATATTTTCAATGGATACCCTTTATCACACACGCGCACACACACACGCTTTTTGCAAATATTTTCTCCCAGTCTGTACCTCATCTTCTATTCTTCTGACATTGTCATTCACAGAACAGACATTTTAAACTTGAATGAAATCCCACTTAGCCATTTTTTTTAGCCATTTTTACTTCACAAATTGTGCCTTTGGCATTTTATCTACGAAGTCATTATTATGTCAAAGTTCATTTTGGTTTTCTTTTTTGTTATCTTATAGTAGTTTCACAGTTTTTTTTTCCATGTTTTATCTTAGATTTAGGTCTGTGAGCTATTTTTTTGTCGGAGGCCAGCTCCGGCAGCCAGGGTGTGTACGTCCCGATCAGAGATGGACGACGTTGGCGAAAGAACAGATACAGCCTTTTTTTCCCTTCTTTCAGGGCGCTGGACTGCTCAAATTTTATTAGCATAAGTGGTTGATTATATAGACAGTTTTTCACTACAGATTACATCATAGTGTTAAAAGTACTTTGGTTAACTATTAGGCTTTGTTTTTTGATCACATGGTATAGTAGCAATACATTACATTCTAAAATCTTCAACTTAACTAAATTTAATGAGTACAATTCAAGGACAAACAGGTGCAGCATATCATGTGGGAAAGAGAAGACCCAGCACAAACCATCTCATGGGCAGCCAATTCCCACAAGCTGAAGAAGTTACAGACACAAAAAATCCTGTCTTCAGATTAGTGTCTATCTTTAAAGCGTCCTTGGCAGGGAAACAGTGTGAGAAAATACGAATCAACTTAGCCAGCTACCACTAAAAGTTTCTAAAATCAAGGATAAGACTCACAGCTGGGTTTATTTTGATCAAGAATAATATATGTCTAACTTCTATAGACCTCATTAAAATCCTAACTCTAAAGTTACTGTATAACTAGTTAGTAGATAAACACTATGTTTTAATTGAGTTGGATTTAAATAGGGGAAAGTCCTTTAGAATGCAATTCTTATTATATTATTGTTGTAATTTTGTTAAATCACAAATCACCACAGGAAAATAAGAATGGAGAATAAGAATAATAAGTAAATAATCAGGAAAGACTAAGGAAAACTGAATAACAAATAAAACAACAGGAAAGACTAGGTCACCCGAGAAACAATCCATGTTCTCCAGTGCAAACATGGAAATTGTTTTCCCAGGAAAGCCCCGATCCTTCCCCATAAACATCAAAATGAGAGTTGTATAACCTGAGGCCTGTCCTTGGCTTGTACCGTGCAGGCAGGCTTTCATCCTGTCCAGAGGCCCACCTTCAGCATATACCATTCAGGTGAGCTCCCTTCCTTAGTTAGGAACCTGCCTTAAGGTTTTTTCTGCCATAAGGCAAGGTCTTTTTTTGTGTGTCCCTGTATCTCCTTGGCTCCCCATATTTTTTTTTTTTTTTTTTTTTGCTTTTTTATGGCTGCACCTGGGGCATATGGAAGTTTCCAGGGTAGAGGTTGAATCAGAGCTGTAGCTGCCAGCCTGTACCACAGCCATAGCAACACAGGAACCAAGCCACTTCTGTAACCTACATAGCAGCTTGTAGCAATGCTGGATCCATGGATCCGTAACAAGTGAGGCCAGGGATCAAACTTGCATCCTCATGGAGACTATATCAGGTTCTTAACCTGCTGAGCTACAAAGGGGACTCCTGTGATGCATTTTGAGTTAAGATTTGTGAAGGGTGTAATGTGCGTATTTAGATTTATTTATACATTTATTTTTGCATGTGAATATCTAGTTATCCAAGCACTATTTATCGAGGAAAATATCTTTATTCCATTGTGTTGCTTTTGTTCCTTTGTCAAAGATCAGTTGACCATATTTATATGGGCCAATTTCTGGGCTCTCTATTGTGTTCCACTGACCCATCTGTTTATTCTTTTGCCAGCACCACACAGTCTTGACTACTGTAGATATAGATATAGATATAGAATAAGTTGGTTAGCATCAGTCTTCCAATTTTGTTCTTCTCTTCAGTATTGTTTTGGCTATTATGGGTCTTTTACCTCTCCATTATAAACTTGAAAATAAGTTTGTTGATTTCCCCAAAGTAACTAGCTGGTATTTTGATTGAGTTTACATTGAATCTATAGATCAAACTGGGAAGAACTGAAATCTTGGTGACTTTGAATCTTCCTATCCATGAAGTTGGTATTTGCCCTCATTCAGTTCTTTAACTTTGTTCAGCGGAGTTTTGTAGTTTTGCTCATACAGATATTGTACTCTGTTGTTTAATACCTAAGAATTCAGTTTTGGGAGTTGCTGATATAAAGGGTGTTGTGTTTTAATTTCTAATCCCATTTGTTCATTTGTAATATATAGGGCAGTGATTGACTTTTGTATATTTCAACCTTGTATGCTGCAAACTTGCTAGAATTGCTTAATAGTTCCCAGAAAGTTTTTTGTCGATTTTTTAAAAATTTTTTATGTAGGTGATCATGTCATCTGCTATCAGAGATCATTTTCTTTCTTTCTTCCCAATCTGTATGACTTACTTCCATTTGTTGACTTATTATACTAACAAGGACTTTTAGTATGATGTTTAAAAGGGGTGGTACATGAAGATATCCTTGGATTGTACCTGATCTTAGTAGGTAAGCTTCAGGCTTTTGATCATTATGTATATTATTAGCTATAAATTTTTTTGCATATATTTTCTTTATGAAGTTCAGACAATTTCCTTCTATTCCTAATTTACTGAAATATTTTATCACGAGTGAGTGTTGGATTTTCTCAAGTGTTTTCTGCATCTATTGATAGGATAACATGACTTAGCTTTTTTTTAACTTGTTCATGTGATGGATTTTATTAATTTGTTTTCAAATCTTGAACCTACCTTCCATGGTGGGATAAATCTTTCTTGATCATGGTGGATGATTTTTTTTTATACATTATTGGATTTGATTTGCTATTGACTATTCCTCAGAATTTCCCCATTTGTGACAAGTAGTACAGCTTATCCAGAATAACCAGCTACACACTGGAATTCACATGATTGACCAGAATTTTTTTTTTTTTTGGGTCTTTTTAGGGCCACACCAATGGCATATGGAAGTTCCCAGGCTAGGGGTTGAATCAAAACGGTAGCCACCAGCCTATACCACAGCCACAGCAATGCCAGATCCGAGCCATGTCTGCAAGGTACACCACAGCTCACAGCAACACCAGATCCTTAACCCACTGAGCAAGGCCAGGGGTTGAACTTGCATCCTCATGGGATACTAGTCAGATTCATTTCTCAACTTTAGCTTGATCTATCAATCGAGAATCAACATTACATCATACACACACATACACACACATACACACACACACACACACACACACACACACACACACCCCCAATTTAATCAAGTGTAAGTCTCTTCTCTCTGGGCTCTGGCAATAAGCAAGGGTATTTATCCCTATGTAAACACAATATTATAAACTCTAAATGTCTATTAGAGTTTGTCTCACATGATCTTCATATTGGTTCTAGCTTTTTCCCTTCAAGTTTCTTCTTTTACAAAAAGAATTTGAAGTAGCTATTGAAAAGGAAGTGTTAGTCACACTGAACACAGAACACTGATCTGCCTTATTTTCTTGCACGGTTTGAATATACCACACATTGGGGAGAAGTAATGCTATTGAAGGCAACACTCTGTGCAGTCCTCTGTAGTCTAAAGTTAACCTCCTGGATTTTTCACATTTTCTCCAGGGCCATACTGGACTGTTTAAAAAATTGTGGATACTGATAGAGTCATATCTAACATATCCTTAATAAAAGCTGAATTTATTGATCTTCTCCAAGTTATCTGATAGTGCTTTAAATTAACCACTAGCGTGTGTTTTGGTAATTATAAACGTTCTTAATTGGCATACAAAGTAAAATAGTATGAACAGCACATTGGGATGATGTCCCTCTTCCAATGGTTTGTAAAAGGATGTAATCTCCCATTTGAACATCATTCCCATTTCAATAATATACTCTGGGGGGGTGAGATAGCAATCATGGATAAAATTTGCTCTTAAATTCTTACTTTAAGCCTTACTCATACTTTGAAGTGTTTTATAAGTGCATCACCATATCTTCTTAACATAATTCTATTGTCTTTTTGGTTTTGATTAGTGGTTTTAGTTATGACAGTACTTTGTGCACCAATATCAAAAAATCCCCACAAAATTTCTTCACCAAACCTAGCCCATTTTATTAAAGCAAAATATTTGAGTGCCCTGTGGGGTTGTACTAAGAGATCCTAGCCATCCTTCCATTCAAAATTAGAACATTTCCTTTCCTTCACACCATTTAATGGGCACTGTTTAGAAAGGACTCTAGATTCCTCCTTTGTGTTACTATTTTAAAAAAATTAATCAAGGCTCTAACAAATTGAATAAATTCATTGCTGTCTGTGTGCATTATTAGGGGTTGAATAGATAAATCATCTTTTTTTTTGGTGATCCACTAAATTTTTAATAGCTACTACATCTATCTCCTTTTTATGTCATTTTAAAATTAACTATCTGAAATTTTATACCTGGTTTAATTGCCTCAAGGATATTTTATCTATTCAGTTGGTGTTGTTTACTTGCTTCTTGAATTGTAACTATTTTCCTACTATTCAACCCCACTCTGGGGAAGCTTAGCAAGCATGTTCTCCATAACATCTGTTACATCACTCTGCCTTATGTAACCTTATTCTGACAATAGAGTCATATAAAGAATCCAAGTAGTTGGAACCTCTTTTCTCACAACATCCTACATTGCTTGGGTCAAAGGTATAGAATTAGGGAATACATTAGTTTCAGCATAAAACCAATCCACATGTGTTTGAGTTTTCCACATTTCAGCAGCCTTAGAAACAGAATTCCATTTAATAGCTTAGGATTGATTTGGACAATTTCTTTATCAGGCTGTAAATTATATATCTCTATTTTATTTCACTCAACCGATTGGGCGTTTGTCTATCTAGCTATATTTCCTGCAAAATTTGAAGTTAATGAAGATCCTAAGAAAGACCAAATGTGTCATTTCATTTGGTAATATCTAATACAAGGGAAATACCTCCCTGATCCCTGATGATCTATATTAATAATGTCTTAAAAGAAATCTGCTAATAGTGTTCTGTAGAATGACTTGACTATGTGAATCAGTAATCCCATCTTTTAGGTGTCTCTTAAATCCTGTTTCTGATAATCTATATATTTTCAGTGATTTATTATTGGGTGATTGCCACATGTCACTTAAAAAATCTGCCTACCTCTCTTTGGTGTCATGTTTGTTCACTGAACACATAGGTTCATGGCCAAAATCTAAAAGCCTCTGCAGCATTGAGATCTTTATCAGTTACTTTCCCCCCAAAGCAACCAATACCATATTAAGGTACTGAATTTCACTTTGTTTGAAATTTTAACAATACATTTAGTTATTCCCCCGTGTTGTGGTTGTACTACCTCTGATTCCTACTGATAAGTGTTCTTCCTTTCAGTTGTCAGTGATCGAATGAGGACTCAAAGCAGAGGTTGTCAGGAAACCATCCTGGCTTTGCAAATTCTCCATTCTGCTGGTCCTCATCTTTCTTTATCCTAAATCAAACTTTAGCAATTACTTATATTACAGAGTCAAGACAATTACAATTAACCTGGTTACAGTGCCACCAGCAGCAATTAAACAGTCAGATAATTGAAAGAATGTCCACAAGGTGGACTCATGTAAGGTGTTAATAAAGATAAAGGATATGGTATAGCAAGAGAAAGGAAGTGCAGATATCATCTTAGAGATCAGTAAATGTCCAACCACAGCCTTTAGGGAATTTTTTCAGTCACATAGAATATGCTCATTTTCAAACTATAGGATAAATTTTGGTTTCAGGGATATCAAAGCACAAGTTGACTGTGGGGTTTCCTATACTCCACTGGTAAAACCAGTCTATATAACCAGTTAAACAAAGTGTAAACCATTAATTAATATGTTTTCATTAAACAATAGAGATGAGTATAGAATTGTCTCCAGGGAATTTGTGAACTTTAAACAGGACTTTACAAGTACTAACTAGCACAATTTATTTTTATCTTGGCCAAGGGTTAGTAGATTTCCAGGCATTACCAAACTTAAGCATGGAGGTACCCCAGAAGAGCTTTAAGGCAAACCTATTTTTACATACTTTTTTCTAATTTGCAAAGACGTTTTATTTATTATGAAAAAAGTTTAGTTTTGCCGATTTTTGGTGTATATATTTAAAAATGTAGTTTTCCTCATTTATTCAGTGATATGGTGAATCAAATTGATTATTTAAATTTTTGTTGATAGATCTTATTTCTTAAAGCAGTAAATGGGTTTATAGAACAATGAACGGAAAGTAGGGATAGTTCCTATGTGCTCTCTCTCACCTCAGTTACAGTTTCCCCTATTAGTGACATCTTCAATGTTGATACATTATAATTAAAATCCATAGTTCACAATGGCTTATTTTTTGTGTGGTGTATGGGTTTTGCCAAATGCATATCATCATGTATTTACCATTATGATATCATACTGAATAGTTCCACTGCCCTAATAAATCCTAAACTTGCTTTACTCATCGATCTGCCTTCTACTGCACCTCCCCCCTACAACTCAACCATGGGAAACTTGATCTTTTTACTGTCTTCACGGTTATACATTTTCAAGAATGTCATATGGTTGGGATCCATACAGTATTAAACCTTTTCAGACTGGATTCTTTCACTTAGCAATATGCATTAAAGTTTCCTCCATGTCTTTTCATGACTTGATAGCTCATCTATTTCTAATCACTGAATAGTGATCCATTCTAGGGACACACCACAGTTTATCCATTCACCTGTTAAAGGGCACCTTGGATATTTGTTTGCTTCTAAGCTTTGGTATAATGAATAAAGCTGCTATAAACACTTGTATGCAGGACATAAGTTTGCTTGTTTTAGACATAGTTATCAATTTATCTGAATAAATACCTAGGAGTACGATTGATCATATGATATAAGATCATATTTGTTGGTCAATCAGATGTTCTATATTCTTATTTTTATCGATCTCGTCTATCAGTAATGGAGAGAAATGCATTAAGGTCTCCAAATATTATTGTAGATTTGTTGATTTCTTCCATAAGTACTGTCAGTTTTTGCTTCATATATTTTAATATCCTATTATTAGGAGATATATACATCCATAATTCATAATATATATTTAATATGGTATCAATTTTATAAACCATGAGCAAACCATTGGAATAGTAGACACATATTTATCTATGCTCAAACTCTCTATGTAAATATATACATACATACATACTTATATGGGGGAAATGATGTAGGGAAGAATACACAAAGTATTTGAAAAAGACAAGAAGAAAGAACATGGCAAGTAAACCATACAGTTTAGGAGAATTTTTTAACTGAAAATTTTCTGTACTTATAATGTAGTAATGAGAGAGTACACTATAATATTGGTACTTAGAATTCAAATTTTTACAAGTATTCTCAAAATTACTATCAGTTGATAAATACATATCCTTACTTTCATATAAATATACATACATCAGCACATGCTGTATGTACACACACACACACACACACATACACACACACACACATACACACTCACATTGTAATAATGCAAGATTGTTTTTTATTTATTGAAGAGATTTGTTTTCAATATATAAAGTATTAGTGTTTGTGTTTTGGTTTGATTTTGTTGTATATTTTAATTATTGTTAATGGAAAAGAATATAACTATATAACTTTTAAAAAGTAATCATAAAAATTTAAAAATATTTAATGGGTAATGAGAAATCTTCTGAGTGATTTTGTGTTGTTTTATAAAAGTAATTTTAGAAATAAATTAGGATAATTATATAAGTTTTCCCTGTCTCACATATTTTACCATGCCAAAAGAAAAGAAGAAATATAGTTCTATTTTTCTCAAATATAAATTGATTATTTGTCATAAAACTGCATCAGTGTTATAGCTGTAAAAAAGAAAAAAAATTGATTTCTCCCAAATAGCTAAAATTGCCATGAGGAACAACAAATAAATGTAGCTTACATATTCCTTAGAGACTTGGTACTTTGCATTAGCTAAATAAGTAATTTGAAGATGCATTTTCCTGAAAAAAAAAAAGTAGTATAAAGTCTCTTGATACATAGTTTTGCTTGGTAATTGTGAGCTTATTCTAATATATGTATACATGAATTTATTATTTGTATTAAAATTTCAAATACCTTTAAAGGAACAAAAGCTAGGAAAAACATTTCTAGGGTGTTCCCATTGTGCCACAGTGAAATGAGTCCAACTAGTATCCATGAGGATGCATGTTCCATCCCTGGCCTTGCTCCCTGGGTTAAGGATGTGGCATTGCTGTGAGCTATGGTGTATGTTGAAGATGTGGTTTGGATCCTGAGTTGCTGTGGCTATGGAAGGGGCTGGTGGCTACAGCTCTGATTCAACCCTGAGGGTGGGACTTTGCATATGCCACGAACTCAACCCTGAAAAGCAAAAAAAAAAAAAAAAAAGAGAGAGAGAGAGAGAAAGAAAAAGAAACATTTCTATGTCAAAAATACACATGAAACAATTTAAATGTTATGTATACCACTGCACTGGATTCATTACTTATTAGAAATCATCTTGATTCTTTAAAAATAAACTGAAAAATTGGAATAAATGGATTTTGAATTAATATCAGTGCTCAAAGCAAAATTACCACATCTGAAGGACAGTATTGCTACTATTGCAAATAGTAAAAATGTATAAATCTAGGTATTCATTATTTTGTAGAATACTAATGTAAAATAACATCAATCTTTATATTGAATAGTGCAAATGTGTTAATCCTGGAGTTCTGGTCGTGGCACAGTGGTTAAGGAATCCGACTAAGAACCATGAGGTTGCGGGTTCGATCCCTGGCCTTGCTCAGCGGGTTGGGGATCCGGCATTGCCGTGAGCTGTGGTGTAGGTTGCAGACGCGGTTCGGATCCCTCGTTGCTGTGCCTCTGGTGTAGGCTGGTGGCTAAGCTTGGATTAGACCCCTAACGTGGGAACCTCCATATGCTGCAGGAGCGGCCCTAGAAATGGCAAAAAGACAGGAAAAAAAAAGTGTTAATATTTAGATTCATTTGTGAATTCTGATTGGAATTATAGAATTAAATATATGTTGAACATCTACAACATAAAAATAAGGCTAAATACTACAAAACATAGAGATGAACAATGATAAATATATAATAAACACAAAGAATGGCATTAGATATTCAAACTTCTATAGATTTTTGGAGGAAGAAAAAAAACACATGAAGTTTGATGGGTCAAGAAATTTTCAGTGTTTTAGAAATGATGGAGGTAGAGAAGAGAGAAGAAACAAGAGGGGTTGAGGATAAGGAAGAGAGCAGGAAGATGCCTACTCTAGTAGGATATTTCTTTATTAATATTCAAGACAAATTTCAATTGTTGGTAGTTTACCCATCATTTTAGAGAGATGAAGTTTTGAGAAGTGAAGTACTCTCCTTTCCATTATTCCATTAAGTAAAATGTTACAGGTGATCCCACAAATGCTGTCCTTCTAAAATCCAGCACAACTTACAACCTACCTAGTTTTCTGTGTTCTCCCTTTTCTTCTGAAAGAAACCACAAATAGTCATTTTGAAACAGTCTAGGGAGTGGAAAAATTATCTATTTATAAATATTTTGTTTACACTGGACACAGATACACAGCTTCTTCTACCTACTGTGCATTCTGTTTTGAAAGAGTTTTATATAAGCTTCTTGAGCCACTGTGAAAGGATTAAAAAAAAAAATCAGAATATGGTATTTTAAAGTTCATATTTCTGATCCTTTTTCACACTTTCATAATACAGCTGTGATAGGCAGCCTCAAGATGGGTGGCAATGATTCCCACCCCTTGAAATTCATGACCTTGTGTGAACTGAATTTACCAACTCCTTTCATGCAAAGAGAATGTGTCACTTCCGAGATAAGGTAATAAGACTGTAACTTTGGTTACCTGAGGAAAACCAGCCGCCCCATCATGAAGCATCCCTTCATGATGCATTGTCACTTCATGAAGCAAGATGAGGTCCACAGGGTGAGGGACCACAGGCTGCCAACAGCCACATGAGTGAGTTTGTACATTGACTCCCTCCCTGAAGCTGAGCCTTCAGATGAGACTGCAGCCCCAGTTAAGAGCTAGACGGAAACCTCAAGAGAGACCAAATTCAGAGGCATCCAGATCAGTTGTGACCAGATTGAGACCCATAGAATCTGTGGGTAATAAATATTTGTTATTTTTATTTTTATTTATTTTTATTTTTTTGTCTTTTTGCTATTTCTTGGGCCGCTCCTGCGGCATATGGAGGTTCCCAGGCTAGGGGTCTAATCGGAGCTGTAGCCACTGACCTACTCCAGGGCCACAGCAACGCGGGATCCGAGCCGCGTCTGCAACCTACATCACAGCTCACGGCAACGCCGGATCGTTGTTAACCCACTGAGCAAGGGCAGGGACCGAACCCGCAACCTCATGGTTCCTAGTCGGATTCGTTAACCACTGCGCCACGACGGGAACTCCTGTTATTTTTAAATAGCTAAATTTTGAGATATTTTGGCACATAGCAATAGATAAACAATAACAGTAGCATAAAACATTTCTAGACTCTCATACTCATTCACTTCTCAATGACACAGTATTCTTTCCTCCACTCCCAGTGTCCCAGAGCATCTAAACCTTCTGAACTCAAAATAACATTTTTTTTTTTTTTTTTGGCATTTAAGGGCCATACCCACAGCATATGGAGGTTCCTAAGCTAGGGATCCAATCAGAGCTGTATCTGCCAGCCTACACGACAGCCACAGCAACACCACATCCTTAATCCACTGAGTGAGGCCAGGAATCGATCCTGCAACCTCATGGTTCCTAGTTGGATTCGTTTCCACTGTACCATGATGGGAACTCCTCAAATAACATTTGAAGTCACTATTCAATTACCTGCCTTATGTAGCCAAAGTCAGCAGTAACCATTATAAATAAATTTGAAATAAATCAAAATATATGAGAAAAAATTACTGTTTTGGAATTAAGAATGTAATTTGTGAAAATGCTTTTATGCATACTATGTGGAATATCTCAGATAATTTAGTTCTTAGAGACTCGAATATATCATAAAATCAAAACACTTTATTCAAAGTGTTTTGATTTTATATTATAAAGATGTAGTACATTTTCCCCTTAGTATCATGCATGTGCTTTTTGATCAATTACACAATAGATGTTAGGATACTTAATATATTATTGAAATATGTATTAACATAATTTGATGCAGAATTTGAATTTTTTACAGTGGTGTGTTTTATACTGAATATGATATATGTTAATGTCATCTGTAGATATTGCATAAGGCTGTATGCTTTGGAAAAGAATAGAATTGTTAAATATGTTATTGCACTCATCCATTACTTTTATACCAAGTTCATTTTATTTTTTATTCTGTGTCCTGAGTGTTTTACAAGGTATTACATCAAGGTTTAAAGCATGTTTTGACTTCATTTGCAGGTAACAAAAGTCACTTCGTCAACCTTCTTTCTGAATCCAATCCTCCATGACAAGGAAATGAGAAATAGAAAGTTCATCTTTGATAAAATTAGGACAAAGCACATAGAAAATAAACTAAACATGGGGTAAGGGTGCTAACAGCAGAACTTAGTCAACTTTAGCAATAGAGACAAGAGAGAAAATAATCTCACTATCTAGATCATAGTGAGAAGAACACAGAGAATTACAGATCTGGAGTCACTTTCTGAGAGGCTGTTTAAAGGTGCCCTTGACTGAAATTACAGTGTTTGGATAAACAAGCAGGGAAACACCTTTAAACCATATTTATCAAAGAAATAATGTTTTGAAGGAAGACTCATATTGTCACCTTAACTAGTTCATACTGTCCCAAAAAAGGGTGGTGGGGAGGGAGATGATCAATACCAGGCCAATCCTGATGAAGTTATTGAACTTCAACAGCAAACAGTAATGTTCTAAAGGAATTTAGGTCAAACGTCAAATCTCTTAAAAAGGGACAAAAGTAAAGCTCATTTCATACTTTTTATTAACACCATTCAGTGCTTAAATACTGCAGCAATGTCTACAGTGTTCTTACAGCTGTATCAGAACGCATGATTCAAATATTCTACACTCTATATGCGCTAATAATTCAGTAATTCGGAACAGGGGTTCTGGGTTGGCATGGTTGAGTTCAAATCATGGGTCTACCACCTATAGCTGTGTGAACTTGAGCCAGTCACTTAAGTTCTCAATATCTCAATTTCCTCATCTCTAAAATGCAGATAATTAATTTCCTCATATCTAAAAATGCAGGTAATACTTTTTTTCAAAAGATTACTTCTAGAATTAGTTAATACATATAAAAAACTGAGAATGAAGTTAGGTACATAGTACTATATATATGTTAAATAATTGAGCATTAAAATTAATAAAGCAAGAGCTCTCTAGAAAAATATTAAGAACCTCTACATATCTATTAGCCAGTAATAGATGAAGGAAATAGTTCTAATTAAGTATATAGAAGAACAAATATTTTTATTGGGATACAAAGTTACAGATAAATGTTTATGACCTTATAGACGCCAAACACATAGAATATGCTTTGCAAACATTTAAGAAACTTTTTCACTTATTTATTTTACCAGAATTCTCAGAAAACATTATTAAACAGCCACCTTTTTTTTCTGGTCAAAGTGTAATAACATTAGATATGAATATATTAACAAACACAGAAAATGCAAATAGAGCAAAAAAAATACTAGCCAGAAATTTAAAGACAAATCTTAACTCTTAGCTCATATGATAGCAAAAAATAAAATTGCAGACTATAAAGGCCATAACACCATCAGATTTTTTATGGTATCTTGTTAAAATGTTCAAATGAAAAATTAATATTATGCACATAGGTTACAAGAAAAAGGAAAAAATGGAAACAAAAATACTGAGTTTACAAAATAATTAAAAGAACGAAACATAAGAGTGGAGAAGAAAATCATTTTAAAAGATAATAGCAAAAATTATAAAATAGATATCAGAAAAAATGGCAAAGTTGAAATACAACTGATATTAGAAGAGCAAATAGGATAGAAGACATTTCGTTTTGTTTTTATTTCTTTATATATATACTTTTTCTACTGCACAGCATGGTGACCCAGTTACACATACATGTATACATTCTTTTTTCTCACATTACGTGTTCCTTCATAATTGACTAGACAGAGTTCCCAGTGCTACGCAGCAGGATCCCATTGCTAATCCATCCTGAAGGCAACATTCTGCATCTATTTACCCCAAGCTCTCAGTCCTTTCCACTCCCTCCCTTTCTTCCTTGGCAACCACAAGTCTATTCTCCACAGAAGACCTATTTTGACTACCTGTCTCAGCTCCATATGCATTAATTTAGACACCTGGATTAGAAAAACGTTATCTAGAAAAGATGAAAATCTAAAAGAAAAATTCTAAAGAACTTTTTGAGATAATTATTAAAGAATTATACTTCAAAAATGTTATGTCCAGATATTTTTTAGGTGTAGTGTGTGCATTAGGAAACAAACAGCTGCACTTATATTTAAGGAATGAGGGAGGGGCAAAATAGGGGCATGAGACTAAGAGATACAAACTGCTAGGTATAAAATAGATAAGCAACAAGGATTTATTGTACAGCAAAGGGAATTAAATCCATTATCTTGTGATAACTTTTAATGGAATGTAATCTGTAAAAATACTGAATCACTACTCTATAGATTTGAAATGAATATAATATTGTAAATCAACTATACTTCTATAAATAGATTCATTTAGCTCATAGAGAAAAGTAAAAATTTGTAAATGCTTTTTAGAAAGCTAGGAAAATGCTATCACTAAAATTTTAAAATGGTAAAGAATAAACTGAAGAAAATTACCAATGTTGCTTATGAATATAAGTCCAATAATGCTAATTTAAATATGTCTTAATAAGTACCATCAATTGAGTGATTTTTATCTAAGGAATGTAAAGATTCTTCAATATGGGATATTTATTAGTTTTACTGATTCAAGGAAAAAAAGATAACTCAATAGGTGCTTTTCTGCATTAATTAATAAAAACAAACACATACAATATAGATAATCTACTCAAGATAGAGACATAGGGAAAATACTTTGTGATGTCTTAAAGAAAAGTTGGTAGCAGATAAATTAAAATACATTATTTCAGCTTCATATCATCCTTATGAAAAAGTAGACTACTTAAAAAAAACTCATTATTTTGAGTAATTTTGATAGTACTAAGTAGTCTAATTTTATATGCAATATATAACTAAGAAGATTTTTGGCAGATTGTGTTATTTGGCCAAAACTCTGAAGACTCAACCAGAATATGGTTAGAAAGTATAAGAAACTGTATTAAAATGGTTAGCTACACAATTAATAAAAAGTCAATCATTTGTATAATAAATATAAAAGAAAATTTAATGAGGAAAAAGACTTGTTTGCAAAATTTCCTGAATGGAAGAAAAGAAGAGGGATAGAGAAAAGGGGGAAGGAAGAAAAGATGATAGGGAATATATAGTGGCAATGTACTTAAAGGATTGCAGATCTATGTAAGGGAAGCTTGGAGGTTTTGTGTAAGACATAAAATAAGACTTAAGAAAGTGGAATTATATGGAGTTCCTGTCATGGCGCAGTGGTTAACGAATCCGACTAGGAACCATGAGGTTGCGGGTTAGGTCCCTGCCCTTGCTCAGTGGGTTAACGATCCAGCGTTGCCGTGAGCTGTGGCGTAGATTGCAGATGCGGCTTGGATCCCGTGTTGCTGTGGCTCTGGCGTAGGCCGGGGGCTACAGCTCCAATTAGACTCCTAGCCTGGGAACCTCCATATGCCGCGGGAGCGGCCCAAGAAATGGCAAAAAGACAAAAAAAAAAAAAAAAAAAAAAAAAAAAAAGTAACTACTCGTATTTAAAAAAAAAAAGAAAGTGGAATTATAAACATTGTTTTTTATTAGAAGTCCTTCATATTTAAGTATGTAATTTCTCCCTAAATTAATCTGAAATATATCTATATCAAATAGTTTCTGAAACCCAATACTTGTAATGGTAAAATTCGTAACAAAAATAGATGTTTTTTTAAAGGCCAGGATAGTCTAAAGAGAAAATTAATAAAAAAGTAGAGTCTTATCAGCAATATGAAAGGTATTTAAAACTTTAATCATTAAAGTAACTTAATATTGGCACAAAATTGGCAGACATTAATGGTACCAATTAGATAACTAAGAAATAAACCTAAGTGTGGGAACATAATCTCTCATAAACTGCCATTCCAAATCAGTGAAGAAAATATGGATATTCCATAAATGTTGGAAACATAGCTAGCTATTAGAAAGAAAGAATGCTGACTTGTAATTCCTTTCAAAATGAACATTAACTGTAAATGAATTGAAGGTTTAAGAATTAAAAATGGAAACTGTAACAGAGCAATAATATATTTTAAAACGATTCTTAGTTGAGAAAGTCCTTTATAACCAAAATTTTAAAAATTTAAATGAAAAGATGCCATGTATAACGTAAAAAAGAGAAACAATATTTATCCATGTAATTGTAAATCATGATAGTTTACTGTTTTTCATTGATGTTTATCCACTGCACAAATGCAACAATCTGTGGTTAGCTGCTTCTAAAAATATCATACTATTGTGAGTAAAGGCATTATAAACATTCCTTTATCTGTCTTTGCTAGACATGTGTCCTCATTTCCTTTGAAAATCTACCTAGGAGAAGAATGCTACTTAGAAATGCGTTTGTCAGTCCTCACCAAAAAATGTGGTTGTATCTATTTACATACTCGCAAAACTTTACTTCCTATAAACACTCTTGTCAACATTTGGTGTCGGTAAACTGTGAAACTTTGTTTTAGCTACTGAAGGATGTCTATTGATATCCCCTTGCAATTTAATTTTATATTTCTCAGATTATTAATGACTAGCACCTTTTATATAATTCTTATAATTTTAATATTTTCTTTTGTGAAGTACCTCAAGTGTTTAACATTTACTATTTAGATTTTCTTATTGATTTGTAGAGGTTCTTTATACAATCTGGATAAGAAGTCCTCTTCACTTGTGTGTACTGTAAATATCTTCTAATCCATACTTCCTTTTTATTCTCTTCATGGTATCTTTTGGTGAACAGAAAGTCTGAAATTTGATGAAGCCTCTTTCATTTTTGCATTGCTGTGTGACTACCTACCATCAAAATTAGCAGCTTAAAACACTGTATTATTATTTACCGACAATTCTGCCATTGGAGAGGGCTCGTAGTCCCTGGTAGTTGTACTTTCTTGCTTGGTAACTTGCTTCCTGTGACGCAAAAGCAGGACAATGTCCTGTCCTCCACATTCTTTTAGTTAAAGTCACCATAGTGCCACAGTTGTGCAAAGACACCCACGCAAATATTCTCACTATAACGTAATTTTTATTAGCAAAATGCTAGAAGTGAATCAAATGCTCATTAATATAGGGCTCATTAAATGTACCATAATACGTTTGTATAATGAAATATTCACTCTACTGCTACTAAAATAATGATTTAGGTCTAATTTGATGATATGGAATGGGCCAAAATATATATTGCATTATTTCCTGAAAAGAGAAAACAGCATGAGAGGAAACATGTATGTGTGTGTGCGTGTGTATAACATGATCGCATTTTTGTTAAAAAAAAATGGTGTTTGTGTACTTTCATAGGCAAGTTATGGTAAGATACCCAAAATCATATTAAGAGTATTTGCTTATCAAAAAGAGCCCTGTGGGATAGTGTGTAGAAAAGAATGTTTCTTTTAACAACTTTTTTATCATATGAATATATTAATCTTCATTAGAATATTAATAAAGCATGTAAATGTAACATTTCAATATATCAATATTAGCAAAATAAGTAGTGCTAAGTGTGTGTATGTGTGTGTGTGTATATATATATATATACATATATATATATATATATATACATACATACATCTTAGGTGCCTAATATGTATTATACACACACACACATATACACACACATACATACTACTTAGGTGCCTGTCATGAATATGTTGTCATTGCTTTTGATTTTAAAGTTTAAAGTTTTGCATATATATTTCTGAGGACACAGAAGAAGAGAACTAGATGGTGACAATAAAAACAAGATGAGAATCTCAGTAGAATTTCAACATAATCAGGAACACCCTCAGGCAAAAATGAATTCTCTGAGAGGATTTTTTTTTTAAATAGTTTCAGAAACATACACAGATATTTGAAAATAGTAGGTGTAAAAACATCCATAGGAAGCAGCGTAAATTTCATGATGCCACAGAATATGTGATGGAAATGAATAGGTGGGATTACTATATCTCCTAAGAGCATCTATCAGGAGTGTAGTTGCCTGTTCTTGTTTACTGTGTATATTTAATCTTGTCTTTAATAACCCCAATAGGAATCACTCAATCTTGCCTTTCATTTGCCACATTGCTTCACCTGGGAATTAACAAAAATGTGAAAATGTATTTTTGATGCATTTATGATGTCTGTTATATATTAAAAATGATTAAAATATAGTATTTTGGGGAGTTCTAATGTCAGCTTCCAGTTTCTCTACTGGAATCTGGTATAAATAATGGCCCGTCTTAAGGATTTTCTGGTTTCCTCTTCCATCTTTCTCTCCCTTGTATACGGTTGTATTTCCCAATTTATCATGTAATTCAACTTTACTAAGATGTCAGATTGTTTCTTACTACCAAGTGCACAGGAGAGCACTACACTTTATCCCCACACGCCTGATTTCTGAGTCAGTTTCAAATGTCAGCTCTTTAATACTCTAAAACATTTGTTTTCTTCTTGTTTTTGAGAATTTCGCTATAAGGAGACATGAATGTTGATGAGACCTGTAGAGTACAATTTTACTAATATAGATTACTCCAAAAGATTTTTTTAAATCATCTGAATATTTGTGCTGTGGGGATGGGAAGCAGGACTGTGTTAAGGATAATTATTTTTAAGGAGTTCCTGTTGTGGTACAGTGGTTAACGGATCCGACTAGGAACCATGAGGTTGCGGTTCCATCCCTGGCCTTGCTCAGTGGGTTAAGGATCTGGCGTTGCTGTGAGCTGTGGTGTAGGCCTGTGGCTACAGCTCTGATTAGACCCCTAGCCTGGGAACCTCGGTGTGCCGTGCCGTAGGAGCGGCCCAAGAAAAGGCAAAAAGACAAAAATAATAATAATAATAATTATTATTATTTTTAAAATATATGAAACCTAAACCATGACTCGCTATTCAAATAAAATTCTTGGAAATGCAGATTTGAAAACTAACCAAAGCCATAAGTTTAGCCTGGGGCAGAGCTTCTAGGCAAGCTAGGGAAAAAAACGGCTTCTGTGGACATTTGCCTGAAGGCAGTCTTTTGTTAAAGCTGTTCTACCAGCAGCTGAGTCACCAATTAGGCTTGAGGAGCAATTGCAATTGCAAATGCTAAGGTTTGGCTGCTTACTTCTCTTTCTCTGTAACCTCTCTCCAGAGCTGGTAGGAAAAAGTTATAGCCTTGAGAAAGAATAATGTTCACATTCCACAGCTTTCAACTTTAGAAACTCTGAGCCAGTACCTACAGGTTGCAGAAGTTTTGATTAGAAGTTAAGGGGGAAAAAAAAAAATCAATACTTTCTGATTCCTGTGATCCTTTGTGATTGCAGTTAACATTGCAATCACTTTCTTTATGATGAATAAAGTCATTATTGTTGCTATGTGAACCAGGAAAATTTAGACTGAAAAAGCCAGACCTGAATTATGACATAAAGTCAAATGTCACAATGAATTTTTACTTTTTTATTGCCTCATATATTTTATTTACTATAGTAAACATATAGGTTATAGAAACAAAAACATCATAGGTCTTCTCTTCCTAAAAAGAAAATGCTCTTCTAGCCTCCTGCTGTGGAAAAAAAATTTGCTAGTAAAATGGTAACATTGCTGTTTTAACTTAAACAATGTTTAGATGATGCCTTTGTTATTTAGTGTGGACAACAACCTCGTTTATGCTTCAGTTAATCTACATTGCAAGTGTGGAAAATAATGATATTAAAAACCAATGGAAAAATAAATTACAAATAATATTATTATGATGTAATCTCCAAACACAAAGTACAAAGGCAAATGTATTAACAGCAGCTTCATGAAATATGTAGAGGGTCATGAAGTCACTTATGGAATTAATTGCCTAGTTCTGAATTGAATAACTCTGTGTAAGCATATTACTCACACAGGTAAGAAAGATGTTCCTCAAGGCATCAGTGTAAATATTTAATTCACTTATCCAGTCTCTAGAATAAAAAGTATAATAAGCAGTATGAAAATACTTTTCACCCCTTGGTTCCTAAGAGTGTGTATCCTTTTAGCTTATTTATTTTAGGCAATTTATGTCATCAGTGAGGGTAAAAGATAAAAAGAAGAGAAATAATTGAAGTCATTAATATTAAACCATTTCTCACTTTCTGTTAATATTTTTCTATATTTCATAATTAAAATCACCCATGATTCTTTTTGCTTCACCTATATTTATTTTGAAATGAAAGACTATACTCTCTGTAAAAATAAAAGGAGGGAGTTTCCTTTGTGGCTCAGCAGTTAATGAACCTGACGAGGATTTTTGGGGAAAAGTGACTCTGGCTTAGATTGTCAGTGTCAGAAAGTAAGACACATGAACATGGGAACATCTCAACAAGGCTCTTTCCTTCTGCAGAAGGGCTCGTGTGCTCAAAAAGCATGTGTGAAAGAGGGAGACACCCCCCTCCCCTGTATTTATCCCTAACACAGGTGGTATACCTGTCCTTTTCCCATTGGACAGGTCAGGGCCCACATTCTTCTCGATTGGCTAATTGAAACAATTGTTACTAGGAGAAGAGGGAAAGGGGAGTGGGAGGGTGTCTCAGATGAAGCAGGAACAAAATGGAGTAACCAAGACTTCCTTTGATAGAAAAGACATATGTTAATTCTCACAGGATCCATGAGGATGCAGGTTCAATCCCTGGCCTCGCTCAGTGGGTTAAGGATTTGGTGTTGCCATGAGCTGTGGTGTAGGTCACAGATGTGGCTCCTCAGATCCTGCATTGCTGTGACTATGGTGTAAGCCAGCAGTGGTAGCTCCAATTTGACCCTTAGCCTGGGAACTTCCATATGCCGCAGCTATGGCCCTAAAAAGCAAAAGAAAAGAAAAAAAGAAAAATTACAAAATATCTTGAGGAAGAAAATAAAGAGCATTAATTTACAAAAACCAATGCCCAATGCAGCTTTATAAACTAAACAAAAAAAATCTATAAAAACCTCTGGTTTTCTGAGTCTATAGATAGGTTACTATGAACATGAGCCATGAAAGAATGAAAGAAAACAGCACAAAGAATAGGGAAATGTAGGAATTAGAAACTGAGCACTGAATGATCATAAAAGCTGAAACTGAAAATTTTGTTAGTTCTATGTACTGTGCATTGAATACACAATTTCTAAATCCCTCTATCCCTGCAAGGTGGGTTTCATTAGGTACTTATACAGCCAGGGCAAACTATGTTCACTAAAACCATCAAACCAGCCTTTTGCTATTGGCTGAAGAAAACAAAGGCTGGGGGAGGCGGGAATGCCTCGCAGGTGGGCTGTCCCTAAAGTTCAAGGGAAGGCTCCTGGGTTTACTAGAGAAGAGAAAATTCTCTCAGACAGGAAGAACCTGATCTGGAAGTCATTTGACAACACAACTCTGGCGAATTATGTACCAGGAGCCTGAGAGAAGTTTCAGATAAAGTTACTAAAAGGGTTGATTATTATTGAAAGAATCATGAAGAAGAGAAAGAAGGCAAAAGGTACATGTGTTTTCCAAAAGACAAATAGGTTACATTTTGATAATTGTAAGCAAATATGATTATATAGATCCTGGTTAAGTTTCTAAAATTATATATTTAAAATTTGTTTGCTTAGAAAATGAAACCATTAATCACTAGGAGTACTAATGGCTTCATTTAGCACATGTCATGACAACTAATCTAATTTTCTCTTTTTTCTTATACGAAGTTAGCAAGGCATTTGTCAAGATTTTTCACATAACATAATGGATGGGAACAGAAATGTAGATGACCTAGAAGTTTATAGAGGAGTTTTTTCACAACGTATTAACCAATAATATGAATAAAGATATTGAGTAAATTTTCCAAAATTTGCAAATAACGGGAAGTGTTCATTAGTGAAAGTAATTAGAATCTGGGGTGGTTCGATGTAACAAAGCAATCAGCCTAGTAGAATGAAACTAAAAGTGGGAAAATATACACTATTGCATTTTGTTCCAAAAAAATGTGGAAGAAAATGGTAATTGAAGTGAGAAGGTATGACATCTGAATGTTAGATACTAATCTCTATACCAGTCTCAATTAATATTTAATATATTGTATAATGTACCAACCCATTTCATTAATATAGTACTAGCTGCTAGCTAGATTAATAGAATTGTAGTTGTGTGAGATTGCAGAATCTTGGAATATTGACTTGAGTTTCCAAATGACCAAAATTTTCCTCATTGCAAAACTATCTAAAGAGGAAAGACACTTCCTCTGTAGGTTGTATATTCTCAATAATCATAGTTATCAAACAACTGGTGAGAATATATCCAAATATAGATTTGGATATGTATCCAAAGATAGATAGATAGATAGATACTATGTTAAGCATTTTAGAAGTAACCACTTAGGTATAATCGCTATACTCTTGAGCAGCAAAGTCTGAGTTCTTGAAATGTTAGGTCTCAGTAACCTTTCATACTTTTTAAAAGTATTGAGAACCCCAAAGAGTTTTCTTCATGTATATTATGTCTCTTAATGTTTATCATATAAACAGTAAAAGAGAAATTTAAAAAATGTGTTAATTTAAGGAAATGTAACCATAATTCAGCTATTTAGCATAAATAACATTTTATGAAAAACGGCTATGTTTTTAAACAAAAAATTGGTGACAAAGTGGCATTTTTGCAAATCTGTTTATAGGTGAGTCATTTATAGAGAGCTGGATAATCATACCTGCTTCTGCATTCAATCTGTTATATTTTGATTTGGGGATGAAGTACATAAAGAAAATCTGGCCTCACACAAATGCACAGATGGAAAAGAGTAGTATTTTAATAGCCTTTTGAGATAATCATGTATATTTTTCTTTGATACTATACCAAAACTCAACAAGTAGTATATACTAAAGGTTATTTGCAAGGTGAAATCTATATCAATGAATTTTTTTCCTCTGTGTTAAAGTAAAATACCTTGATCTATTTTATACTGTTTAAGAAAAACTATACTTTAGTACCATTTTTTTTCAAACTAAAAAAATCCTGAGGCATAATTGACATATTACATTATATTAGCTTCAGGTATCCAATGTGGTGATTAAATATTTCACACTTTTGAATGGCTGGACTACCACAAACCACTTTGTAATATCATGCATTCATCATTTGGAAAACACTGGTTCACTGAGTTGTGAAGACTTTCTAAAAGGTGACACATTTCAGTAAGGCGTATTAAAAAATCATATTCACTAGAACCACCACCAATAATCAGAAAAATCTTTAATTATTGGGAAGCTGTGAATTTCATCCAAGCTTTTTAAAATTCTAACTTGAGCTGTCAAGCCTGAATTTTATTATTGGCAATAGGTAGCATTAGTAGTTTTCCCTGAAGTAACAAGTTTACTCATTCTTTGATAAAATGGCAGCGAAATACCCAAATATGGATTGCCTTAGTTTATATGACAGTTGATTTTTGGTTAAAAAAAAGTCATTTCATTGAAGTTTTCTTATGGCACAGTGGGTTAACGACCAGGCAGTGTCATGGCAGTGGCTTGGTTCACTGCTGCGGCATGGTTCTATTCCTGGCTAGAGAACTTCTGCATGCTCCGGATGTGGTCCAAAAAAAGCATTTAATGAAAAAAGTGGCCATTTCTGTTCACAACTCAAACTGTTGATATTCCTTAGGACAATCACCATACTGTAATATTTAACAGAAATATTTTGTATGTACTTCCTACTTAGCTATACAGGATAATTAATAATAGAAAGATATGTACTCACATAGAGATTTTTGAAAATTAGTATTTTTTATTGTCTCATTTAGGAAAATCTTAAGAAAACTGATTTTTTTCTTTTTCTTTTTTTCTTTCTTTCTTTTTTTTTGGGGGGGGTAAGCAAATGCATAGTTGAGATGACTGTAATGATTCCTAGAACACTTTGATGCTGCTACCTTGATTCATGCTGAAATGCCAGTATTTTTCCATCTCTGCTTTTTGCATCATCATTGCTTGTTGCAAAGGCAACACTGTTAAAAAAAAAAAAAGGCCAGTAATGTCTCATGATTAATTATGAAATTAATTTTGACCCTAAAACCTCTGAAAATTCTCGAGGGAACCCTAGGATTCTATAGAACATACTTTGAGAACCTGTGGCATGTTGGTTAGAAGGATGGGGTCAGAGCTTCCCTGTCTGTGTAACAAAGTACAGCTCTGACTGTGAGCAAATTACTGTGAGCAAATTGCTTCAACTTGCTTTGCCTTATTTTACTCATCTGTAAAATGGATATAATAGTACTTATCAAAAAGTTGTGTGAAAATTAGAGCAGTAGTTGATAAATAATACTCACATTTTCTTAGCTCTTAATACTAGTATTAGTAAAGGACAGTTGCTTATTAACTTTGTAGGAGTACTATATGTTCCATGAATTAGTTATGCTGCTCTGTTATCTTTGAAATATTTAATAATTTAAATTTTCTACTTCTATGAATGAATTTTCCCATGAGCCAAAAAAGTGAATTTAAATGAAAGTAATTTTCTAAAGAATAATACTCCCCTACTCCAATTTTATTTTCTTTTTCAGAAAATCAATTTTTTTCACATATAACACATAAACATCTTTAATACATGGAGTTTTTTAATTGAAATATATTTGACATATTGTATAAATTTAAGGTATACAGTTACATATGTATTATAGTATGATCGCCATTGTAGCAATAATTAGCACCTCTCTCACAACTCGTAATTATTTCATTTTAGTGGATGGAACATTAAAATTTAATCTCTTTGCAAGTTTGAATACAACATTACTGTTTCCCTACACTGTGCTACATTAGATCTCAAGGATTTATTTACTAATTGTTGCAAGTTTGTACCTTAAACAATATTTATTCTATCTTGATATTTCCACCCCCATCTCCTGGTAACCACCATTTACTCTCTCTTTTTACAAGTTTGGTTTTTTTAGATTGTATATATAAGTGATACCTTATAGTATTTGTCTATCTCTGTCTGACTTCTCTCACTTAGCATAATGTTCTCAAGTTCCATCCATGTTTTTACGAATGACAGGATGTCATAATATTTTGGGGTTTGTACATACCACATTTTTTAAATCCATCCATCCATTGCTGGTTGTTTCTATATCTTGGCTAATTTGAGTAATGCTGCCCTAAATAGGAGTGCATATATTTCTTTCTATATCCTATTTTCATTCTGTGGCCTTGCCTAATGCTCTAGGTGGGACTTCTAATAAGATATTGAATAAGAGGGGTGAGAGTGGGCATCCTTGCCTTGTTCCTGATCTTAGAGGAAAGCTTTCAATATTTTACCACTGAGTGTAATGTTAGCTGTGGGTTTATTGCACATGGCCTTATGTTGAAATGTTTCCTCTATACTCTTTTGAGGAATTTTATCATGAAAATATGTTTTATTTGTCCAATACTTCTTCTGCATCTACTGAGATGATCATGTAACTGTTATCTTTTATTCTATTAATGTAAGGTATTACATATATTGAATTGTGTATATTGAAACATATTTGCATGCCAAGGATAAATACCATTTGGTCATGATGTATAATCCTTTTAATATGTTCTTGAATTCAGTTTTCTAATACTTTGTTGAAAAAGTTTACATATATTTCTATAAGGGATATTGATCTATAATGTCTATTGATTTTTTTATTTTAGTAGCATTCTTAACTGATTTTAGTATTTGAATAATGTTGGATTGTAGAATAAGTTTGGAAATGTTTCCTCTTTAATTTTTTAAAAGAGTGTTATGAGCACTGGCATTAATTCTTTAAATCTTGGATAGAATTCACATGTGAAGCTGTCTATAGTCCTTAGGTTTTCTGTGTTGGCAGATTTTTGATTACTGATTTAATCTCTATACTCATTACTGATCTGTTCAGATTTTCTATTCATTCCTAATTTAATCTTGGTAGGTTTTGTGTTTCTATGAATGGTCACATTTTTCTATACCTTATTAATTTGGTCATATGTGATGGTTAATATTACAGGCATACCTCTTTTACTGCCCTTTGTTTTATTGCACTTCCCAGATAATGCATTTTTTATAAATTGAAGGTTTGTGGCTACTCTGAATCCAGCAAGTCACTGCCAATTTTTTTTGCAATAGCATGTACTCACTTCATGTCTTTGTGTCACATTTTGGTAATTTTCATGACATTTCAAACTTTTTGATTATTACATTTGTTATGGTGATCTATAATCAGTGATCTTTTGATGTTACTATTGTAAAAAGATTAAGACTTTTTTGAAGGCTCAGATGATGGGTTAGTAATAAAATATTTTCTAGCAGTAAAGTGTTTTTAGCAATAAAGTATTTTAATTAAGGAATGCACCTTTTTTAAAATGTAATGCTATTGCATACTTAATGTACTACAATATAGTATAGACATAATTTTCTTTGGCCACATCCATGGCATATGGAAGTTCCCAGGCCATGGATTGAATCTGAGCTATGGATGTGGCATCGCTGGATCCAGTGGTTTCACTGCACCAGGCCAGGGATTGAACCTGCACCTCATTAGTGACCTGAGCCACTGCAGAGATAATACCAGATTCTGAATTCACTGCACCACAGCGGGAAGTCCTATAAACATTTTATATGCACCGGAAAAACCAGAAAAACTGAGTGACTTTTATTGTAATATTTGCTTTACTGGGATGTTCTAAAACTGAACCGTAATATCTCCGAGGTATGCCTAAAGTCCCTTATGACCCTATGAATTTGTGTAGTATCAGTTGTACTTTCCTCTTTAATTTCTTTGAGTCTCCTTTTTTTCTTGGTGAATCTAGCTAAAGGTTTTCAATTTTGTTTATCTTATTGAAAAACTAGCTGTTAGTTTCATTGCTTCTTTTTATTGTTTTTCTCATCTCTAGTTTATGTCTGTTCTGATCTTTCTTATTTCCTTCCTTCTGCTAACTTTGGACTTAAATTGTTCTTTTTTAGTTCCATATTGTTCTTTTTTAGTTCCTTGAGATACTAAGTTAGGTTGTTTACTTGAGATCTATCTTGTTTCTTGATGTTGGCTTTTATTGCCATGAAATTCCCTCTTAAAACTGCTTTTGCAGCATTTCATAGGATTTAGTAAGTTGTGTTTCCATTTTTATTTGTTTCAAGAGATTTTTATTTCCATTTTTATTTTTCGTTTAACCACTGGTAGTTCCAAAATGGGTTGTTTAGTTTCCACATATTGATCTGTGTACTGTTAGATGATCCATCCTGAAGAATGTTTCACATGCACTTGAGAATGTTATATATATATATTTCAGTCTATATAGTCTAAAGTATGGTTCAGTTCCAACGTTTGCTTTTTGGTTTTCTATCCAGTGTGGGCAGTGGAGTATTGTGAAATATCCTCCCTATTGAAATGTGCTCTGTGGTTCCTTCAGATCTGTTAGTATTTGCTTAATATATTTAGGTCCCTCAATGCTGGGGGTGTATATGCATATAATTGTTATATCTTCTTGATGTATTGAGTTATCATTTTTGGCTTAAAGTCTATTTTATCTGATGTAAGTATAGCTATCCTCACTTTGTTTTCCACGTACATAAAGTATCTTCTTTCATCCTTTACTTGTAGTCTGTAGAGCTGAAATGTGTTTCTTGTAGGTATCAGAGAGCATGGTAACTAAGCTTTTATGACTTTTTGCTTCTTACAATTCAACAGGTTGGCTATTAGTAATCCTTCATATATATTCTAGAAGGTGGTGCTATAGCTCAGGTTTCTGGTTTCCCCCAGCCTATTATCTGATCAGTCTCTGCATCTACCCCACTCCCTTATAAGGATGCACTTGGGAGCTTGCACAAGGAGCCAGCAATAGGGTAGAGTGGGGAAAAGTGGGTTTAGCATGTGGGGCTTTGTGGGTACCCAGAGTCCTAGTAAGGAAATAAAAAACTCTTGAAACAAATAAAAATGGAAACACAACTTACACATATGTAGGGTATATTTTCTCATCTACAGCTTATCCTATTTATCTTAGGGCAGGAGTATAATTTTTTATGCTCCCAGAGGTTTGTGGGTAGACTTATTGCTGAAGTCCTAAAGCAGACAGCAGAAAATGTATTCCTTTAATGCCCTCTGATAGTCTTATCTGCTTCCTTCCTTTTTCCTCCCCCCCCCCACCCCCGCCCCAGTCATGAAGGATCCTCCTCAGACATCAAGAACTGCGGGAGACAAACAGGTGTCTCCAGATGTAACCCACACAACTGGAGTGGCTGGGCAGTCACTCACCATGTTTGCTTCCCACCACCTCTACAGGAGAAGTCACCACTGCAGCAGCCAAAAGTTGAGCCCCTTGCAGTGTTTCCTTGAGGAATGGCATGGGAGGGGGGACTTTTTCCTCTCTTCTGTGCCCAAACATACCTTTATCCTGATCCAATGGAATGCTGGGATCTCCAGTCTTAGAAGCTATACTTAAAAAATTCTCTCCCAGCCATGGGTCTCTGTCCAGTTTTGCACTTTTTCCCACCCTAATCAAGCCCAGTGGGGAATGGGGCAGGTTCACTGAATCTCTTGGATCCACAGCCCTTATCAAGGTTTCTTGTTTTATTTTTGTTTATTTTCAGATGCTCTTGTGGGCTAGAAACTCTTGTGTCCCATGGTGTAAAGTGCAGAGGTGCTTTTGTCTGGTTATGCATATCTAATTAGTTGGTTAAGAAAAGAGAGAGAGGGAAAAGAAATGACGTAGGGCACCATAATGCTGATGTTATACCTAATAGAGCCACCAACTTTATAATGCATGGTTTAGGGAAAAAAGATTTTGAATAGATAGCAGTTTCTAGAGAAATCACGATCATATAGCCAATGTACATTATCTTTTTAAGTATATCTGTAATTTTTTTTATGCCCATACCCATGGTAAATTTCCCAGGCCAGGGATTGAATCTGAACCACAGCTGCAATCTATGCCAGATCTGTGGCAATGCTGGATCCTTGGACTCACTGGACTGGGCCAGGGAGTGTTAAACCTGTGCCTCCACAGTAACCCAAGCCACTGCAGTCGGATTTCTTAACCCACTGTACCACATCGGGGGCTCCTGTAAAATATGGCTTTAATTAACTTCATTTATAAGTAACAGATATTTGAAATGAGATTTCTATGCTACATTCAGTCAAGTAAGAAAAATCTTGGTTCCTATTTTATAAATGAGTGAAGTCAAAGAATATTATGAATCAAAAATAAATGTCTACTGTACATTGACAAGTAAGGGTATATTTACTGTCAGAAACCTTTTGGCAAGTGCTCAGAATTCTGAAAAAAAAATTATACTCCTGACCTAAGATAAATAGGATGAGCTGTAGATGAGAAAATATACCCTACGTATGTATTTATGGTAAACTCTCTTCTGCCATACAAATACAATTAAAAGTCAACATTTTTAGACATAAATATATATGCCTAATTTGTTCAAGTTATGGTCTAGCCAGCTGTGGCTGACTTCCCATCAGGGCCAGCTTCATGAGCATGTAGCTTTTGTAGCTGCAGGGTCCCACAAAAGTTTTTGGTTTGGTGTAGCCCCTTGTGTTTATTTTTGCTTTTGTTCAGTTTGCTTTGTGTGTCAAATCTAAAAATCACCAATAAGACCAATGTCCAGGAGCTTTTATACCTATGTTTTCGGTAGATGTTTTATAGTTTCAGGTCTTACATTAAATTCTTTCTTAAAAAATTGTTATTGGAATATAGTTGATTTACAATGTTGTGGTAATTTCTGCTACAGCAAAGTGGTTCAGTTACACACACACACATATATATATAATATAAATATATATACGTTTTCATATTCATTTCCATTATAGTTTATCAGAGGATATTGAATATAGTTCCATGTGATATACAGTTGGACCTTGTTGTTTATTCATCCTATATATAATGGTTACCATCTGCTAATCCCAAACTCTCAATCCCTCCCTCCCCTATGCCCTTCTCTTTGGCAACCACAAGTCTGTTCTCAATGCATCCATGAGTCTGTTTCTGTTTTGTAGATACGTTCATTTGTATTTGGGGGGGTGTAGTGATGGCTTTTTATTTTTTTAATGATTTTTATTTTTTCCATTATAGCGGGTTTATAGTGTTCTCTCAATTTTCTACTGTTCAGCAAGGCGACCCAGTCACACATACATGTATACATTCTTTTTGTCACATAATCCTCCATCATGCTCCATCCTAAGTGACTAGATATAGTTCCCAGTGCTATACAGCAGGATATCATTGCTGATCCATTCCAAAGGCAACAGTTTGTGTCTATTAATCCCAGATTCCCAGTCCATCCCACTCCCACTTGCCTTGGCAAACACAAGTCTGTTCTCCAACTCCATCAGTTTCTTTTGTGTGGAAAGGTTAATTTGCGGTATATATTAGATTACAAATATAAGTGATAGCATACATATTTATCTTTCTCTTTCTGATTTACTTAGTATGAGAGTCTCTAGTTCCATCCATGTTGCTGGAAATGGCATTATTTTTCTCTTTTTTATGGCTGAGTAATATTCCATTGTGTATATATACCACATCTTCTTAATCCATTCATCTGTCAATGGACATTTAGGTTGTTTCCATGTCTTGGCTATTGTGAATAGTGCTGCAGTGAACATATGGCTGCGAGTGTCTTTTTCAAGGAAAGTTTTGTCCAGATATATGCCCAAGAGTGGGATTGCTGGGTTATATGGTAGTTCTATATTTAGGTTTCTGAGGTACCTCTATGGCATTTTCCATAGTGGTTGTACCAGCTTACATTCCCACCAACAGTATAGGAGGGATCCCTTTTCTCCACACCCTGTCCAGGATTTGTTATTTGTGGATTTATTAATGATGGCCATTCTGACTGGTGTGAGATGGTATCTCATGGTAGTTTTTATTTATATTTCTCTAATAATCAGTGATGTTGAGCATTGTTTCATGTGCTTGTTGGCCATCTCTGTATCTTTGGAGAAATGTCTATTAAGGTCTTTTGCCCATTTTTCTATTGGGTTGTTGGCTTTTTTGCTGTTGAGTTGTATAAGTCGTTTGTCTATTTTAGAGATATAGTTGCATCCTTTGAAACGAATTTATTCCATTCTGTAAGTTGTCTTTTTTTTTTAAGATTTCCTTTGCTATGCAAAAGCTTGTCAGTTTGGTTAAGTCTCATTGGTTTATTTTTGCTTTTTTGTTATTGTTGTTGCCTTGGAAGACCCACCTGAGTATTTTAGATTCCACATACAAGTGATATTGTATGATATTTGTCTTTCTCTTTCTGACTTTCTTCACTTAGTATGATAATCTCTAGGTCCATCCATGTTGCTGCAAATAGCATTATTTCATTCTTTTTATGGCTGAATAGTATTCTATTATGTATATGTATATAATGGAATATAGATATCCATTCACATGTCAATGGACATTTAGGTTGTTTCCATGTCTTAGCTATTGTACATAGTGCTTCTATGAACCCAGGGGTACATGTATCTTTTTGAATGATAGATTTGTCCAAATATATGCCCAGGAGTGGGATTATTTGATCATATGGCAACTCAATTTTTAGATTTTTGAGGAAACTCCATACTTTTTTCCATAAGGGTTTCACCAGTTTACATTCCCACCAACAGTGTAGGAGGGTTCCCTTCTCTACACACCCCTTCCGGCACTTGTCATTTATAGATATTTTAATGATGTCCATTCTGACCAGTATGAGGTGGTACCAAATTGTAGTATTGATTTGCTTTTCTCTAATGATTGAAGATGATGAGCATCTTTTCATGCACCTATTGGCTATCTGTATGTCTTCCTTGGAAAAATGTCTATTTAAGCCTTCTGCCCATTTTTCGATTGGGTTATTTTTTATTATTGAGTTGTATGAGCTGTTGGTATATTTTGGAAATTAAGCTCTTATTTTCATTTTGTTTATGATTTCCTTTGCTGAGCAAAAGCTTATAAATTTGACTAAGTCCCATATTTGCTTTTATTTGCATTGCCTGGGGAGACTAACTTAAGAAAACATTGGTGTGATTTATTTCATTAAAATTTATTTGTTTGTTTGTTTGTGTCTTTTTGCCATTTCTTGGGCTGCTCCCGTGGCATATGGAGGTTCCCAGGCTAAGGGTCCAATCAGAGTTGCAGCCACTGGCCTACACCATAGCCACAGCAATGCAGGGATCCGAGCCGCATCTGTAACCTACACCACAGCTCACGGCAACGCTGGATCGTTAACCCACTGAGCAAGGGCAGGGATTGAACCCACAACCTCCTGGTTCCTAGTTAGATTCATTAACCACTGAGCCACAATAGGAACTCCTCTTTCATTAAATTCTTTAGTCCAGTCTGATTTAGTTGTTGTATATGGTGCAAAATAGTGGTCCAGATTCCTTTTTTGCATGCAGTTATCAAACTTTCACAACACCAATTTTTGAAGTTACTGTCTTTATCCACTGTATATTCTTGTTTATTTTTTATTAAATCCATGCATATATTGTCAATTAATTTACGTCTGGGCTCACTGAAGTTGTGTTGATATATGTGTTTGTTTTACCATCAATATCGTACTGTTTTGATTACTATAACTTTGTTATGTAGTTTAAAATCAGGGAGCGTGATGCTTCCAGCATTGTTTCCCACCACCTACCCTCAAGATTGCTTTGGTTTTGGGGGGGGTCTCTTATTATTTCATATACATTTTAGGAATATCTATTTATTTCTGTGAAAAATGCCATTGGAATTTTGATAGACATTGCATTGAATGTGTAGATTGCTTTAGATGATACAGACAATTTTATATACTAATTCTTCCCATCCATTATCCTGGAATTTCCTTGCATTTATTTATATATTCTTCAATTTTATTCAATCAATATATTTTTTAACAGCTTATTTAATTTTTTCCCATTTTTGAAGTTTTATTGAAGTATAGTTGATTTACAATGTTGTGTTAATTTCTACTGTACAACAAAGTGATTCAGTTTTATGTATGTGTATGTGTGTATATATATATATATGTATATATGTATACACACACACACACACACACACACACACACACACACACATCCATTCTTTTTCAGGTTCTTTTCCCATATAGATTATCATAGAATATTGAATAGAGTTCCCTATGCTATATAGCAGGTCCCTGTTGACCATCCATTCCATAGAAAATAGTGTGCATATGCCAGTCTTAAACCTCTATCCATCCCTCCTCCCTACTTTTCTCTTTTCATAAATTTGTTTTCTGAGTATATGAACTTGTTTCTGTTTTTTAAATAAGTTCATTTGTAACTTTTTTTTTTGGTCTTTTTGACATTTCCAGGGCTGCTCCCATGGCATATGGAGGTTCCCAGGTTAGGGGTCGAATCTGAGCTGTAGCTGCTGGCTTACGCTGGAGCCACAGCAATGCAGGATCCAAACCGCATCTGCAACCTACACCACAGCTCATGGCAATGCCTGATCCTTAACCCACTGACCAAGGCCAGGGATTGAACCTACAACCTCCTGGTTCCTAGTCGGATTCATTAACCACTGAGCCACAACGAGAACTCCTCATTTGTAACATTTTTTAAGATTCCACATACAGTAGTTCTATATATAGTTTTCTAAAGTACCTCCATACTGTTCTCCATAGTAGTTGTACCAGCTTACATTCCCACCAACAGAGCAGGAGGGTTCCCTTTTCTCCACACCCCCTCCAGCATTTGTTGTTTGTGGACATGTATGTGTAACTGGGTCACCATGTTGTACAGTAGAAAAAAAATGTATTGGGGAAATAAAAAAAATTAAAATTAAAAAAAAGGAGAAAAAATTAAGTACACGTGTGAAACAACAAAAAAAATAGATATTAAAATGAAAAAAATCCCACTTATAAATTATATCATATGAGGTTTGTCTTTCTCTGATTTACTACACTTAGTGTGATAATCTCTAGGTCCATCCATGTTGCTGCAAATGTCATTATTTCATCCTTTTTATGGCTGAGTATATATGTATCACATCTTCTTTATCCATTCATCTGTTGATGGACATTGAGGTTGCTTCCTTGTCTTGGTTATTATAAGTAGTAATGAACACTGGAGTGCAAGTATCTTTGAATTATGACTTTCTCTGGATATGTGCCTGGGATTTGGATTCCAGAATGATATGGTAGTTCTACTTTTAGTTTATTAAGGAAATTCCATATTGTTCTTCATAGTGGCTGTACCAATTTACATTCCTACTACCAGTGTGGGAGGGTTCCCTTTTCTCCACACCCTCTCCAGCATTTATTACAGACGTTTTGATGATTAACATTCTGTCCAGTGTGAGGTGATAACCACATTGTAGTTTTGATCTTTATTTTTCTAATAATTAGCAATGTTGAGTATCTTTTCATGTGTTTTTTAGCCATTTGTCTGTCTTCTTAGGAGAATGTCTATTTAGATCTTCCCACCATTTTTTGATTGGTTTGTTTTTTTGATATAAAGCTGCATAAGATGTTTGTATATTTTGGAGATGAATCCCTTGTCAGTCACTTCATTTGCAAATGTTTTCTCCCATTCTGTGGGGTTTTTTTTTCATTTTGTTTATGGTTTCATTTTCTGTGAAAAAGCTTTTAAGTTTAATTATGTCTCATTTATTTTTTAATTTGCATTATTCTAGGAGATGGATCCAAAAAGATACTCTGATTTATGTCAAAGAATGTTATACCTATGTTTTCCTCTCAGAGTTTTATAGTATCCTACATTTAGGTCTTCAATCCCTTTTGAGTTTATTTTTGTGTACTGTGTTAGAGAATGTTCTAATTTCATTCTTTTACCTGTGGCTGTCCCTTTCTCCCAGTATCACTTAAGACAGTCTTTTCTCCACTGTGTATTATCTCCTTTGTCTCAGGATAGTTAAAAATTGGTGAATGGGCTTATTTTGGGAGGTTTTGTACTATTCCGCTGATTTATATTTCTGTTTTTGGGTCAGCACAGTAATGTTTTGATGACTGGAGCTTTGTAGTATACGCTGAAATCAGGAAGCCTGATTCTTCCAGCTGCATTTTTCTTTCTCAGGATTGCATTGTCTATTCAGGATGTTTTGTATTTCCATATAAATTTTAAAGTTTTTTTTTGCTCTCATTATATAAAAAATACCATTGGTAATTTAATAGGGATTGCATTGAATCTGTATTTGCCTTTGGTAACAGCCATTTTAAGAATATTGATTTCTCCAATCCAAGAATATGCTATATCTTTCCATCTGTTTGTGTCATCTTTTTCTTTCACCAGTATCTTATTATTTTCAGAGTACAGGTCTTTGGTCTCCTTAGGTATGTTTATTCCTAGGTATTTTATTATTTTTGATGTCATGATAAATGGAATTGTTTACTTAATTTCTCTTTCTGATTTTCATTGTTAGTGCATAGAAGTGCAATTTTTCATTTTTAGTCTATAGAAATACAAAATGTGTATTAATTTTGTATTTGGCAGCTTTTCCAAATTCATTTATGAGCTTCAGTACTTTTCTAGTAGTAGCTTTAGAATTTTCTACGTATAGTATCATGTCATCTGCAAACAGTGGTGGTTTTACTTCTTTTCTAATTTGGATTCATTTTATTTTTCTTTTCTGATCACCATGGCTAGGACTTCCAAAATTATGTTGCATGAAAGTGGCGAGAGTTGCCATCCTTTTATGATGAGTCTGGGAGTGGTAGACTCATTTTCTTTGTTAATCTTTTCAAAGAACCAGCTTTTAGTTTCATTCATCTTTTCTATTGTTTTCTTCATCTCTATTTCATTTATTTCTGCTCCAATCTTTATGATTTCTTACCTTCTACTAACTTTGGGTTTTGTTTGTTCTTCATTCTTTAACCACTTTAGTGTAAGGTTGGGTTTTTTACTTGAGATTTCTATTTTTTGAGATAAGATTGTATTGCTTTAAACTTCCCTCAGAATTGCTTCTGCTGCATCTCATAGATTTTTGGGCCATTGTATTTTTATTTTCATTTACCTCTAGGTATTTTTTGATTTCCCCTTTAACTCCTGTGATCCATTGGTTGTTAGTAGCATATTGTTTAGTCTCCATGTGTTTCTGTTTTTTTGCTTATTTTTTCTTGTAGTTGATTTCTAACCTTACTGTGTTATAGTTGTAAAGATGTTTGATATGATTTCAATATTCTTAAGTTTACCAAGGCTTGCTTGTAACCCAAGATGTCATCTGTCCTGAAGAATGTTCCATGGTTGCTTGAAAAGAATGTGTATTCTGCTGCTTTTGAATGAAATGGTCTAGTAATATCAATTAAGTCCATCTGGTTTATTGCATCCTTTAAGGCCTGCATTTCCTTATTGATTTTCTGTCTAGATGATCTCTCCACTGATTTAAGTGGGATGTTAAAGTCCCCCACTGTTACTGTGTTATTATTTATTTCTCTTTTATGACTTACAGCATTTGCCTTATATATTGAAGTGCTCCTATTTTGAGTACATATATCTTTTCAACTGTTATATCTACTTCTTGGCTTGATCCTTTGGTCATTATGTACTTTCCTTCTGTCTCTTGTGACTTTCTTTATTTTAAAGTATATTTTGTCTGATATGAGTATTTCTGCTCCAGCTTTCTTTTGATTTCTATTTACATGGAATACCTTTTTCCAGCCTCTCACTTTCAGTCCATGTGTGTCCTTAGATCTGAAATGACTGTCTTGTAGATAGCATGCATACAGGTCTTGTTTGTGTATCCACTCAACTAGTCTATCTTTTGGTTGGAGCATTTAATCCATTTACATTTAAGTTATTATTGATATGGGTGTTCTTATTTCCATTTTGTTAATTGTTTTGGATTTGTTTTTGCAGGTCTTTTTTTTTTCCATCCCTTCCTCTTGTTCTTTTGTGGTTTGATGACTATCTTTAGTATTGTGTTTGGATTGCTTTTTCTTTTTTGTGTAACTATTGTTAATTTTTGCTTTGCAGTTACCATGAGGTTTTGCTACAGCAGTGTGTGTGTGTGTGTGTGTGTGTGTGTGTGTATGCACACAACATTGTTTTAAGTTGCTGGACTCTTAATTTCAAATGCCTTTCCAATATCCTTCATTCATACTGTCCTCTTCTCACTAATGCTGGTTTTGATATCATATTTGTATATGGATGAAAATTACCTTTACTGTGAGTTTTCCTTTACCAGTGTGCTTTCCCATTTGTAATTTTCTTGTTTCTATGTTATGTCCTTTTTTTCCTCCTAAAGTAGTTCATTTTGCATATGTTGTAAAAATGGTTTGGTGGTGTTGAATTCTTTTAGCTTTTTCTTGTGTGTAAAGCTTTTGATTTCTCCTGTAAATCTGAATGAGAGCCTTGCTGGGTAGAATATCCTTGGTGGTAGGTGTTTTCCTTTCATCTCTTTCAGTATATGGGTGTCACTCCCTTCTGGCTTGCAGAGTTTCTACTGAAAAATCAGCTCATAACCTTATGGAGATTCCCTTGTATGTTATTTGTTGCTTTTTCTTCATTACTTTTTAATATTTTCTCTTTGTTTTTAATTTTGGTCAATTTGCTTAATGTGTGTTTCAGCATGCTCCTCCTTGGGTTTACCCTATCTGGGACTTGCTGTGGTTCCTCTACTTGACTGAGTATTTCCTTCCCTGTGTTAGAGAAGTTTTGGCTATTTTCTCTTCATATTTTCTCAGGTCTTTTTTCTCTCTTCTCCTTCTGGCACCTTTAAAATGCAATTGTTGGTGCATTTAAAGTTGTTCCAAAAGTCTCTTAGACCATTCTCATTTCTTTTCATTCTTTTTTCTTTATTCTGTCCATGTCAGTTGATTTCCACCAATCTGTCTTCCATCTCACTTATTCATTCTTTCACCTCTTGTATTCTGCTATTGATTCCCTCTAATGTATTTTTCATTTCAGTTATTATATTGTTCATCTTTGTTCTTTAAATTTTCATCACCGTTAAATATTTCTTGTGATTTCTCACTCTATGCCTCCTTTTTTGTTGTTGTTTCTCCTGAGATCTTGGATCATCTTAACTATCCAAGATCATGTTTACTATCATTACTGATTTTTTTTTCAGGTAGGTTGCCTATCTTCACTTCAGTTAGTTGTTCTTCTGGTATTTTGTCTTGTTCACTTGTCTGGAACAAATATCTCTGCCATCTCATTTTGTCCAGCTTTCTGTGTTTGCGGTTTTCCCCTCTGAAGGTTACAGCATTGTATCCCCTCTTGCTTCTTGTGTCTATTTCACAGTGGGTAAAGATGATCCAGGGGCTTTATAAAAGCTTCCTAGTGGGTGGGACTGATTCCTGCTCAATGGTTGGTGAAGCTGGGTCTTGTTCCTCTGGTGAGCAATGCCAGGTTGAAGGGATGTAATTAGAGGTACCTGTGTGCCATGGATGACTTTAGGCAGCCTATCTGCTGATGGGTAGGGCTCTGTTTCCACTCTTTTGTTTGTTTGGCCTAGGACTTCCCAGTACTGGAGCCTATAGATTGTTGTGTAGGGCCAGATCTAACTTCTAAAATGGAAGCTCCAAGGGAGCTCACACTAATTATTATTCCCTGGGGCCTCCACTTCCATTATCCTGCCATCACAATGAGCTACAGCTGACTCCTGCCTCCCCAAGAGACCCTCTAAAACCCATAGGTAGATCTGGCACAGATTTTTTAGAGTCCCTTCTTTTCCCTTTGATCTAGTGGACTTGAAACCTTATGTTCACCCTCCAAGAGAGGAGTCTGTTTCCCCCCAGTCCTATGGAGCTCCTGCACTCAAGCCCTGCTGGCCTTCAATGCCAAATGCTCTGGGGGCTCCTCCTCTTGATGCCAGGCCCACAGACTGGGGAAACTGACATGGGGTTTGGAACTCTCACTCCTGTGGAAGACCTCAGCAATATAGTTATTTTCCAGTTTTTGACTTACACACTCAGAAATTATGGGATTTGCTTACATCGTGAAAGTGCCTCTTTTATTGTCTCATTGTTGCTTCTTTGTTTTTGGGTATAGAATATCTTTTTAGTGTGTTTCAACTCTTTCTTATTGATGGTTGTTCAGACCTTAATTGTGATTTTTGGTGTTTCCATGAGAAAAAGTGTGCTTGAGTCCTTGTACTCTGCCACCTTGTTTCTAATAATCTCATCAGTATCTTATAGTTGTCAGTGTACAAATATTTCACTTCCTTCGTTAAATTTAATCGTTGGTATTTTATTCTTTTTGATACAATTGTAATGGGATTGTTTTCCTAATTTTGTTTTCTGATAGCTTCTTATTAAAGAAATATAATTATTTTTGTATGTTTTTGTATCCTACAACTTTACAGAATTTGTGTATCATTCCTAACATTTTTGGTGGAATCTTTAAAGTTTTATATATATATACTACAATGTCATGTGCAAATAGAGACAGTTTTGCTTCTTCCTTTCTAGTTTGGATAATTTTATTTCTTTTTCTTGCTTAATTGCTCTAGCTAGTCAATCAGATGCTGTGTTGAAGGCAAGTGCCAAGAGTGAGCATCCTTGTCTTATTCCTGACCTCAAAAAGTTTCAGCTTTTTATTATTAAGTATGATGTTAACCGTCGGCTTTTCATGAATGGTCTATATTTTGCTGAGGTACATTTCCAGTAAACTAACTTTGTTGATGGTTTTTAATTATAAAATCAATTTTGAATTTCATCAAATGCTTTTTCTGCATTTACGGAGATGATCACATTATGTTTATCCTTTGTTTTCTTAGTGGAGTGTATTACAGTGATTGATTTGCATTTGTTGAACTATCCTTGCATGCCTGGAATGAATCCACTTGACCACAGTTACTGATCCTTTTAATGTATTATTGAATTTGCTTCCCTAATTTTTGTCAAGGATTTTTTGCATGTAAGTTCATCGGAGATATTGACCTCCTATATATATATATATTTTTTTTTTGTGGCATTATTTTTTTAAAATTCTATTTATTCTTTTTAAATGTATTAAAATATAGTTGATTTACAATGCTGTGATAATTTCTGCTGTAAAGCAAAGTGACCCAGTCATACATATATATGTGTATGTATGTATGTATATATATATATATACACACACACACACACACACACACACATATATATATATATACACACACACACACACAGTCATACGTGTGTGTGTGTGTGTGTGTGTGTGTATACACTCCCTTTCTTATATTATTTTCCATCATGGTCTCCCAAGAGACTGAATACAGTTCTCTCTGCTATATAGTAGAACATCACTGCTTTCTTGTAGCATTCTTGACTGATTTGATGTTACAGTAATGCTGACCCTTTTAGAAGGAATTTGGAAGTGTTTCCTCTTCTTCAATTTTTATAAAAATTTGAGGATAGGTATTAAATTTGGAATATTTGGTAAATTCACAAGTGAAGCCATTTTGCTCTTTGTTTATTAGGAGGACTTTGATTATTGATTCAATTTCCTTAGTGAAACTTCTGTTCAGATTTTCTCTTCATGTTTCATTTGGTAGGTTGTACATTTCTAGGAATATATCCATTTATTCTAGGTTGTCCAATTTGTTGGCATATAATTATTCATAGTAGTCTCTTTTGATTTCTATGGTATTTGTTGAAATATCTCCTCATTCATTTCTGATTTTATTTTTGTAGTTTTCTGTTTTATTTTCTATCGACTAGAAAATTTAGTCCATTAAGATTTGAAGTTGGAGTTCCTGACATGGCTCAGCAGTAAAAAACTCAACTAGTATCCATTAGGACACAGGTTCAATCCCTGGACTTGCTCAGTGAGTTAAGTATCCATTGTTGCTGTGTGCTGTGCTGTAGGTCACAGACACAGCTTGGCTCCCATGTTGTTGTGACTATGATGTAGGTTGGCAGCTGCAGCTCTGATTTGACCCCTACCCTAGGAACTTCCATCCCCCAGGTGCAGCCCTAAAAAGAAAAAAGAAAGAAAAAAGAAAAAGAAAAAAGAAAGAAAAAAGAAAAGAAAAGAGGAAGGGCCAAAATTGTAACTACTTTTCACTTTCCTTTGACCAAATTTGGTTTTACTTTTCTTCCCTGGATTTCTGGTAAAAAGAGATCCTTCATTTTTAGAAAATGGTAGTTGAGAGAGAATAATCCATTAATATTAACATTAATTCATTAACTGCATTATCATTTATAATCCCCAGGAATTAGAGGGAATAGGAATCTTCTATATACTTAAGCAGATTTAATTGTGAAGATGTCAGGAAATGTTAAATATTAGGAAATAGAAGTTACATAGGTTAAGCATATATTGAATATGTTATATACGGTATGTAAAACATGTTTTATTAGGAAATAAAATTTATATATGTTATATAAAATGTTACATATATTAAATATATGTTATATATGTTAACTTCAGGAAATGTTAAATATTAGGAAATAGAAGTTAAATATTAGGCATAGAGTTATAAAAACAAAAGTCAGAGAAGGAATTTTGAGGTGTGAGACAGTAAAAGGGTGGGGATATCTGGATAGGACGTCATAGTGGGGTTGTGGTCAGTTAGAAAACTGTAAAGTAAAAGTTACTGAAAGTCTTGGAGATAAACAGATATAGAATGTATAAATTAGAGTGAAAAAACTCTCCTAACCATTCTGTCTAGAGCCCACCTACTTTGGAACACTGCAGCACTTGAAATATTATAGCTTTTCATTTCTATTCATGAATATTTAATTTTTAATTCCAAAATACTTCCAACATATAGCTCTTAAAACAAGCTATGCCACTCCTTTGAGGGGCCAACTAGATTACCGAAGGAGAACTTAGGCAGGTTAAAGGTTGTTGTTATTATGGAACTGGCAGAAGCCATGCAGAAGATTATGTGGAAAGAATCAACATCACTGGAAGCAGTTCCCCAATTCCTTCCTAGATCTCCACAGAGGTGCACACAAACTTTGGTCAGGACTACCTGTATGATGAGAAGAATCTGAAAGACATGAGAAGCCCAGAGTCAGGGGCTTGCAACATTTTCCTCCAGTCCACTCATTTTATTTCATCTAAGTTCTTCACCAGTCATTGTTTGTCAACTATAAATAAGTATAGATCAATATAGACAAACTGGACAATCAGATGCACTGGTCAAAATTCTAGCCACTGCAAAGATTTCTCTTCCCACTGACCCTCTAAAGTTTAAATGCTACCAACTTCCATTTTAGTTTGGTTATATCATATCACATAGCACCATCTAGAGGACAGGTATATTTTTTTCTTTTGTCACCCAGTCATAGGAACTCTCCCAAAGGTCATAGATAGGGGTTGAGAAAGACACAGCAGTAAAACAGGGGTGAGTGTAGGCACTGGGGGTGCAACCTACTTGCTCATACAACCTTGTCGTGTCTTCAGGACTGCCTCTTCTTCTGGGCTTTGAGGACTTAGCAGTAACATGTGGAGTTTACCTTCTAGAAGATGTAGACTGAAAAAAAATTTAAAAGGACATGTTTTACGTACAGTAGTGAGTACTAAAGAGAATTTTTTTTTTTTTTTTTAGGGCTACACCTGGAACATATGGAAGTTCCCAGGCTAAGGGTCAAATTGGAGCTTCAGCTGCCAGCCTATGCCACAGCCACAGCCACAGCAGCACAGGATATGAGCCACATCTGTAACCTACGCTGCATCTCACGGCAACACCAGATCCTTTAACCCATTGAGCGAGGCCAAGGATCGAATCTGAATCTTCATGAGTACTAGTTGGATTCTTAACCTGCTGAGCCACAATGAGAACTCCTAAATATAATTTTTTTAAATAAATAAAATAAATAGGTAGAGTGAATGATGGGTTATTAAGGATTGTATTTCCACATCGATAGTGAGGGAAGGTGAGGGTCGAGTGAAGTGAATTAAAAAGATAAAGGAGGAGTTCCCGTCGTGGCGCAGTGGTTAACGAATCCGACTAGGAACCATGAGGTTGCGGGTTCGGTCCCTGCCCTTGCTCAGTGGGTTAACGATCCGGCGTTGCCGTGAGCTGTGGTGTAGGTTGCAGATGCGGCTCGGATCCCGCGTTGCTGTGGCTCTGGCGTAAGCCGGTGGCTACATACAGCTCCGATTCAACCCCTAGCCTGGGAACCTCCATATGCCGCAGGAGCGGCCCAAGAAATAGCAAAAAGACAAAAAAAAAAAAAAAAAAGATAAAGGAAAATGTTAAGGTTGTTATTAAGGAATATGTGGACCTCTGTAGGAAGAATGTTCCATGCAGAGAGAGAACCTGTGCAAATAAGCTGAGGTAGAAGCATGCCTATATTATTAGAGATTCTGTGTGTCTAGAGCACAGTGAAAAAGAAGAGGGGAAAATTATGAGAACACTGCTGATGGCAGCCTATTTATAAAGTTACAAACATACTATTCTGGGTGAATTAGAAAGGCATGAGAGAGCTTTAAGTAAAGATGTGACATCATTTGACTTATCTTTAAGTAGGATTGTATGGGGTTCAGTATTCAGAGTAGACTGAAGGGGAGAAAGTTAGAGACCATTGCAATTATCTAGGTTAATGATAGCTTGGACCAGAGTGACTAATTGTGAAGATGGTAGGCAGTGTTACATCCCCAGACCAAAGGGAATTTTTGATGTTACATGTTGTTTATAAGAAAAAGATAGGTTGTTAAAAAACTGGAAGGAACTAAGATGAGGAAAACTTCCTGACTGGGGTTGGGAAAATCATATCAGTTCTAGACATATTAATATGGGGCTCTACTCAGACAGTTGTATATATGATACATTTATACATAGGATAGAAATTGGGAATTAACAGTCTGGAGACCTTTACAGTTATGGGACCACATGTGATCCCAAGTGAGTAATTTAGAGAGGAAAAAAGAAGTCCGCAGACAGAGCAGAGACACAAGCAGGAATCGGCATAAGAGTGAGATGCAGTAGCTAGTGAAGAAGCCAGAAATCCAGGAGCATGTGCATCTCACAGGAGTTTCAGGGACTAGTGAATAGAGTTACATATTAGATTTTTAGATTTCATTCTCCACACTTATAATCCCTTTCATATTATCTATCTCGTTATTACTCTATGTTGAATTCTGAATAATTTCCTTAGCACTGTGGTTGATAGCACAGGTCACAGAGCCAATCTGCTTGACACCAACAAATTTCAGCCAGCAAGAATACATTAATGAACATACTTATAATAATAAAATTAATAATGAACAATGATTAAAAAATCATAGTATAGCAATTACCTCTTTAGCACTTAAAGGCTTGGTAAGCCCTCAGTAGGCATTAGTTCTTATTGAGCTTCCAGGTCACTAATTTTCTATTTCTAATCAATCATTTAGCTTTGCAAATCAATGAAACTAGAACACACCATCACACCATGCACCAAAATAAACTCAAAATGGCTTAAAGACTTAAATATAAGACAAGACACCATCAAACTCCTGGAAGAGGACATAGGTAAAACATTTTCTGACAGCAGCCTTACAAATGTTTTCTCAGTCTCCCAAAGCAACAGAAATTAAAGCAAAAATAAACCAATGGGGCCTCATCAAACTGACAAGATTTTGCACAGCAAAGGAAGCCAAAAAGAAAACAAAAAGACAACTTACAGAATGGGAGAAAATAGTTTCAAGTGATGCAACTGACAAGGGCTTAATCTCTAAATTAGACAAACAATGTATAAAACTCAACAGCAAAAAAGGCCACCAACCCAGTGGAAAAATGGGCAAGAGACCTGAGTAGACATTTCTTCGAGGAAGATATACAGATGGCCAAAAAGCACATGAAACAATGCTCAACATCCCTGATTATTAGAGAAATGCAAATCAAAACTACCATGAGATACCACCTCACACCAGTCAGAATGCCCATCATAAATAAGTCCACAAATAACAAATACTGGAGACGGTGTGCAGAAAAGGGAAACCTTCTGCACTGTTGGTGGGAATGTAAGCTGGCACAACCACTATGGAGAACAGTATGGAGTACCTTAGAAAACTATACATAGAACTACCATATGACCCAGCAACCCCACTTTTGGGCATGTATCTGGACAAAACATTCCTTGAAAAAGACACATGCATGCATGTTCATTGCAGCACTATTCACAATAGCCAAGACATGGAAACAACCCAAATGTCCATCAACAGATGATTAGATTAGGAAAATGTGGGATATATACATGATGGGATACTACTTAGCCATAAAAAAAGAACGAAATAATGCCATTTGCAGCAACATGGATGGAACTAGAAACTCTCATACTGAGTGAAGTAAGTCAGAAAGAGAAAAACAAATACTGTATTATATCCCCTACATCTGGAATCTAATATATGGCACAAATGAACCTTTCCACAGAAAAGAAAATCATGGACTTGGAGAATAGACTTGTGGTTGCCAAGGGAGTGGGATGGATTGGGAGCTTGGGGTTAATGGATGCAAACTATTGCTTTTGGAATGGACTAGCAATGAGATCCTGCTCTGTAGCACTGAGAACTAAGTCTAATCATTTTTGATGGAACATGATAATGGGAGAAAAAAGAATGTATGCATGTATGTATAACTGGGTCACCATGCTTCACAGTAGAAAAAAAATTGTATTGGGGAAATAACAATAAAAAAAATTTTAAAGATCATTTAAGTTTTTAATTTCAATTTTTCATTTCCAAAACTTACATTTGATTCTTTTCAAACAGCCCTATCTAAATTTTGCTTTTTGTTCTTTCTCATAGCTTCATTTTTATATTATGCTTTTAATCATTTTAAACATACATTTTTATAATGTTCACCAGTTTGCTTTATTACCTAAATTTCTGAGGTTCTTTTCAACTGGATTGTCATGTCTTGGACTCTCTTATATGGCATCTTTTTGTTTGACTGTGCTATAACTTTGGATTGTAAGCTTGCCCTCTGCGCTTTATTTATAGGGATTCTGTATAGTCAAAGAGGTTTTGTACTAGTACCCCAAGCCTACCACTGTCTTCTGGGACAACACCTATTACATAGTGGAGAATCCAGGTAGACACACTATCTTCCTCATCATCCCCATGTGCAACTATGCAGACTTTATCTGTGTACCCTCTTCATGAGAATGAATGGAGGCTCTGAGGGTCTCTTCTTTATATGGGAGTCTCTGTACTTATCTTTGCTTAGGGTACAAAGAATAATAACTAAGACCTCCCTTTAGGCCCACTGCCAGCTAATTTTCTTATAATCCACTGAAGTTCTATTTTGTTACTTTTGCTTGGGAATTTCACATTCTTCCTTGTAATTTACATCCCACATTGCTAGCAAAGTTAGTTTTTGTAGGTTGGGGTCAGAGATTGAAACTAGATTATCTGTTTTACCATGTTACCAAAGACAGAATTACTCTACACAAGTTTTGAAGCCTGTTAAGATCATGTAGGAGTCCAGTCATAGCTATATTGAAGGCATACCCAAAAACATGTTATTCAAATCCATGCAGTTAGAGATCAACTTGTAGTTTGTGTATACTTTCAGGTGAAGGTGAAAATCTCCAGGAATGCCAAAGACATGAAGACATGATAGAATTATCATTTTACTATTGAATTGTTATTTTTCTATACCTGAGAGCAAGCATTTCTTTACCCCATAATGTGGCTTTCCATTATGCCTAAAGGACGTAGGATGGATGAAACAGAAATGAATATATTCTCAGTAAAAAGACCTAAATTAGTCCTTCTATTTTGTAAAGTAAAACTACTGGAAGTAGTTTTAGTTTCTGTATCATAACCTTGATTCTGTCCTAGTATTCCTATTTTTTATTATAGTTGATTTAATTCAATTTCTGTTGCCCTGCAGTGACCCAATCACACACAATTCCCTGTGCTGTACAGCAGGTGTCCATTGCCCATCCACTCCAACTGTTACAGTTTGTATCCACCAACCCCAAACTCCCCATCCATCCCACTCCCTCTCCCCTCCCCCCAGCAACCACAAGTTTCTCTCCATGTCCGTGATCTGTTTTGTAGATAGGATCATGTGTGCCGTATTCTAGATTGCACCTATATAAGTGATATGGTATTTGTCTTTCTCTTTCTGATTTACTTCACTTAATACGAGAATCTCTAGTTTTATCCATGTTGCCACAAATGACATTATTTTATTCTTTTTATTAAGGGCTGATTAGTAGTCCATTGTATATATGTACCACATCTTCTTAATCCATTCATCTGTTAGTGGACATTTAGGTTGTATGTAGGTCTTGGATATTGTGAACAGTGCTGCAATGAACATTGGGCGGGGGCATGTATTTTTTCAAATAAATTCTTTGTTCAGATATATGCCCAGGAGTGGGATTGCTGGGTCATACAGTAGTTCTATATTTATTTTTCTGAGGTAACTCTATACTGTTTTCCACAGTGGTTGTATCAATTTTATTTATTTATTTATTTATTTTGTATTTTGGGGCTGAACCTATGGCAGATGGAGGTCCCCAGACTAGGGGTCTAATCGGAGCTATGGCTGCCAGCCTACACCACAGCCACAACAACACCAGATTCATGCTGTGTCTGCAACCTACACCACAGCTTATACAACACTGGATCCTCAACCCACTGAGTGAGGCCAGGGATCAAACCTTCAACCTCATGGTTCCTAGTTGGATTCGTTTCCATTGCGCCATGATGGGACCTCCACTTGTACCAATTTACATTCCTACCAATAGTGTAGAAGAGTTCACTTTTCTCCACACTCTCTCCAGCATTTGTTATTTGTTGACTTATTAATGGTGGACATTCTGACTGGCGTGAGGTGGTACCTCATTGTAGTTTTGATTTGCATTTCTCTAATAATTAGTGATGTTGAGCATTTTTTCATGTGTCTATTGGCCATCCATAAGTCTCATTTGGAGAAATGTCTAATTAGGTCTTGTGACCATTTTTCAGTTGGGTTCCCAAGCTTATTCTATAATGCCACCATCACCCAGATACTAAAACCAGACAAAGTTACCACAGAAAAAAAGAAAATTATAGGCCAGTATCACTGATGAGTAGATGCAAAAATCCTCAACAAAATATTAACGAACTGAATACAAATATATATTAATAGGATCATACACCATGAGCAAGTGAGGTTTATTCCAGGGATGCAAGGATTTTTCAGTATCCTCAAATCAATCAGTGTGATACGCCACAGCAACAGATTGAAAAAGAAAAACCATATGATCATTTCAATAGATGCAGAAAAAGATTTTGACAAAATTCAACACCCATTTCTTTTCTTTGTTCTATCTTTCTTTCTTTTTTCTCTTTTTTTTTTTTTTTTTTTTTTTTTTTTTGCTTTTTAGGGCCACACCCACAGCATATGGAAGTTTCCAGGCTAGGGGTCAAATCAGAGCTACAGCTGCTGGCCTACACCATAGCTATAGCTACAGCCGTGCAGGATCCAAACTGTGTCTGTGACCTACACCCCAGCTCATGGCAATGCTGAATCCTTAACCCACTGAGTGAGGCCAGTGATCAAACTCACAACCTCTTGTTTACTATTCAGATTTATTTTTGCTAAGCCACTAGGAAAATTCCTTAATGCCCATTTCTGAGAAAATCTCTCCAGAAAGTGGGCAGAGAGAGAACCTATTTCAACATAATAAAAGCCATGTATGACAAACGTTCAGCTAACATCATTCTCAATGGTGAAAAACTGGAAAACATTTCTGCTAAGATCAGGAACAAGACAAGGATGTCACTATCACCACTATTATTCAATATAGTTTTGGAAGTCCTAGCAGCAACAGAGAAGAAAAAGAAATAAAAGGAATCCAAATTGGAAAAGAAGCAGTAAAACTATCACTGTCTGCAGATGACATGATACTATACTTAGAAAACCCTAAAGATACTACCAGAAAACTGTTAGAGCTCATCAATGAATTTGGCAAAGTGGCAGGATACAAAATTAATCCACAGAAATCAACTGAATTTCTATATACTAACAATTAAAGATCAGAAAGAGAAATCAGATAAACCATCCCATTCACCATCATATCAAAAAGAATAAAATACCTAGGAATAAACTTACCTAAAGAGATAAAAGACCTATACTCTGAAAACTCTGAGACACTGATGAAAAAAATAAAAGACAACACAAGAGATGGAAAGATACACCCCATGCTCTTGGATTGCAAAAATCAATATTGATAAAATAACTATACCATACTACCCAAGCCAAGCTACAGATTCATTGCAATCCCTATCAAATTACCAAGGATATTCTTCACAGAACTAGAACAGAGTATTTTAAAATTTGTATTGAAACACAAAAGACACTGAATAGCCAAACAACATTCAAAAAGAAAAACAGAAATGGAGGAAACAGGCTCCCTGAGTTCAGACAATACCACAAAGCTACAGTTATCAAAACAATATGGCACTGGCACAAAAACAGAAATATGGATCAATGGAACAGGATAGAAAACCCAGAAATAAACCCAAGCACCCCTGGTCAACTAACCTATAACAAAGGAGGCAAGAACACACAGTAGGAGAAAGACAATCTCTTTAATAAGTGGTGCTGGGAGAAATGGACAGCTACATGTAAAAGAATGAAATTAGAACACTCTAACACCATACACAAAAATAAATTCAAAATAGATTAAATACCTAAATATAAGGTCAGAAACTATAAAACTACGAGAGGAAAACATAGGCATTATGCTCTTTGACCTAAGTCACAGCAAGATCTTGTTTGATCCACCTCCTAGAATAAGGTCAACAAAAATGAAAATAAACCAGTGGGACCTAATTAAACTCAAAAGCTTTTGCAGAGCAAAGGAAAGCATTAAAAACCAGAAAAGACAACACACAGAGTAGGAGAAAATCTTTGCAGACAATGCAGCAGACAAGGGCCTAATCTGCAAAATATACAAACAGCACATACAACTCAACAACAAAAATCAAACAACCTAGTATTCTTATTTTAAAGTATTTGTAACATTATAATTTTGCCAAGTTATAATTGCCTCGAGTTATAAAGTTATAAAGATTAAACTGCAGGGAAGAAGGAGCTGAGATAAATATGACTAATAGATTCTTGCATTACCAATCATTTTTTTAAAATGCTATGCCTGCTTATATTGACTTTTCAATTCAAATATCAAAGGTAATTTGGCACTGAAAAGAAATTGTCTTTGACGTGGCATTAAGAAAACCCATGTAATTTACCATGTTATTTGTCTGTTTAGGAAACTAAAAATGTGCTAGCAGAACAATAACAAAAATTGTTACAGCCCTGTCAGTTTCATTTTAACATGGTTAATGTTCACTCAGTAGAACAGGTATCAGGGCAAGAAAATGATTTGGTTGGCTAAAAATGGTGTCTGTTTCTGAGCATCTATATTGTGTTTGATAAGACAATATGTACTTAATTCTACTGAATAACTACAATTTCAATTTTATGAATGTGTTCAGTGTCATTCAAATTATGTAGGTAAATATATTTGAAAAAGTAACATTTAATAATGCTGGCGTTTGTTGAAATCAATGACCATAAATAACAAAACTATTTTATAAATAAAGTGTGAAAGACCTTTTTTAAAGATGCAAATGTTGAAAATTTTAGGTAGCACCACCAAAGTACTTTGAGAAGAGAAATATAAAGAAATAGAACCTATGAAAGTCCAGGGATACTGGAATCCTGTTTATATTGTTTTGTATATACTAAATTTGATTTTCAGCTCTAATTAGGAAAAATATATTGTTTTCAGCCAAGTATGTTATTACTTTAAGATTATTCTAAACATTGCTACATAATTCCCATGTCTTTTGTACTTATTATTCTTGTGCTACTTAAAATAGACCCTGTTGTTGTAAGTCAATGCCTTCTGTCACCTGACAAGGCAGGTGGCAAACCAGTGGTAGCTGTGCCTTAGATACACCCAGTTTTTATGCTGTAGATCATCTCCACGTCACATGGTTTCATAAATAGTATTTATGACATCCTCTCATGTCATCTGTTTTGCATGTTTATATTTTTGTACTACTTACTCTGTTTTGCCCAGGACTTTTATATTCATACTCATATTCTTTGATAAGTCAGAGGAAACTTGACTCAAAACTAATTTTAAAAATTAAAGAAGGGGAATTCTCATCGTGGCTCAGATCTAACTGGCATCTATGAGGATGCAGGTTTGATCCCTGGCCTCGCTCATTGGGTTAAGGATCTGGCATTGCTGTGAGCTGTGGTGTATAGGTTGCAAATACAGCTCGGATCTGATGTTGCTGTGGCTGCGGCCGGCAGCTATAGCTCGGATTCAAATGCTAGCCTGGGAACCTCCATATGCTGTGGGTGGGGCCTAAAATAAAAAGACAAAAAAAACCTTAAAGAATAGTTATTGCTCAATTAAAACTTGTTAATACCTTTTTCAACAGTTAGAGCTTGTGTGTATATATGGGGTGTATACTTATATACCAATATTAACTAAATAAAATTTCATGCTTATTTTTTGTCACTTTTGTACATAACCCACATATTTTTTTTTCCATTTTATGAGGCCACCTTTATACTAACACCAGAGCCATACAAAGCAATAGAGGAAAAGAAAACCATGAGCCAATCACCCCCATGAACATCACTGCAAAAATCCTCAGCAAGATACTAGCAAATCAAATTCAACATCACTTACAAAAACATCTTATAGCATTGTTGGGTGGAATTCATTCCTAGAATACCAGGATGTATTTTTCTTACACTACATTTTTCATTGTACAATACTAAAGATAGGCCCAACTACATAATTAAAGGATTTTGGAACATTTTATTATATTTTAAGTTTGAAGCTTAGCCTGATTAGAGAATGAAATAAATAGCTAACTCAGTATAACTACTATAAATATTACACTTTGGTATATGTTAATTCCTGCATACAGTATGGGATATGGAATGAAACTGTATGGTTAGGGCTAGAGTGACAACTAAGATCAGTGCAGTAAAGGGAGTATAGACATGACAAATTTAAAAATACATTGGAACTGTATTTGACTAAATTCTTTGATTTCTTCGTAAGGAGATAATTGTTTGGATTTGTAGCCAGTACTTCTCTGTCCATTACTCTTTCAAACAATTCTTTAAAGCTAAACTGGATTGTTTTTTTCCTTTGCATTGCTTTTCAATATTGTTAGAAACATTTCTATAATGAGGAGAAAATTACTTCAGTAAAATGTTCATCTTTAGTACATTTCATGTATAGTTCACTTTAATGAATAACTATTTTAACTATTACTTTCAAAGATTTCCAGCTCAACAGTAATTCTGCTTTCCTCATTATTGCTAGTATATAACTGCATCATTGTAATCAATATTTTTTGCTTCACAATGATGCATCTTAAAAAAAAACTCTGTTTTACTTTCAGAGAAGCTGTACCATTGCTGCAATAAATTCCAACCCAAGAAAGCAGTCATTCACAGGCTAAGATAGTATTTCATCCATGTTGTAAATGTCACATGCCATAGAATCTGAGGTCAGGCATCCTATGAACACTGAAATTATAGTTACATAACACTTTAATATGCATATACTGAACTCAGCAATATAAAATAAGCCATTCTTTTCTTATAGAGTAGAAAATATGAACAAAGAATTGAACTTTAATTTCAATGATAAAGAAAGAGCAAAAACAATTTCCACTATGCCATTTGTGAAGGCTACATACAGGTCTTCAGAAGTATGGAATATATTTGTTAAATCTGAGAGCATTGGTTTGGGGAATTGGGCTCCAGGCCAGAGTTTCCTGTGTGACATTTCAGGCCTGACCATAGGCAATTACACAGGATCTGCCTTGTGGGCCTCATGGGGAAAGCTGCCTCTCCTCACTAGACTTGGTGTACAGCCTGCATATTAGAGTTTTCAAGAGAGAGTCAAGTTTAAGAACTTGAGGTCCCTCAGGCCAGCCATGCTCACATACATACGAGGTGCCTGCATTCAGAAGCCTCTTAATTGAGGCAATAGGCTGAGGCACTTTTTAGGTATCTATGCCAAGAACTTCTTAGTGGGGAACCTCAACTAAGACAATTTTCTCCACTGGCTCAGTGCTTCTCCACTCTTAGCCTCCCCTTCCCTCCCTCAGGCCTGTCAGATCCATAAAAAGACAGGGGCCCTCTGTTTGAGGGTCCTTGGCACTTAGATGATGCCCCCTGTCTACAGTGCATGTCATTCAAACCCTTGCCTTTGCCATTCCATGTAGAGACATGGAACATTGGGGAAGTGGAATCTACTTTTGCCTCTTGTTATGCAATTACAGTGAGTCAATAGGCTTTCTTATTACCTTCAGTTTGGCTTGCGGTCCTAAATGACCACTTTGACATCTGAAAGATCCACATAGTTCATAACTCTTCCCTTTTCATTTGGTGGTTTTCCTTAATTTTGTTTTATAAAACTAGTGAGCAAGTAAGAATAGACACTTTTGTATATTGTGAATTTTCTAATGGAGAGAATATGCTCCTCTAAGAATACAGATAAATATACTGGGTAAGGATACTCCATATTTATAGACAAAGCAAAGAAGAATGATACTTCAATTAGTCTATTTGAAAATAATAGCATATAAAATAGTCTTAAAAACCATATTCATGATATCTCATTAATGCAGCTAACACAGTATTTCATGTGTTCAAAAGTGCTGGGTTTGGGGTTCCATCCTTGTATTTTTAAAATATGTGGCTTTGTGCAATAACAATGTCATATTCACACCCCAACAATTAATATAATGTAAATGTTGAATCTTTCCTCTTGACACTTTAGGCATTAAATTAATCTCTTGAGAAAGAAGTTGTTATTCAAGCTACATTAGTAAAGAGACCAAAATTATGTGCAGGAAAACAAAGTTTCATTGTCTAACAGATGCCTAATTAGGGAGTTGAATACTTGAATCAAGTGAGGCATGGAAATGGATTATATAGCATTTACATGTGGAGCACATTATTTATCAATAAAAGTAATAAATGGTGCTTTAAGGAGAAACTCACCAAAGCTTTGCTGAACTTTGAGCTGTTAATTTTTCTTCATTTTTGATAATAAAAGTAGCAGAACATCACTTTACCATTACCGCTTCTGTTAGGTTAAACAACTGATTAGTGATCCCTAATGAAAAAACTCAATGACCATAAAATTTGAATCTTGTAAAGTTTTATTTTCAGAAACACACCATAGATTTTGTTAAATTTAACAAAGAATTTGTGAAATATTGATGAAATAAGGCAAGTATTCAGGTACTAAGTTCCGCAGATGAAATGAATTAGGAAGTAGGAAGGCAGCATTGGTAGAAATGAAATGTTCTGTAGAAAACAACGACAAAAAAACTCAGCTGCTTTGTATAATGCATATGTCTAAACAAGAATGGATTGCTGTATCCTTTTTCAAATATTTTTTTCAAAAAAGGAAATGTTTTCGCTTCTTTAGGTTTTTACCATGTATGTGGCTGGGCTGAATATTTTAATGCTGCTTCTGACTTTTGAACAGATAGAATCTTACACTAAAATTACTTAATCACAAATATTATATATAAAAATGTGCCTATGTGATCTAGCACAAAATGTTCTGGGAACAGAAGCAGTTGCTCTGCCGTTTAGGGGATGGTAAGTGAAGTTGAATCTGCCTTTAGCAGGAGGTCAGGGACTGCTCATGCTTACAACAAAATCATGGCGTAAAGAAATTTTTGTAGTTTTAGACACAGCCACTACTATGTATTATTAAATATATCAATTTTCTGAATAAGAACTTTACCTTGGCTAGCTAAAATAAATAGATAAATACACAGACATTTGGAAAACTCAAATCGCTTCCCTTAAAATTGATAGATACAACTTATATTCTATGCATCATTTTATTTTTCCCTCTTTCCCTCATTTTTGTCTTTTCCTCAGTTCCTTCCCTTTTATTTCAGATTACTAACCTGTTGTCCAGTTGTGTTTATATACAACTTCACAAAAAGAGTCCTTCTGTAAATGTCTGTAGGGCTAGTTAAGGAACAGTGTATTGACTATGACGGTATAACTATATTCTAGGAATATATTTAATTCTTGATAAAGACAGCTCAACATAGAGTCTTTGTCTTGACATCTCAATTTCAGGAAATCATTTGGGCCATTAAACTTCTCTATTTCAAGTTGAGTCTCGAGGAATGCTAAATAGTACATAATTAAATGCTACTGTTTTGTATTTGGAGTAGAATCCATTGTTTATGAAGTGGTTATTAAGAGTCTGATCAATTTAAACTGATATCCGTCATCCCTATCTTTCCTCTCCTTCGGGGAGGTGCCATCCAGGCTTGTAAAAGCCAGTCTGCTCTGTGATTTATTCTTCTTCCCACTCTATCATGTTAGAGCAGAAGCATCTGATACTTGGACTGGTCCCACAGTCTCTCTTCTGCTACACCGTTATAGCAAAACAGAAGGGTGATAGTGCAGAAGTGGCATCTACCTCAATTCAGTGCCCATTGAAGGCTGCTTCTACTGATTGTCACTGTCTTTAGCTAGTGCTGTCTGGCCATTGATGACCTCCAAGTGACAAATATAAAATGCTGGCTCTATCTTGAAGGGTTCTTGTGCCTCTTTTGAAAGACCCTAAGGTAGTTCTTAGGCATCGGAGTTCCACTTTTAAGGCAATTCTGGTAGTACTTGATTGTAGTAGGACCAGTTCAGCTTCTTTACAAAGACTTTGCGGGTGATCTGATCTCATTGTTTTCGAGGCTCCTTTTAGAACTGAGGCATGCAAATCCTCTTTGTCCTCAGGTGTCGATCCTTGGTGCCAATTGAAGAACACTCTGAAAACCCTAATAAATGTCTTGTTTCATAATTGCAGTTTGTAAGCACTCTGATGTCATAAAACCCATGGACTGCGGTGACTTTGTTGAGGTTATTAGATGACGTGTGTGTGGTGTTGACTGCAGATGCACAGATACTACCAGAGAGCTTCAGTGATCCATTTACCTTTCAAGGAATGCTTTAAAGAAAGTTAGAGGCTTGAAAGAATTATTGAGTTAAAGAACTATATCTCTTAAAGTGTGCGTGTGCGCACATGTGCGCATATGCACATATGTGTGTAGACAGAGACCTGGAGTTAGAGAGCCAAAAAAGTAACAGAGGGAACAATCAAGGTAGCAGTGTTTCACTATATACTTTCCAGTTAGTTTTAGAATCTGTGTTTGGAGAACATAAAGTCTATTTTAAAGTCAAGTGATAAGGAGTTTTCACTGAATTATAGTGCAGTTGAAGATTTAGCAATTTCTGAGATACCACTAAATGCTTCAAAGAAACTAAAATAGGAAGAAATGGATTTTGAGATGCATAGATCTCTTTGTTAATATACCTAGAGTAAGAAATAAAAGGTCTATTATGATGATAATTTTCTATCTTAGTGAAAGTCCTTGTAGGGAAATCAATGAAATGTTTTAAGTTTTGATCAAATAAAGTATGCACATGATTTAAAAATGGAACATATTTACTTGATATAAAAAGCAACTGTCCCTTCTCAGTTCTTTTTCACATTCTGTCCTGTTCCTTGCAGGAAAAAATACTTTGACTTTCTTGGACCTTTTTTTCTGAAACCTAATTTAATCTATAATGTACCTACTCTGTTATAGATATTTCTTAATTTTAACCATTATCAATAGATTTTTACTCTAAAAAAAATGAGAATAGAGCTCAAACTTTTTTTTTCTTTTTATGGGTGCACCTGGGGCCCATAGTGTGGAATTGGAGCTGTAGCTGCCAGCCTACACCACAGCCCCAGGAACATGGGATCTGAGCTGCACCCAAGCCACAGCTTGCCGCACGATGGATCCTTAACCTGCTGAAGAGAGAGGCCAGGGATCAAACCCTCAACCTTATGGATGCTATGTTGGGTTCTTAATCTGTTGTGCCACAATAGGAACTCCTCAAACTTTTTTATCTTCCCTTCCCTCCTTCATTCTTTCAATATAGTTATGTCAGTAACTCTCTCTTTAAAACCTTTATGTAAATTTACCTGCTACATATACTTAGTGCACTTGCACATCTATTTCTTATTCAATAAATTATGCTGAGTATCATGGAGGACATTACTGGCTGCCTATATAGCAGATACTCCCCCCTTTCTTGTTTGGCTTATGGAACAATATTTCCTACTGATCTCCTTTCCACCCTTGGATTCTGTTTAAGATTATCCCACGTTGGAATTCCTGTTGTGGCTCAGTGGGTTAAAAACCCGACATAGTGTCCATGAGGATATGGGTTTGATCCCTGGCCTAGCTCAGTGGGTTAAAGATCCAGCGTTGCCCCAAGCTTCTGTGTAGGTCGCAGGTACAGCTAGGATACCACATTCCTGTGACTGTGGTGTAGGCTGGCAACTGCAGTTCTGACCTGAGAACTTCCATAAGCCACAGGTACAGCCCTAAAAAAAAAAAAAAAAAAAAAAAAAAAAAAGAATGTAAGGATACTTGTTAGAGTTATGGCTGAACCTAAGGGTAAACCACTAAGGTACTAAGCATGGCCAAGAAGAAAGAAAGGTAGAGCTTGGTCCTTGATATCTTGAATAAGTCTCAAAAAAAGTGCTGGGAATGCTAATGACTGGATGGTGTATGTCAGATTTGACTAGTCTCTTACTTGCACCTAAAATACTCCTAATCCATTATCACTTGATGTCCTCAATGTCTTGTGCTGGGCTTTCCTTCTACTTTCAAACTTTATTTATCTGCTCTTTTATTTTAGCCTCTCAGAGTGGAATAACAAAGAGTATGAGAAATATTTGATTGAGAAGTCGATTTCCACAAAGATTAGAGAATATCCACAATTAACTAAACATTTAAAAAATGAAAATTAAGAAAGAGAAAACCAATAGGAAATTAAGCCAGAGAAAAGATTAGGAGGTAGTCTAAGCAAAGACTTAAACAAAAAACAACAGAGATTCCCACCAGTAGTGAAGGAAGGTACGCTTTTCTCCACACTCTCTCTAGCATTTTGTTGACATGATAATGATGACCATTCTGACCTGTAATGAGGTGGTACTTGGTTGCAGTTTTGATTTGCATTTCTCCCATAATTAGTTATGTTGAGCATTTTTTCATGTGCCATCTGTATGTCTTCTTTGGAGAAATATCTCTTTAGGTCTTTGGCCCATTTTTCAGTTGGGCTATTTATGTTGTTGTTGTCATTGTTGAGTTGTATGTGCTGTTTGTATATTTTGCAGATTAGGCCCTTGTCTGCTACATCATTAGTGAAGGTGTTTCTCCTATTTTGTAGGTTGTGTTTTCAATTTTTTAATAGTTTCCTTTGCTCTGCAAAAGCTTTTGAGTTTAATTAGGTCCCATTGGTTTATTTTAGTTTTTATTACCCTATTCTAGGAGGTGGATCCAACAAGATGTTGCTGTGATTTAGGTCAAAGAGCATTATGCCTGTGTTTTCCTCTAGTAGTTTTACAGTATCTGGCTTGTATTTAGGTTTTTGATACATTTTGAATTTATTTTGGTGTATGATGTTAGAGAGTATTCTAATTTCATTCTTTCACATGTAGCTTTCCAGTTTTCCCAGCACCACTTATTAAAGAAACTGTCTTTCTTCCACTGTGTGTTCTTGCTTGGGTTTATTTCTGGGTTTTCTATCCTGTTCCATTGATCTGTATTTCTGTTTTTGTGCCAGTACCATATTGTTTTGATAACTGTAGCTTTGTAGTATTGTCTGAACTCAGGGAGCCTGATTCCTCCGTTTGTATTTTTCTTTTTGAATATTGCTTTGGCTATTCAGGGTCTTTTGTGTTTTGATGCAAGTAAATTGGTACAACCACTATGGAAAATAGTATGGAGGTACCTCAGAAAAATTAATATAGGACCACCATATGATCAAGCAATCCCACTCCTGAGCACATATCCAGACAAAACTTTCATTCACAAAGATACATGCAGCCCTCTGTTCACTGCATCACTATTCACAATAGCCAAGACATAGAAATGACCTAAATGTCCAATGAATGGATTAAGAAGATGTGCCACATACATATAATGGAATACTACTCAGCCATAAAAAGGACAAAATAATGCCATTTGTAGCAACATGGATGGAATTAGAGATTCTCTAAGTGAAATAAGTCAGAAGGAGAAACAAAGATATCATATGATATCACTTAATTGTGGAATATAAAATATGACACAAATGATCATATCTACAAAACAGAAACAGATCATAGCCAAAGAGAGCAGACTTGTGGTTGCCAGGGGAGAGGAGAGGGGAGTGAAATGACTGGGAGTTTGGGGTTGGTGGATGCAAACTCTTATATTTGGAATGAATGGCAAGAAGTCCTACTGTACAGCACAGGGAACTGTGTATGATTGGGTCACTTTGCTGTACAATGGAAACTGAAGAAACATGGTAAATCAACTATACTGTAAAAAAAGAGAGAGAAAGATAACTTTGCAAAATATACAGAGGAAAAACACCAAAATTTTAAATGTTTTTTTTTGAGAAGAAATTGGTATCCTTACAGTAGTGAGAAAGAATACTTCTCCATTACTTTCTTTCTTGAAGGACTGGGCTTCCCCACCCTGTGCTCTGCCATGTTCATAGGCAAACCTTCAAACTAAACAATTTCCCCTGAATTTTCATCCTCCTCTACATAGACTTTACAATAATTCCCCATCTTCCAGATTAACCTTCAGTCACCCACGTTATTAACCTCTGTAGTTTAGTATACCGTTTTGTCTCTTGGATTCATACTGCTCAGGTATGAACATCAAGTCTAGTTTTGGTAGCCAGTTGCTTTTCTAGAATTGATTCCTTACCTTCCAGTGAACAATACTTGTCCTGCCACACAATTCTTTTTCTCCCTACTCAAACTGCATCATCTTTGAGCCCTGCATCTTTATCCTCAACTACCCAGATGTATTCTTATTTAATTCAATGCTTTAGTATATCTTTAAGGTTACGGCTACATTTTGCAAAATAGGACCTATTCAATATTTTATTAAATTGTTAACTTCTCCTACATAGGTAAGTAAATTCTATAAAATACATATGTGTTTGGTAATATGGAACTAAAAAATGTGGCCATAAGACAAGTGCGATAATGTTTTAAAATGTAATAAATAGGAGCTTTTGTTTACCTCACTATAATAAAGACAGTTTTTTTTTCCCCAATAGTATCACCTTCCTTATATCTCTCCCATTATTCCAAGCAAGAAAATATAGGGGAGATATTAAAACCTAAAAGATTAGTATTTTTAAAAATCTGTCTTCCCATTTAGAAGAGATAATCACATATTCCAAAAAATAGTTGTAAAATAGATTATATTTTCTAGCTCTTAGAAAATCTTGTCTCATTCTTAGGTAGCACAATGCTAATGATTATAAAATTGAGACAGATGGCTCTTTATTACTCTATGCAAGGACTGTCTCTTGGATAGAAAGTCAACAGCAGATGCTTCAGGAGCTTTTTTTATGAGAAACAAAACAAGGGAAATGTTCATAAAAGGCTTATTATCTTATTAAAGGGCAATTAAGCCATACCAAGCATTTATTAAATAAAATATTGAGTCAATTATATATCTTTGAAAAAAGTGCATTTAAAAAATTATTATGGTTGATTTACAATTCTGCTGTACAGCAAAGTGATCCAATCATACATATACACACATTCTTTTTCTCACATTCTCCTCCATCATGGTTCATCACAAGTGACTTAGCTATAGTTCTCTGTGCTATATAGTAGGACCTCATTGATTATTCACCAAATGCCTCACCTATTAAAATATTCTCTACACTTGTTTAAGTAAGAACAAAAAACCCATGATGAATTTCATTTTGCATTCCTTGAGATTCTAATGATTAATTTGCTGTGTTGTGATGCCAGTGTGCTTTAGTGTTTAAAGTTGTGCTCATAAGACTACATAAAAATGACATGCAAATATTAGTCAACACTGTCTAAAACTTAGTATTGCCCAAGTTTGTCAAATCTTGTAGTGACTGTTGAGTAGACTTTTTGAGGTTTATGTCACATCTACTGGTTGTTCCTTTTTCCTATTTAAAAAGTGAGCCATTTAAGCGCAAGCTGCAAAACACCTATATTTCTGCCAACATAGAGCTGATAATTCCATGTAAGTAAGGGATAGCTAACATCTGGGCTAAATGCAACCACATTGCTCAACACCCTGAGTAAATCGAAAGGAAGGAGCTGGTTCCATTCTAAGTAATAGGTTGTAAATTAATCACACATTTACAAATCAAGACAGTTGTTAAACTTTATTTATTTATTTATTTTTGTCTTTTTGCTATTTCTTTGGGCCGCTCCCGCAGCATATGGAGGTTCCCAGGCTAGGGGTCCAATCGGAGCTGTAGCCGCCAGCCTACGCCAGAGCCATAGCAACGCGGGATCCGAGCCACGTGTGCAACCTATACCACAGCTCGTTAACCCACTGAGCAAGGGCAGGGACCGGACCCGCAACCTCATGGTTCCTAACCGGATTCGTTAACCACTGCGCCACGACGGGAACTCCAGTTGTTAAACTTTAAAGGCTAAGAATCAAACGTCATATGCAATCTTTTCTGGCAAGTATAAGCTTATACAGCATGTTTCCACAATTAGCTACATATTACAAAGGCTCTTTTTCACTAGACTTTTTGTCAAAGTTATTAGTTTCCATTCTGTCCCTTGGTTTTGTTGGCATGTTCCCTATTTTTAGGTGTTTAAATTTTTTTCCGGGGATCCTAATCTTCTAATAAACTATTCTTAAAACATAGGTTCTAAGACCCGTGTTAACCAGAATCATCTGATAACAATAATTTATGGCTCTTTGGTGATTGCTAAAGTCCACCTTAAAGTCTGGCAATTATTGCTGTAGCATTCACTGCTATTCAGCATTAGCATATAGGAGATGGCAAGGCTTAATTTGCTCAAGTCGTTTTTATATTTAAAGGGTCTTATTTTCCATAGCTTTGTAAATTCTCAATTATTCATGGGTACTTTTCACATTTGAAGTGCCACGCTTCCACATTACAGGGATAAAAGTCCAAGGGACGTGACTTTTTTTACATGCATTGAGATTTTTAACTTGCTCAAAATCAGCCGGGCATAGAAAGCCCGTTAATAGATATTGGGGAGAAAATGAGCTGAAGAAATGACTTTCAGAGAGAAAAAAAAAAAAAGATAACTGCCACTATGCATTTTCTAGAGATTATAGAAAATGGAGTTTAGATAGCTCTGATTTCTTCTAAAGTTCAGAATTCAAGACTTTCAATTTAGCTACGATTCAAATCAATGCACAATATTGACAGGGCTAATATACAGAATGTGTCAGGCCATAGATTTTGGACTACTTTGGTTAACCCTGAAAAACTCTTTAAGAAGCAACCTAGAAAGCTTGACATTGATGCCAGAGCAGCTACAATAGCTAAAAGCATTGCTGTCCCTATATGAGAACACTTCTGCAGAGCAATTTAGATGTAATAATAAATTTCTAGTAATAAAAAATAATGTAAAGTATATAAAAAGCTGCTTCACAAATCACAGTAAGCTCTTTATACCTACAGGTGTCTAGTATTTTGAAATAATCCCTGCACTAAAAGTAACAACCATTATCTCCTGAAATTGTTCCATTCCAGTGCTAAAACTTTGGATGTTAATGAAATTATTTCCTTCCTAGTTTATTAGGTGGATATATGCACCTGAAAATGTAATATTGGTTATAAGAACTAAATTCATACTGACGGGATTAACAAATGATACCTAAATTGACAGCACCATCAAGTGTTTTAAGAAATTCAGTCTTGCATAAATTGTGATATTTGATTGGACAAAGTACAAATGTAAGTAGAAAAATAGGCCATAAAAGAGTAATCCTTTCATTGGAACAACAAAAATATAAACCCAGGAAAATAATTCAATGAATATATAGGGTATGGCTAATATGTGTCAGACTTTTTAAGCTGTTGGTTTTCTAGTTTGTGTCAGGGAAATGATTACACTGTATAATTTAAAGATTCGTTGAAATCAAAGCCCATCTATTTAGTGCAGTAGCTGTAGTAGAAAATTTATAGCACTTGAATCTAAGAATACTAGTGTAGTAATTAATGCAAGGATCCAGTAGAGTAATATTCTTGCATTCTGAAGTCCAGTAATATTTCTATATGTATTTATATCTATTACTAGTGATCTTGTGTTTTTTTCCAGTACTAGAGAGCTGAAGTCTGTCAACAAAAAATTAACCAGTCTATCTAAAAATAGATTTATTTGAGCTAAATTAAATATTATAACCAGAGAAGAGCATCTCAGAAAGCTGTGAGAACTGCTCCTCCTGTTATAGATCCAAGCACAGTTACACAGGTTTTTTTTTTTTTTTTTTTGAGACAGAGGGATGTACATTAAATGATGAAGTTTGCACAATCCAGATCTGCAGGTATGAATGAGTAGTGGGTATGGGTTTGGGGTCCCTTATAAAATTAGGAAGATTATCTCTTAAGTAGTTACCTTGCTGATGCTGGGAGAATATTGTTCTTTGTGGCTGAGCAGGTACTTCTGCCAATAGGGAGGTTTGGTTGATGCGTAATGCTGACAGATAATGCACAGTAAAGGGGAGAGAGAGAGGCCAAAGAGCAGAGAAAAAAATTATACTTAAATTTTCCTTGACTTGCCTTAGAATATGAATTTATACTTCATCAATTCAAAATATAGCTCAAATTTACAATGTAAACTGTTTTCTTCTATTTCATCAGTATAACAGATAATAGGGGTACCATCATCTATGATTGTTATATAAATGAATGAATATATATATAAAACCCTCCTGGAAGTTTTACACACTCAGTAAATGTTGGTTGCTATTTTTATTATTGCTTCGTTGAAGCTCTTTGCCTCCAATATCCCCTGGCCGGCAGTGTGGCTGAATGAGATGCAGCATTTCTGATCCTGGATCTCTGTTCCCTTAGGGATGTCAGAGAAAATTACTAGGGATTATTTTATTAGCTAAAGTTTTGAAGATTGGGCTATTTTTAGTTATCTTTATGCCCCTAATACTTAGTGTGGTACTTGATAATTAATTTTTGCTTCCTCAGTGTCTGATAAAAGACAAATATGCTGTGAGCATTTATATAATGGGAAAAAAATACTCTGGGTAATAGATCAGAGAAGGCTCATGGTATTTATCTCAGAAGTTCTGCATCCAAATCCAGGACAAGGGAATCCAAAAGGAAAGCCATATCCAACAAAAGAAAAAGTGAAAAGCCAAGGTGACCGCAGTAGCAGGCTTATTGCCACAGCAGGCAGTGACGATCTTTCTTATAAACTGTCTTTCCAGTCCTGTGATGGCAAGCAGGCATGATGTAGAATTGGCAGCTACAGCACCTGGAATCATGTCAATCTTGAAATAGAACTGGCAGAAAATAGGATTTAGACAAACAAGAAGATAGAGCAAAGACCAGAAAGTCACTACTCTATGGAAGGTACATGTGTCCAAGCTACATTTCTCAGCCCTGAAAAGAAAGAGGCAAGACAGTTTTGTATTCCCCAAAATGATTTCTGGCTAGATGTATCTTATTTTGGGACTGCCATGTTGTTTACTTGGCTTTGCACCTTATAGAAAATAGGGTTTTTTATGAGACTGCTTTGTGTAGGCCAGTTCTCTGGGAGAAGAAAACTAAGTAATTACTGAGCATTTGATAAATCACAGGCACTAAGTTAAGAGATTTCTCATTGCATCATTTAATTTAATCATAATAATTCTGAGTTAATGTCCTTGAAAAATTTTACCAATGGCATTATCATTAATTTAATTTTTAACAAATAAAGAAGCACAGATTACATAATTTGCCAGATAATTAAGATTCCCTGATAATTAAGATTCTCCATAAATATTTTAGGATGGATGAGCTGTAAAACTGATATTTTCTTCTTTCTTGCAGTTTACTTATAGAAAAAGGCATTGTTTTTTAGTTCAATTAAATATTTTGTCTGATATGATTAAACTGAATTAATTTTAGAACCTGTTTCATGTGTATTTCCTGAAATTTTAGAAACTTTGAAGAACTTATTGGTAACATACAGAAGAAAGAAATGATTCTTTGAAAGAAATCTATGGTACACAAAAGGGTTAAGATACAAGGATGTGGAATTAATAAAGCAATTTAAGTTAAAGTAGGTTGAATAGAGGCATTGTGTTAAGAAATATGAAGTTCGAAGCATAGTCAGTAAATATCCATTTCACAGGTAAGTTTATAAATGAGGAATAAAATAAATGTAGGTGGAAATTACTTTTTTTCTGGTGCCTTTTTAAATTAAAAAACTATGAAAAAATATGCATAATGTAAAATTTACCATCTTAACCATTTTTCAGTATACAGTTAAAGTGGTATTAAATATAGTTGCATGAGTTCCCATTGTGGCAGAGCAGAAACGAATCTGACTAGCAACCATGAGGTTACAGGTTCGATCCCTGGCCTCACTCAGTGGGTTGAGGATCTGGCACTGCCATGAATTGTGGCATAGGTCACAGACGTGGCTCGGATCCTGCTTTGCTGTGGCTGTGGTGTAGGCTAGCAGCTGTAGCTCCAATTTGACCCCTAGCCTGGGAACCTCCATGTGCCTCTAAAAAGACAAAAAAAAAAAAAAAAAAAAAAAAAAAGGCTTTCTGTTTGTGTTTTAAATTTTTAATTATTTTTAACTGAGATATAATTGAGACATAAGATATTAGTTTCAGGTATACAACGTAATGATTCAATATTTATATAGATTGCAAAATGATTACCACATTAAGTCTAGTTAGCATTCATCACCATAGTTACACAATTTTTCTTATGATGAGAACTTTTAAGATTTACTCTTAGCACTTTCAGATATGCAACTGAGTATTATTAACTATAGTCACCATAGTGTATGTCACATGACCATGACATTTATTTTATAACTGGAAGTTTGTACCTTTTGATCTTCACCCATTTCACTGCCACATATCCCTATGTCTTATAACCACCCATCTGTTCTCTGTATCTATGAGCCTTGTTTGGTTGTGTTTTTATTTTGTGTGGTTTTCTTTGGTTTATAGATTCTATATATAAATGAGGTCATATGGTTTTTGCCTTTCTCTGATGTATTTCATGTATCATAATGCCCTAGGATCCATTCATGTTGCAAATGGGCAAGATTTTCTTCTAAGCCTGAATAATATTTGTGTGTGTGTGGTGTGTGTGTGTACACAAACTCTTAGGATGCTTCCAAATCTTGGCTGTGGTAATTGTGCTTCAGTGAACTGGGAGTGTAGATATCATTTTGACATTGTTTTTGTTTTCTTAGAATAAATACACAGATGTGAAATTGCTGAATTATATGGTAGCTCTATTTTTAATCTTTTTGAGGAATTTCCATATTGTTTTCCACAGTGGCTGCACTAATTTTACTTTCCACAAACAATGCACAAGGCATCTATTTTCTCACATCCTTGCAAGCACTTGTTCTTTTTCATCTTTTTGATAATACAAATTCTAACAGATATAAGGTGCTATCTCATTGTGGTTTCAGTTTTTATTTATCTGATGATTAGGGAAGTTGAACAACTTTTCATGGACCTCTCAGACATCTATATTTCTTTGGAAAAATGTCTGTTTAGATCCTCTGCCTTTTTTCAGTGGATTGCTTATTTGTTATTGAATTGTACGGATTCTATATGATTTTTACATATGTATCACATATATAATTTACAGGTTTTTTTTTTTTTTTTTTTTTTTTTCAATCAGTAGGCTGCTTTTCATTTTGTTGATGGTTTCGTTTGTGGTGCAGAAGCACTTGAGTTTGATGTTGTCCCACTTGTTTATTTTCGCTTTTGTTGCTTTTGGTGTCAAATCCAAAAAAATTATCACCAAGACCAAAGTAAAAAGCTTCCTATGTTTTCTTCTAGTAGTATTATGGTTTCAGGCCTTATGTTGAAATATTTCATCCATCTTGAGTTAATTTTTGTTTATGGTATAAGATGGTGATTCAGTTTCATTCTTTTGCATGTGACTGTCCAGTTTTCCCAATAGTATTTATTGAAGAGAGTATCCTTTTCCCATTTTACATTCTTGGCTCCTTGCAAGCATAATCTCACTGGTAATCAGAGCTAAGTAGTTTAGAGGTGGTCCCTGGGTACTAGCCACAAAAATTGGGATGTCAGACGAGTGTACAAATGAGATACTAGTGAGCTGTAGAGATGCAGAGAAAGAGCACAAAGATGGCACCCACTAGCTTTTGTTCCTGGATAGTAGCTCAGTAGGTACCTAACTGTGTGCTAAAGCATAAGCCTGCCCTTCAGACAGAAGCTCCAAGACAAGCCAACAGTTTTCTTTCATAGAACCTGGGGTGGTTTCAGCCTGCTGTCCATACTGTGTCATAGGAGAGGTAGCCAGCCAAGAAGTGTCTTTCCATTTATTACAGTGCCATGGAATTCATGATTTCAAGCCCCACTGGCGAGCACAGCCATGTGATCACTGGGCACCCCCTGGACAGCACCTAAAAAATGGGGGCACCGGACGGGTGTACAGGCTCCTTTCTGAGAGACACCGGCACTCTGGAGCATAGCTGAAGGGGGAATGAATATATTGCCCATACTCTGAGGTCTCTGGAGAGAATGCAAGTTGGCCCTTACAAGTGTATTTAATTACAACCCTGCCTCTCAGACTGCACCTATGAATATTAGCTAATAGGAGTCTTTTACAAAAAGACTGGGCATTTCTGTTTGCTGCTTCTTACTGTGCCCTGGTGGTGGTAGCCAGTTCAGAATTCTTTCTCAGTTGGTTACAGTCCTGTGGAACCCAAGAGCATAAGCCTCTCTGGCCACCAAAGCCAGAAGACATAGGGGTGTCCCTTGGGCAGCAGCCACAAAAATCAGCATACCAGCAAGGTTACAAGTTCCTTCTGAAAGATACCAGTGAGCTGGAGTAAGACAGAGGGAGAGTGTAAAAATGATATCTGCCAGACTTTATCCCTAGAGAATATTTCAGAGGCTCCTAAATGTGTGTTAAATTAGATGCCTGCCCTTCACATCAAAGTGTGAGCAAATAACCTCTTTCACCGAAAGTCTGGGTGCTTTTCAGTTGGCTGCCTCTGTGCTGGGCATTAGCGCAGATGAATCTCAGCATGAGGGCTCTTTAAGGACTGGTTCTCAGTTCACTATTGCTCTCTGGTTCTAACAAATGCAAGCAGTGCTAGCTTTCAAAACTAGATGTTTTAGGGTCATGTTTCTCAGGTAGAAGTCAATGTGAAGGTGAAACCTTTTGCTTCTCAGGGAGAAGGTGGAGTTTTGAAACTTCTCCTGATTGTGAGTTACCATGAAGGGAGGTGAAGTTTCTGGAGAGTTTTCATCTCAGCTCTCCTACCCACTTTGATGTGGCTTCCTTCTCACTTACTTGATATGCAGGCATTGCTTAGCTGGTTGGTTTGTTTCCCAGAGGAAATTGTTCCATAGGTAGCAGATTCAGTATGTCTGTGGAAGGGGGTAATTTTCCATAAAAATTTTAAAAATTCTGGTAAGAGGTAAGCTCGGGATCTTTCTTCACTGTCAGCTTGAACCAGAACTCCCATTCATATTTTAAATGAAAAAAAAATGCATGTTATAAAATTTTTACGGTATATCTGTGTGGAACACTCTATATATAGCTCAGCTGTTGGCTAACATCAAATTTGCTGAAGAGAATCCTCAAGCCAGTTATTTTATGCTTCATCTTCCCAAATAACTTAATTTTTCTCTCTGAATCCCATAGATTTCTTTCTTAATCCTTCAGGTTCAATAATGTTGTCAACAGATGTGTCACTATTCATCATTTAAAATCAGCTCTTCCTGGAACAAATTTTGCATTTTTTTTGTCTAGAGAGTCAATTCCCTATTTCAGGAAATATAATATTCTTTTTGAGTTTTTAAAACATTTATCTCTTCTAGAAATCCTCTCACATTAGTTTTGCTGTGTTTTTTATGTCTATCATTTCATTAATAATAGTGATTATAATGTTTAAACTATTTTATTTTTTTCATACCCTCCTTGTGTTTGTCTTATTCTGATCTCTGTTTCCAGTATTTGTTCTATTTATTTCTGGTTCAAATGCAGTTTGACTGAATGTAGTTCTATTATTTTATTTCTCTATTTTCTATGCTTTTCTGATTCATACTTTATCTGCCAGTGTGCCTCCTCTCATTTTTAATCACTCTTGCAGTATCCCTTATCTTTTACATTTCCTCTTATATTAGAATTTTTCCTTTAGTTTATTTAAGGGCATTTTTGTGTGACATGTTTTCTGTTACCTGGGCAGAATTTTTTCTTTTTTTTTCTGAAGCATGTTGTTCATCTGAATTTTGATTATTATGTCTATACTCCTCCTTTTGATACAGTATCTGTACATATGTTCTGTGTTGGAACATTTTTGCCTCCACTTCATCTTTGAATGAGGTAATTTTATGTGGTACAGCTGTTTGCTCAGCAGTGGTTAAGGCAAGAAGATGGATATTGATCTGGGATCACAACTTCAGGAAGAAAATGCTGAGCATTCAGCTTTTGGCATTTCCCCTCAGGACAAGCAGTGCCCCAGACAGATGTTAGTTCTCAGTGAAGCTTGTAGTGCTTGGGTATTTTGTTTGATGGTTAGTGCTCAATTCTGCTTAGTCAATTCAATCCCTGCTATAAAATCGGATGCTACTCATATTCTATCCTCCATTATGATTCATCAACATGATGCTTTCCTTGTCTTAGAAATAGAGATTAAAGAAAATAGAGATGGTGCATTAACAATATCCTTTCTTCCTTTATTGGAAAGGTCCTACTGGGTTTCAGGAGAAATGTAGTATAAACTGGCTACTACTTTACCAACAGTTTTTTTCTTTATTTTTCACTTTGACAACCAAATATATCTTTTCTAAATTTCAATTTATAAATCAATTTATAAATTGAATCTGACTCACTTGGTTGTATATTTAAACCACAGTTTAATTAGTATTCTGGTTTTCATGAAACCAGAAATGAACTTCTTGCTCTGCATTGATACTTTCACATAAGGCATCAATTATCTGACCATTGGAGAGAGGTCTGTGTCACTTTCACTGCATTAGATATATCACAAGTTTTAAATGCAGTTATGACTTACATGATATTATGCAAAATTACAAAAAGTGTTTAAAATACAACTCCAAATTGCCTGAAGAAAAAATATTTCTGGATATATTAATAGTGATGTTCATATCTTTTTAGTAACATCTATTTTTACTATTGTATTAGTCTTTCACAAGAAAAGGAAAGCATGTTAAAATTAAAATACACCATTTCTGGAGTTTCCCATCGTGGCTCAGAGAAAACGAATCTGAGTAGTATGACTAGGATCCATGAGGGTGCAGGTTCGATCCCTGGCCTTGCTCAGTGGGTTAAGGATCTGTCATTGCCATGAGCTGTGATGTAGGTTGCAGGAACGGTTCAGATCTGGCATTGCTGTGGCTACGGTGTAGGACAGTGGCTACAGCTCCAATTTGACCCCTAGCCTGGGAACCTCCATGTGCCATGGGTACGGCTCTAAAAAGAAAAAAAATTAAAACATACAACTTCCAAATATCATTTCCATGAATGATGTCAGATTTACTTTATTCCTTTGAAAGGTTTTCTTGTATCTTATGAAGGAGGCAAAAGGACAAAATGTTTCATCAGTGTCATATCTCCATTAATCAATGCTTAATTTTCTAGCTTTGCTGAAGTGGTGTTTTGCTTCCTTGGCATATCAGATCATATTCTTTGATTTTTGCATGAGCACATATGCCTTTCAATTGTAAACCCTCAGTAATAAATTTAAAATCTGATTATGCTCTCATTCAGTGCATCATGATACTGATTTTTTATTCCTATCTTAAGAAATTTCTTATTGGCAATGTAACTTTGAAATCACCCTTGATATTAATAGTATCTTATATGTTATGAGCTGTTTCTTATTTTCACTCAGATGTATTACTTAGACTTGTGGAAATACACAAATGCTCTGATGTAAAAAATGACCATCTGTTTTATATGTGAAGACTATCTGCTCTGTTTCAAAAGTGGTTGGACAAAATGAGAATGTTGCATTAACAAGTATTATAAGAAATTATAAATATTAGAAATGCTATACCTTGCTTTTGTGCCATAAACTCTATAGGGGAAGCTCTGCACAGGGTGGTCTGCCTTCCATTGAAGCCTTGATAAGAAGGGTAAGCCTGTGTAATTCTTCAAAAGAAAGTATCCCATTTGACTGCAGACATATGCCCCATTTTCCAATATTAACTTTATCAATTAAAAAAGACATATTTGATCTCTCATTTACTCACTCTGATGATCTTCTTTCCCAATTGCTTTAGAAATTGGATGGGGAAATTTAGTGCTGTAAAAACTCTAAAACCTGTGCTAATTTACCTCATAAGAGATATGTGTATTGACCAATATGCTAATGAATTGTCTTACACAGAGAAAAAAGCAAGGCAAAACAGAATACCTGTTAAGATGGCAGTATCTTCTTTTCCTGTAAGAAAAATTATGTAGGAAATAATATCATTATTAGATGGTTTCTTGTTAAATATGCAATATGGTCAGGGTACAACTTATTGGGTAATTTTGGTGATCACCAATATACAAGTTTGATGCATCTATTTTCCTATGTAAATATGCCTGTCAAGACAGTTAGATGCTTAACTCTGCTGGTCTATATAGGTTCTTTACCAGAACGACTATAGATACAAAAATTTTCTTCTCTGGCACCTTTTTTTTCTAGTTTCTAGATAAATACTCAAACCATTCCCTTCAGGTAAAGAAATATTTCTTCAGACAGCATAAAAATACATTTGAACATGCTATATAAGTGGACCTTCTAATATAGGTATATGCTCTGTAACTACATACTAGACCACCTGAATAGGGCTTATATATTTTTAAATCTTCTGTGGCAAAGATGGCTGATTGTCTGCCCCAAGTTTTGGCTCCCTACTTACTGTGTACAATTCGTGCTAGCAGCAATTGCCCAAGTAGGCAATATATTTAGTAGAAAACTTATGTCCATGTGACTGGGTTCTGACTGGTGGAATGTTGGCCAAAGTTCTTATGCCACTTGTAAGCCTGGCAATTAAAAACTTCTTCTAAGATCCTACAGTCCTGATATTTCCCCAAAATCAAGCTGAATCTTAACTTCCTAGATGATAACTGGAGGCCTCTGTTGAAGATGGTAGAGCCTCCATAAGGTTGGATTCCTAAATGAACTTATCACTCCCTAGAAGCATTTCTTTATACTACAAAGATTGTGACATGTCATTCCTGAATTTGCTCTCCATCACAAGAAGAATAATTAACAACTATTCATAGGCAAGATATTAATGAAAAAATACTAGAACATGGGGATGAAGCTGAAGCACCCCTGCACCACAGAGGCCAAGTCAGGTGCATTAGAAGAGAAGTGGCTGTATACTGACCACATTGACCCTCCCTCAGGCCAGCAGGGCACCACACAGAATGGTTGTGCCTGAACCTATGGTTCCTCTGGAGGGGAAAGAAAGCCCAGGGTAAACATCCATCTCTCCAAGCATTGTAGGTCATTTTTGGGCACCCCCAATCTGGCACTGCCATATGAGGATTGTGGGGGAATCTGATTATGATGGAGAAGGAATAAAGAGCTTCCAACAGTCAGCACTCAGATCTTCATAGACCAAGTTCCTACCTGCAGTGCCCAAGAAGTAATCCTGACCAGCAGCTTTGCTCATCTGCAGAGCCCAGATGGTAAAGCAGACTGAAGGTAACTTGGCAGGGTGCAGGTCTGCCTGTTTTGGGTCCTCAAATCAAGAGCCTTTTGGCTCTAGAGCACTGTCTGCCCTGCCCAGGCAGGGAGTTAATTTATAGGACTGTTTATTGTTGAGTGTAGCTCTCAGACTTACCTGATTAGAAAACCCGGTAGCCCACTAAAGTTCAAGTGGAGAGTCCAGCAGGCAGAGCTGATTTTCTGCCAAGCAAACCATTGGCCCTATTTGGCTAGGAACTTGAGGTATAAGTAAACTTCAGTCAAAATCACAGAGAGCCTTGCTGATTTGGATACAGTTCTTCCACTCTTCCCTGGTGGGAAAACTAATTCATAGTCCTGTTTACTGCTAAATACAGTTTCAGGTTCTCAAACCAGGTGACCTAACCAGAGCATGTGGGAAGCTGCTTAGCCCAGCCAGCAGACATGCTTACAGATTAAGTTTAATAGAAAGCACAGCCTGTGGCTTTCTCCAACTGCAGAGCAAAACTGATGGTTTCTCTGACTTCAGAGAGTTGGCTCGCCCAAAAATAGTTCCTGATATAAAGCCCAACCTGCCCGAGGGAGTTACCTGTGGACATATCCAGGGACCCAAACTGAGCTGTCTGATAAAAACAAACAAAAACCAAATTATCTCAGCCACAGTGAACCTGTAAAGTTCAGAAGAGGATAACGCTTACTCAAACTCACAAATACCAAGGAAAGAAAACAGGACCATGAAAATTAGGTAAACATGACACCACAAAAGAAACTAATAAATCTCCAATAGCTGAGCCTAAAGAAATGGAGCTCTATGAGGTGTCAGACAAACAGTTCAGCATAATCCTCTTAAAATTTAGTGAACTACCAGAAAAGGGAATTAGAAAAATAATGCATGAACAAAATGAATTCAGCACAGAAATAGACACCATTGGAAAAATCCACAAAGTTTAAAAATACCATGACTAAACTGAAGAACTCAATAGAGAGCATCAAGATCAGATTCAATCATGCAGAAGAATCAGTGATATAGAACACAGGGTATTTGTAATTATCCAGTAGGGGGAGCCAAAAGAAAAAGAATTTAAAGAGTGAAGAAAGCCTATAAGACTTATTGGACACAGCCAAAAGAAACAATATTTGCATTATGGGAATTCCAGAAGGAAAAGAGAGGAAAAGCCAGAAAGTGTATTTAAAGCAATAATGCTGACAACTTACCAAACCTGAGGAGAGACGTGGACATCCAGATCCATGAGGCTCAAAAGTTCCCAAATAGTTTGATCCCAAATAGGGCTATACTTAGACATATTATAATTAAATTGTCCAAAGTTAAAGACAAAGAATTGTGAAAGCAGTTAAAAAAAAATTTAAATTCAAGGGAACCTCCATAAGATTGGCAGAATTTTCAGCAGAAACTTTCCAGGCCAGGAAAAAAAAAAAAAAAGGGGGGGGGGATTAATATTATTCAAATGTTGAGAGTAAAAAAAAAAATTAAGAACTCTATATCTGGCAAACCCATCCTTCAGAAATTAAGGAGAAATTAAAAACTTTCCCAAACAAAAGCTGATGGAATTCAAGGAAATCTGTAGATTCAATGCTATTCCTATCAAATTACCAATGACATTTTTCATAGAACTAGAATATAAAATTTAAAATTTGCATAGAAACACAAAAGACACCAAATATAACAAAAGCAATCCTGAGGAAGAAAAATGGAATTATAGGAATCAGGCACCCTCGTTTCAGGCTATACTACAAAGCACAGTTTTCAAAACAGTATGGTAGTGGCACTGAACCAGAAATATAGATCAATGAAATAGGATAGAAAGCCCAGAAATAAACCCAACCACCTATGGTCAGTTGATCTATGATAAAGGAGGCAAGAATATACAAGGGAGAAAAGAATCTCTTCAATAAGTGGTGCTGGGAAAACTCGATAGCTACATCTGAAAGAATAAAATTAGAACACTCTCTAACACTATACACAAAAATAAAATCAAAATGGATTAAAGACCCAAATGGAAGTCTGAATGCTATAGAACTCCGAGAGGCAGAACATTCTTTTAATAAAATCACAGCAATATTTTTTGAGTCCATCTCCTAAATTAATAGAAACAAAAAACAAAAATAAATGAATGGGACCTAATTAAACTTAAAAGCTTTTGTATGTCAAAGGGAACCATACCCAAAACAAAGACAACCTATAGAATGAGAGAAAATATTTACAAATGATGCAACTGTGAAAAGGGATAAATCTGCTAAACATAAAAACACATCATACAATTCAATAAAAAAAAGAAGTGGCCAGAAGATCTAAAAACACATTTCTCCAAAGACATACAGATGGCCAATAGGCATACAAAAGAGGCTCAATAGCACTAATTTATTAGAGAAATGCAAATCAAAATTGCAATGAGGTATTGCCTCACTCTTTTCAGAATAGCAAATATCAAAAAGTCTACAAACAATAAATTTTAGAGAGGATATGGAGAGAAAGGAACTCTCTTACACTGTTGGTAGGAATGCAAATTGATACAGCCACTACAGTATGGAGGTTCCTTAATAGGTTAAAAATAGAACTCCCATATATGATCCTGCAGTCCAACTCCTGGGGAATCTATCTAGAGAAAACTATAATTCAAAAGGATACACATGTCCTAGTGTTCACTGCAGCACTATTTACAATAGCCAAGACATAGAAGCAACTTAAATGTCCATCAGTAGAGGAATGGATAAAGAAGATGTTACATATATACAACGGACTATTACTCAGCCATTAAAAATGAAATGCCTTTTTTGGCAATATAGATGGACCTAGAGATCATCATACTTAGTGAATTTAGTCAGAGAAAGACAAATATAATTGATCACTTACATGTGGAGTATAAAAAATGATACAAATGTAATTAATCACAAAACAGAAATAGATTCACAGATATAGAAAACAAACTTATGGTTACCAAAGTGGAGGGCTGGGAGGAATAAATTAGGATTTTGGTTAAAACATACACACTACTGTAGAGAAAACAGATGACCAATAAGAACCTTCTATATAGCACTAGGAAGTATACTTAATATCTTATAATATCCTATAATGAATGTTAAACACAATATATATGTGTGTATATATATATATATATATATATACATATATATATATATAAATTTATAACTGAATCACTTTGCTGTGCACCTGAAACTAAGACAACACTGTGAAGCAACTATATTTTAATAAAAAATATTTTAAAAATTAAGGCAAGATAAATAAATACTTTTGCAAACAAACAAAAGCTGAGGGAATTCATTGCCACTAACTCTGACTTATGAGAAAGGCTAAAGGGAGTTCTTTGAGTTGAAGTAAAAGTACCCTAATTAACATTAAAAAATAAGAAAGTAGGAGTTGCCATTGTGGTTCAGCAATTTAAGAACCCAGCATAGGAGTTCCTGTTGTGGCTCAGTGGAAACGAATCTGACTAACATCACAAAGGTGCATGTTCAATCCCTGACCTTCTCAGTGGGTTAAGGATCTGGCATTGCCTTGAGATGTGGTGTAGGTCACAGACATGGCTTGGATTCCACCTTGCTGTGGCTGTGGCATAGGCCAGCAGCTACAGCTTTGTTTCAACCCTGGGAATTTCCATATGGTGCGGGTGTGGGCTTAAAAGAAAAAAAGCAACATAGTGTCTATGAGGATGTGGGTTTGATCCCTGGCCTCACTTAGTGGGTTAAGAATCTGGTGTAGTTACAAGCCGCAGTGTACATCACAGATGTGGCTCAGATCCAGTGTTACTGAGGCTGTGGCATAGGCCTCAGCTGAAGCTCTGATTCAACCCCTAGCCTGGAAACTTCTATATGCCACAGATTTGGCTATAAAGAGAAAAAAGAACAAAAAAGGAATATAAATGTATAGTCAAAGTTAAATTCTGTATTATAGTAATAATGGTACATAATTTACTTATAAGTTGTTTAAAAGTTTAAAAAATTGTAGAAATAACCATAACAACTATACATTATTTGACACACCATGTAAAAATATGTAAAATGTAACATTAATAGCCTAAAATATGATATGGAGGTGAATGTTTAGAAAGTTAAATCGTTATTAGCTTAAAATAGGGTGTTACAATTTTAAGATATTTTTTATAATCCTCATGGTAACCACAAAGAAAAAAACCTGTAGTAATCACACAAAAAAGCATGACAAGTCAAAGCATACTCATACCAAAAGACATCAAAACACAAGAAAAGAGAGCAGGATAAAAAGCAAGAAACAATGAATCTACAAAACAGCTAGAAAACAATGAACTAAATGGTGATTAATAAATTCTTACAACTCAACAATTATTTTAAATGTTATGGATATAATTCTTCAAATCAAAAGACATAGAATGGCTGAATCAATCAAAAAACAAAATCCAAAATTATGCTACCTACAAGAGATTCACTTTAGCCTTAAAGATGCACATGGAGTGAGAATGAAGTGATGGTGAAGGGATAAAGAGAAAGCAAGTGATAACTGTAATGAGGAAGGAGAAGCTGCACTTTATCTGATGAAAATATATTTTCAACTAAAAATGATAAAAAGAAACAAAGAAAATCATTGTACAATGATAAAGGGGTAAATCCATTGAGAAAATATAACATTTTAAGTATTTATGTACTCAACACTGGAGCACCTAAATATGTAAAGCAAAAACTAACTGAAATAAAACGAGAAATAAACAGTAATAAAATTATAGTCTAGGCCTTTAATATCCCACTCTCAGCTATGGATAGATCATCCAGACAGAAAAATCAGTATGGAAACAGAAGATTTGAATGACAGTATAGATCAAATGAACATGACAGACATATGCAGAACACTACCTGACAGCAGCAGAAGGCACATTCTTCTCAAGTACTCATGCAAGATTTTCTAGAATAGATCATACATTAGACCATAGAACAAATATTAGCAAATTCAAGAAGATTGAAATCATACCAATATCTTCTCTGATCATATGGTATGGAACTAAAAATTAATAATAGGAAGTTAGAAAACTCATGAATATGTGGAAATTAAACAATATTCTTCTGAACAACCAAAAGATCAAAGCAGAAATTACAGGAGAGGGAGAACAAATTGAGCCCAGGGTTAGCAGAAGAGAAAATAAAGATTAGAGCAGAAATAAGTAGAGAATAGGAAAACAATATAAAAGATTCACAAAACTGGAGTTGGTTCTTTGAAAAGATAAAGTTTTTAAAAATAGCTATACTAACAGAAAAAGAGAGGATCCAAATCAACAAAATTATAAATTAAAAAAAGAGATATTTCACTTTACACCACAGAAATGCAAAGGATCATAAGAGCCTACTATGAGCAACTATGTGCCAACAAACTGGAAAATCTAGAAGACAGGGAAAAATTCTTGGAAATATACAATATGCGAAAATTAAATCAGGAAAAAATAGAAAGTCTGAAAATATCAACTATTAAATAAGGAATGAAATCAATAATAATAAAAAAAACTTCCAACAAATAAAAACTCAGGACCAAGTGGTTTCACTGATATATTTTACTAAACATTTAGAGAATTAACGTTAATCTTTCCCAAACTCTTCTTAAAAAATCTAAGAGGAAGGAACATTCCCAAACTAATTTTGCAGGACTTGCATTAGCCTGATTAGCTAGAAAGGATAAAACAAGACACAAAAAAGAGACAAACAAAGAAGTATAGGCCAACATTCTTGATGAATATAGATACAAACATTCTCAATAAAAACTAACAAAATGAATTCAGCTACATATTAAAAGGATCATTCACCATGATCAATGAGATTCATCCCTGGGATGCAAGGATGGTTTGGCATATACAAATCAATATATGTGACATATTTCACATAATATAATAAATGTGGAAAAAGGAATTGTCAAAATTCATTTCATGTTCATGATAAAAACATTTAACAAATTAGGTATAGAAAGCACCTCAACATAATCAAGGCTATTTATGACAAGCCCACAGCTTATATCATACTCAATAGATAAAGTCTGAAAACTTTTCCTCCAAGATCAGGAAAGCACAAAAGTGCCCACTCTCACCATTCTTATTTAGTAGAATATTGAAAATTCACACTTGAGCAACCAGGCAAGATAAATAAATGAAAGCATCAGAATTGGAAAGGAAGAAGTAAAATTGGCTGTATTTGCGGATTACATGATTTTATGCATAGAAAATTTTAAAGCCTACACCACAACCCTGTTAGATCTAATTAATGAATTCAGTAAAGTTCCAGCATACAAAATTAACTTACATAAACTAATAGTGTTTTTCTATTCTAATAACAAAGTATCTGAAAAACAAAGATAATATTCCCATTTAGAAGAGCATCAAAAATAATAACATACTAGGAATAAATGTAGCTAAGGAGATGAAATTTCTCTACACCAAAACTGTAAGACACTGATGAAGTAAATTTTAAAAGACATAAATAAATGGAAAGGTATCCCAAGTTCATGGATAGAAAGAATTAATATTGTTAAAATACCCATACTACTACAAAGCAAGCCTTACCAAAATTCCAAAGGTGGTTTATTACATAACCAGAAAGAGCAATCCTAATATTAAATAATGCAACAATGGAGAACAAAGCAGGAGGCATCATAGCTAGTTTCAAGCTATATTATAAAAGTATAGTAATACAAACATTATGATACTGGTACAGAAGGAGACACATAGACCAATGGAACAGAATTGAGAACCCAGAAATTAAACCATACATATGTGAGGAAGTAAGAGATGTGCCAATTGCTGCTAAATCCATCCTTATAATGTCTGTAACCTAACCTTCCAAGTTCCAGGTTTCTTGCCATCACTACTGTATACTGCAGGAAGGGTCAACCAGCCAGAGCCTGTAGACCAAGTCAGCCAACTGTCTGTTCTTATATGACCCACAAGCAAAGGAAGGTATTATATCTTCAAATGGTTTGGGAAAAAAATCAAAAGAGTAATATTTTGTAATGTGGAAATTATATAAAATTCAATTTTCAATGCCCATAAATAAAGTTTTACTGGGACACATTTATGTACATTTATTTACATATTTTCTATAGCTGCTTTCGAGCTAAACAGGAGAGTTGAACAGCTGTGACAGAGAACATATGGCCAACAAAGCCTATTATAGCAGACCTTTTTACAAAAGAGAGAGAGAAACAAAGAAAGGAAACAAGGAAGAAAGAAGAAAAGAGAGGGAGGGAGGAGGGTGGGGGGAAGGAAGGGAGGGATAAAGAATGAAAGAAAGAAGTGTGCTGAGGACTGCACAATAGAAAAAGTTTCCCAAACCAAGTATTTATTGTTAAGATGCTGAACAGCTGCTAAAAACACAGGCTCTGAGGTCTGAACCCTGGTTCCTCCGTTTACAAATGCTGGGATATTGGGAAATTGACAGAGTGTCTCTACACATCAGTATTGATTTGTAGTAATAATAGCACACAGCTAAAAAGGTTGTGAGAATTTCATGAGTTATATATGGCAGGCCCTTAACTACTGCTTGAAAATAAAATCAGTAAAATTAGCATTTTCCCTTCTATGTTTCCTTTTTAAGCTACATAATATGATTAAACATATGTTATTTACAACACTGATCTCCAGAAAAACAAAAATAACTCAAAACTCAAAGATATTATATAACAACAATCTAATAATGTAAATTAATTCATACATTTTTTTACCTTAAATCCTAGTGAAGGATTAAGGGGCAATAACAGAGATATTCTTAATCCTGAGAATATAACTTAAAGCAGAGAAAGGATAAGAAAAAATTACGCAGTAGGTAAGAGATTGAAAATAACAAGAAAACAATAGAAAATACTTTCTTCCTGATAATAGTGGAGGATAAGTTTACACACACACACAAAAAAGAGTCTATAGTCTGTATTCCTGAACCCATTTGACTTAACTCTTAAAAGCCACATAACAAAAGTAATATACTTCAGGTACTAGACTATAAAGAAGAAATACATTTTCCCCTCTCTAATACTTTAAGAATTCAGTGCTTTTAATAATAGAAAAAATTTATCCAATATATTACATTACTTGAACACAAGAATTTACCAACACATGCAGCTAATGGTCTCCTGAGACGGATATAATGTCTTTTCATATTTGTTCTCCAAGTTTTTATAAGGTTTCTGTAGGCAAGTTAACTATTTACATATTTAATAAAAACAGACTCAAAAAGCTTGAACTTCTACCCTTTCTGGGAAATTTTAGGATTAGATATAAATTTGGTTGTGTTGGCACAAATTTGGTCAAATTCATTAATATACTTGAATATTTATAGCACACTTTTACTTCTGCTTTTAAATGTGATAATATTCATGGAAGTTTCTTTTTCACTTGCAACATTGTTAGCAATCTGAGATAAGACTTTAGTGATAGAAATTCAGTTTGTTTCATTTCTTAAGCCTTATACATTTGTTATAATAACTTTGGCAATACCATAGCTCCTTTCACTTGTAGAACTAAAGTGTATACCTTTACTAGAAAATATATACCTTTATATCCTGACTGGCATATTTAAATAAACCTGGTTTTAGTTTTGTTTGTTCTTGTCTCTCCATTTCCCCATTATCACAAATCAAAGTATAAGGATTACAGTTTTATGTGGGTACAAAATAATTTTTTCACACACAAATATGCTGTATGTTTCATTTAAATGAAATTAAAGAACAAGCAAAAATAGTTGGTAGTAAGAAAAATCAAAATAGTATTTACTCTGATGGTGAGTTGGTGTAGGGATGAGTAGGTATTGACTGGAAAGAGACACAAGGAAACCTGGGGAAATGAAATTTTCTCAATCTTTAGTCCAGGTGGTAATTACATGTGTGCACAGGTGTGTATCAAGCTGTACACTTGGTTGTATATTTTAATAAAGTGCACTACAATTTTTAAAAAGAGAAATGAGAGTCATATCTGTATTATCCTACAATACAGTTTTAGAATTGTATGTCATCAATGGAATTTGAAACAGTTGTGTACTGAGTGAATGAAAAGAGGTGAAGTCAGAAGGTAAGATTCCACAACAGGTGGGAAACTAGAAATTCCCGCAAGGGCCACTGAAAAGTGGCAAGAGCATTAGCAAAATGCTCCAAGTCTAGCTTTCCGTTGTTCTTCATCAACCCTCTGAAATCACCACAGCTTTTTCTTACTCCTGTTTCCATCCTAAACATAATAAACATCTGTGAGAGCAGGCAAACAAACACCAGCAGCTGTTACTATTGGCACAGAAGAAAGGAAGAGAAGAGAGAGATGGCAGCGTGTAGAACAGCCATAAAACTGGGCCAAGTAGCAGCAGTTCACCCAAGGATGGCAAAGATCTGAAAACCAGGAAGGGTGGATAGCAATATTTCCACTTTCTGAAGCTACTAAGAAAACTTAAACACAAGTAATTTCTCTTTGTCAAATCATGAATACATAACCAACCATTCAAATGCCCTTTTAATAAAACATGCCCAGCTTCTCATATCCCAAACTTATATATTCTAACCCTGATATTTTCACTAATATCTTGCAGCTTTCTAAGTACTTGAGTTTGCTAAGTAAATTTTGAGTAAGATAAAATACTTTGTCAACATGTTGGCTGGCTTCTTTGTATTTCTCAGCAATTTCAGGTAGCCTGGGTAAGAAAGCTATGACTATTGCATGGCATACCTGCCAAGGACAGGAGAGCAAGAGACAAAGACTAGGACACTATGGTACTTAAAAGGAGAACTTGCATAAAGCCCAAGGGGCGATGACAGAATAAATCCAAATGTAAAGTTATGAAAAATAGGAATATGCAAAAAAAATATGTGGTATACTCACGGTAAAATGAAAAGCAGTCAGGTTGCCATTTTGAAAAATCAAACATATGACAGGAAAACTTTATCCAAAAGAATGTAGCTATTAACTAGACTTTAAATAACAAGCAGTATTAAAAATGCGTCATATATTGATAAATTATTTAGTTCCAATAAGAAAAACTAATTCTAAACTCCTATGCACCAAATGATAAAGTTTTGTAAGGTAAAATCCAACTGATAGAATTATGAAGAGAAATTCACCTATTCATGACAGCGATAGGATTTTTACACAGCTCTCTTAGATATATTAATGTACTCAAGCCAAAAGTGTATAGAAAAATTAAAGAACAAAATTAGTAAGTTTAATACAATAGGTATATAAAGAATATGTTCCTCAAGTATTTTAAGCATAGACAAGCATTTATGAAAATTTATATACATTTCTATAAATTCAAAATGATTGTTATCCTAAAACGCCATGCCCTAAATTAATTTTTTAAAAAATTAAGACAAGTAGAACTTCCCACCCAGCTAGAAATTTAAGAATGCAAGCCTAAATAAATTCTGAATCAAAGATAAATCATATGGAAAAACAACACGTTTTAGATATAAATCATAAAGAAATACTTATAGAATGCAGCTTATGAGATACATTGAGATAAAATAAGTTAAAAGCGTATGTAAATGCTAATTATAGAACAGAAATGTATAAAGGATTAAAACTAATAAGCTAATAGACTAATCCACTAATAGAAGAAGAAAGAAAAAAACTATTATCCATCAGAAGAATGTAAAAACAAGGAATAAAAAGAAAAACAAAAATTCATGACATAGAAACCCAAAGTATAAAAATCAAAAGAAAAAATGTTTTTTAAAGACTAATAGAGAGGGAGACAAGATGGCAGAAGAGTAGGGGGACACACTCGCACTCTCCCACAAACACAACAACAAAAAAAACACATCTACAGGATAAATGACTCCCACAGAACAGCAACCAATCGCTGGCAGAAGAACCTAAACTCCAATAACGGCAAGAAGTTCGTGACATTACTAGGCAAAACAAGAGAAAAGAGGAGAGTTAGAGAAGGTGAATCCAAGCTGGACAGGCGCTCCCGAAAGGGAACTGTGGAGGAAAAAGGGATCCTGCACCCTGGAAAGTCACCTACTGGCGGGGGGGAGATCAAATGAACCAGAGGAATCTCCAGATGCAGAGAAGAGTGTAGCAGTAAGTTGGAGTTCTGAAAAGCAGATCGAGAACCAAACGGACCATGTGAACTACAGGCACAGTCACCAAAAATTGAGACACCTGGGTGGGGGCTGGGCACCGAGTCCTTGGAGGTTAGTCCCCGGGAAAGGGCTGGGGGGAGGTGGAGCAGAGATTGCTTCGGAGGTCTAGAAACTGGTCTGTCAAGTTTGACAGGGCAGAGACTGCCTGGGAGACTAGAAAGCAAAGCTGTCACAGGGGAAGGGAGCAATACTCTAGGGGCAGGGAAGTGGAAAGCCACATCAGAGGGAAACTGGGAGAAGAGCCTGGTCTGCACCCATGTTGGGGAGGGGAGAGAAGAAGGGGTGGGTCCCCATAGAATACTCACCATGCCACAGCAAGCTTACTGGCCAGCTAGCTATCAGAAAGCTGTGCTTCCCAGTGCATCCCCTCCCCCCACCCCCGCCACCCCCTATGCACTTGCAGGACCTGGGGCTGCCTGCCATCCGGGAGGGCTGGCCTCAACAATTGCCTGAAGCCTACCACCGCAGGGGCTCTCCCTGCACAGGCCTGCTTGCCCTTTGGAGAGGATACAACCCCACGGAGCAGCACCAAACACCACCAACCCCCGAGAAAAGGCCTGCAGCCCAGAAAAGCTAGAACAAGCCTGGCCAGGCCATGAAAAGATCTCCCTAATTCTCAGACAGTCTTTCTGAGTCGGGCTGCCCTGGGGAGGAGTCTCCTGGGTTCGCAGCAGCCCAGCTCGCTGTTCCAGCTCTCAGAGGGGAGCCAAACTCTCACAGAACAGCTGCATAGGACTGCCAGCTGTCTGCAGAACCCCCCACACCCCAGAAAAGCTACAACAAGCCTGGCCAGCCATGAAAAGATCTGCCTAATTCTCGGACAGTCTTTCCGAGTCAGACTGCACTGGGGAGGAGCCTCTTGGGCTCACAGTGGCCCAGCTAGCTTCCCCAGCTCTTGGGGTGAGCCAAACTCTCACAGAACAGCTGCATAGGACTGCCAGCTCCAGGCAGGACCCCCTGCAGCCCAGAAAAGCTACAAAAACCCTGGCCAGGCCGTGAAAAGATCTGCCTAATTCTCGGACAGTCTCTCTGAGTCAGACTGCCCTGGGGAAGAGCCTATTGGATTTTCAGCAGCCCAGCTAGCTTCTTCAGCCCTCAGGGGGAGCAGCACTCTTGCAGAACAGCTGCAAAGGACTGCCAGCTCTCTGTAGGACCCCCTACAGCCCAGAAAAGCTACAACAAGCCTGGCCGGGCCGTAAAAAGATCTGCCTACATTTTCAGACAGTCCTTCTGAGTTGGGCTGCCCTAGGGAAGAGCCTCTTGCGTTCTCAGTGACCCAGATAGCTGCTCCAGACCTCGGGGTGTGCGGCAATCCTGAGAAACAGGTGCCCAACACCACCAACCCCCTGCAAGAACCCCACAGCCTAAAAACCCCAGAGCAAGCTCTGCCTAACCAAGTGAAATCTGCTACCATTGTGGTGTGGACCTCCTAGTCCTGTCTGCCCTCAGGAAGTCCTCCTTTGCTTCAAAGAGACCCTGTTAGCCCCATTAACACTCCAGAAAAGCCACTCTGTCTCAAAAAAACTGACCAATAACGCCAGCCCTCAGGAAACATTCCACGGCAGTGACAAGGCAAACACTGCCCGGTCACGGAGAGTACAACTGCCCCAGGAAAAAGAAAACAACAAGCAAGATGAAGAAGCTGAGAAACACCCGCAGTCAAACCAACAGGAGAACTCACCTAAAACAGTCAACAATGAAACAGATCTCTGCAGTCTGACAGACCTGGAGTTCAAAAGAGAAATAGTGAAAATACTGAAGGAATTAAGAGAAGATATGAACAGTAATGCAGATACCCTCAGAAAGGAACTAGAAAATATAAGGAGGAGCCAAGAAAAACTAGAACATTCATTTGCAGAGATGCAAAATGAACTACGGGCAGTAAAAACCAGAATGAATAATGCAGAACGAATCAGTGATATGGAAGATAGAATAATGGAAATCACCCAATCCGGTCAGGAGACAGAAAACCAAATCAAAAAACAGGAAAGCAATATAAGAGACCTATGGGATAATACAAAGCGGGCCAATCTATGCATAATAGGAATTCCAGAAGGAGTAGAAAAGATAAGGGAATGGAAAATATATTTGAAGAAATTATCACTGGAAACTACCCAAATCTAAAGGATACTGGATTCAAGATACAGGAAGCACAGAGGGCCCCAAACAAATTGAACCCAAATAGACCCACACCAAGACACATCATAATAAAAATGGCAAAAGTTAGTGATAAAGAGAGGATCCTAAAGGCAGCAAGAGAAAAACAGAGTGTTACCTACAAGGGAACCCCCCTAAGATTATCAGCTGATTTCTCTACAGAAACACTACAGGCCAGGAGGGAATGGCAAGAGATATTTAAAGTGCTCAAAGGAAAAAATATGCAACCTAGGATACTCTATCCAGCAAGAATATCATTTAAAATAGAGGGGGAAATAAAAATTTTTTCCAACAAACAAAAACTAAAAGAACACAGCAACACAAAACCCAGGCTAATAGAAATACTGAAAGGGCTTCTCTAAACCAAAAAGAAAGGAAGGAAAGGGAAGAAAAAAGGAAAAAAAAAAAAAAAGAGGAAGAACTGGGACTGAGGAAACCGCAATCAGAGAGCAGCCACTCAAATAAGCCAGCATACATATTTAATCATGAACATGCTTCAAACAAAATAAAATTAAAAAGAAAAAAAATTAAAAAGAGTCATCAAAACCATAAAATGTGGGCAAGGAATGTCAGGAGGTAAATAACCCTTTTTGATTGTATGTATGTCTCTCTTCTTAATTTTAATATAGTAATGAAGTGTTTGAACTTACAGGACCATCAGGCTAAAACACACAATTATGGGAAGGGGTTAGCATACTTAAAAAACAGGGCAACCACAAGCCAAAACCAAATAATTGCATTCGCATAAAATGAAAAAAAAAACAAAAAACACTCAAGCAGATAATAAAAGGAGACCATCCAACCAAAAAAAAAAAAAAAAGGAAGAATGGAGAACCATAGCATCTACTGGAACACAAGGTTCAAAATGGCAATAAATAATCATCTATCAATTATCACCTTAAATGTCAATGGACTGAATGCCCAAATCAAAAGACACAGAGTGGCTGAGTGGATAAAAAGGCAAAAACCTTCAATATGCTGCCTACAAGAAACTCACCTTAGGACAAAGGATACATATAGATTGAAACTGAAAAGGTGGGGAAAAATATTTCACGCCAGTAGACATGACAGAAAAGCAGGAGTCACAACGCTCATATCAGACAAAATAGACTTTAAAACAAAAGACATAAAGAAAGACAAAGAAGGACACTACTTAATGATTAAGGGATCCATCCAAGGAGAGGATGTTACTATCATCAACATATATGCCCCAAATACAGGAGCACCCAGATACATACAACAAATATTAACAGACATAAAGGGAAATATTGATGGGAATACAATCATAGTAGGAGACCTTAATACCCCCCTCACGTCAATGGACAGATCCTCTAGACAGAAAACCAATACAGCAACAGAGATCCTAAAGGAAACAATAGAAAAATTAGACTTCATTGATATCTTCAGGACACTACATCCAAAAAAAGCAGAATACACATTCTTCTCAAATGCTCATGGAACATTCTCAAGAATCGACCACATATTGGGACACAAAGCTAACCTCAGTAAATTTAGGAACATAGAAATTATCTCAAGTATCTTCTCTGACCACAATGCCATGAAATTAGAAATCAACCATGGGAAAAGCAAAGAGAAAAAACCTACTCCATGGAGACTAAACAACATGCTACTAAAAAACCAATGGGTCAATGAGGAAATCAAGAAGGAAATTAAAAACTACCTTGAAACAAATGATAATGAAGACACAACCTCTCAAAATCTATGGGATGCTGCGAAAGGAGTGCTCAGAGGGAAATTTATAGCAATACAGGCCTTTCTCAAAAAAGAAGAAAGATCCCAAATTGACAACTTAACCCTCCACCCAAATGAATTAGAAAAAGAAGAACAAAAAAGTCCTAAAGTCAGCAGAAGGAAGGAAATTATAAAGATCAAAGAAGAAATCAATAAAATAGAGACTCAAAAAACAAGAGAAAAAATTAATGAAACCAAGAGCTGGTTCTTTGAAAAGGTGAACAAAATTGACAAACCCCTGGCCAGACTCACTAAAAAGAGGAGAGAAAGAACCCAAATAAACAAAATTATAAATGAAAAAGGAGAAATCACAACGGATACAGCAGAAATACAAAAAACCATAAGAGAATACTATGAACAACTATATGGCAACAAGTTTGACAATCTGGAAGAAATGGACAATTTTCTAGAATCTTACAGCCTGCCAAAACTGAACCAAGCAGAAACAGACCAACTGAACAGACCGATCACTAGAAATGAAATTGAAGAGGTCATAAAATCACTCCCTACAAATAAAAGTCCAGGACCAGATGGCTTCACAGGTGAATTCTATCAAACATATAAAGAGGAATTGGTGCCCATCCTCCTTAAACTCTTTCAAAAGGTTGAAGAAGAAGGAATACTCCCAAAGACATTCTATGATGCCACCATCACCCTCATTCCAAAACCAGACAGAGATACCACCAAAAAAGAAAATTATCACCCAATATCTTTGATGAATATAGATGCAAAAATTCTCAACAAAATCTTAGCCAACCGAATCCAACAACATATCAAAAAAATTATATACCATGACCAGGTAGGGTTCATCCCAGGTTCACAAGGATGGTTCAACATACGCAAATCAATCAACGTCGTACACCACATTAACAAAAAAAAGGTTAAAAATCATATGACCATCTCAATAAAGGCAGAAAAAGCATTTGACAAAGTCCAACATCCACTCATGATCAAGACCCTCACCAAAGTGGGTATAGAGGGAACATTCCTGAACATAATCAAAGCCATTTATGATAAACCCACAGCAAATATAATACTCAGTGGGGAAAAACTGAAAGCCTTCTCACTCAAATCCGGAACAAGACAGGGATGCCCACTCTCACCACTGCTCTTCAACATAGTTTTGGAAGTCCTAGCCACAGCAATTAGACTAACAAAAGAAATAAAAGGCATCCATATAGGAAGAGAAGAGTTCAAACTGTCACTGTATGCAGATGACATGATACTATACATAGAAAACCCTAAGGACTCAACCCCAAAACTCCTTGAACTGATTAATAAATTCAGCAAAGTAGCAGGCTATAAGATTAACATTCAGAAGTCAGTTGCATTTCTGTATACCAGCAATGAAACATTAGAAAAGGAATACAAAAACACGATACCTTTTAAAATTGCACCTCACAAAATCAAATACCTCGGAATACACCTGACCAAGGAGGTAAAGGACCTATATGCCGAGAACTATAAAACTTTAATCAAAGAAATCAAAGAAGATGTAAAGAAATGGAAAGATATTCCATGTTCCTGGATTGGGAAAATCAATATTGTAAAAATGGCCATACTACCCAAAGCAATCTACAGATTCAATGCAATCCCTATCAAATTACCCATGACATTTTTCACAGAACTAGAACAAACAATCCAAACATTTATATGGAACAACAAAAGACCCAGAATCGCCAAAGCAATCCTGAGAAACAAAAACCAAGCAGGAGGCATAACTCTCCCAGACTTCAAGAAATATTACAAAGCCACAGTCATCAAAACAGTGTGGTACTGGTACCAAAACAGACAGACCGACCAATGGAACAGAATAGAGAATCCGGAAATAAACCCTGACACCTATGGTCAATTAATCTTTGACAAGGGAGGGGAGTTCCCGTCATGGCGCAGTGGTTAACGAATCCAACTAGGAACCATGAGGTTGCGGGTTCGGTCCCTGCCCTTGCTCAGTGGGTTAAGGATCTGGCATTGCCCTGAGCTGTGGTGTAGGTTGCAGATGCGGCTCAGATCCCACGTTGCTGTGGCTCTGGCGTAGGCCAGTGGCTACAGCTCCGACTGGACCCCTAGCCTGGGAACTTCCATATGCCGCGGCAGCGGCCCAAAGAAATAGCAAAAACACACACACAAAAAAATCTTTGACAAGGGAAGCAAGAACATAAAATGGGAAAAAGAAAGTCTAAAGCTCTACTTAAAAGAGACACTTGCACCCGCATGTTCATTGCAGCACTATTCACAATAGCCAGGACATGGAAACAATCCAAATGTCCATCAACAGATGATTGGATTCGGAAGATGTGGTATATATACACAATGGAATACTACTCAGCCATAAAAAAGGATGACATAATGCCATTTGCAGCAACATGGATGGAACTAGAGAATCTCATACTGAGTGAAATGAGCCAGAAAGACAAAGGCAAATACCATATGATATCACTTATAACTGGAATCTAATAACCAGCACAAATGAACATCTCCTCTGAAAAGAAAATCATGGACTTGGAGAAGAGACTTGTGGTTGCCTGATGGGAGGGGGAGGGAGTGGGAGGGATCGGGAGCTTGGGCTTATCAGACACAACCTAGAATAGATTTACAAGGAGATCCTGCTGAATAGCACTGAGAACTTTTTCTAGATACTCATGTTGCAACAGAAGAAAGGGTGGGGGAAAAACTGTAATTGCAATGTATACATGTAAGGATAACCTGACCCCCTTGCTGTACAGTGGGAAAATAAAATAAAATATTAAAAAAAAAAGACTAATATTTAGAAACCTAGGATGTTAAAAAAAAAAAAAGGAGTTCCTGTCGTGGCTCAGCAGGTAAGAAACCCAACTAGCATACATGAGGATGTGGGTTCGATCCCTGGCCTTGCTCAGTAAGTTAAGGATCTGGCGCTGCCGTAAGCTGTAGTGTAGGTCACAGATGTGACTCAGACCCCACGTTGCTATGGCTATGGTGTAGGCCGGCGGCTACAGCTCCAAATGGACCCCTAGCCTGGGAACCTCCATATGTGGCAGGTAGGGCCCTAAAAAGACACACAAAAAAACCTATGATGTAGTGATAAAGAAAAATGTATTCTCATAGATGTGAGAACTATAAAAAATGAACAACTTCCTAGAAAAATAATATGAATCAAAAAAGGCTGAAGAAGACCCTGCCAACTTAATACAATAATCATTTAAAATTGAATGGATAACTATCTCTCACCAAAATCCATAGACCTAAGTGATTACCAAATCAAGATTACCAAATAAAAGACACAGTTTCAACTCTGTAAGACTGTTTCAGAGAATAGAAAAAAAAAAAGCCTCAACTCATTTTATGAAGCCAGCATAATTTCATCAACACAATGTACGGACATATAAGAATGAAAAAATATGAGTACATTCTATTAAATATGAAAACAAAAATTGAATGAATAGGAAGGTAAATCTTTCAATATATAAAATAAATGTTTGCCACGAACAAGTTGGATTTACCTTGGAAATGCAAGTTTGGTATAATATTAGAAAGTGACTCTAATTAAAAGATTGAGAAAATACAGTTGTACATCTCAGACACTCTTGAAGAAGTAAAATACAGTGAAGAGATTTACCTATCATATGTACCACACTACAAAAATGAACCCAACATGTTATAAATGTAGAGATAGATAGATAAATAAATGCAATAGAAGGGAATGTTCAGGAAAAAAGATCCAGGAGTTCCTGCTATTGTGCAATGGGATTGGCCACATCTTGGGAGCACTGGGGCGTGGGTTCGATCCCCTGGCCAGCGCAGTGTGTAAAGGATATGGTGTTGCTGCAGCTGTGGCTTGGGTCATGACTGTAACTTGCATCTGATCCCTCTTCCAGACACTCCATGTGCCATGGAGTGGCCAAAAATGAAAAAAAAAAAAAATCCATATAAATGTGGAAACACATTCAATGGTGTTTTATCAAGTAATTAGCCATAATGAAAAATGAAATTGGATCCTCAAATCATATACCAAAATCAATCTCAGGTGGATTAAAAAAAAAACAATGTAAAAATATAAAACCATAAAGCTACTAAAAACCAATACAGTAGACTGTGTATCTGATATTAGAGGCAGAGAAAATGTTAATAAATGTAAAAACATATAAACCAAAAATATTTACAAGTTCCACTACATTAATTAGAACTTATGTTCATAAAAGATAAGTCAAACTTGGTAAAACATGTGCATCACATAAAAGTTAAAAGGATTGTTATGTAGAAAATAATTTTTAAAAACCTACAAATGGGAGTTTCTGCTGTGGTGCAGTAGGTTAAGAATCTGACTGCAGGGGATTGGGTGGCTGTGGACGTACAGGTGGCCATGGAGGTGCAGGTTCGATCCCTGGCCAGGCACAGTGGATTAAAGGATCTGGCATTGCTGCAGCTGTGGCATACTTCACAGCTGTCCGCATAGGTCACAGCTGCAGCTCAGATTCAATCCCTGTCGCAGGAACTTCCATATACCTTAGGTGCAGCCACTAAAAAAACAAAACAAAACAAAACCCTATGAATGAATGCAAGATAGACAACTTCCCCACAAGAAAAATGGGAAAATATACTTCTTTTATAAAAAGAGAAAATGAGAAAAAACAAATGACCAGTAGATATATAATGGATGCTTTTGATTATGAGCTTTTAAAGAAATTAAAAATCACAGCGAGATCAGATTTTATACTCACCAGCTAAGCTAAACAAGATTTCAGAATTTCACAAAGTGAAAAAATAGCAAAGATGTACAGCAACTGAAACTGTTACATAATATAATGCCAGGTAAAGGTAAATTTTGCAACTGCTTAGAAATCAACTTGGTGCCTATCTGTTAAAAGTGAGGTTTTTTACAAATTTTATTTTTCTTTCAACAACAGGCTTTTATAGATGTGAAGGCACTGAGACCAGACAACCTGAGTTTGTATCATGGCCCTTTGACTACTGAGCCCTGTAACTTGGGAACATCCACAACCTCTCTCAGCCTCGCTTTCCTCATCTGTAAAATCATGAGAGCACGATCATAGAGCATATCATAAAATTACTGTGAACACTGTTACGCCATAAACATTCCATAAATGTTAGCTATGGAGTAATAATCACTTGAACACAGTATTAATCAAAGGATACTGCATTAGCTTTGAGAAAAATATTTGTTAGGCATGACCATTAAATTTGCAATGAAAGATTTTTTAAACTATCCTGAGGTAAATTATCTGTGACACACAAAATTCTGATTAAACTTAAGAAGTGGGAGAGTATAGTGTTTAAATCCACTTACCCCTAAGAAGTACAAGCAGGTTCTTAGAACTGAGGGGCCTACAATCATTTAGCAAGTGACACAAGCTCAGCACCCTAAGAGATTGCTCAACTTGTAAAACCTTTGAGGATGGTCTTCAGAGCAGAGCCTTAGTGAGGCTTGCCGTTATGTTCTGGACCTTAACTCGAGCATGTAACTGACTGGAAAGCTGAGTCCCTAAACATCTCAGGCACGTGCTGATGAACTTCCCCAGTGCTTTGCATCCTTAGCTATACATTAGAAAGCCCTGGGGAGTTTTTAAAAAATTCCCACGCTCAGGCCACGCTCTCACCAATTTAATCAGGATCTCGGGCTGGAATCCAGGAAGCAGTACATTTTAAAATCTTGGCAGGAGATTCCAAAATGCAACTAACTGTGAGAACCATCATGTTAGAGCAAGTCCCCATCACTCTACCCTGAAAAATCCAATCGGTGTCCCACATGGGTGGAATTTTACTTAACCCTCAATAAACTAGCCCGCCTAGGATTTATGGGCTGAAGCTTTAAATTTACTTTTTTCTTTCCTTCCTCCCTTTCCCCCTTTTTATTCCTTCCTTCCTTTCTTTCCTTCTTTCTTTTTTTTTCTTTTTTTTTTTTTTTTTTTTTTTTTTTGTATATAGATTAAGGTAAAGCCTTCGTTTTATGTATACAAAGACCAGAAAATGAACACACCAGTGTGGAACCCGTGGTTTAACTTGAGGTTAAAATCCTGTGTAGAGTCATTCAACTGAGGAAGAAACCAGTCAAAAGTATTATATCAGCATGCATTCCCTCACCTGCCACAGAGACCTCAATGATCACATCATAGTCATGAAACTACTTACAGTTCACAATGATATTTGCAAAGCATTCTTCATTCAGTCTCCATGAGAAGGGCACCAAATAGTCAGAAAACAAGATGTGGATTGATTCCATTTTGAAGATGAGGAAGTCCATGCAGACTCTTTGAAAAACAAAAACAGTTCACATAGAAGAGTATTTTAGTAACACATTCTATCATCCTTACTGATGTGGTATGATTGTTACAAGGTAAGCGTCCAATTGCATTATACAATATCAACCAAAACTCTGTGGGCACCAACTTCAGATGCTTACATTATTAGACTTCTGTATTTGAATATAGGTCTATTTCCTATACCTAAATGGTAAGCTAGGCTTTTTTTTTTTCTTTTTTTTTAAGCTTTTTTTTAGGATTGCACCCACAGTATATGGAAGTTCCAAGGCTAGAGGTCAAATCGGAGTTGTAGATGCTGGCCAACACCATAACCACAGCAATGCCAGATCCAAGCTGTGCCTGGGATCTACACCACAGTTCATGCTAATGCTGGATCTTTAACCCACTGAGCAAAGCCAGGGATCGAACCCATGTCCTCATGGATACTAGTTGGATTCATTACCGCTGAGCCACAATGGGAACTCCCTATTTTTGAGACATTCATTTACTTGACAGCACTTTCAAAACCACTGATTAAACTGAAACATTTTAGCTCAGATATACAGTTTTAGACATTTTATTATTTAGTCCAGTTTACTGAAACAGACAGTTTTATCAAAACTAATTCTTTATACAAATACTTAAACTTAGCTCAGATATTTCTGTTTACTGTTAATTTTGAGGATTCGTCCCCTGCTGTGCTCTGTGATTTAATTCTTATCTTCATATCATAAATATGTCAACAAGGAAGCAAACACTATCAATTATTGTGATTCTTGTGAAAAATTCATCATCATCTATTAGCAAGCCTAAACCATATAGTGATTTTGAGTGGAATTATTAATAAGCATAATTCTCTTCTTATAAGGGGAAAAAGTACAAGAATGATTAAAGACTCAGGTAAGAGCAGATCTTAACTATACCAGGAAAGAAAAATATATGAAAGAATTGGGAGAGAAGAGTTATAAATGTACATAATTTTCAAAGATGGTCCCTAATGTAATTGGTAGATGGAATTTTCCATTTACTTAAAGGCACATGCATCCAACCAATGTATAAAATTTCCTTTTTGCAGGAAACATAACATATTTGAGTGAATTAGGGTAAAGCTGGGCCAGAAGACAAGGGTAAATTAGTTTCAGCTTTGGCGATAATGAGCAGAACTGGCTTAAAACTGAACCAGCAAAACCCATAGCAAAAGGTACACATAAAACCAAGGAAATAACTAATAATAGGGTGTATAGGTGCCGTTAGTCCCCTTGTAGGTTCCCTTAACCTGGCTAATGTACCCATATCCAGCTGTGGATATTGTTTACTCAGGGCCCATGGCTGCCTCTTTCTCCAAAGAACTGACCTGGGCTCCAAAATGTTAAATAACCCTTTATCTCCCCTTCCCAGCAATTCAACTGATAATAAGATAAAATGGCTGCCCTTATCCTCAGCCCCTCACCTCACCCGCCCCAAAGCTGGGTCAACTCTGGAATAAGTTAGCTACAGAGTCCCCATTGGGATCACGATAAAGCTAGTTTCACATTCTCTATTTCACATTTTTTTTTCCCTTCCCTGCTTCCTCTTGACAGAGAACACTCTCCCAGTAAACCAACTGAGTAAGACTCCCCACCTCTGGCTCTTTGTCTGGGAAATCTAATTTAAACCCTTAAAGTTCTGCAGTCTTAGCTTGCACAGAATGAGGGACGTGCCAGTTAAGAGGAAGTCTGAACTAATAGCTCATAAGGTTTTTTGTGGCTGGAGATGAGCCATTTCTTACTGTATAAAAAAATTATAAATCATGTATTTCCACGCTCAGTAACCTTATGATGTTTTTCTCACATCATAAGGTTACGAGCAGTTTTGGTACAGGGGGCCTGTCATACTCTTCAAAGATCCTACCCTTGATTGTGAACATGGGTGTCCAGCCCTTGCGGACACCCAGCCTCTAGCTCCTGATGGTGCATAGGAATGACAGCTCTGTAATTTGGCGAAAATATATTTGCATTACATGACTCTTCAGTTTGTAAGGCTTTACATTTCAGTGACTTGATGTGTTTTACCGCAGAGTCCTCAGTTCTGAAGCAGTGATGATCTGGCCTGCCCTCACCAGACAGTCTCTCAAGACTTATTTGCCGACCTTTATTTACTCCACAGGACTCACTGACAAGGATGTGTTCTCATGGTTTCCCACCCCATGGGAGAAAACAGCCAATGAGCTACATGGACTTGGTAAGTTCCACAGACTTCTATTGAAGAATCCTGAATGATAAACGCTGGCAAATAATTGTCCATTCTTTACCAGTTCTAAAAGCAGCTGCAAGGTAGAGGTCAAGAGAGGATACAATATAAAATTGAAAGCCTGGTATAGGGTTGCCAAATTTAGCAAATGAAAATATAAAATACCCAATTAAATTTGAAATTCAGATAAGCAATGACTAATTTTTTCTATATAAGTATATCCAAATATTATAAGAGATACACATATACTAAAAGTTTTTCATTATTTACCTGTAGTCCTATATTTTCTCTGATAGCTCTATGCAGGGGTACAACTAGAAGAAGGAGGGTTCTGACTAGAAGCTACTCCTCTAACACAACCAATCTGCCGCAGACTGATGGCAGAGGGTGGAGGCGGCAGTGGCTTCACTGGGAGCCCAGCTCAGCCTCCCAGGCCTCTGGACATGTCCATAAGATTATTATACTTGAGAAAACCCAGGCTTGGTCTCTTTCTTAGGCCACCAAGCCAAGTCTTGAACACTCTGCTTGGCACTTGGGTGCAGGATCCAACACTTTTCCACTATAAAATTTCTCTATCATTCATAACATTCAGAGGGTGACTCGGTATCACTTCCACAGCCTCCCCCATCATAGCCTTTCTCTAAATGCCTCCGCAAAGAGCTCGCTGTTCAAGTGGGGATATTGCAGGTCCTTTCTCCCAGCAACTGGTGTGAACAAAAAAGGGTGATATCCATCATCTTTGTATTTTAGGCTTCTTTTTTAAAATTGTTCTCCATGTGCCCTCCTTTGAACATATGGTATCCTCCTTGCTTATCTCATAGGCTGCATCAAACAGATTGGCCAGATCACAGTCTGAGTTCAGATACTGGTAAAAATGATGACTCATATTTGTTTTTATATGCTTTCATGTCACTACTGAAAAATCAACACCAATATTTACATAAGTTCATAGATATGAGGAGGTGATTTTTGTTTCTGTTGCCTAATTTGCCCCTAAGGTACACCCAGCGCATGGCAGTCTTATCATCCCAGGAGTGTATGCAAGCTGGCTTTCCATCATGCAGAGCCTGCCTTCCAAGTGAACACTCTGCAGGTCCCAAACCTTCACCAATCTGAGACTGGCTCCAACCTCCACATGGGAATGGAGGACCATGAGAACACTTCCCTGAGAGTGAGTTAAAGATGTAGAGCAAGGCAGAGCCCCCGTATACTCATCTGATGAAATTATGTGTGAGATATGATGAACTAAGAATTAACGGACACATAGAATTTGTAAATAATATCTTTAAATCATTTTTAAAAATGGCATACAACCCAATAGGAAAATAGGTGAATTGCAAAAATAGGCAATTCAGAAAAAATATGAAATTGACTCAATACATACTCTTAACAATAACTCAGGGACTGAAAATTGAAATGCACACACTAAGTAACATTTTTATCCATTACATTTTTTAAAATTGAAGAGACAGATAATATCCATAACTGACAATGATGAGGAAAAAGAGGCACTCTCATATTGTACTGCTGAAGAAAGTATAAAATGGCAATGCCTGTTTAAACAGCCCCTTTTTAAAATGTTAATATCCATCAATTTAGTGATTCTATTTTGGGTATATATCTTAGTGAAACTTTTACACATGTATAAAGAGGAATGAAAGGAACAATATTGCATGCAATAACCCAAGACTATAAACCATCTAAATATACAAAATATATCTACACTACTTAGTATGAAATACTAGGAATGGAATACCTAGTATGGAATTCCTATGGAATACTAGGTAATAATTTTTAATTATATGTACATTTAAAATTAAGATACCTAAAATATATTGCTCAATGAAAAGAGTAATTTTCAGAATAATAGGAATTTGGTTCTTTGTAAGAGTAAGCAAAATCGAAATATACTTAATAAGTAGAAAAAGATTCACATGGATAAAGACCAGCTCTTACTAAAAATATTTGAAAAGAAAGTGCAGTTTGGGGAGGGGAAAAGAGAAAGTTTTCACTCTTTGTATGTTTGAAGTGTTAAAATAACCATGGATTCATTTGTGTAATTGTAAATGCACAAGCACAGAATACATATTTATGGTAGAAGAAGAATGGCCACAAATTTGACATTCCTTCCTTTGACAGGTGGCATCTGTGTACCTTTCCCTTGGATCAGGGCTCTGTCTATTGCACTGTACTGACTAATAGAATATGGCAGCACTGATGCTGAAATAGTTTCCAGGCCCAGGTCTTAACAGATTGGCCATTTCTGCTTTTGCTCTCTTGGAACACCCATTCTCAGGGTGCCTATGGGAAGCTAGCCAGCCATCTTGGCTATTCAGCCTACTTAAGTCTTCAGCAGTTGACTATATAGCACTAAAGACTGCAAGCAAGAATTGCCCAACTAAGTCTAGTCAACACCAAAAACTATGAGAGGTAATTATAAATTGTTATTTTAAGTCACTGAATTTTGGGATGGTTTATTACATGGCAATATATAACAAGAACAAGATAAATAATATGCTTTAAAACACTCAGCATTCTACATATAGGACTTCAAATGATGAAGAAGACTACAAAATACCAAATCTATCTATCCAGAGAAAGTTCATAAACATTGGTCAAAGCAAAATTTTATCTGCCTAGCACAATCTTGAACATGTAGCAAATGTCTTATAAATATGGTAAAATATAGATAGACACAAGAGAGCTATACAGTCAAGGAAAGGCAAAGAGAGGAGAAGGTATCTAACTTAGGTGAAAATGATAAATATATTTCCTTTCAGATTTATCCAATTCTCTTCACCAATACTGAAATGACATACTCTCCTTCATTTCACAGTGTGTTTTGTTCTAATCATCTATTTATGTGTAGTTAACACTTTACCTAACAAAAGAAAGGACAATACAATCACCTTTTGCCCTGATACCTTCAATTTTCCCAAAAAAGTTTACATGCTTAGTACAGAAAAATGTTTCCAATAAAATTATGAAAATATTTAAATGAGTAAACCTAGAAGACTTTGCTTGAAGATATGCATTTAAGAATAGTTCTTCTTTGTAGAAGGTCATATAATACTTGTGGCATTAGGGGACTAAACAATATTACTGGCTTCTTCAAATGGAGGGAAGATTACCTCCTAGAACGTAAGGCTCACCTAGAGAGTGCTGAGTTCAGAGAATCATAAAATGTTTATCCTGAAATAACTTCAAGTACATACCCCTTGTTTGCTAAAGAATGTTGAAACTGTGGAGTTCCCTTTATGGTGCAGTGGAAACAAATTCTACTAGTATCCATAAAGATGCAGGTTCGATCCCTGGCTTTGCTCAGTGGGTTGGGGATCCAGCATTTCCATGAACTGTGGTGTACATTGCCAAGGCTCGGATCCCATGTTGCTGTGGCTGTGGCATAGGCTGGCAGTTGTAGCTCCAATTGGACCCTAGCCTGGGGACTTCCATATCCTTGGGTGCAGCCTAAAAAAAAAAAAAAAAAGTTGAAATTGTGAGGAGGATTCTCCAAGGTAATATTAAGGAAGATGAAGGGCTGCACAGGAAGAGGGGCATGGCCACAGTGTCAGTGGAAGAGCCTGCAATGTGGGGCACAAATCTTATGTCCACAGATGAAACAATTTAAAAATTGCATTTCATAATATTAGTACTAAGGTAGATCATCATCAGTGTAGAAAAAGAATGTCATACATATTTGAGAGGAAACCAAGAGTCCTCTGCTCTTACATATAAAGGCAGAGCAGCTTGTCTCCGTGCAACCCTCCTATCAGTAACAAACATAGTTGTTGAATAAAATTAAAACAAACAGTAAACAAGAAATGAAAATCACAGATTTTTATGGCATTGCAAAGCAATCAAGGCATCAGAATTTGAGGGGCCACAATCTTAGAGAAAAGGAAAAATCATTGAAGTCAACTGACATTTTTCTCTTCATTTACCTTGAAGTATTTATTATTTCTTTCTTTCTTTTTTTTCTTTGTTTTTGTCTTTTCAGGGCCACACCCACAGTATATGAAAGTTCCCAGGTTATGGGTCAAATCGAGCTGCAGCTGCCAGCCTACACAGTAGCCACAGCAATGCAGGATCCAAACTGTGTCTGAGACTTAGACAACAGCTCACAGCAACACCAGATCCTTAACCCACTGAGCAGGGCCAGTCTTTCACTCTGATTTTCAGATTCATTACCACTGAGCCACAATGATAACCCTGTATTTTATTATTCTTAATCTGTAAGCATTAAGAGGAAAATCCAAAATTAAAGCAGTGTCTAAGAAATAGAATTTTAAGCAGCACTTCAACAATCTCGCAAACTAGGAGAGAATAATTGGAATGTGGACTACTGAAACAGTCAGGACTTATGGGGCCAAGATCTTAGGGAAAAAAAGGAAATAATGGAGAAGGGAAAGAATACTCTGAACTGCATTTTTCACTTGAGATTTGTAGATTCTGAAGTTTCCTGGGATGAGAAGCTGAGATTAGCAGAGCAGGGGCAAAGAGGCTAAATATCTAGGCAGAGCTTCTAGCAATCTTGTATTGCTAGGGAAACAAAACTGAAGTTCAGGCTTCCAGAAGAAGAATTTTGATTAAGATGCCCTACTTTCATTTGAAACTCAAGAAGAATTCTCATGCATTGCTAGTAGGAATGCAAATTTTTCCAAAGACCTCTCAGAACAAGAATGCGTACATTTGTTTTGGTACATGGATATTCTGTTTTACAAAGTCACTCAGGGATCCAGGCTCTCACTGGCCCCACCATCTTCAAATGGCTTCCATCTTGGCTGCCAATTGAAAGTCATCTCTTAGATTGGGTGATAGAGATTATAGAGGAAAAAAACAGAAGGCTTTTATGGCTTTGGCCCTATAAGTGATCAACAACACTTCCATCCACATTCCATTGGCAAGAACCCAATTATATGGCCACCTTTCACTGCTAGGGGAATTTAAGTCTGAACCTGAGAGACAAGCAAATGGATTTGCTGAACAGCTAGCCAGTCTTTGCCTAGCCGGTTTCTCGTCATTGACGTACATATAGATAGCATTCTTCAAACAATGCTAGACATAAAAAATGCTTAATAGATATTTCACATCTTAATTTTGTTTTACTGCATACGAGTAAAATTTCTCTATGAACACACCAGTATCTTAGAGCAGGTAGACCGGATACTAAAAGAAAAGACTATCTAGGCTCAAAATGTCATCCTCAAGCTTTTTGCTGATTTAACAGGAAAATTTAATAGAAACTTCTTTAGTTCTTAACTTATGCATACCAATGATACATTTGTTCCAAAAAGAAGGAAATTTTACAAGTTGAAAAACTAATGATATAAATAGTTATTAAAGATTATAAACTGCTGTGTGAGATGAATATTCACAGCTGGTAAAAGAAGTCTTAAATATAGAAGTTCTCATGGCATTCTGAGCATTAACCCTTTTCAAAAGCTAAACAAATTGCTTTGTGATTAATATCTAATTTGAATATACCATGGTAAATTATTTTAAGCAGTTGCTCTTGAGAGAAACTGGCATTTTTGGTCAATTTATTTTATTATGTTTTTGAATTTTACCCACTCATGTTTAAGGATAAACTTAGACCTGAGGATGCAATCCTAGTCACTGTGTCTTTCACTTGGATTTTCCAGGGTGATAAGAATGTGCTATGTGCACAAGTATTAACTTATCAGTCTTTTTTTTAGCAGTCAAGGAATTGCAAATAAGTACAAAGACAGGTCATGATTAAACAGAAAATGTATTGATTCCTGTGTCCTCCATTTATCATGAAATTTACAATATAAATTTCATCATGGTACATAGAAACTTTATTGTTGTTGTTAATAGTTTACCTTGCCTTTGACCAAGTTTAAACAATTGGGAATTATTCATACATTTTATCAGTCCTTGAATTGATCTTAAACATTTTTAAATAGCTTGCTCGCTAATTTATAGTTTGCTCAATTTATGTTGAGACATCAGCCAGATAAGGAAGTAAATCTCTTGGCTAACATTTGTTAATCTGGCTACCCTCTGGGAAGCACTCCCTCCTTGTTCATTACATATATTATGTATTTTATGTCTTAAATTCATCTCACCACCCATGTAAGTTAGATATAAGGACTGACATTGTGACTTAATTAGTACTTTTCTTTCTGACTGGATTATGCCTTGCTAGTCATTAAATATTTTAAGTATTTCTAGAAATTAACTCCCATTTTAAAGAAGTTGTAAAAGAAAAGCAGATTGTAGGACAACTTTTTTTTTTCTTTTTAGGGTGGCACCCATGGCAAATGGAAGTTCCCAGGCAAGGGTCTAAAGGGAGCTACAGCTGCCAGCCTAGCCACAGCCACAGCAACGTGGGAGCTGAGCCTCATCTGACGTACATCACAGCTCATGGCAACAGTCAGCTCCCTGACCCATTGATCGAGGCCGGGGATCGAACCTGTGTCCTTATGGATACTAGTCAGATTTGTTTCCGCTGAGCCACAATGGGAGTTCTGGGACAACTACTGATAATGGTTAAAATGCACATCAGATAAAAGATGGAATAGAGACAAACGTATATCAAAATCCAAGAGATAGAATCTTTGTAACAAATTATATTGAATACCCTTGCAAAATAAATTTCAACTTGTATTTATTCGAATACTTATTGCATGATACTTATTAAGTGTTAACTTTATAAAAGTCAAATCACATGAGGAAAGCATTTGCATGCATTAAAATATGTGCTTAATTATAAAAATGAGAAATCACAAATCATCAGAGAGAAAGTGTAGTGTATTCACTATTACAAAAATAGAGCATAGTGTGTCTGATGTTATGTATGCTTTGACACTTCCTTTACCATAAGCAGACTATCACAACATAAACCCAAACCAAACTGTAAAGTCTTGAAAATAGCTAGGTAGTGTGTGTGGTTGTACCTGAGAAAAAGGTATCAGAGCAGTAGATTAGCAAGTGGGAGTTTTTTTTCCTTTTTACATCACACCTGTGGCATATAGAAGTTTCCAGGCTAGGGTTCAAATTGGAGCTGCAGCTGCAGCCTATACCACAGCCATGGCAACACCAGATCCAAGCCACATCTCCAACCTACACTGATTCCTTAACCCACTAAGCCAAGCCGGGGATTGAACCTGCATCCTTGCAGAGGCGTTAGGTCCTTAACTCACTGAGCCACAGTGGGAACTCCAAGAGTTTCTTTTCCTCTTATCTTTCTTTTACTCACGCACACATATTCACCAGAACATTTATAGCATAAAAATTTTTTTTTCTCTACCATGAAACAATTATGAGATACCTTTAAATAAAGAAATCTTATGTTTTGCTTTGTACTGTTATCCTTGGACTAATAAAAAAAAGGGAATTTATGATAATAAAAATCTGGCAATCAATGCAACTTATTCACATTTACACAAATACATGGCATCTGGCTCTGTCTGGAGGGATCTATACTCTGGTTCAATCTTAGTTTCTTACAACATATCCATAAATTCCCCAAACAGCTAATCATGAAAATATTAATGAAATGAGCACATGCTTTATTTATAAGTCTTGGCATACTAGGCCCTTATTACACTGCCAGAGAAGAGGAATATTAAAATAAATGATATCGGTGTTCAACACTGAAAATAAATCAACAGAGCCACAATGTCAGTTATAATAGATTCCAGTCAAATGTCATTTTGTCACCTTAAACTGAATTGACATTTTCAACAATTCTAGGATAATTTCAGCTAACTATATAATTGGCTAAGTGGTATAATTAAAAAACCCTAAATACATAAAGTATTACAAAGGTAATACTTTATATTATATACATAAAGAAATACCCTTAATACATTTTAGATTTTTCAGAATTATATATTAGGGATTCACACACTGAAACACAAGTTTGTAATTCACTAAACTACACACCATATTTATAAAAATCACCAATATAATGTATAGTAGTGCTTTATTAAAAACAGAATTTATTTCTTTTTTATCTTTGTTAAGGTAAAATGTTTGGCTAAAGCAAAAAGCAATTGTTTGTTGGAAGCAGAATCCTGCACAAAATTGTAAAGGTTTAGGTCACTATTCAGACTGGCATCACCTCTAGGAGGCACCATTCTCACTGGACATTTGTGCAGTTTACAGACACATATGGTGCCTTTCGGTGGAATCATTTCCAGAATCCACTATTTAAGCAAATGATATGTCATCTCTGATTTCTAGCCTACCATACTCCTTTATCCTTTGCAAAAACCATTCATGGCATTTCAAATGGTTTTGGCCTCTTTCTTATCTGCTGAGTGGTTGACTTTTGTGAAACTTTTCTCCTCAATTAGTCTCGAATTGGCTGCTCCTGCAGAGACCCCGTTAGAGCTGTTTTTCCATTAGAGACATTTCAAACCCCTATCTCTCCAGACACTCATGCCCTTGAATAGATCTAACACGTTTAATTTCTTCATTCATCTAGCTGGTTTAGAATTTGCTAATTCATACATATGACTGCAGTCAGAATTTAACAGAAAGTGCCTTTAGAGTTGCGTTCAAAACAAAGGATGGCCCAAAACAGGAATGGCAAGTTGAATCTGCCATGAATTTATGGTACCTCACAAATGACCCACCACAGAGTTACAATCTCATCAAGAATGACCGGTCAATTAACCTTCGTATAATTCAAAGTCATTCACTCATTACTGCAGGCAAGCAAAGTCATCACAAGGATAGCATACTCTTCCTTCTCAGCATGTGGAAATTGTCACCTTTATTCTCAGAATTCTTGTCTTTGGATATCAATGCTAAAATTCCCTTCTTGACTTTAATACTCTATAACATAAAACATTATCAACAATTCAAAATAGAGCATATATCAAAAATATAGCAGATTTTCAAATAACTTACTTTCCCATCTTTATAAAAATTATTTCTAAAAATATCATTACAACATTTATAATCTCATAAATGGATTCTGTGTTTAATTGACTACAATTCCAGATTTGAGGACATTTTAAAACATCCCATCTTTGTAGTTCTCTAAAAAGAGAGAGGGTAACTTCTCTAAAAGTTTTCCCTCTTGATACTTACTATTTAAGGGACACTTTCAAATGTCCGTTCCCAGTTTAAAATTCTCTCCTGGGTTTGCAACCTCTATTACTTATCAGCACATCCATTTAGTTCTCATTCTAAACCTGAGCTCACCGTCCTCCCCACAAACCTGCTCTACTGTCATGCTCCCGCTGCCTGTCTTAGTAAATAGCACTGCCATTTACCTGAGTTACTCTGGTTAGAACTCCAGATGCTAGCCTGGGCATCGTCTTCCCTGTCATCTTTCACATCTTCTTAGCCACAACCTGTAAATTCTACCTCCTACATACTCTGTCAGCTGTCTACTTCTCTCCTCGCCATGTGAAAGCCCCCTAGTCCAACCACCAACTTCTCTTGCTCGGACATTCGAAACAGCCTTAGAACTTCTCTCTCTGCAACATTAACCCTATTAACTGAAAAATTAACTTTTTAACTATTTCTACTATTTTCTCCTTTGGTCATAAAATTTTAATATCACATTTCTCTGCTTCCCCCATTCCATTGTGTAGCATTTATGGTGATAAAACTTGTCACCTAATACTCATCCCTCATGCTGAACTGAATGAAGTTTTAACCAACACCAAATCATTATTATTAGCAGCCTTATCATGCCATTATATTTAAGTCATTTTCCTTTATTTCCATGCTCAATAGAATAATTACTCTAAGTGTGAAATCTAATATAAATATTTATTAGCTACACTGATCGCAATATGTACAAATAGCTTAGAAGCTAATGGTATCAACCATGCTGCCTTTGCATAGGATTTTAAATGTTCTACTGAATGGTGCAATGAAAGAAGTGGATTCTAATACATCATGAGACATGTAGCCAAAATGTTCTGAGCTGAATCAGAGGCAAAGCACCACAGATCAAGCAGACCCTTCACTATAAGTAAGAATATATCAGCTCTTTTATAGTAATTTTTCAAAGCAAAAAGAATCGCTCTCTCCAGTGATTTATAATGGACAATTTTCTGTTTTTCTGGCTGTTTAGCAACTTCAACACCCTTGCTACTTGGGAGAATCTCCACATTTCTGGTTTAAGCTTCTCCAGGGTAGAACCCACAAAACTTGATTCACTTATCTTTGGGGCTCAGGTTCAGTTGTTGAGATCAGAGATTACTAAGGCAAGACCTCACTTCAGAACCGAGCCACACAAAGAAGGAAAATGCACATGGAATCCACTTTGCTGTTAGGGTGATGGCAGAGGTAGCTGGTTCTCAGAGTGGCAGTGGTTGCAAGATTGCATTTCTGGCTCTGAAACAATGCCAGTAGGAGTGGCAGTAATTTAGAGTTCCTGGCAGAGGGGGTGTAGAGAGTGGGAGCGGCAGCAGTTTAGACAGCAAGCCAGTTCTGTGGCATGATTTTGGACAATGTTCCTGGAAGCTGCATCTTGAGCCTGGTTATTTAGTCACCTTAGCTTTCTCTGAGTTACCCATTTAGAAAATAATAATAAATGCCTTTTCTGCTTCCTCAGTAAGAGTTAATTTCTGTTACTTTTAAGCAGAATCTCTATGAATATCATAACATAGAATTTGTTTAACAACTCCAAACCGATAAAATCCAGCTGGAATTGCACCCAGAGTGGGACAAAAAGAATGAAGCAATTAAAATTTTAAGTGATAATTTTCAAGTGCTAATAGTTACCAGGCACTATGTTAAAGCTTGTCACACATCATCTCCTTTAATCTTCACAATAGCCTAATGAGGACAATATTATCCCCATGAGGCCAAAGAGGAAACAGAGACAGAGATTAATTAACGACCCCAAGGTCTTCGTGCTATTGATTACCAGCGCCCTGTGACACTATATATCTAGGTCACCAGTATTCTTGCTTATGGCCACTGAAATTGTTTCATATTACTGATAAGTTTCAATCAATGAGGTAATAAATCAACTCACCATTTACATGAGCTATTGTTATCCATACGACTCTCTGCCAGATGGCTATAATAAATGTGGACATGTGGGTAATTGGCTGACTCTCTGGCCTTGCTGGGCATTTTTCCATGTTTATCTTTAGGTGTGAGGTTCTTCAAGTGTAAGTCCTGTATCTGCTATTTAACACATTAAACATCAACTTTCAACCTTGCCTGGATGACTAGGCTCATCTTCCCTTAGATGTCAACATAGCATCAGAGTAATCCTAGGTCTTTTTTTGTCTGTTCTTAGGAGTACTTACAGAATGTAAACATTTTTATCTGGGTCTATTTTAGAAGGAATCAACCAACTAGAAAACAGAAAACTTCTAGAAATTCAAGTTGAAATAAGTCTATGGAAACTGACAAGATAGTTTCCCAAACCAGGGTATAGTTAACACCAATAATCATTTGTTACCCCTTAAAATATATGACGGCAGAAGCAAAATCCTTCAATAGATTGAAAAATAGATTTTAAAAATACATATGGAGTTCCCATCGTGGCGCAGTGGTTAACGAATCTGACTAGGAACCATGAGGTTGAGGGTTCGGTCCCTGCCCTTGCTCAGTGGGTTAACGATCCGGTGTTGCCGTGAGCTGTGGTGTAGGTTGCAGACGCGGCTCGGATCCCACGTTGCTGTGGCTCTGGCGTAGGCCGGTGGCTACAGCTCCGATTCGACCCCTAGCCTGGGAACCTCCATATGCTGTGGGAGCGGCCCAAGAAATGGCAAAAAGACAAAAATAAAAATTAAAAAAATAAAATAAAATAAAAAATAAAATAAAATAAAAATACATATGACATTTTAAGCCAAATTATTTATATAATATTAATAGTAAAAAAATTTTTCTGCAAAGAAATCTAAACTATGTGTTTGTTTCTCCTATTTCCAAAAGGTCCACAATATCTTTGCAAGGGATTATGGAGAGGGCACTTTTTTTTTTTTTTTTGACTTTTTGACTTTTTGCCATTTCTAGGGGCACTTCTGTGGCATATGGAGATTCCCAGGCTAGGAGTCTAATTGGAGCTGTAGCCGCAGGCCTACACCGGAGCCACAGCAACAGGGGATCCGAGCTGCATCTGCAACCTACACTACAGCTCACAGCAAAGCCAGATCCTTAACCCACTGAGCAAGGCCAGGGATCAAACCCGCAACCTCATGGTTCCTAGTCGGAAGGGCACTTAAAGTCTAAATAAAACATTTTTTTAAAAAAAAGGGAACATGTGTGGGGAAAATTTTAATTGAATAGACTTATAACCTATACTCATTTATAAGGATTTCTCTTGCAGGTTGCTTAGCTGACCTCAGTCCTCCAAAGATAGATTTCCCATCATAATGTCATGCAGACCATTCTCCTAAGTAATGTAAGTTGGGTGTCCAAGCAGAAAATTCTCTTTTGTTGCTAACTCTCCCTTGCTGGAGACCTCGCTTCCTAATTTATCTTCCATCTTCCTCTGTGACCTCAGAACCTATCAGTTTGCAGTTGCCCCATTTCACTGGCCACTTTTATTATTTCTTATATAAGGCTGAATTGATTTTGTCAAATTTTTAAACTTTTATTTCTACCTTGTGTCTGTATTTAGCACCATTTTCCTATGTGGTTTTGGTTCTAATTCTCCCATTTTTGTCTTTTAGTTCTAATTCTCCCATTTCTGTCTCTCCTAGGAAGAAGGAAAATGGGAATCTGCTCTTAGTATCAACTCTAAACTTCAAAAGAATAGGGACCTTTATCACTTTTGTTCATTGCCTTATTCCCAGTGGCTGGAAGATCACTTAGTACTATACTCATTACCCATTAAACCAGTTCTTTCCACTTAGTAGAAGGTAGTTAAACTCTAATTTGCCTTTATAGATTTTGGAAACAAAGAGATGAACTACCATGAGCTCTAATTTCCTAATCTGTTAATTGAGAAGAAAAGTAATCTTGCTGCTTCATATGAAAGTTTAAAGAAGCAGTTTCTAAATATATGTGATAATGCTTTGTATACATAAACATTCTTAATAGTTCTTTGTTCATGTAGCTCTTAGGTAAAATACTTTCCATTAATTCCTATTTCTTCTGCCTTGCTGTTTGACTTCACTTTGATTTCTTTCTGTCAACAGGTTTTCTTCTTCTACATTACTATAAGCTTTTTTTTCTTTGAAATGGCATTTGTGGAAATTAAAGTTGATAGGTGTTTTAAAAAATAAGGTGTTTATTTGCTAATAAAGATTATCCATTGGAACACTTATTTCTTAGTAATCAAAACCCACTACTCTAGTCATCACCATACCAAAGACTGTCTTCAAGGCTACAGCCCTGAGATTTTATATAGTATTGACATCAGTTAATTCAAGCTTTGAAAATATGCAATTTAGGAAAATTGTATTCAAATTTGAATTAAGTAATATTTTATTAATATGTAGGAAATGTATCTCCTTCTCATTCAATTTCTAATTAACAAGAACCTTTCGGTTAAATAAAGGTAAACCATGTTTGGTTTTTGGTACTTAAATTCCTGCAAAAATAATTACTGTACCATCTCTTCAGAAATACAAGTCTGTACCTCATATTAATCTTTTACTTAATTATGTCAAGACAAGATTGTACCATTTATTCATTTTCATAATAATTTATTTTTAGTATTCAAAGCAGATTCCTTAATAGTATAAAAGCAAAAATAAGAACAAATTGGAATCATTTTATCATTTTTCCACTTTCAAAATGTAAAAAAAAAAAAAAAAAAAAAAAAGTCCTTGAAATCATTTATGTTATAAGAGCACCACTTTTTAATGCTAGAAAACCTTCAGGTAATAAGTTAAGGTAGGGATAGTTATGAGCTCCCTAAAATTCATATATTAAAATCCTAACCCCTGTACTTCAGAATGCAACTCTATTTGGAGTCAGAGCTTTTAAAGAATTAATTAAATTAAAATGAAGTCATTATGGTGGGCCCTAATCTAACATGACCTGTGTCCTTTTAAGTAGAGGAAATGTGGACACAGACACAGAGAAAATTATGTGAAGACATAGGGAGAAATTGTCCATCTATGAGCCAAGAAGAAAGGCCTCAACAGATTCTTTTCTCACATCCCTCAGAAGAAACTAACCTTGGCCTTGGGCCATCTAGCTTAAGTTTGTCTTTATAATTACTGTTAAAATGATACTGTCAAAGTCCTCCTAGTACCCTGCTATAGCAGGTGGTAGTAATGCCCTTCCAGCAGCTGTCTGTGGTACTTTTCGTGGCAGCCCTAGCAGGCAAATACAAAAGCTATTGGAAGATAGGGGGAAATGACCTCCCAGCCCTAAGAATAGGTCTGCTTCTGCTGTGGCATAAACTAGTGACTAAACTCTTCTTATGTGCTTCATACCCTTTATAGAGTCTTTAAAAATAAATGCACTTTTAATTCATCGTTGAGAGAATCAACGATGTTTTATTTTTTAATTATATAATTCAGCTACTTGTTCATAATAAGTGGTGACATACAACTGAAGGTGTTAGTGAGAAGGGATAAAATCACATTATCTACCTTTATTATAGCTTCAAGTCTGAATAAATCAAAGATCATATCATTATTCTAAAGTACTGCAACATAAAATATAATATGAAATATAATATAAAAATTGATAAACAACCTATAACTCAGATCAACTAATAGTACAGTGGAAGTCTTTGTAACCTGCTATAATAGGTGCCAGTAATGCCCAATCCAGATTCCATTCACAAAACAGATGCAGCCCATCCCCCACATGCTGTGAATATTGACTACTGACAGCTCACAGATCTCTCCTCCTATGGAGAATTGCCCATGGCCAAATGGGAACCACTTCGCCCAGAAGGTTAAGCCTCTGTGGGGGAGGGGAGCAACAAGTAGCCAATAACCGACCTACCACAGGTACCTCAAAGTGGAACCAGCTCCATGGTACAATTCATGCTCCGGAATCTCCATGGGGAACAGTCTGAAACTTTGAAGCTTGCCTCCAGCAGAAACCACTTCCTTGGTTGCCCTTTCTCCCTGCTCTATCCTGCTCTATCCCCATAATGCGCTTCTCCTGAAAGCACTCTGGATCATTCCCTTGTACAGTAATTCAGGCTTAGCTTTGCTCAGGCTCTGCTCCTAGGAAAACTAACCTCAGGTTGTTGGTACAATCAGGAGTCAGAGGAAGCAAATGCTAATGATGGAAGTCTCAAGTTTGATCACTCATTAATCAAATGGCTATGGGAACCCATCGCTAGTGGAAGATAGAGAATTGATAGTCTCTAGCATACTGCAGCACTAAGATTTACTGGTGCCCCCTTCATAATCTTCATTCCTCTGTATTGGGTGAACTGAGACAGCACATAAATGGAGGGGGGTGTATTAGTTGGTGCAATGATGTGTGTGTGGACGGGAATAACAACTATAAGTACTGTGGAGTTAGGTGGCTATGGCAAAGTGCTCTATCACACTGGAAAGAGAAAATGAAAGACTCAGATTTAATAATAAATGTTTCAAGCCAAGTATGAGTCTGGGAGCCCTCTTGGCAGCATTTAAAATGCCAACAATTGAACTGTAGCTGAAGGGCAGTACAGCTGAAATTCAGGCATAAGTCTTAATTGTAAGAGAGGCAGAAGTTTAAAGAAGGTTGCATTCTTGGCTTAGCTAAGTATTCCATAACAAAGTCACAGCCCTGCAAGGCAAGAAGTAGGAACCCTGAGACTCTGGATGGAAATATCTTCACTAGATCCCCTTGAGTACTTGAATTTCCAGATTCCCCCAAATCCTGTGAGATAACAAAAGGAGCCCACATTCCTTTGCTTGAAAACAGGGGGAAACCCTTTATTTAAAGAAGACCCTGTGGAGTTCCTAGACATGGAAGGTGCTCTATAGATACCCTATAAGACAATGATTATTCTCCTTAAGACCTGCTCCCACCTCTATTCTTGGCTCCCTGGATCTACAAGTTGGGTCAAATTTCAACAAAATATGACGAGTAGTATTCTAGGCCTGCTGAGAGAGGACTGAGATTATATATCAAAGGAGCTGCAGAATCTGGCTAACATGTGCTAGCAGGAAACAAGAATATGCCTGAGAGTGAATCGTGAGGCTGTTGGATCAAGAGAAATAGATAATTAAACTAGGCAGGGGAGGGTTTGTCAGTATAGAAACATTCTCCTCTCCTAGACACAAGATTTTCCATCCCTGAAGAGATGGGCCAGATACACTTCTGGGAATGGCTTTTAGAAGCTTATAAAAGGAAATGGCTCAAATTAAATAGAGATGCTGAGACCACCAATTCAGACTATTGACAAAGAGATAAAAATAATAAAACTCAGAGCAGTGAGCATTCTAGGGTAGTTCTACTATTTAAGTATTAGCATTTCTTGGAAGATCCTGGAACACACTCCATTTGCCCACAGCAGTAAGAAAAGCAGACTGCAAAGGAGCACGAGCATTGTTGAGAAGCTCACCAGTGGCTGCTTTCTGCAGGCTGGGACTGATGGTAAGAGATGCTGTTAGATAATAGGGCTCTCTAGTAGCAAGGAGATGACAGTATCCCCAAATAGCACTGAACATAATTATTGTAATAAGCAACAAGGTCAGATTGATCTTTAAAAAGATCAATCTATAGGGATCTACTGTCATGGATAATAGAAAATAATTTTCCTAGGAGCATGATAGATGGGCAGCCAACAAGGATATTTGTTAACATAATCAGAAAATATCAAGTATAGAAAAAAAGGTTGAGGTCAGCTAGACAAATGGAAATTCAAGTTCTCAAACTCAGAGCCCATTAACTGAAGGAATGACCAGGTCCCTATCACGAAGGACCATGAAACACCATGCCAGTTACATACTGTGGTGATTTCCCTAGTCTTTTTCTTTCAAGGGATGTATAGCCATGTACTTAGGTGACTATACATTGAGGAGTGTTCAGATCTTTCTAGCTCTGTTGAATAGAGTCTGATCTGTCATTAATATCTGGGAAGCCAAAGTGTCCTCCTCACTCCTCTGTTAAAGTGAGAGTATATGATGTCAGGCAGTAAGTGAAGTCCTAGCTTAGGTTTGGGTCCATCTCATCATAAGTCCACCAGATATAGAGACCCAACTAATAGAAATTTCTCAGGTTCTCAAATGTATGATTGAAAGGGACAAACTTACAATTGGTAAGACCTGCCTCCCCCTATCCCCAGAGCTATTGTAGTCAGAGAGGTGAAGTGGAAGCTCTATGTACTAGTTTTCTACGCTACATTAAAAGACATTATCACAGAGACTTACAAAAACACAATTCTGTGAGTCAGAGGTACAGGTGAGCTCACATGGGTTCATTGCTGAGAGTCTCACAAGGCTGAACTGTTCAGTTTCCTATTGCTGTGCAAACTTAGTAGTTTAAACAGTGCAAACATATTATATTATGGTTCTGGAGGTCAATATCTCAAATGGGTCTCACTGGGCTTAAATTAAGGTGTTGGCAGGGCTGCCTTACTTCTGGAGGCTCAAAGAGAGAATCTGTTTATTCTGTCTGAAACTTTTAGACTCCATCCTAATTCCTTGGCTCAAGGTCCCTTCAAAGCCAGCAATGTGAAATCCAGTGTTTCTCATACTGCCACCTCTCTAGTTCTTCTTGCCACCCTCTTTCCCTTTTAAGAAATTTGCAGTTTTATTGCCCCCCCAAATAACCCATGTTACTCTCCCTGTCTTAAGGTAAGCATTAGCAATCTTAATTTCATCTGCAATATTAATTCCTCTTTGCCATGTAAACTAACATATTCACAGGTTCTGGGGATTAGGACATTGACATTTTAGGGGCTCATTATTCTGTTTACCACAAGGGCCATCTTAAAATTCTGCCTACTACATCCTGAAAGAGCACCCCCTAGCCAAGTTAGTCAATTTTTAAAAATTGCAACAGTTGAGGAATGGCAGAAATAAGTGCCACCTCCAATGACACGAGGGTGCAGGGGTGGTGGTCCTCATCACACTCCTTTTTAAGTCATCAATTTGGCCCCAAGAAAAACTAGGTAACGTGTGATGAATGAAAGTAGACTACTGCAAACCTAAGCAAGATTAATCTCGATTATCACTGCTGTTTCAGTTGTGATCATTTCACTAGAGCAGCTCCTGGTACAAGGTATGCAGTCATTGTATAAAATAACCAAGGCAGTAGATGTCAGATGATGTTTGTTCTCAGTGCTTGTGCAATGGGCTTATGGACAAAGTAAGCATGTTATAGAGGTGGAAGCTCTACATGAGCCTAACTGCATAGACTCTCGCCAAGGCTGATGTAGGTACTGATGAATGTCCAATTGTCCAACAACAGGAGCAAAAGCTGAACCTAACAGAGTACTGCCCCTTGAGGAGATTAGCCAGATACTTGGCACAAGTTGACAATATCAGACTCCTTCCACTCTAGCAGTGACAAAATTTCATCCTGATGGAACTGACAAACACACTGGGTAGGGGTGTACCTTTCCTGCTCACAAAACCTCAGGCATCATCACTATTAGAGGACTTGTGAAGAATCTGGCTTCTCATAATAGGATTCTATATAACATTGTCTCAGACCAAGTGACCCATTTTATAGCAAAGGAGGTATATCAGTGGACACATGACCATGCTACCAATGTTTTTACCATCTACCAGACGCTGATGACTGACAGAGTATTAGTTTTTGGGGAGAACAGCTGGGATACTACATCAGAGAGGACACCCTGGATGGTTGGGAGTCATCCTTCAGGATGAGGCATATCCCCTAAGCAATAAGCATTATATGATTCTATGTTATCAATAGGTAGATCCCAGGAAATAAAGACTGGGAAAGAATGAGTTGAAATAGTTATGGTGACCTTGCGGTGTCCAACTTGGCGAACTTATATCTTTTGCCCACATACTTTAGGTTTTGACTTCCTGGAGGGACTAGGTCCCAGAAGAGGGATGTTTCTACCAGTGGATGCAGTATGAGTCCTACTACACTTAAAGCAAGAGCTGTTGCCTGGCCATTTTGAGTTTCTTCTGTCAGTGGATCAGTAGGCACCAAAAGGAGTTGCCATTCCAGCAGGGCCAATTGACCCTAATCTTCGTGAAGATGTAAGACTGCTGCTGCAATGTAGGGGCAGAACAAATGGGTTTTGTGTTCAGATGGACTACTGAAGCATGGTACTCCTATGTCTCATTTTAATTGTAAATGCACAAATATAGCAGCCACAGACTATAAGAGCCTCATAACCAATGACCCATCAGAAAGTCATCCCACAAGGTAAACCATCTAGTTAAGCAGAAATGCTAGCCAAAGCTGTGAGGGAATATAAAACCCTCCTCTTATATATGTTTCCTATAAATTTTGACCAACCAGAAACCTAAATGAGCTGTGCCTGAATGCAGTAAACTAAATGTAAGAAGTAAGAGGACATGAGTGGTATCAGTGGTAGACTATAAAAAATGCTATGGTGCCCCACTTAGATCCCCCTTGCCATACCAGTGAGCTCATCCATCACCTAGCTGCTCTTTTCTCACTTCTTGAGTTTCTGAGAATTATACACATTTTTATAATATATAGATAGATGGATATATTTATATAATTTCACTGCATTTCTTCATTTATGGTATTTCAAGTGTTTTTAAATTTCTTAAGTATAAAACAAAAATGCAGCTCTGAACATTCTTACACATGCAAGTATCTAAATTTGACTCTTCCCAGGAGAGAAATTGCTAGGGAAATGTGTGTATGCATTTTTAACCTAATTTCCAAAGTTTTCTTTTTTTTTTTTTTTTAAGTAGTTGAAGCAATTTACAGTATCACAAGGAAAGTTAGTGTTCACAATATTCAACATTCTTACCAATACCAGTATTCTAATATTTTAATGTTTCCTAATTTATCGAGTATGATGCTACATCAAGGTTTCATGTTGCATTTGTCTAATTACTTATGAGGCAGAGCATCTTTTTATTTCTTTATTATAATTCAGGTTTCCTCTGAGAAATGTCTGTGTGTATTTAGAATTCGTCTGTAGAATTGCCCTTTCCTTATTGATTTGTAGGAAATAGTTATAAATTCTGATTAGTATTTGTGAAAATTTTCTCCAGTCTGTAGATTGTTTTTTCCTCTTGTATTGTCATCTGTTAATGTACACATTTAAAAATTTTTTGTTTAATTGAATTATCAATCTCTTTCTAATGTTTTCTTTTTTTTTTTTTTTTTTTTTTTTTGTCTTTTTGTCTTTTGTTGTTGCTGTTGTTGCTATTTCTTGGGCCGCTCCCGTGGCATATGGAGGTTCCCAGGCTAGGGGTTGAATCAGAGCTGTAGCCACCGGCCTACACCAGAGCCACAGCAACGCGGGATCCGAGTCGCGTCTGCAACCTACACCACAGCTCACCGGCAACACCGGATCGTTAACCCACTTAGCAAGGGCAGGGACCGAACCCGCAACCTCATGGTTCCTAGTCGGATTCGTTAACCACTGCGCCACGACGGGAACTCCATGTTTTCATTTTTAACTCAGAAAATTTTCCCCTCCCCTAACATCATGAAGATATTTCCTAAATTTCTTTCTAACTTCTATAATTCTTACTTCCAAATTTATCAGCTGTCCCAGTACCATTTATTGAATTGTCCTTTCCCCCATCCTGATCAGCAATGGCAGCCCTGTCACTTATTACAACCTTATAATTATGTGGCCTATTTCTTGTTTTCTATTTTGTTCCATGAGTCTCCTACTATATTTTTAAGCCAAATGCATTGTTATAATTATTATTATTTTTAGTTTTTCTTGATATTTGATAGAATAGGTCCACCATTTGTTCTTTTTTTTTTTTTTTTTGGTCAAAATCATTCTGGCTATGTTATATCCTCTCATAATACTTGAAAAACAAACCTAAGGAGTACCATTAAATCTTCTGTTGAGTTTTGATTGAATATATAGAATAATTTGATGAAATGACTTTTTTTTTTTTTTAGGGCTGTACCTGTGACCTATGGAAGCTCCTAGGATAGGGGTTGAATTGGAGCTGCAGCTGCAGCCACAGCAAAGCCAGATGGGAACTGTGTCTGCAATCCACACTGCAGCTTGTGGTAACACTGCATCCTTTAACTCACTGAGCAAAGCCGAAAATCAACTCTTCATCGTCATGGATATTAGTCAGGTTCTTAACCCGCTGAGCCACAATGAGAATTCCAAAACTGACATCTTTAAGATACCAATTACCTGATTCTTCCCATACAATTAGATCTTTAGTCCTTTTACATCTTGACATTATTTTTATAGTTTTTTCTATAGTTTCATATTTTGTTCAATTTTATTTCTATGTTATCTAAATTGGATGCTCTTCCAGTAGTCTTTTTCAACATTTATTTTTAAATGATTTCATTAATTTGATTATCTAATAGATAATTCAATTATATGGTTCAAAAGTCAAAAGTCTCTCTCTTCTCTTCTCCAAAACATTTTTGCCCTTAACCAAAAGCATCTGTTATAAAATTTTAAATATACCTTCAAAACTTTATGCTTATGTATGAAAACATATATATATATATTTTTCCTTTTAATCTAAATGGCATTTTATATAAATGGAGGAGTATATACAGAATATATGTGATGTATTTTTTTAAAGAATAATAAAATGAACAGATACATATAACAACCAGTTTAAGAAATGGTGCACAAATAATCCCCTTGGATCGGATCCTGCAATCACATATTCCATTTATCTACATCATTTAGGAGATCCGCTCTCTAAATGCAATGAACATAAGATGATACAAATAGTTTTATTTTTTCTTATCAAGGCCCATGATAGTAACATTACTACTATTGCTTTGGCTGAAAAGTTAATAGAATTTTTTTTCTACAACAATGTATAGCCTTTCTCCAGTAGATTTTACTGTCCTTCCTGTTATCCTGGAGTGTGTGTTTCAGCACAGGCTCAGTTCTGTGTTGGAGTAACTGTGGACAATATCTAGGTGTACGGCCAGTGACACTGGTCACAAGCTGGCAATGGTTGTGAATTGGCATTAATATAGCACTAACTCATTATAGAAGTGCATGGAATATTTCCCCATAATGCCAGATCATCTACTGTCTTTCCGTGTCCCCATTTGTAATTTTAATTAGGTTAAACTCTTGGTTTTTTATACTGTGTCATTATAAAGCGCATTTCAGTTTACTATTTTTTCTCTTGGTTATTGCTTTGTAAATTGTTTTTCTTTCCAGAACTAACCGATAGTACTAATTAGTTCTAATTATTTGTCAGTTTTGTTGTTGCTTTTTCTAGGTAGCTGATCACACAGTCCTTAAAGAGTGAGATGTATTTCTTCTCCAGTTCTTAAACCACTCTTTTACGTTTCTTTTCTTATACAATTGGACAGGCTTTTGAATATTCTTTTAAATACTAATGAAGATAGCGGTCATCTTTGTCCTGCTCCTTATCTTAAAGGGAATGAGTATAATATTTTATTAGGGCTTGGGGTAGAAAATCTTTTCAAATTAAGGAATTTTTTTCCTTATCCTAATATGCTAAGAGTTTTATTTTTAACCAAAAAATAAATATTTAATTTTATCAAATGCTTCTACATTGATTTGAATAATTTGATTTTTCTCATTTAGCCTATTAATATCTTAAATATATTAATCAATTTTAGTATATCAAAACCCCTATGTTTTTGTGATAAAATCTACATTTCCATAATCTATTATTATAAATTTATTATTCAACCCATTTAGCTGATAATTTATTTATGAATTTTGCATTTTTTTCCATTGGTATAAAATATGAAATAGATCTTTTTTGAAAGTTTGGAAGAACTCAGGTAAAACCTCCTTAGGCTACATGGCCTTTTGAGAAAGGAAAACTTCAATGACCATTTCAGTTTCTTTATTGCTTATTGATCTGTTGAAATTCCTTTTTCTCATTCTCAGAGAGAAAAGTAATTTAGCCAATTTTCTGTTGCCATTTACTGACAGAGGCAAAAATTTAGCTTAGGTTTGTTTTATTGGCTCCATTGCTTATGCTCTAAACCACTGTGATAACTATCATACAGCCTTATCTTTAGAAAATATCCTCCCTAAATATGGACTATGAAGAAGGAATAACATAGATAAACACAGTGAAAACTCATGTATATAGAAAACTCATTAGCCTGAATTATTGACTGAAAGTAGATGTAACAAAGTGGGAAAAGTAAGTGAGAAAGGTTATTATAACAACGCAGGTACAAGTATTTGAAGAGTATAGAATACATTGTTGTTGATTGGAAATTTAAAAAAAAAGAAAAGAAAATGGTGGATGACTGAAACAAGAGAACATGAAGTTAAAGGTAAGAATAAATAAATACTCCCAAAAATGCAAAATGGAAATGCCTAGTTTCTTTGGCAGAAAGCAAAACACCTTAGACCATAAAAGAAAAAGCCTGAAAGGAAGAATTGATAGTGAATGAATTCAGTTATATATCTCAGTGGTGTGAATATTCATTTTTCCCCCCTTGTGGAAGGAGTGTTCCTGGTTTCTCTTACTCATCTCTCCAAAGGATGGAGGAATGATTTAAAGAGATTCTTGGCACACTGTCCCACCCCTTCCTCCCTATTACCTTCTGGGTGAGCTGTCTCTAAAGAATGATCTGCTCTGTCCCCCTCTGAGCTGCTAGCTCTAGAGAATCAGACTTGAACCCCTGAGGGCCCTGCCCCAGGCCAAAGCAGTCAGTGATGAGGAGGCTAAATCTAATTTGGTGTCTCAATTTTAGGATTAGGCATAAGCCACATTTTCCAAAAGAGCTTTACCATTAATAAGGTTTATATTTGGCTTCTCAGTCTCCCTATTCTTTTGTCCTATTTTGTTTTGTTCCAAACTCAGGAAAGGAAAATGAGTGATATTTTTTGATTTCCTCAAACACTAAACATGCATTAAGACTGATGTAAGATAAAATACATTAGTGTTAAGAAGTTTAAAATAAACAGTTATTTTTTTTGAAATGGAAATAAGAATTTAAGAAACATTCACATAGAAATGAAAAGGTTGTGAAAAAGAACTATGGAAAACTTAAAGATCTAGCTTTGAACATCCCTTATATTAGAAGACAGAGTGTATATTCCAGAATACAGGGACTTACTTGGAATAACTGGTAAATCAGAAATCAAGGGAAAATACTTTTAAGAAAAAGGAATTCTTGACAATATCAGATTCCCAGAGGGTTTGCTGAAAAGTTACTTGTAAACTAAAAACGAAGTACATTGATGAAGGGCTTTATGGCATGTGTATATACATGTGTAATTGGTGATGAGTGCAGGGATTAAGTTCATCAGAAATGTCACTTAAAAATAGTTTCTTTTTTCAAATAGAGATTTACATACTAAGTAAGTCAAAAAGAGAAAGACAAATATCATATGATATCACTTATATGTGGTATCTAAAATAGGGCACAAATGAACCTATCTACAAAATAGAAACAGACTCACAGACAAAGAAAACAGACTTGTGGTTAACAAAGGGGAGAGGGAAGAGAATGGGATGGACGGGGAGTTTGGGGTTTAGTAGATGCAAACAATTACATTTAGAATGCAGAAACAATCCAAGAACATGATATATCGTTCCATCTCTTTGTGTCATCTTTCATTTCTTTCATCAGTGTCTTATAGTTTTCAGAGTACAGGTCTTTGTCTTTTTAGGTAGATTTATTCCTAGGTATTTTATTGTTTTTGATGCAGTGGTAAATGGGATGGTTTCCCTAATTTCTCTATTCTTTCATTATTAGTATATAGAAATGCAATTGATTTCTGTGTATTAATTTTGTATCCCTCAACTTTACCAAATTAATTGATGAGCTCTAACAGTTTTCTGGTAGTGTCTTTAGGATTTTCTAGGTATATTATCATGTCATCTGCAAAAAGTGATAGTTTTACTTCTTTTTCTCCAATCTGGATTCTTCTATTATTTTTTATTTCCTTCTCTGGTTGCTGTATTCCAAAACCTTCCAAAATTCCAAAATGTTGAATAACAGTGGTGAAAGTGGACATCCTTGTCTTACTTCTGATCTTAGCAGAAATGCATACAAGGTCCTACTGCATAGCACAGGGAACTATATCTAACCTCCTGGGATAGACCACGATGGACAAGAATGTAAAAAAATAATGTAATATATGTATAACTGAGTCACTTTGCTGTAGAGCCCAAATTGACACACTGTAAATCAACTATACTTTAATAAAAAAAAAGTTTAAAAAATGATTTATGTGCTTTGCTGAGAACTTTTAATTTTCAGTTCTTGACTCCTTTAAGGTAAAAACAATACCAAACAGCAAACAACAATAAAAAACAAAACAAAACGCTGTCATATTTTATTCTCTCTTCTCTTCTTTCAGCTTTACTCTGTATTTCTTGATTTTCTTACCCCAATTTCTTTTCAGTCTTTCTTTCTTTCTTTTTTTTTTTTTTTTGCACTTTGCTGAATACTTAAGTAGTATTTAAATCTAAAAAAAAATCCTGCTAAGGTTTGATTTGATTTGGGAGAGAAAGATTGGGTTTACTTTGCTTTTTACCTCCTGATTTATCCTCATCTCAAGGTTCTCAGTTGTAATAAATTAATTCTAACTTTAAAGAGTATCATGTATCCTGTCTCAGTAGAGTAAGAATGTTTGTATTTTTACCATTGCCTCTATTCAGTTGGAAATTCCCAGTGTTATTAACCTATATTCAATTCTGTGAATACTGATCCTAAAAGGATATATAAATGCAACACCACTGTCTTCAGTTTTTTCCTCTGGGGAAATAGAGACTGGTTCCTCTAAATTTTCCATACCTTATTATGAATAGATAATGTAGTAAAATATAAGGATATGAATAAACATACAATATTAACTGATGGGACTAGAAACTTGGCTGTATTGCTTCCCCATACCCATCTTTAGTCTATATTTATACTCCAGTTCTACCATTGATTATTTTCCAAAATTTCTATTCACCCAGAAGAGAACTATTTCCTGAATACTTTTGTTTAATCAGTACATAAATTATATGTATCTAATCAATTTATAGATTGATTTTCTTACATCAAATTCAATCAACTTTGGGAGTTCCCTTCATGGCTCAGCGGTTAACAAACCGATTAGGATCCATGAGGATGCAGGGTCAATCCCTGGCCTTGCTCAGTGGGGTAAGGATCCAGCATTGCCATGAGCTGTGGTATAGGTCTAAGATGTAGTTTGGATCCTGTGTGGCTGTGGCTGTGGTGGAGGCCAGCAGCTGTAGCTCTGATTGGACCCCTAGGCCTGGGAACTTCCAATGCCATGGTGAGGCCCTAAAAAGGGAAAAAAAAAAAAAATCAATCAACTTTGGTCAGCTGTGAGAGTGAAAGGGAAGGGTCATTATATGGTATAAATTATTGCTCATTTGACATAGCTGAATAGACAGAAGGTATGAAAAGCAAGCAAAAGTTACAGTACATTTGATACTATGATCACCAATATTTTTGAATATTACCCATACATATATCATCCCATGTATGACTAAAAAAACCTGTGCTCTCCTAAAACATTCAGACAACTCATCGTATATTAATGATATCGTCCATGATATATGCTGTTTTCAGCATCAAAATCCAGTCCTGATGTTAATGCCATTCTGTGACCTTTGACATTTTTAACTTTTACCAGTATATCCTATACAGAGTGACTAGGAAAAGCAAACACAACATTCAATAATCATAATTCCCAATTTTAAGGAAAAAAGAATGACAATATTGCTACTAGTAATATTACAGACAGCACATCAAGGGCCAGTAGTGTCAGCAATTTGCAATGATATCTGGCACAGGGGGACAGTGGTGAGTGCTTCCTCTGTGGTGTATAGCACCAGTAATTTTCACCAGATAGACAGGTGTGTTCAATAAAAGATACCACTGCTTATCATCTCCACCTATTTTATATCTTATATGAAAAGACAATTCTTTTTTTTCTTTTTATGGCCACACCTGCAGTATATGGAAGTTCCCAGGCTAGGGATCAAATCAGAGCTGCAGCTGCCAGTCTACATCACAGCCACAGCAATGCCTGATCCAAGCCACATCTACCACCTACACTGCAGCTTGAGGCAATGCCAGATCCTTAACCCACTGAGCAAGGCCAGGGATCAAACCTATATCTTAATGGACACCATGTCAGGTTCTTACCCTGCTGAGCCACAATGGGAACTCCTGAAAAGACTGAATTTTCATCTTCCTCTTAACATGGGAACAATGTTCCCGCTTTACAATCTTGGCGAGCTTTAGGTTTTCAAGACTTTTTTGACCATAAATGTGGACCACTGTTACAGAATCCAAAAACATGGTGGTAAATGAATTTATCTAATCAATGACAACACACATTCATATATTATCAGCTATATAGGCTGACTAAAAAATAGCAAGCAAATTTAAAAGCAAATGCTAAAACCATAACTACCTTGGTTCTAGTATCCAGTAAGTTTGGGAGCTTAGAGGGCTTCCTCTAGGGAGTTGAGATTGTGTGTACTAGGTCTTAGAGTTATTCTAGGCAATATAATTTTCTGAAGTCTGGATTTTTGTTCAACCAATTGATTTGCATTTTTGCACCCTAGAAATAGGCAAAACAAATTCCAGGTTTTTTTTTTTTTTCTTTTTTTCATGAGTTGGTAAGATCTGGTTCAACTAGATCTACTTGCCCCTTTCGTATTATTAGAAAAGTCTGCAATGATGGCTAAGGTGACTCATCCTTGGAATTGTGTCTTCTCACAGTTTTCAGCCATAATACATTACTATTCATACAAATTTCCCCCAGATTTCTCAAAATATAGACTCCTTTTTACTGGCTAGCTATAGTCCCAGTTACCCATGATTTCCTTTTGTGGCATATCTACTACTTTTTAGAAATTGTTGCTTGTCTGGGACCTATAGTGGTGATTGAGTACAACCCCTTCCAGTCCTTGGATATGATAACTGAGCATCCACCATAGGCTGTTGGTCTTCTGGATTTCATGGTTTCTCTGACTACTCCAAGACTTCTGAACACAAATCACTCAGCTTGATCCTGGGCTATGAAATAACACTGTGTTCTCCTACTTGTGGCAGGAAAAGTGGCTCTCTTAGCAGCTTGGTCACTTTTTTTTATAGTCTTTGTAAAGCCACTGTCCCTAGGAAGGAATATTTCTCATTTCTAAAATAAGCCAGTTAAACACCATCAATTCCAAGAATACATTACACCAGGATAGAGTAATGTTTGTCTTTCATTGTTTCCAACTCTTTTGCAATTGGTACACTCACCCAGCTAGCAGAAATACAAAATTAGGGTTTACTAAGGAAAATAGTGAAGTAGGTGAACACACTATAGCCTCCATGCTTTTTTTTTTTTTCCCCCCAGAGAGTTAGATTGTATGTACCATGGCAAATATTCCAATAGAGAGGAATGCGGTCTTTGAAATGCCCTACTACTTATGAAAATGAGCAGCAGGGAATATCTATGTGTATATATAACAATGGAAGTCTTCTGGGAGTATTCTCAGAAACTTAGAATTGCATATTCTTCTATTGGGCCAACTCTGTTAAATTGCCAGAAATGGAGAGAAATTAGCCTCTCAGAACCATCCATATATGTTCTGTCTCCCTAAAATATATTGCTTTGAATTTTTAAATGGAATTGTCTTAGTCTATGTTTCATATAAGTTGCTGGGACCATTGAGACCACATTCCCAACTAGGGTTGGAGACCAAGATGTAGGGCTTGCAAAAAAGTTCTAAGAAAACCAGTCATGCACTCTTACTTAACTACACACTTCTGATCTAAAATTTGCTAGAAAGTTAAATTGAAATTCAAACAGGATTTATTTGAAAAGAGTTTCCCTATGAGTCTTACCATTCCTAAAGAAGAATACAGAGTTTACCTCCTAAACTGAAGCCCAGTGAAAGGGCTTCAAAGCTACTCAGGACAAAGCTTGATCGATATTCTCTGTTATTTGTGAGATGATCAGTAAACTAGTTCCTGAGTCATTCTTTAGAAATTTAAATGGATAGAGAGGCTGGCTAAAGGTCTTTGAAACAGCAGAACAGGAGCCACAGTTTTAGGAGAATTTAATTTCCAGAATTAAGAGAGAAAACTATATTTTCTTGGATCAAATATGGGCCCTAATGAGACGGGAGACATATGTGATCATGTTGGATACTTGAAGACAAATACCCAGACAAAAGCAAAAACAAAAAGCAAAAAACTAAAAACTTGGCAAAAATAAGCTGAAGTTGATACAGGAGGCATAGCCTTTGAAGAACAAATAAGGAGCCAGGGGAAACAGTGATACAGAAGAAGCCATAGTTGACCAATCCACTGAGATTAGGGCATAGCAGATGGGAACATTTCCAAAAGAAAAATGAAAGCACCCGATGAAAAGTCTTCTAGGTTCAGCGAAGATACTGCCAGCACAGTGTCAGATAGGCATGACTATTTCTGTCCCTTTGCTGCCTTTTCTTTTCCAGGAAGACGGAATTCATGGCTAAATGACATGAGAGGTTGGAATTGACAAAGTAGAGTGAGAAGCAGTTTGACTTAACTCAAAAAGTGGAGATTCAAGTGGAATTTGAATTTGTATCACTATTGCACTGGACCAGGCATATTAAGTCCCCAACAGAATCTGTTGTCTGTGAATCTGAGTGGCCAAAGAACTTTTGTATACTTAATATTCACAAGAAAAGAAAAAGTTATCTTTTTATCTAGTTAGGGGAGGAACTGGGACTACAAAATCTAAAGAGGCAGTAGAAAAATAATTTTAAAAAGACTTTATATTTATACTTCATGAGTTTTGTTTGTTGTTATTATATATTATATATTATTATAGGCATATTTTATATAATTATTAGTTTATATTATTATAAAATAATAAAACTTTTTTTAGAGCTGCACCCACGGCACATGGAAGTTCCCAAGCTAGGGGTCGAATTGGAGCTATAGCTGCTAGCCTATGCCACAGCCACAGCAACACCAGATCAGAGCTGTGTCTGCAACCTACACCACAGCTCACAGCAATGCCAGATCCTTAACCCATTGAGCAAGGCCAGGGATTGAACCCACAACCTCATGGTTCCTAGCTGGATTCGTTTCTACTGCCCCATGACGGGAACTCTCTAAAATAATAAAACTTTTAAAAGATAATTTTTAAAAGTGTTTTAAAAATAACATCATGTTTAGGCTTTAGTTATTGCTAAGGTTAGAATCAGCACTTGGACTGCTATTTGCCATGACACTCTGCAAAGCACGTGACTCATTAACACTTTGGATTCCACTTGTGAGTGGAAACATTTATAGATCTCCCATCTAACATTTCATTATATGATATTTTTCATCATAATTTAGAAAGAAAGAAATTTGAATCTAAGGAGTAAGATTCAATTTTTTTAATATTTACATTTCTAAAATAAATTGCTATGTAATGTAACTATCAAACTTTAAATCATCCACGTGAAACTGACTATATTCAGAAACATTATAAGGGAAAATGTAGAGAAGGAAAGGAGAAAAAAGAAAAACTAATGAGCCATGGCTTAGTAAGACATCTGTACTTTTTTCCCCCTTTGTTTGGGCTTTTCTATTGTCAGTTTGATTAATGGGATATCTTTAAATGTATCTCCTTTTGGATATCTTATATCTCAACAAGTCCATTTCATGTTCTTGCCACCAACATTTCCAGTAGATTTCTTCTAACATGTCAGAATGACAGATAAGTTTCCGTAGTGAGTCTTATAGAGAGCTCATTATTTTTTCAAACCGGTGCAATTGCCCTGAAGAACCCCAAAGCAATGGCCTCAGAGTGCCACGTGATTTCCAAACCCATACTGAATAAAGGAGTCTATTTCTGGGCTTAAAATAAGGGTTTAAGTCACCCGTCAAGGTCAACTACTGATTTTTTGTAAACATTCATGAAAAGCTCCTGAGTTAATGGAAAGTAAATATTTTCAATATCTTATATATCTTATATACTTCAATTTTAATGTAATCTATCTGTGATTTCTTTCATATTATTTGGTTCATAATAGAATAATAGATCATCTAAAGTTTACTTAATTCAGTGTGAAAGATTGAAAGTTTATACAAAGCAACATTTTTATAAGATAAAACTGCAATAAAAGCACCAATTTTATTCCAGAAAATCGTCATAAAACACATACATGTCTTCCTTTTAAAGACACTCAAGTAAGTTTTAATTATCTCCCTAAAATTATTTTTATCAAATATTTGTAACATAAAAAAGGCATATTAATGTTTATGAAGTGTTCAACCTGTCAGTAGAGTGACCTAAAAGATAAAATAATGTGAAATATCCATAAGTCAGTAATATAATATTTTAAATATCTTCAGAAGTTAGTACTGAAAATATTGAAGAGTTGAGGATTTCATCAAGTTCTAAGGTTTTTAGACTCAGAGAAGACATTTACATCTGTTAAGAGAAAACACAACACATAATCCCATTAAGTGAGTATCTTGGATGAGCATTGTGACCGAAATAGGTGAAGATTTTTTTTTTCTTAGCCCAGAGTATTGTAACTCTAAAGAGGAGCTCAGTGTCATAGCTGGGGAGTTGAGAAGCAACTACAGTTACTTTCAGCCTTAGGCTGAAATTTCTGGTGGCACATAATATATCTGGATTCCTTTGTATCATTTCTAATATGTACCTACCATTTAATTCTGGGAAGAAAACTACAGTAAAGTTTAAAACAAAACACTAGTATTTATAGTTTCATGTTAAGAAGGAAACTGTTAACTTAATAAACCTTACTTATAAAAAAAAAAGAAAAAGAAAAAAATGTGAGACACGGAAAGTCATGGACTTAATTTTCTAAATCACCCAACACTAGCCCAAATGGCCACTTCTCCAGAGAATCCACATTAACTGCTCATCCAGGTGTGGTCGGCTGCAGGAAAACTGATTCCTGGTAGAGCCCCCATGTGAATTTAGTTGAAAACGTTTTGACATATGAGCCAAATCTGGGAGCCAAAGAGACCACTTGTCACTTGAAGTGATCAACTGGTCATTGTGAAGGGGGAATGGGAGACAGTTGGCAATGTGAAGACTTTGGGGAGGATGGCCCGAGTTGGACCTTCCCTAGTCCTACAGAAGGGCTCTTTTTGGACAAAAGGTTGTATTTTGGATTGGGGATTCTAACATAGAGGCAAAATTTTGGATAATGATTTAGATCGCTCTCCTGGCTCAGATATTTTCTCTAGGTTCTCACCCTCTTCATCCGAACTGGGGTGATGTGGGGATCAGGGAAAATGATAACAGACATACTCCATGAGCTGTCAAGCCCCCATCCCATCTAAAGGCCTTCTCATATTTTGTCCTTCCTCACACTGTAATTTCCAATGTCAAGTATATTTGGAAAGTATGTCTTTTTCTCTCACATATCTAATTTTCTAAACTAGAGAGTAGTAATATGTCCTTTGGAATTCAATTTTTGAAATAAAATGTTGACTCTGAACATGTCAATGGACATACCTGTCCATAGAACACTCACACACAAAGAAAGAACCTCTATCTTTTAAAAGAAATTATTTAATGTATTTGAATATATTTTAGACGTGCTGGTCTACTGGGGTGGAAAAGTGGAATTTGCAAACGAGTGAAATCCTGACTCTCATACAAATATGAAATGAACACTGTCAAAGACTGTATTTAATTTACTAATTACTGAGGGACCCTGCAAGATGTTAAAATTGGCTCAAAGAAGAATTCGACTTGCAGAGATTTATATTTTCTACCAGACAAAAATTGACTTGTATTGTTGTCATCTGCAGGAGTGATTTGTGTTTCTATGACCAACAAATCTTGCATTGCTCTCAGTTTCTACAATATAACTTCTAAACCTACCAATCAAAAGCATGTGCACCCCCCGCCAACCACTACAGAATCCTGGAACACCTAAGAAATCTAGTTGACATGGCCCAGAACTCCATACCCAGTAATTTCTCATGTTCTTTCCAGACATTTGACATTTTTCTTAACAAGAATTAGAAATCTGTAACAAGTTCTAATATGTAATCAAGTAACTAATTTGTTAGAATGTGGGGAAGGAGGAGTCAGAGGCTGAAGCAATAATACTGCAAGCAAGAGATTGCAAACAGAGTGGTGGGGAGAATTGATCAAGCAAGACTCAGGCTCCCTCCCCTCCAACCCCAGGGGAGTGCTTGGTTTTTTATAGACAGAGGCCATGGAGTCTGCAGCCTTTGTTCTAGGGAACTCAGTTCGTTACATGGGCCTGTATGGATTCAGCTGGGTTATGCCGATTTTTTGTCCTTTTAGGCCTTATTTCATTTTCCACCTAAGAGTGGTTGCAAATAAAAAAAAAAATGTGTATTCAATTTTGAAACATTAAAGAGACTTAAAACTTCATTCTATTTAAGTTTATTACATTTAGTAGTATTATTTAAGTATGGAGAAAGGTATTTAAAAACTGAACTACTTAAAATGAACATTAAACTTATAAATGCAGTTTAAAATATTGAAAAGTGTTTCAATAAAATTTTAAATGAGGCCAGACATAATTCAATGTTCGAATGGAAATTACTAAAATCTATGAGGTTTATAAAATATAATAATATTTCCATGCTGAACTTGAGTATAAAAGAGCTTTATGTTTTGAATTGTACACTTACCTGTATATTAAATAAATAAATGATAAACCTATAAAAGATCTTTTCTGCACAAAAATTTTACCCAAAACAGTACATTTGAAAATTGTTATATGATACATCCCTTTTAACACAAGTTTTTCATTTCGTATTTCTTTTCATGTTAACTAAAATGCTATATACTTAGGAATGCATATACCAACATTTTAACATCTCAATAAATTATACTCCTCATAATTGGAAGGCAAAATCTTTTCTCTCTTCTGAATTAATTTTTCACGTCTGTCATACTTCTCTTTTTCTATACATTTCAAATATAACATAAACATTTTACAATTCTTCCCACTAGATTTCTCCAAATGCCTTCCTATTATTCCAGATTGCTTAATAAAGACACAACCAAAAGCAAATACAGGGAAATATCTGCTTATGTTCACCAGATAAGTTCAGCAGAAAACTTTGCCTCAGTTTCTGAGTCAATGCAGTTTACCAATTCATGCTTTAGCCAAATGTACCCAATTTAAAAGTAATAGCGGAGTTCCCGTCGTGGCGCAGTGGTTAACGAATCCGACTAGGAACCATGAGGTTGCGGGTTCGGTCCCTGCCCTTGTTCAGTGGGTTAACGATCCGGCGTTGCAGTGAGCTGTGGTGTAGGTTGCAGACGCGGCTCGGATCCCGCGTTGCTGTGGCTCTGGCGTAGGCCGGTGGCCACAGCTCTGATTCAACCCCTAGCCTGGGAACCTCCATATGCCACAGGAGCGGCCCAAGAAATAGCAACAACAACAAAAGACAAAAAAATAAAATAAAATAAAAATAAAAAAAATTAAAAAAGTAATAGCAATAATTTATGTGTTAATAGTTTTTGAATTATGAGTTACTGGAATAATTAATCTTTTCTCTCAACTTGCCCAATTTAGATATTTTTTTAGTATAACTTAATGCTAAAATCCATTAATAAATGCTAGAAAGTTATTTTTTGGATGTAAACAAACTGATTTCTAAAGGTTGTATGGAGAGGTAAAAGACCTAGACTATTTAACACAACATTAAAGGAGAATATCAAAATTGGAAGACTTGGAGTTCTCTTGTGTCACAGCAGCGTAAGGTTATGGCATTGTAACTGCAGCAGGTTTGGAGACTGCTATGTCCTGGGTTCAATTCTTGGCCTGGGAATTTCCACATACCACAGGCATGGCCAAAAAACATTTGGAAGACTGATACTACCTGATGTCATGACTTATTATAAAGTTACAATGAAATTATAGGTCAGTGAACCAGAACAGAAAGCCCGTAAATGGATGCCTACAAATACAATCAACTTCTCTTTGACAAAAGAGCAAAGGCAATACAATGGAGGAAAGATAATCTCTTCAACAAGTGGTGCTGTAATAAATGGATATTCATGTGCAAAAATTTGAATCCAGACACAGATCTAACATCCTTCACAAAACTTAACTCAAAATGGATTAAACCTAAATGTAAAATGCAAAATTAAAAAACACCTAGAAGATAATGTAGGAGAAAACCTAGATGACCTTAGGCATGGCAATTTCAAAGGCACAATTAATGAGAGAAAATAATTGATTAACTGGACTTAATTAGTAGTATACACTTCTGCTCTATGAAGGACAATGTCAAGAAATGAAAAGATAAGTCTCAGACTGGAAGAAAATCTTTGCGAAAGACACATCTCATAAAGAACTTTCTTCAGGGAGTTGCCACTGTGGCTCAGCAGGTTAAGAACCCAAATAACATCCGTGAGGATGTGGGTTTGATCCCTGGCCTTGCTGAGTGGGTTAAGGATCTGGCATTGCTATGAGCTCTAGTATAGGTCACAGTCTGGCTCGGATCCTGCATTGCTGTGGCATAGGCCAGCAGCTGCAGTTACAATTTGACCCCTAGCCTAGAACTCCCATATGCCACAGGTGCAGTCCTAAAAAGCAAAAAGAAAACAAAACAAACCACTGTTTCCATAATATACAAAGCACTCTTAAAATTCAACAATAAGAAAACAACCGACCCATATAACAAATGACTCAAAGACCTAAACAGACATCTCACCAAATAATATATATAGATGACAAATAAATATGTAAAAAGATGCTTAACATCATAAGTCATCAAGAAAATGCAGATTAAAACAACAATGAGAGACCACTACATACCTATCAGAATAGACAAAATCTGGAACACTGACAACACCAAATGCTAGTGAGGATGTGGAGCTATAGGAGCTCTCATTCATTAATTGTGATGCAAAATAGTACAGCTACTTTGGAAGACAGTTTGGAGGTTTCTTACCAATCATGCTTTTGCCATATGATCCAGCAATCACAGTCTTTAGTATTTACCCTTAAAAGTAGAAACCTTAACCCTCGCCCCAAATCCGTACATGTATTTTTTTTTTTTTTGTCTTTTTAGGGCTGCATCTGTGGCATATGGAGGTTCCCAGGCTAGGGGTCGAATTGGAGCTGTAGCTGCTGGCCTACACCACAGCCACAGCAACACAGAATCTGAGCTGTGTCTGCAACCTACACCACAGCTCATGGCAATGCTGGATCCTTAACCCACTGAGCAAGGCCAAGGATCAAACCTGCAACCTTGTGGTTACTAGTCAGGTTCATTAACCACTAAGCCACAACAGGAACTCCTGTACATGGATGTTTATAGTAGTTTTACTCGTAATTACCAAAACTTGAAAGCAACCTACATATCCTACAGTATGTGAATGGATAAATAATCTATTGTATATTCAGATGATGTAATATTACTAAGTGCTAAAAAGAAATAAGAAGCCATGGAACTTCCTCTATCATGACAGAGGAAACTTAAATGTATGTTACTAAAGGAAAGAAGTCAATCTGAAGAGGCTGGATAATGTATGATTCCAACTATCTGATATTCTGGATAAAGCAAACTATGGAGTCAGTAAAAAGATTAGTGGGGAGTTCCCATTGAGGTTCAGTGGGCTAAGAACCTGACATAGTATCTGTGAGGATGCAGGTTCAATACCTAGCCTTGCACATGGGTTAAGGATCCTTTATTGCTGCAAGCTGTGGCATAGGTCGTTGATGTGGCTGAAATCTGGAGTGGCCATGGCCATGGCTATGGCTTAGGCCTGCAGCTGCAGCTCTCATTCAACCCCTAACTCAAGAACTTCCATATGGGAGTTCCCATCATGGCACAGGAGAAATGAATCCGACTAGGAACCACGGGATTGCGGGTTCAATCCCTGGCCTTGGTCAGTGGGTTAAGGATCTGGCGTTGCCATGAGCTGTGGTGTAGGTGGCAGACGCAGCTCAGATCTGGCATTGCCGTGGCTCTGGCATAGACTGGCGGCAACAGCTCCGATTAGACTCCTAGCCTGCAAACCTTCATATGCCACGGGTGTGGCCCCCCCCCAAAAAAGGACAAAAAAAAAAAAAAAAAAAAAAAAAAGAACTTCCATGTGTCTTAGGTATGGCCATAAAAAAGAAGAAAAAAAAAAAATATATCAGTGGTAGCCATGAGTTGGAGGTAGGGAGAGGTACAAATAGGAAGATCACAGGCAGTTTTAGGATAGTGAAAATACTCTGCATGGTATTTTAGTACACAATTATACATTGTCCAAACCCAAATGTACAACACCAAGGGTGAATCCTAATATAAACTATGAAATTTGGGTGAAGATGTGTCTGGTAGTTTCAGTGATTATACCAAAAGTACCACTCTGGTGGAGATTATTGATCAGGGGGTGGCTCTGCATGTGTGAAGACAGAGGACATACTGGAAATCTCTGTACCTTCCTGTCCATTTTGCTATAAACCTAAAGGAGCTCTAAAGTTGAAAAAAATACTGAAAGACCATTCAGAGATTCATTTTTTGGTGTTAAGAAAAAAGAAATGAATGTATTTTTAAAGATATTTAGCTGTTTCATAGTTGACTGAGAATAAATTAGGTGAGTGAGTAGTTCCCTAAAACAAGTTGTACTCCCACTATAATTAATTATATATTTGTTTAAGCTTTTTATTGGGAAAGTTAATTTTTTCCCAGGAGAAGATTGTGAACTACATCATGCAAAAAGTTTTGTACCAGACAGGGTTTGTACTATATTACCTTTTTTTTTTTTTTTTGGTGGAGTGTGGTGAAAAGCCGTTATCTTAACACACATGATGTAGGTGTGTGTTACTTGAACTCAAGTCTCCAGAATATCTTAACTGTTCACTATGGCATGTGAAATTCAAAAGAAAAATTATTTTTAAGTCTTCTTTAGGGAATATTATTACAAGTCTTGCAAATTAAAATAATTAATATTTAATTTTTGAATGAAAACTGGCAATCTGTGAAAAATAACAAAAAGAATATATTAAGGTCTATCTTGGTAACTAAAACTAATTAAATACTGTTTGACTGTTTAAATATTTAAACTAATTGCTACTATGCATTTTTTGTGATTCTTCTAATATTAAAATGTAAATAAATACATGTGTGAGAAACATTATCCAGCAAGAAGAGGAGGACTTTACCAGACATATATCAAATGTAAGAAGGAAGTCTCAGAATTTTAGGATACCTTGCTATTCTTTTCGATGAAAAACCAGATACTCTATTATTTATGGCCTTTTCCATTATGACATCTCATCTGGATTTCACAGTGAAAGGGTCACTTTGATGAAATAATAAAGCAGAGAAAGCAAAGCAGAGTGGATTAAAATATTTATTTTTGTTTTAAAGCTCAGCATGCTACCTCAGTAAAAATATACACGAAATTGAATATGATTGTGACTATGTAATGTGTGTTTCTCACCAATAAAAGAAGAGGCATAAGATGTTGAAAGTTGTGTCTCTGTTGAATATTGTATTATTTTGAAAATTTAGAGTACTAGTTTATAATGAAAAGACAACCTACAGATAGTATATTTGAAGGGGAACAATCTTTATGTATTTGCAAGATTTTTGGATAAGAATATTTTTGTAGAATATTTTTAATATAGGACACACATATATTCACTTTACATGGTTCTTACTAAACGATTATTTAATTCATTGTAGTTTTATCTCTTATTCTTTGAGCTTTCAAGTAATAATTACTGCTGTCCCAGTAATTTTCAGTATTTTCAGTCAAATATGCTTAATACATTTAATATACTTAATATACTTCAAAATGCACAGTATAACAAATTAGAAGCCATTGTTGTATCAGTTTGGAAGAATAATAATTAATCATTATGATTAATAGTTAATAAAGACTTACCCCAAAAGATATGACAACATAAAACTCCTGGTAGAGAATGTGGGCAAAACATTCTCTGACATAAGTTGTAGAAATGTTTTCCTAGGTCAGTCTTCCAAGGCAATAGAAATTAAAACTACAGTAAACAAATGGGACCTAATCAAACTTACAAGATTTTGCACAGCAAAGGAAACCATAAACAAAATTAAAAGACAACCTAAAGATTAGGAGAGAATATTTTAAAATGATGCGACTGAAAGGGTTTAATTTCTGAAATATACAAACAGCTTACACAACTCAACTGCAAACAAACAAACAACAACAAAAAATAACCCAATTGATAAATGGACAGAAAAATCTAAATAGACATCTCTCCAAAGACACATGCAAATGGCCAATAGGCACATTTAATAGATTCAAGAGCACTAATGATTAAAGAAATGCAAATCAAAACCACAATGAGGTACCACCTCACACCAGTCAGAATGGCCATCATTAAGAAATACATAAATAACAAATGTTGGAGAGGGTATGGAGAAAAGGGAACCCTGCTACACTGTTGGTGGGATTGTAAATTGGTAGAACCACTCCGGAAAACAGTATAAAGTTTCCTTAAAAAACTAAAAATAGAACTACCATATGACCCAGCAATCCCACCACTGAGCATATATCTAGACAAAACTATAATTTAAAAAGATACATGCGCCCCTATGCTCATAGCAGCACTATTTACAATATCCAAGACATGGAAGCAATCTAATTGTCCATCGACCAATGAATATATAAAGACGTGGTGTGTGTGTGTGTGTGTGTATACACATATGAATATTACATAGCTGTAAAAAGAATGAAATAATGCCATTTGCAGCCACATGGATGGACCTAGAGATTACCACATTAAGAGAAGTAAGTCAGCCACAGAAAGACAAATATCAGATGAAATCACTTATATGTGGAATATGGCAAAGTGAACATATCTACAAAGTAGAAATAGACTCACATAGAGAACAAACGTATGGTTGCCAAAGAGGAGCGGGATTGAGGGAGGGATGGATTAGGAGTTTAGGGTGAGCAGATGTAAATTATTATGTATCAGCTAAATAAATAACGAAGTCCTACTTCATAGCACAGAAAGCTATATTTGATACTCTGTGATAAAGCAGAATGGAAAATATAAAAATGTATATACATGTGATAACTGAATTACTTTGTTGTACAGCAGAAATTAATACAACATGGTTAATCAACTATACTTCAATAAAAAATTTAAAAAATAGGTAATAGTTAAGTATAGTGACTTTTCTATCACAGAGGAATACTTGTCATCATATTTTGATAAACTTAAATAGCTAAATAACAATGCTTGTAATTTAAATGTTATAATTTGACAGTTTTATTAAATTTATCAAATGTGGAGAAAGGACACATTATGTTTATAAGTCTTAAGAACAACAAAAAAAATCAGAACAATTTCTTTTAACCCATTTAAATCATGAATCTAATGTTAAGAGATCTCCAAAATCTACTGTGGACAACATTATATTGTGGCTATAAATAAAAATGAGTAATATTTCATTCCTAATCTATAGAAGGTATGTAATATGCCCCTAACATATCAGACAACCTTATGTAAATTAGAAGTAGGTACAAATACAAAAATATCCCCTCCTCAAGGCTGGGATAGTCCAGGGTCAGGCATACCTCTTGGAAAACTGGACTAGGGTTAATATACCTCTTTTACAAATCCTTGTTGAATTATTTCTTTCTGTGAAAAATTTATGCCTAGTATTGTTGGCATCACAAAACAGTATCATGGCACTATCTTGTTGTATGCAAAGTAAACATATAACCCTGTCTAAACCCCTCCAAAATCATAAACTCTCCAAATCAGGGACTGTAACATGTGGAAACTAATTGCTAAATGTACTGAACCATTTTCTCTCGAGCATCTTTTTTAAAACCTTAAAAATATAATTGCTTCTATTTGTAGCATTTCACAGTTCACTTAAGATTTTACATTCATTATTGTATATAATCCTACAACAAGCCTGTGATGTAGGAAAATTAGGTGTGATTATTGGGCTCTTTAATGGTTGCACAGCTGGTGAGCACAAAAACCAGGACTATTCCAAGAATTTTGAATTTTAGTCTACTCATTTCTCTTTATAGAAGCTTAGCATGAAAGCGCTGCTACTTTTAAAACAATGTGACATGTTAAGGATACTATTAAATAGTGGTATTGCATAGAGAACTTATTAAAAGTTAATTCAGAAGCAGCTCTAAGTTTGAGAGGCAAGGTGCTTCTAGATTCAGTCTTTATTTCCTCCTTCCTGAAGAATCATAAAAACAGTTACAAAATATGTCTAATGACTCTGCTAAAAAGTAATCTTCCTACCAAATTTTAACTGAGAAATATTTATCTCTAGGGGGTATATTGTTGAGGCAGCATTCTTGGAGTTGCAATTGCTTGAGGATTTCCCAAAATTTAATGGGGAAAAAAACAATGGCCTGAAACCCAGCAAGTGAGTTCCCATTTATAACGCTGGAAGAAGCCCACTCTGACCCCCAGAATGAAACAAAAGAATGTTTTTTTTCTTGCAGATGCAAATCTTTTGAAGTTCAGGATTTTTTTCCTACTTATTGCACATCTCCCACTAAGACACTGACTAACATTTGGAAGAGACTGAATAAAATTTTGCCTAATTGAATTGTATTTTGTCTTTTTTTAAATTATATTTTATTTAAAATATAGTTGATTTACAATGCTGTGCCGATTTCTACTGTACAGCAAAGTGACTCAGTCATATATACATATATATGTGTATATATGTATGTGTGTATATGTATGTGTGTATTTATATCTTCTTTTTTTTTTAACATTATTTCCCATCATGGTCTATCTCAGAAGATTGTATAGAGTCTCCTGTTCTGTAAAGCAGGACCTCTTTGCCCATACATTCTAAATGTAATAATTTGCATCCACTAACCCCAAACCTCCAATCCATCCCACTCCCTCCCCACCCTCTAACCCTGGCAACCACAAGTCTGTTCTCCATATCTAATTGAATTTTAAAGTACAAATATTTGCTTAACTTTAGCCAACCAAATTTTAATATTTAACTCTTATTCACTGACTAAAATGGGCTTAATGATATTTGCTTTTCATATCATGTTTTTAAAATTTAGAAGCATAGACAGAAAATTAATTAAATAACTAAGAGGAAGAAATTCAAAACACCTCTTTATAGTGAAATGTAGTTAGAACCCACATTTTCTATTGTTTGTTCTCAATATGATATAATTAAATTTAAATTTTATTTAATCTTTGTAAACACTACCCAAAGTCACTGAAGTAGAGTTTTGAACTATCCATGGATCAAGAGTTCAAGAGTTGGTTGACTCAAGGTATTTCTTAAGCAACTATACCTGTCTCCTCTCACTGCCACCAAGCATGGCAAGAACACAGGGCAGCACTTGGGGACTCATTCAATGAAATAATACAACAGTTTTGGTTCAGTTGATCCAGTAAGAAAGTGTTCATATATGAACCTGTGTGTGTGTGTGGCATTCACATACATGCTTATTTAAAAATCTGTTGATTTTGCTTTGTAAATAAATATAAAACAAATTACATACTAGTCATCCCTAAAATTTTTTATGAATTTGGAGATTACATATAAATTAACAAGACAAATATGTAAGGCAATTATAGTGAGATTCAAAAGAAATCATGGACTTAATTTCATCCTGGAAAAAGCAGGCACTGCCTCTCCATAATCCCACTTTTACATGAACCTAAATTGGCACTGACATTGTCGTTTATAGGACCTGGAATTCCCTCTCTTCTCATATCTTCTTATTCAGTCTACTCATTCATTAAGCTCCAACATATATATTTTCTATTCCATGGCATCTTTCATGAAAACTAGAGCCCACATTCATCCTTGATGCCACACATAGTCATGATGTTACCATGACTAATGTTAAACTTTGTAAATTTTTGTATGCAGTTTGGTTTTCATCTTACACATCAATTCCAGATCTTGACTGCAAGCAACTGAACCAACACTAGGTAACTTCAGCAGAATTTATAAAATCATTGAAGCCTGTAGAATCAGGCTTGTGACATAAGCAGGATCCAGGGGTGCTAAGAAACAGGAAAATAGTCCAGGTTGGTTCCAGAAACAGTTTGAATAAAGATGTGCCCTCTGCATCTACTGTGAGTACCTCAATCTCAATGCCAAAAATACTGTCTTAGCCTACCTATGCATTTGCTTTAAATCCTCAAGATTCAAAGTTTCAGCAGGTTATGTCTTCGTTTCCCAGCAGATGGAAGAAGGAATGTCTAGCTTTCTCACCTTTAATGTGGTGGCAGTGAAGCTTTGACTCTTAGCACAGCTTACTCAATGAGGGCTCCTTCCAAATGGAGAAAATGGTTCAATTTGAGTAAGTTAAAATTCTTAAAGATGTCTGTGATATGTTTAAATTTATAATATAAGCTCAGTGAAGTTATAGATTCATTTGTATCTCATTTTTTGTATCATTCATTCTGCTTAAAGCAACACTGACTATATGGTATGTATTTCAACATTGCTAACAGATTACTGAGTAGAAGTAAACATAAAAAAGTCCCTTTTAAAGTCAAAAATTCATGTTTCTAAGGCTTGATTCAGATAACTTTTCTTATATCCTAGGACTTCCATAATCAGACAATTTGGCATCAGCTATAGAAGAGCTTTAATCATTGAACTCTTAACAACAAACATTTGTAGTGTATGCATAAACTGTAACATGTGCTTTAGCGAATCCTAAAGAAGTATAAAAAACAGTCCATGAACCAAAGAACCTCATAACACTGATGCAGAGATGAAATTTTTTCTCATGAGAAACAACTTGGAAAAAAAAGGCTAAGGCAGCAATAAGCAGCAAGTGCATATGATATATAGAGGCTCTTGCATGGGCGTTAAGAAAATACCGTAACCTAAAGATTAATGTGAACTGTGTTTACTTCAAGATCATGGGTATAAATTGATTTATACAGCTTGAACTCAAGGACGAATAACATTCTCAAAGTAAAAATCTGATGAATAATAATATTGTGAAGCAGTTTGATTTATACAACATTAATAAAAAATCCCTGTACTGCATTGTTGAAATAGGTTTTATAATATCAATTGTCAGTGTTTGAATTGACTATCTTTTTTAAAAAAATTTTAAGGTAGTAAACCTGATTTCATTTCCTTGAAAAATCCAATGAGTTTAGCATTTTGAAATCGACAGATTTAGTTCATTAATTCAGATGTCTGTGAGCATTTCCCACTGAACAATTTTGCTTTATAATGCATGACTGTTGCCTTCTCTCTGATAAATAAACTTGTACAAAACAAACAAGAAAGAAAAAAAAAAAATCATTGGAGTTCCCGTTGTGGCTCAGTGGAAATGAATCTGACTAGGAATCATGAGGTTGCCGGTTCGACCCCTGGCCTCACTCAGTGGGTTAAGCATCTGGCATTGCTGTGACCTGTGGACCTGTGGTATAGGTCAAAGATGTGGCTTGGATCCCACATTGCTGTGGCTGTGATGTAAGCCAGCAGTTGTAGCTCTGATTCGACCCCTAGCCTGGGAACCTCCATATGCCTCTAGTGAGGCCCTAAAAAGCAAAAAAAAAAAAAAGATCATTGAGTGAGAAATTTTTCTCTTTCCATAATTTCATCTTGAAAAAGAAGAAAAAAAACTTTTTAGAGATTCAAATAAAGATTTAAAATTACGTTTATTGTTTTCCCTAAAGAATCTCTTACATCATCATGTCATGTTGCAGTCTTTTTGAGAAACGCAATGTTTTGGTACTACAGTATTGAGCATAAATGTAAGAAAATGTTCTTCTTACGGGATCCCAATAGGAAATAGATTGAATGCTCAAATTATGATTATTCTTGAAGGATTTAACAAAGAGTATTAATAAACAATTGTAAAGAGTATATTTTAAAGAAACCGTTAGAATGTCAGATTAAAGGGCTCTCCCTCTATCCCCAAGACTAGACAAGAAAATGCTATAATTATAGGGAAGATCTGCCTTAAGAAAGTTGTAAGCCTCTTTCAAAGGGTCTCCACACCCCACTACCCCTTCCTTGTAATGTGCTTCTCAGGTTCTCCCTTTGCCAAACTCTTTTGGAAGCCAATGATATTGTCCACCCAACTCAGCCTTCTGGGAGCAGAGAACAGGGCAGAGAAGAGTAGAGAGCTGACATGGATGGGCAAAAGGAATTAATCTAGCATGCAGAATCTTGGATTAAGTTTTCCTGTTATCTGGTAAAGAGATATACTGCTAGAATTTTGCTAAATTAAGAACCTACCTTACAAAGATCCATGGCAACACCTGATAGTACATTTCATTGAATAGTAAGAAAACGGCGTATAAAATTAACAGATATTAAGAGGATAATAACAAATCAAAGCATGACTTTTAATGTACTGATCAATTGCTTATTAATCAATGCATTAGAACAGTTTATTCACCTGCAATTTTTTTTCAAGTCTGACAGTGTTTTAAAGAAATTTGTCAACAACATTTCTTATAGGAAAAAAATTTGAAGGCAGGTAAACCTTGTTTCCTTATTTTAAGTTAATAACATATATATTCATTCATTTACTTATTACTCAAGAAAAATTTAATATAAGCCTACTATGTGTTCAGTATTATGAGTCCGTGACCTTTGGGAATTCAGTATAGTTGACAGACTCTAATGGAAGTCAAACTTCTATGAACAAATTAAATTCACTTAAAATATAGTGACTTGGTGAAACTTTCGAAGTGTATGTTCTTTTAAATAATTTACCCTTCATAAGAAAAAATACCATTTCCGTTCTCTCTGTTTATTATTGTGATCTGTGCTGAAAAATCAGCATTTCAAGGATCAGCTCTGTGCATGGCTTTACCTTTTTAAAGAAATATATTGAGTTATTTGGTCTGCACAACATCAAAAGTTTGGAATATCCATCAAATTGCAAATTTCTTAAGGTCAGAATTTAAATTCTTCCTTCCACTGGCAATTTTATGCTTCTTTATTAGGGACTACGAACAGAGCAGTCACTAAGTCTGTATAGTTGTGGATCTCTAAGTCCAATACTTAGTTTATCTCTGTGCTAGAGTGATTGAATTGACTTATACCTTATTATTCTTCACATATTAAAATATCAAGCACACCACTGACAAATATTTCACTATGATTTTATCTACCCTCTTGAAATGGTATTTATTTTTCCCACTTTCTCTAGTATTCTACTAGAGAATCACTGCTGTTAAATTAGTTGAGTTCACATTTTTACTTTTTTTTTTTTTTGCTTTTTAGGGCCGCCCCTGTGGTATACAGAGGTTCCCAGGCTAGGGGGTCCAATCAGAGCTACAGCTGCCAGCCTACACCATGGCCATAGCAATGTGGGATCCAACCAGTCTGTGACCTCACCACAGCTCACAGCAGTACCAGATCCTTAACCCACTGAGCTAGGCTAGGGATTGAACCTGCGTCCTCATGGATGCTAGTCAGATTTGTTTCCGCTGAGCCATGACAGGAACTCCAACATTTTTACATATTTTAATGGTGAGAAATATCCCCAATTCGACAGCTTTAAATCAAGATGACTGAACTGTCTGCAGCCCTGAGAGTTTATATACTACTGTATTTAGGACAGAGCTCAAACTGAGGTTTGAAAAGGAAGACTGCAATGAAATTCTGGGAATGTATCTATAAACAAGTGAGCCAAACTGAGATCATAAGCTTTCTCAGTTTAAATGTTATCTGGGTTACTTCTTTCAGATTTCTAATATATTTTAAATGACACAGAAAATGTGAAACCTTAAACACAAGACTCAAAGGCAACTTATTACAGAAAATTGGGAGAATATTTACTTGTTATATAAAAAAATAACACTGGTTTAGTAATCAATAGCTTTTCGCTGGTAATACAAGGTTTAATATTATGACACAGTCTCACCTCTGTGAGATCTGTCTTAGATCCAGAATTTGTACCACTTAGAAAAAAAATGGACAGTCACCTTAATTTTTTTGAGGCAGAGAGTTCTTTTTCATCTGCTTCTAAATTTCTACATTAATTCTGAAATAGCTAGCCGTAAAGTCAGCAGACTCGGAAAAATCCAGGTGCGAGTGCAGGGGTGGGGAATGGGGAGGAGGAATGATGGGGAAAGGCTGTTTCCAGTATGACACTGCTTCCTGGGATAAATGATTCCAAAAAGTAAAGTGGGATATTTTCAAGAAAATGCAACCCCGAGCATACCGAGTTTGGAGAACGAAAGGGTTTTGTTTATTTTTTGTTTTACTGTCTCTTTAGAGTAATAAAGATAGAAAAACAATCACATTTCAAAAGAGGAGAATATTTTCTAGAAATCTAAATATTAGACTGACAGCTGAACAAATCAACCTTAATTCTATCTGTGGTGCTGGAGGGACCTATACCCATGACCAAGATAACAGAAAGCCAAGGCAGGTATATTCCAACCCTTTACCTTTTAACCTAAACTGAATCTTATGGGAGGTCATTTCACTTGAGATTGAGTAAAGCAGAAAAGAGAAAAAAAAAAAAAAAAGAATAGGAGAGAAAGAAAGAAAGTAGGAAGGAAGGAGAAAGGAAGAAAGAAAGAGTAAGTTAGGAAGACAGGGAGGATGGAAGGGAGAAGCCCTCCTGGTTGATGAACAATAAAAAAAAGAAAAGAAAAGAAAAGAAAAGAAAAGGGGCCATAAAGTCATCTCAAAGACTTAATGAAAAGTAAACCTCTGAAAATATTCCACTACCATACCCAGAAAAAAATTTCAGGAAAGCATTTGCCATTCTAAAAAATAATGCATATGGAGGTTCCCGGGCTAGGGGGTCCAATCAGAGCCACAGCTGCCAGCCTACACCACAGCCATAGCAACAGCATTTATGGAATTAGAAAATCCATGAGACAACATTCGCTGAAATGAAGACAAATGTTGATATGGAAGGAATTGGAGAAAATCCAAAAATCATAATTTTCTGTGAAGATTCTCCAAAGCAGAATTTCTATCATGTGTACCCTGACTATACATGGCTTCACTGGCAGAGGTGATACAAAGAATAGCCATCTGAAGGAAGACTGCACTTAAAATCAATGTTCAATGTACACAATATTATTTATACACAAAATATCTTGTTCACCTCAGATTATTTTCTTAGGAAATATGCCCTTGTCATGAATTTCCCAAGCTTGCCACTTTACAATGCTCTCTTTTCCTCCATGTATGTCAAATAAGAATTTCAGCTTTTACTAAGTGGAACATGGGAGGGGTGAAAGGCAGTGATGCAAAGGAAAGAGTAACTGCAGGGAGGCAAGAAGTAAAAACAAGACTTACTGAGTGTCAGGGTGGGAATGGTTAGTTAAAGGTGAAAAAGGAAGTAGATATGGCTCCCAACTTTCACACCTGGTGACTAGCAGCAATGATTCTGTCAGAACTCAGACAAAGGAATAAAAGAAAGTATCAATTGAAGCAATTATGCCTATAGATATATATAAATATTATAAAGATAAATAAGGATATAGTTCCAGATGAAGCTAAGCTTTAAAGAGCCTAGAAACAAATTCCAGTGAAATATAAAACATTATGTCTAAAATTTGATTTAGGGAGTTCCCGACATGGTGCAGCAGAAATGAATCTGACTAGGAAACATTTGCGGGTTTGATCCCTGGCCTCGTTCAGTGGGTTAAGGATCTTTGCCATAGGCTGCAGTGTAGGTCGCAGACACTGCTCAGATCTGGCATTGCTGTGGCTGTGGTGTAGGCTAGCAGCTAGCTCCCATTAGATTCTTAGCCTGGGAACCTCCATATGCCGAGGGTGTGGCCCTAAAAAATGTCGGACAAAATAATAAGATAGTAAAATAAAATAAATTGATTTAGATGCTAGCTGATTTTACCAATGCCACCTACATACTTTAAAAAAATCCCAGCCCTGAAATGGAAGGATTAAAATACAAACAAACAAAGGATTGCAGAATAGCGAGTTCATCAGCACACCAAAGGGCTGATTTGAATTCAGATTTGCTAGGCTGCTTGTGTGAAAAGAACCGATGACAAACAGAGATGTGCCACCCAGTGAACTGATGGAGGCAAGCTCATTTAAAGATATGTCAGTGACTTACTGGGGCACGACCTGGAGCAATGCACTGAGCTTTGGAAAAGACAGGAGCTGCAGTGGAGAGAATCTGGAGTTGGGAGGCAATCAACCACAGAGTTAATTCATTTTAGCAAAATCTTCGTGTTTTGCTAAGAGACAAAAAGAAAATGATATTATGCTCAAAAACAGGCCATGTAACTGAAAGCCCAAGACTATAATCACAGAAAATAATCTCTCAGCATAGCATTTCGCAAGTGACGCTGGGTTAATGACAGTCACAGCACCATTAGCCCATCTGCATGCATAAGCAGAAGTGTTCCACAGAATAAATTTAAGCTATGAAAGACCTTAAATTCTTATGTTATACTCTTAGAGTTTTCCATACTGCTAACAAACATGTCATTCCAAGAGGCAAATAAGTAACATTTTGAATGTGAGGAACTCTAAATTGAATAAATAAAAGAGATATGGATTTAGTTTCTCCTGCTTCTAATAAAATGTAAAATGAGGTGCTTTTCCAAGTGAAATGTAATCAGTACAATTTTAAACATTTTTGGCATTTACATTTCTGATGCTCAGATTTTCTGCTGATACATCCTGAGTGATACTAAGCTATCATACTTCACTCAGTTAAAAAGTTTACTGCTGTGTATGAGAAGTTCCCAAAGCAAGTAATACAATTGTTAAAATCTAGCCAAGGGGATTATCCTCTGGATACTGTATATGTCATTTAAATGCATTTTAAAATATTTGTCTAACTATGCAGGAAGAAAAAAATTCAGAAATTATAATGTAGAATGATTTATAGGTAGGTTTTACTGTTAACCTGTGCACAAATGAAACTACAGTGCTCAGAATAAACATGTCAACAGTAGTTCCACAAACAAAATCCAGAGTGGCTTCAATAATTCAAAGGTTACATAACTACAAAAATAAAACTATAAATATGTATTATGATTGCAATTTAAAATAAATCCCTGAAACTGGGAGCTTATACTCTGCCCAAGAATATCAGAAGAATTTATTGTATGTAAAGCTTGCTTCTACTTGACCAAAATTGAATTGAAAAGGGATTCTCTTTCCTGGAAAATTTTTAAATTTAGTCAGTTCTGAAAATAAGAACAGCATATGAAAGGATCACATCTAACAGATGATGTGTGAATCACTTTTATTTCATACTAGTGGAAACTAATCAGAACATTGACATTGGTGAGACAGACTTAAATAAAAAGCCAAGAAAGCTAAGCCAAGATATATCAAAACTGAAGTTTTAGAGTAACGTTTCAAGTCATTTCCAGACATGTTACTCAACCTGTAAATGAAAGGAAGAGCTACCTATTGGTGTCTGATGTAAACTTTTCTAATAAGCTTTTCATTACATTGAAAAATCCAGAAGTTTTTCGCCTCAAATTGTTCAAGGAAGTTTTAAAATACATAGGTATATGTTTCTAAAATGTAATATTCTTGGCTTCCCAAATGCTTCTTTTTGAAGAATACTTCTTAAAAAGTGTGATAATTTAAGGTCTTCTCTCACAGGAGAAATGTAAAAGCCTAACAGTTAGACTGGGAGGGATCTAAATCAGTATGACGACCCTAAGTATGAAACACAGACCAGTGCTGGTACACACTCATACAAACACACACACATACACACAAATTTAAACCCATCAACCAGCCAAACTTAGAAATTGAGAGTATAGTCTTTAACAATTTTACTTTGCTGCAATTTTACTTTGCTGTGACACCTAAATATGTCATCACTGTCAGTAAATGTGGCTTGGAGTTTAAGTTCTGGACAAGATTAACTTCTGTTGGTAGAGCTAAAACCACAGGAAAATATTTGAGTAGATACACATATTAAGAAGATTGAACCAGAATGTAAATCAACTCAGGGCTTTTTCCATTGAGAAAATCTGATGAATATCAGCTAACGTAGACAGTATGTTTCATAACAGCAGAAATTATTAATTATATAAAGGTTAATGTGCTAAATTAAAAAGTAGGCTATTTATTATGTGATAACATGAAAACTGATCATAAGTAAATGTTACTGCATGCTGATGTGTGATTATGACCAAAGAAATGTTTTGTTGATAATGTTTGAATCATAGAACAGACTTTTAACTGAAAATAAGTTTCAGTTTTGTCCAAATTGTTAAAGATATGTTTTGCCACACCGGGTTATTTGTCTGATGTCTTATGTATTTTAAAGTTTATCTTAATGTGCCTAAGCAAAGAATGAATGTGTCAGATAATTTTTAATGATAAATAATATGAAGGAACAAAATGGAAGTTAGACCTATGAAATAATAGATATTCCCAATAATCATCAATGACAAGATGACAGACACGGAGTAGATGATATTGCAGCTTATGAAAGCTACCAAGAAACAACCTATGAATTGAAATAATTTTGGTTTTCATCAAAAGAAGATCAAGACATTTGAAATTAATAAGCCCAAAGTTCATTTTATTCAACTAAAGGTAATTTAAATTTAAACATAATTTTAAATTCTAAACTGTTGGAAATAACTGATCAAGAATTTAAGATGAATTTTGAAAATAATGTCTTGCCTCATTTTGGATAAAAAATGATATGAGATTGCTGTATACAAAATTAATCAACAAAAATCACAATTAAATGAGTTAGGAGGCCAGAAGAGGGTGTTCTCACACCCCATGTCAATGGCAGCGCAATAGGAAGAAGAAAGACTCCTTTCCTGGCAAGGTCTCAGCCAGTGAAAAGCCATGGGCTATTTATTTACTACAGCCCTCCCAACTTCCTTTTCCCCTCTATAAAAGTGTTCTCCTGCCCTTGCTCTTGTGGGACTTGCGCTAGGCTCACCTTAGTTGCAGACTCTGAATTGCAATTCTCTGCTGATCCCAAATAAACCTGTCTTTGCTGGAGAAATATCTAGCAGTCTGTTGGTTTTAGGTCAACAACTAAAATTACTTTAAGACTCTTCATTCATTCTCATTTTCTCATTGTAAAGACTGTTTCTCTTCTATGAGTGTTATTCAAACAACCTATAAGATTTTGGAATATATACATCACCAAGCAAGAAGCAACACTTGGTCACACAAAACTTTACATAATTATATATACAATGCTCCTTCAAAGTATTCATATAGATATTTAATACAGGCGATTACTACTTTATATAATTTGTTTAGTTATAATCATAGAACAATGGAATTACAAATTTAATAATATCTCTAAGAATACCTCCAATTAAAAATATATACAGTTTCTGTAATTTCATCTTTCTTCCTAGTTATATTAATTATGTTTCTTAAAATTTAATTTTATGTCTTTTGAATCTAACAATAAGTATGTATGGGAAGGAGAGGAGAGTGTAAATATAAAAGGACAGCAGCACAGGGATTCTTGTGGTAATGCAATTTTTTTTGCATCTTGACTATGATGATAATAAATAAAACTATACATGTTATAAATTTGCAGAGAACTAAATACACACATACAAACACACACAAGTATGTATAAAACTGGTGAAATCTGAATAGGTTGCCAGATGATATTAATGACAACTTCTTGATTGTAACATCATGTTATACTTTTACAAGTTGTTGCCATTGGGAGAAACTGGGTAAAGGGTACTCACTGCATTCTTTCTTACTGCTGCATGTAAATCTACAGTCATTGCAAATAAAAAGTCTTTTTTTTTTTTTTTTTTGGTCTTTTTGTCATTTCTTGGGTCGCTCTCATGGCATATGGAGGTTCCCAGGCTAGGGGTCTAATCGGAGCTGTAGCCACCGACCTACGCCAGAGCCACAGCAACGTGGGATCCAAGCTGCACCTTCGACCTACACCATAGCTCACAGAAACGCTGGGTCCTTAACCCACTGAGCAAGGCCAGGGATCAAACCTGCAACCTCATGGTTCCTAGTCAGATTCGTTAACCACTGTGCCATGAAGGGAACTCCCCAAAAGTCTTTTTATAAGTACTTTAGAAACAAAAGTAATTCAGAAAACTAACATGAGAGGAGAGATGACAGGGTCAGTGAAGAGAGAGAGGTTTGATTCCCAGCCAGTCCCAGGTTGCAGCTGTGCCACATACTTCTAGCTAAGACTCCTTGCAATTCAGTAACAGTGTGAGACAAGTCCTCAGTTGCCAGAAATTGTTGGAAAACATCCTATTCCGGAATGCTCTTCTGCTTAAAGATAACCTGATCACCACAAAGCAGAGCGTCAGTATTTAAAATGTCTTTGCCATTTTATTCTTCATAAGCATCTGCCTTGTATTCCAGGTTGTGGAAACACTTGATTTGCTTGATTTGTTACTTGTGTGATTTGATGTACCTTATGTTCAAGCATCGTCCTTCTGCTTTCTTGATGAGAAAAATGCCTTTGATAAATTGTCTGTAACATCTGTAATAAGGCCCTTAAAGTTTTATTAACCAATTAAAGAAGGTCTTATTTCTAGCAGTAAGAAAATATTTTGGTAAAATAAGGTCATAAAATAAAAAGTACACTTAAATAGAGAAGTATTATAAGAGTGCATCATAATTTTCTATCTTCCATTATAGATAAATTTATCATTGAAATTATAAGTACTAATTTAACTTATGGTATACAAAACTGGGTAATAAATTTAATGAATTAAACAGTTTGCACAGACATACAAAAGTTTTCTTGAACTTTAACCTGAATGAAAAAAGCCCATGTAATAAGATATACGTGTAAGATTGGATAAGTCATAATTTTTTGATGGATTTCATTTAGGTGACTTCAGGTTTATCAATAAATACATATGGAATTGTTTTTAGGCAGCAATATCTTTGACAGTTTTCTCATCTAGAGATGGGGTCTAAGCTCTCCACTTGAATCAATCTTGAATTTGTGAACATTTTGACCAATAGGACACAGAGAAAGTGGAATTATGTAACTTTAGGGCTAGGTCATAAAAGAAACACAGCTTACAACCTACACATGGGGCCACTCACAGTGGAGCTCTGAGCCCCATGTAAGAAATTCAAGTACCCTAAGGCCACCATTCTGTGAGCGACAATAAGGAGAGGCTACACCTAAGTTTACCAAATGACTGCTCTAGCTGAACTCCCAGCCAACAGTTAGCATCAGCTGCCAGTCAACTGAGTGAGTTATGTTAAATGTCCAGCTCAATCATCCTGAAAATAATTACAGCCACAGCCACAGCCAACAGCTGGACCCATCCCAAATTTCTGGCTTACAAAACTGTGAACAAGAAAAAAAAAAGAAAAGGTTACCCTCACTCACTGGTTTATAACTCACTAGACTAGTTTTGAAATGAATATGTTAAACAATATTGGGACTTTAGTTAAGGAAGTATAAAAGGATAGTCAATTGGATAGGAAAGTAAAATATATTAAAAAGCAAGAAGTCAATTATTTTTTACTTGAGCAACAGTTTTATTACCAGGTTCTTCACTATGAATTTTATCCACTGCAATCCAGAGAAGGGAGATGAGTTGCACTTTGTTGTAGGGTTCAGAATTCAATCTTCCAAATAAGGTTGAAAATTTAAGAGGTTAAGCCAAAATAGAATGAAGATAAGTCTTAAAATTTACCCAGGGAACACTTTATGCACTGAGTTGAAAAATGAAAATGCAAAATTCAAGCTGAAAAGCATAACTTTTAAGTCTCCACTAGCCCTTGATTAGTTTAATACAGACAGAAACATATCCCTAAAATAGCCGTATTAACGTGCAGCTCAGGCGGAATTATTAAGAAATCAAGCCCACATCCCATATAACTATTGAGAGTCTTGGTCCATTACCCAAATGTATAAATGCATTTGGATGCCAAATCTGGGATCAAGAAACTTTACCCAGTTTGAGATCTTAATTTCAATCCTTTCATTTTTATAATAAATCAGTTTGTAATCTCTGGAAGGTACAGAAATAAATACAAAAATAAGGAAGCAAATTAGAACAATAATATTAGTATTTTTTTATTAAGCTTAGCAATCTTTTCTAACCATGGTGATCATTCTGTCATTTAAATATTTGCAATGCTTAAAAAAAAATCTGATAGATTGAAAGGCCTAACATATTAGACTTCATATTTAATTTGAAATGTTTAGGTTTTCAAATGATAATTACATACATAATTTGAATTTTTTTTTTCTGGCCATGCCCACAGCATGCAGAAGTTACCAGGCCAGTGATTGAGCCTGAGTCACAGCAGCAAACTGGGCCACTGTGGTAACAAGAGCAGATCCTTAACCTGCTATGCCGCAAGGGAAATTTTATAGCTAATTTGAATTTTTATGGCTAAAAATCCAGACATTAATTGGTGAGTTTAAGTGCATTGGTAGACACTGATTGATTTGTAAATCTTTTTGATATTCAAAGTCTTGAGAGATTCACATGTCAATGTGTGACTATATTTATAAATGTAAAATATTTGTAAATGTAATCAATTATGTAAGTGATATTATACATTAAAGTTTTAATCTGTAAAAATAATTGAGTTAATTTAGTAGTGATCAAGGAAGAATGAATTTTACTAGTTTTTATAAAAGCTATCAGATTTATAAAAAATTTTTTTTGTCTTTTTGACTTTTAGGGACACACCCACGGAATATGGAGATTCCCAGGCTAGGGGTCGGATTGGAACTGTAGCTGCCGGCCTATGCCACAGCCACAGCAACACGAGATCTGAGCTGCTCTGCGACCTACACCACAGCTCACGGTGACGCGGGATCCTTATCCCACTGAGCGAGGCCAAGGATTGAACCTGTGTCCTTGTGGATGCTAGTCAGGTTCACTAACTGCTGAGCCTTGACAGGAACTCCAGATTTATAAATTAAAATAAAAACATAAACTTGATAAAAGTACTTATTAAAATCTGTAGTTTTAGTAAGTAAACAATCAATTTAAACATGGGTATTGTGAATAGTCATTTTACATACAAAAATTCCAATTAGACAGATAATTGAAAGGATTTCCATTACTTTAGTATATATTAATAAAAATACAAAAGCTAACATCATTTTTATATATAATTTAAGACAAATTATTACTATGCTTTGATAATCTTAGGAGGCTTAGAACCCTGATTACTGACTGAGGACTTTAACGAATATGCCCTAATGTGTAAAAATTAAAACCTTAAGATATAAGAAGTTCATCAACTATATAGTAAATACTTTAAACCTGTATATCAGATATCACAACTAAACACTGGGATGAAGGTGTTTTGAAACACAAAGGCCAGTGTGCTTGGGCTACATATTCACATGAAGGCTGCCTTGTAAATTTTCCATGAAGTTATTTCACAGGAAATAATTTTCCTCCACTTGGGAAAGAGAGACCAGGTTCCTTCCTGCCTCTCTCTGTAGACTGGGCCTCCTTCTAATTTATGCTTTCACTGAGAGAATACCCCTTTGACCCTTGTTCCATACTTTCTAGTTCAGTGAGGGTAGATTTTATCTTCTGTGACTGACACCTCATGGAATTATCAAAGCAAAGTGCAAGGTGACCAGAGTTTGTAAATTCTCTCATCTCACCTTCTCCTCTTCCTAGATCCCTGCATTCAATTTATTTTTCATCTTAAAGGAGTTTACTTATATTCATACAGGTCTGAATTGCAATTAAAATGCAGTTTAAAATAATGGTCCACCATATTCCATTTTATTTTTAAGATAAAGAATTTGGAATTCCCATCATGGCTCAGTGGTTAACGAATCCGACTAGGAACCATGAGGTTGCGAGTTTGTTCCCTGGCCTTGCTCAGTGGGTTAAAGATCCGGCGTTGCTGTGAGCTGTGGTGTAGGTTGCAGACTCGGCTCGGATCCCACGTTGCTGTGGCTCTGGCGTAGGCCGGCGGCTACAGCTCCGATTGGACCCCTAGCCTGGGAACCTCCACATGCCATGGGTGCTGCCCTAGAAAAGACAAAAAAAAAAAAAAAAATCTGAAAACAATTTAGTTATCACAATGTTCCAACTGCAAAATTATACTACTAACCAAAAATTGAAAGGAAATAATACCTGTTACTTAACCAACAAACATAAATGATATATACATCCATAAATTTCACAAAAATATTTGTATAATCAGAAATAAAGAATTGATGAGTTTTTCATAAGTTATCCTATTATTGCTTTATCTCAGAGGCTGATTCAGAACATTATCAAAGTGATGGCTTTCATAGGTCAAATAAGAAAGAGAAAAAAAGAAAAGAATTACCAATTCTCAAAATGTAGTAAACCTTAAGCACTTTTACAAATTTCACTAGAAGAAAGTAATACAAAAATCTCTCCATTAGGTAAAATATTTTTCTAGTAAGTAATTATTGAGACCATAATGGTTGTTTATTTTTATTGATAATGCTTTTATGCATAAGAAACTATAACTCAATATCTATGTAGCTATTTCTAAAAGAAGCCAGTTTATCTGAATTATTCAGCCACAGTCCATGCTTACATATCAGGCAAAAATTTTACTCTTTTCTGAAATTACAGGGCAATGTATTAAAATGGAAAAAGCTTTAGCAGGAGGAAGTGGTTGATATTTGTCATTACTCCTCCAGTTTCTTGGCAGTGAGATCTTGGCAAGACATCCATACTTCTGGGGCCTCAGTCATCTCATTAAACATATAGGATTAATTTACTGCCACCCTGAGGCCAGGAAACAAGATAGAGGATTTATGGAAAACTTTTAAAAATTTTAGGTCAATAATTCGTCATAGTAATTCATTTTCTTTCTTTATTCTTTTTCTCCTTTCCTCTTTCTTTCCTTTATTTTTTTTTTACTGCCCTCCCCCACCTACCACACATCCCACAATATATCCTTCCAATTGCACAGTAGTGTCATAATCTACACATTCTATCTTCTAAGACACATTTTAGCCTGGAAAGAAATACATGTACACGGACAAACACTGACTCTTTGGAAGAAAACCACTGAGTTAAAGTCCTATGTAGAGAAGTTAAAGTTGATTTTAGTCACTTAAGTTGATATAAGCTATCCTCTAATTAAGAAAAAAAAATGAACCAAAAGTTACTATGGATTTCAGAGGTCAAGGAGAATTATGACCTAAAGTACTTAGGACCTTTTTGGTCTCCAGAGTTTAAGAATATTACAACAAATTCTTCTGCAAAATGGAGTCATAATCTTGGACTTTTTATAGTGAGACTTTCCAAATGGAAAGGGTTGGTTATTATTAGCTGCTTGAGTAGTTGAGTTTATATTTCATTGACTTCACAATCCATTCCACAGAGTAATTTTGTTTAGCCAAAAAGATTTTTATAGTGTGTTTTTTAAAAATCCTAATTACAAAGGAATATGCAATGACTGCTTATAGCTACAGTCCCAGTTCACAATTTATTTTACAAGTCTTTCCTGACGGTTCTTTGCTAAAGACATTCTTTGTGTTTTATTACAAGTTTCTTCCATTGCGTCATGCTCTCAGTGGGATAGTGTGCCTATATTTTATTTTACTCCTGCCATTAATTACCTGTGGGCCTGTATCATGTCTCCCTCAGACCCATTTATTATAATGGTGCCTGCTGATGTCCCTGCAGCTAGCAGTCTGTCAGCATTTCCATTAGAAACCCCATTTCACAGGGGCTTAAAATTCAGCTGTAAAATAGTGCTGTAGGCTGTACATGTTTAGAGTACATGATATGAGCTATGAAGCTGTTATTTTTAGCTCTCAAAGACAAATTTGGAAAAAAAGCTGTTTCAAAATTGATGTGCATATAGGTCTTAATTTTCATGACAAAAATATGTTTTTTTTTCCTAAAAACAATGTAGCCCTATAAAAATGTTTGCAGATTTTGTTCCATTATTTTCAAACTGGAAACATATTTGTATTTAGTTTATAGGAAATTAAATAAATCGAGGTGAAAGTTATGATTTCACATTTCTTGGTTTCTGCATTTTAATTCCATTAAAATATATACAACTGCTAATTTTTAAAAGAACTTTGATTTGCTCATTGAGAATCTCAGGAAATGTTCTAGTGACAATATTTAACAGATCTTTTAAAATGTTTTAAGGAGTTCCCACTGTGGTGCAAGGGATCAGCAACATCCCTGGAGGAATGGGATACAGGTTCAATCCCTGACCCAGCACAGTGGGTTAAGGATCCCACGCTGCCACAGTCGCTTGTGTGGCTTGGATTCAATCCCTGGCCCAGGATCTTCCATGTGCCGCAGGGAAACCAAAAATGAATGAAGGAATGAATAAATAAATAAAATGTTTTAAGAGTTTGCTAAGAGTTTTTAATCAGACAGTAATCAAATATGAATGAATTTGGAATTTAGAAATCAAAGCTTTCTAAAAAATTATCACTCCAAGAGAAAATAAAATTACCCTTATCTTGGGTATGACATCAGTAGGATTGCCAGATTAAATACAGGATACTCAGTTAATATTCATTTCAAATTTCCAAAAACAAAAATTTTAATATAAGTATGCTCCAAATATTGCATGGAACATACTTATATTAAAAGCAAGTATTTGTTAATTATCTGAGATTCTAATTTAACACGGTGTCATATTTTCTTTTCTTTCTCGCTTTCTCTGTTTCTTTCTCTCTTGCTTTCTCTCTTGCTTTCTTTTATGGCCACACTTATGCCATATGGAAGTTCTTAGCCCAGGAGTCCAACTGGAACTGCAGCTGTATCTGCGACCTACACTGAAGCTTGTGGCAATACCAGATACTTAACCCAAGTGAGCAAGGCCACGGATCAAACACACATCCTCACTGAGACAACATTAGGTTCTTAACCCATTGAGCTGCAATGGGAACTCTGTCATATTTTCATTAGCAAAATTTGGCAGCCATAAATATTAGTGATTATTTTTCATATTCTTCAAACCTAAAAGTATAATGAATATTACAGGATGTTTGAGGAATTAAAGAATGAGAAAATAGCCTTGGATTAAAAAAAAAATCCAAAGGGTATAGAGGCACTTCTCCAAAGAATAAGTTTATTGTTAGGAAATAATAGGTTGTTGTGGCTCAAAGTCAAAGTGGAATTACATGAAAAAGAAGAAGAAAAGAGATATATGTTTAATGGAAAGAGGTTCCCTAAGAATGAAAACTGAGATACTTGAACACAGAGCCACTAACAGAAAAAAATATGTATGGTGACAATAGCTAAGAAAACATTTCCAGATATGCAACACCCCTTGTGGACTCTATCATATAAATTTGACTTATTTCTGAAGTGCACAACTGCTAAAGGCCTTTTAAGTACATCTATTTCATTTCATAATAAAATTGAGAAAAAGACTATATTATAGGATAAATTTCAAAGTATGTGACTCATTCACACAACCAAAAATTATCTTTAAGCCACCACAAGAGACTGGATGGAAACAAATGCCGCTAGTAGTTGAGGATTGTTGGGAAATGAGCAGGCAAAGAGTTGGATAAGTTGTGTTACCAGAGCAGTTACCAAGGATGAAGAGAATCAGTCATAAAACGGTGTCCTCAGTAAGCCTTAATCAACCATATGCCTCACAAAACTATTCACATAAAATAATACAAGAAGAGGATGAATAACTTAGGAGAAAAAACACTTATTTTATAGCTAAATGAATGAGTCACAATTGCAGAAGACAAACACTATTCTAAAACCTATCAAAACATAGGTAAATCCATGAGGAGGGAGTCTTACTGAATGTGAGTTTATGTGAAGGGCAAAAAGAAATCATATGTATAATGGAAGCATTAAAATGAAACATTTTTAAGTAAATATGAATGATGAGTCAGAATAAGACACATACTATGGTTATAAGAATTTAAAACAAAGTTGGAGCTAAAAGACATGTCAAGTATATCTCATTTATTTTCTGTCACAAGATGGTTGGTTTTAGTTGGTTTTTGAATTACTTATTAGAATGGTTTCTTTTTTGGAAAATCTATTGAATTTCTTCAACTGCCATTTAAAATCCTTACTTGTAACTCATCCTTACATTTTAAGGGTAATTTTGATTTTTTTTATTGTGGTAACATATACATAATAAAAATTTACCGTTTTAAATATTTTAAGTGGGATCGAGTACATTCACAATGTTATATATTATTATTTTGAGAAATTATTCATCATCCTAAACAGAAACTCTATACTCATTAAATAATAACTCTCCATTTTCCCCTCCTCCTAGTCTAGCAAATCTCCATTTTCTGTTTCTATCAATCTGCCTATTTTAGGGACCTCATGTAAGTGAAATCATACAATATCTGTCCTTTCAAGCCTAATTAATTTCACTTATAATGTTTGTCAGGTTCCCCCTTGTTGTAATATGTACCAGAATTGTATTGCTTTTTATGGCTGAATAATATTCCATTGTAATTATATGTCACATTTTGTTTATCAATTTATCTACTGCTGAACGTTTTGGTTGTTTCCACTTTTTAGTTGTTATGAATAATGATGCTATGAACATTGGTGTGCAAGTATCTATTTGAGACTCTGCCCTCAATTCTTTTGGGTATATAATGAAGATGAAATTACTAGGTCATGTGGAACTTACGTTAAATTTCGAAGACCTGCCAAGTTGTTTTCCACAGGGACTAAACAATTTTACATCCCCACCAGCTATGTATGAGGTTTCAATTTCTTCACACCCATGCCAACGGTTGTTATTTTCTGTTTTTTTTTTTTTTTATTGTTTATAGCCATTCTAATGAACATGAAGCAGTATCTCACACTGTAGTTTTGATCTTCATTCCCCTAATAACTGCTGATGTTAAGCAGTTTTTCAGGTGCTTGACCATTTATATATTTTCTCTGGGGAAAAATGTCTATTTAAATCCTTTGTCCATTTTTGAATTAGGTTGTTCTTGTTGCTGAGTTGTAGGAGTTCTTTTTATATCCTGGATATTACTCACTTATCAGATATGTGGTTTGCAAATGTTTTTTCCCATTCTGTGGGTTGTTTTTTCTACTCTTTGGATAATGTCCTTTGATATACCAAACTTTTTAATTTTGATAAAGTTCAAAAATATGTTTTTTCTTTTATTGCCTTGATTATGGTATCATATTAGACTTGATTCTTTAAAATATTATTTTATGTTACTGTACTTAAATAACTCTTCAAGAGTTCCCTTGTGGCTCAATGGGTTAAGAATCCTACAGTTGTCACTGCTATGGCTAGGATTTGATCCCTTGCCCAGGAACTTCCGCATGTCATGAGTGCAGCCAAAGGGGGGGACGGGAAACGAAATGAAACTTTTCAACCAGATAATTGCTTCTTAATTTAAAAAAAGTTTGCAATTTTAGTTAAGTAATAAAATTTCAGCCTATCTAGCACTAAATTTCTTGATGGTAATAATGAAAATCCTGGAAGAAAAATATAAAGACAGTTCTTGAAAGTTATTTGAGAGCAAACAAAATGTAGCAGAAATGAAGGGATGTGGCTCATCTGAGGAAATGAGAAACATACTGATTGAGGTCCAGAGCCATGAAATCACTGCCTAGCTTTTTATGGTACCTGATGAAAGAGCTAAAGTCTCAAAGGGCTAAAGCATTGTCAAAAGTTTGAAATGGTCCTTCTAGAAATGAAAATTGCAATGGACAATCTCAGAAAGGAGTCAACTACAGATAGAATAATCCTAATATCTGCATATAAATATCCATCAAATTTTTAGCTGACTCAGTCTGAGTATGCACAGAAAGATATTCTCAAGAATCCAACAGAAAGCATTATCTGGAAGCCAAAAGGGTAAATAGAGATTTTTAGCAGTTTCCCAGTACCTGGGATGCAGTTTGTAGATCTTACCAAGTCCCAGCAAGTTAGGGAAATCTGATAAACACTGATACCCCAGAAAGGAAATATTCAGAATAAGAAACATATCCAAGGGCTCAGGGTCATTCCCTATTTTAAGGTACAAAACTGAAATTGGTCTGCTTAGCTAATAAACCCTACAATCAATCTTCTATTGATTAGTAATTTAATTGTTTCACAGTACAGAGTTCAATTTTCTTTAGGGAAAAAATACAGTGTCTTTGCAGCATATCATCCAGTTTCCAGAGGTAAATAATATTTTTGTTACATAAAAAAGCAGGAAAATATGACTGATAATCAATAGAAGGTGATCTGAAGGGGATCTTGACATCGAAATGAGCAGACAATGATATTTAATAACTATGACAAATATGTTTAAAATATCTAGAAAAAGGTAGATATAATCAGTTAAACAGTGAGGAATTTCACAAGAGTTACAGTAACCTTATAATTAGACTCTGCAAAAGAGAGTATCAGTGACCTGCAGACATATAAGCAGAAACTATCCAAACTTAAGCACATAAAGAAATACTAATTACTAGTACTACTCATTATTTACTATAATAATACAGTATGATTACAAGGATTACACAAAACTCAATGGCCCATGAGACTATACTATGTAGTCTAACATTTGTGTGATTGAAATTTCAGAAACAGTGGAAAATACTTTAAAAATAATAACCAAACATCCAATCAATTGAAGAAGGCATGGCTAGAACAAAAAGGCTGAATAAGAGGAAATTCCTTTTGCCTGACTGGTTGGTCTAGGACATTGTTCTTTTCTGGCCTTTGGACTTGGACTATAATATTTACTTTTCTTAGGCCTTGAGCCTGTTGGCTTTTTGACTTGAACTTACACCACTGGCTCTCCTGGTTCTCAGGCCTTCAGGTTCTGACTGGAATTACACATTGGCTCTCCTGAGTGCAGGTCTTGGGACCTCAGTCTCCATATTTGTAGGAGCAAATGTCTTATAATAAATACAAGGTGACACTTGAACATTGAGGGGTGAGGGGTGCTAACTCTCCATACAGTCAAAAATCTGTGTATAACTTCATAGTCGGCCCTCCCTGTCTGTGATTCCGGATCTGTGCTTTCAAGGAAACACAGATGATGCACATAGTTAGAGAAAAAAATTCACATGTAAGTGGATATGTCCATTCAAACCAATGTTTTTCAAAGGTCAACTGATAAATATTTTTTTCCTATTGATTCTGTTTCTCCAGATAACCCTAATTCACCTCTCATGGAAATTATATTCACATTTACCTAAAACTTTATGTAACAGAGATACTGATCAATTTCTTTGGTAGAATCATGTTTACTAATTTTTTGCTGCATATTGTGATTCTGTACAATGATATACACTTGGTCATATATTTACATTAATACTAGAATCTACTAGCCCCAAACTCCCAGTCCATCCCACTGCTTCCCCCTCCCCCTTGGCAACCACAAGTCTGTCTTCCAAGTCCCTGAGTTTATTTATTTTCTGTAGAAAGGTTCATTTGTGCCATTTATTAGATTCCAGATATAAGTGATACCATATGGTATTTGTCTTTCTCTTTCTGACTTACTTCACTAGTATGGGAGTCTCTAATTCCATCCATGTTGCCACAAATGGCATTATTTTTTTCTTTCTATGGCTGGGTAGTATTCCATTGTGTATATATACCACATCTTCTTAATCCATTCATTTGTTGATGGACATTTGGGTTGTTCCCATGTCTTGGCTATTGTGAATAGTGCTGCCATGAACATATGGGTACATGTATCTTTTTCAATGAAAGTTTTGTCCAGATATATGCCCAGGAGTGAGATTGTTGGATAATTAATTTTCTATTTTCCACATTACTCATTGACAATTTAAAAAAATTGAGTCTCCAAAATTAAAAAGAATTTAAATCAATAGGTGGTACTTCAGTAGAAGTATCTTTTAGAGATAATTCTAAAAGATAATCATATCCAATTTATTAGTCAGGATAGGCCTGTTTTGGCTGAAACAACAAATATCTCCAAAATATCTCAGTAGTTTAAACAGCAAAGTTATATGTTCTTTCAGACAACATGTTCATTGTGATTAATGACAACATGTTCATTTCCAGGTAATCAGTAATCTACTTTTCATATATATTTGCTCATTCTTAACACTTCATATAAATGGAATTATACACTATGTGGCTTCTCTTTTTTTTGTGGTTGGCTCTTTTCAATTGGCATATTTTCAAGGTAAATCCATACTGTGGCATGTTCTCAGTATTTCATTCCATTTAATTACCAAATATTTAATTTTCCCACATTCTCATCAAGATTTAATCCCTTTTTTATTTCAGTGATCCAAGGGTATGTGAAATAGTATCTGACTTTTTTTTTTTTTTTTTTTTTTTTTTTGTCTTTTTGTTATTTCTTGGGCCATTTCCGTGGCATATGGAGGTTCCCAGGCTAGGGGTCGAATCGGAGCCGTAGCCACCAGCCTACGCCAAAGCCACAGCAACGCAGGATCTGAGCCGCGTCTGCAACCTACACCACAGCTCATGGCAACACTGGATCGTTAACCCACTGAGCAACTGCAGGGACCGAACCTGCAACTTCATGGTTCCTAGTCAGATTCGTTAACCACTGCGCCACGACGGGAACTCCTGACTATTGTTTTGATTTGCATTGCTTTAATAACACTGGAGCATTTTTTGTTAAGAATCTTTGCATGTGTTTATTATCTTTGAAGAAATATCTTTTTTCTATACTTTGCTCATGTTAATCAGGTTATTTGAATTTTTATTATTGAATAGGATAAGTTCTTTACATAATCTTTACACAATTTACACAATTTCCTTATCACATATATGATTTGCACATATTTTTTCCTATTCCATGAATTGTTTTTACTTTCTTGATAGGTCCTTTGAAGGACAAAAGTCTTTCATTTTGATGAAGTATATTTTATCCATTTTTTCTTTTGTCACTTTTGCTTTTGGTTTCATATCTGATAAATCACCTCTAATCCAGAGTCACACATTTTATTCTATGCCGTCTTCTGAGCTTTATAGCTTTAACAGTGACATTTAGGCTATGATCTGCTTTGAGTTAATTTTTATACATAGTTTGGAGGATGGCTCTAACCTCACTCTTCTGCATGTGATAACCGGTTGTGCCAGTACCATTTACTGAAAACCTATTCTTTCCCCCACTGAGTTTTCCTGGCACACTTTGAACTGACAGCAAATTTAAAGAGTATTATCAGCACCCAGGCCTCAACTATAGCTTACACCTACTTGTCAGGGACTGGTGGAAGAAGGGACCCAAGCCTAATGACTGCATTCACCTGAAATTTACTCTCTGCAACACAGAGGTAAGAGAAGAATTTGTGGTGGCCCTTTTCTCTTCGGGAAGTACTGTAGTTCTTGACTTGGACTGTGTAGAAAGAAGTAACCTTATCTTCTAATAATATCTGTTCAAACTGAAGCTTTCATCATGCTAAGCTGAGGGCAGTGGTGGAACAAGAAACAGGTTGTGGCTCAAGTGCTGCTGACACTCACTGTACTTACAAGATTTAGATTTTTAAAATAAATATATATCCATTTGCTGTACATCTTTGGGACAACTTTCGGAGACACTAAATGGTTGTTTTTAATATAATTTTCTCCAGTTACTATTTCACTGGAGAGCAGCCCAAAGATCTCCTTAGATGACCATTTCCACAAGTGGAATTTTCTCCCTATATGATGCATTTATTTTATGTGCCCTTTTACTAGTATACCAAAATGTCCATAATATGCTTCAAGAAGTAGAACTTTTACTTTTCACACAGAAAAAAAAAAAACTACAAATAAATTATAAAAACTAAACCCAAAGTCATTTTTAATTTTAATGAAATGAGAATTTTCTAAATAATAGCTGTGTAAATTATAGAATCATATAGAAATGAGATTTCTTATAAAGTAATAAAAGTAACACTACATTAAATATATAGGATTTAATCAAACCAATACTTCTGAATTGTTTCTGTTAGGATTATTTTCATCTGTAACCGACAGAACCTCTATAACATCAGTAGTTTAAACAAGGTGGAATTTTATCTTTTTTCCCATTAAAAATCCTGAAAATAAGTAACCCATAATTAGTATAGCAACTTGAGGATAATCAGTAACCTTCCAGCATGTGGCTCCAATATGTTTGTTCTAGCATCAGCTACTATGTTTGCTTTGCAGAAAATAAATGAGTAAAAAAGGTAGGAAGAAAGACAACAGTTTCCTTTAGAGGCACAACCCAGAAATTTCATATACTATTTCCACTGGAACAACAGAGTTGTAAAGATAGATGGAAATTTTTGTCCTTATTCTCAGCTGTATACATTCAATTAATATTCAAGGATCTATCACTGAGGAAGAAGAAAAGAACAGTTACTCTGTTCATATACTCTCCTGTGAATAGAGCCATCTTTATTTAATCAGAAGAAAAGTAATTAAACTAATAATTAAGTTAAAAACAAAAGGCAAGAGTAAATTAATAAAGGGTAAGATTGAAAGTAATACACAATAATTTATAAGAAAAAATATATCCAAAAGAAAGATTAAAATATTGAACTCCATGGGGGAAAAAAGCATAATCAGAAAATATAAAAATACAATATTCTATTAGATAAAAATAATATTAAAAATGTTATATCCTAGTAATATGAAAATTCTTAATGAGTTACATGATTTCTAGAAATATATAAAATTTCTAAATTCTTTATAAAAATTCTTTTTTCCAAATTCTTTTTTTAAAAGAGGAACCATTTACAAAATGATAGTAAGAACCTCAGAAAATTTGCCACTTTATAAAAAAATTACAATGACAAAACTCTTCAAATAAACTTTTTCTGTACTCTGGAAATTACACAGACTTGCAGCAATGTGAAGAGATTTGGTCAATAAAAGGTTTGGATCCCATATAAAAACAGACAGTTTCATAGCATATTAACTTGTCCTTTTTCCAATCACCTTCCCCCAGCTCTGAGATAGCTTTGAAAATCAATAGCATCATGAGGACAGTAGTGAAAACCAGCACTACTGGGAGCCATAACGATGCAAAAGTGGATTATATCTGTTTAGAAAGACTTAACCTCAGAGAACTCTTACTATCTGACCTGTCTGGCAGTTGCCTGGAAAAGTCTCATTTATACACCCTGTCTTTATTTGAACTGATTCACAGTTCATTCAAGGAGAAAAACCCAGGGTGTTTGTCAAAAATAATTAACAGTAATTATTTAAAATTGCAGCTGCTTGAGTCAGTGAAACAAGGTTGAGCAAACAGCAAAATTAGGAAAATCTGGAAAATGAGATGTCAATATGGGGTTTTGAAAACTTTCCAAATATTTTTGAGAATATAGATAGTCACTTGCATGTTCAGTGCTGTGTAGATGTCTATGAGAGATGTGAGAATGCCTTGATCTCTCACTCTGGCTGACTATAAGTCCCTGTATAAGAAGGAAATATATACCACAGGAGATCTGAATCTGCCAGAGCAATCAAAGTATGTCCTATCATAAGCACAGAGAAAAGGAGGGGGAACTTATTTCTTCAAAGGTATTTAAGGAAATTTCTATTCAATTATTAGCTGACAACTAAGCTAACTGAGCAGAGAATTCAGTGGCAGCCTATGGAAAAAAATGCAGTTTTTATAGAATTTTTCCTGAAAAGTCATCAAAAACAAATAGCAAGAACAACAACAACAACAAAATAGTAACAAGCAAACCCAAGGGGACAGCTATTTCCAGAGTTTCCACTGTCATTATTTTAATTAGTCAAGTTTTTATCAAAAAAGTATCAGCTATGCAAATAGAATACATATCCCTAGAAAGTCAGTTTTTTAAAAAAACAGTAACCAACTTTTATTTAAATTGACCAAGAAGAGAGAATATTCAAATTAGTAAAATTAGTAATGAGAAACATTAGTACTGACCTTAAAGAAATAAAAAGATCTATAGGGTAATTTTAAAGCAACTGCATTCAAACAAATTAGATAACCCAGAGGGAACAAATACCTAGAAAAATACAAACTACTAAAACTGTCTCAAAAAGTAGAAAATCTGAATAGACCCTATAATACAAGTAAATATATTGACTTGGTCATTTAAAAAAAAATTACCCAAAGAAAAGCCAAGGACCAGGTTGCTCACTTTTGGATTCTACTAATCCTCTAAAGAATTGATATTAATCCTTCACATCCTCTGTCAAAATAAAGAAAAGGGAAACTCACTTTCTAATTCATTCTCCAGGGTCACTTCTAGCCTGTTACCAAAACCAGACACTGCTATTACAATGTAAGTAAACAACAGAGCTACATCCCTTAAGAACATAAATGCAGGAGTTTCCTGTCGTGGCTCAGTCGTTAAAGAACCTGATTAGCATCAATGAGGATGCAGGTTTGATCCCTGGCCTTGCTCATTGGATTAAGGATCTGGCATTACTGTGAGCTGTGGTGTAGGTCACAGATGCAGCTCGGATCCTGCATTGCTGTGGCTCTGGTGTAAGCCAGTGGCTACAGCTCCGATTTGACCCCAAGCCTGGGAACCTCCATATGCTGTGGGTGCAGCCCTAGAAAGACAAAAACAACAACAACAATAACAAAAGAACATAAATGCAAAATTCTCACAAAAATATTATCAAGCAGAATCTTACTTACACAAAAACGATTAAACAGTATGACCAGGTGGGATTTATGCCAAGAAGGCAAGGTTGGTTTAATATTTGAAAATTAATCAATGCACTATACCATATTGATAGAATTAAAACAAAAACCACATAATTATCTCACAAGATACAGAAACATTTGACAAAAATCCAAGCATTTTTCATGATAAAATATTCAACAAACTAGGAATAGAAGGAAATTTCCTCAACTTGATAAAGAACATCTATGAGATACCACAGATGACATCATATTTAATGATAAAAGACTAAACACTTTTTCCCTAAGATAAGGAATAATATAAGAATATGTGGCATCATCACTTATACTCAATATTGTACTGGAGGATGTAGGGAGGATAATTAGTCAGAAAAATAAAACCTGAGGCATCTATATTTGAAAAGGAAAAGTAAAATAATCTCTAGCTGTAGATAGCATTATATTTTGTATGGAAAATACACAAGGCATGAACAAAAGAACTACTAAAATTAAAAAATTTATCAAGATTGTGAGATAAAATATCAATAAACAAACAAAAAATCAGTTGCATGTGTAGCAATGAACAGTCCAGACACATAGGAAAACACTTTCTAACTATACCTCAATAAAGCTTGAAAAGGAAAACATTTTTATCTACAATAGCATCAAAGAGAAAATAATAAAAATAAATTTAGCAAAAGATATGCAAGACTTGTACACTGAACACTACAAATGTTGTTGCAGGAAATTAAAGAAGACATAAATACATGGGGAAATTTCTCATGTTCACCTATTTATAAGTTAATATTGTTAATATGACTATATTCTCCAAATGGATCTTTTCATTCAGTGTAACCCCTATCAAAATTCCAGATTTCTTTTTACAGAAATTGAAAAGCTATTCTTGAAGTCCATATGGAAATGGAAGGATTAAGATAACCAAAACTTTGAATAAGAGCAAGATAGACTTACTTTTTAAATGTTAAAACACTCTACAAAGCTACACTAATCAAAATAATCTCATACTGGCATAAGGGTAGATGAATGGGACAGAAATGAAAGACCAAAAATAAACTTTTACACTTATGGGCAGTTGATTTTTAACAAGTGTGGCAAGTCAATTCAAAAGGGAAAAGAATAGTCTTTTCAACAGGCAGTATTAGGACAATTGGATATCTGCATGCCAAAGAATGAAGTTGGGTCCTTCTTTCACGTCATATGCAGAAATTAGCTCAAAATGAATTATAGACTAAAGTGATAAAACTATAAAGCTCCTACAAGAAAAAATAGGAGTAACCTTTCATGAACTTAGGTTATCTAGAGCCTTCTCATGAATGATGGCAGAAGGACAGATGACCAAAAAAAGTAAATAAATTGGACTTTGTCAAAATTATAAAAATTTTTTGGCTCAAAGGACACTATTGAGATAGTAAAGAGATAGTTATTTGACTACTCCTCTAAAATAGAAATACTCCTCTTCCAAAAATACTTATTTTCATACGATGGGGTTTTCTGAGTGAGCAAGATGACTTTTGAGCAGGTACAAAAATGGCTTGAAAGAACCAATATAAGAGACTGATTTCAGATTTTTACAGTTCTTACGGGACAGGCCTGGGCTGAATGTCCCTATGCATGGTTTAATCTTCTCTCTGGTATGAAAGTAATGAAAACTCAGACTTTCTTATCAGCCTACTCAGCTGTGAGGTAGAAGGGGAATTCAGATGAGTAGGGCTTAAAAGCTACCAGGAATTGAAATACCAAAAATAGAGCCAGACTCTTTATTACCAGAATCCACAGGATGGGAAAAATAGTTGTAAATAGTATGATATATAGCCCGTATAAAAATATGGGTCATGTACTTAGTACATAGAAAGAATTTTTATAATGTAGTAATAAAAAGACAACCTAACTTAAAAAATAGAGAAAAAAAGACAATAGACATTTTCCCAAAAAAAAGAGATATACAAATAGCTAAGTAATATGATACCAAGAAATCTCTAGCATCATTAGCCATAAGACAAACACAAAAACAGTGACTTACTACTTTCGTACCCACTAGGATGGCTAAAATAAAATATACTGACAATGACAAATGTTGACAAGGATATGAAGAACTTGTAACCCTCAGACATTGCTGTGGGATGGTAAGGTGATGCAGCCACTTTGGAGAGTGGTATGCCAGTTCTGCCAAATGTAAAACATTGAATTACCCTATGACCAGGAATTGTTTGTTGGTATGTATATCAAAGAGAAATGAAAACATGTTTACACAAAAACTTGTACATAAATGTTCACAGCAACATTATTCACAATAGTCAAGACATGGAAATAATACAAATATCTATCAACTGATGAGTGGATAAACAAAATACACATACAAGTGATATTATTTGACAATAAAAAAGGAATGACATACTGATACATGCTGCAGCATGGATGAACCTTGAAACCATTATGCTACATCAAAGTATTCACTTACCAAAAAGCACACATTATATGATTCCATTTATATGAAACGTCCACACAGATAGAAAGTAGATTAGTGGTTGTCTGACTAGGGGAAGGAAAGAATTGGGTCTCTTAGATGGTATGGGGTTTGTGTTTATAGAGTGTTAAAAATATTCTAAAATTAGATAGTGATGATGGGTACACAAACAACTCTGTGAATATATTAAAAACTGTACTGGAGTTCCCGTCATGGCGCAGTGGTTAATGAATCCGACTAGGAACCATGAGGTTGCAGGTTTGGTCCCTGACCTTGCTCAGTGGGTTAACGATCCGGCGTTGCCAAGAGCTGTGGTGTAGGTTGCAGACACAGCTCGGATCCCGCGTTGCTGTGGCTCTGGCGTAGGCCTGTGGCTGCAGCTCCGATTCAACCCCTAGCCTAGGAACCTCCATATGCCATGGGAGCGGCCCAAGAAATAGCTAAAAAAAAAAAAAGTACTGAAAACTTTAAACATATGAATTGAATGTTATGTGAATTATATAACAAAACACAAAGACCCCCAGTTTTTTAATTTTGATTCCCATAAAGGTCATTGAAGCACAGTGATTCTCATCCATGGATCACCCCCTTCAGCCCTCATCATTTGGTCACTGAGCAATGTCTAGAAACATAGGCTTGACACAATTATGGGGCAAGTTGGGGGGAGGCCAGAGGAGGTAGGAGTCTTCTGCTGACATCAAATGGGTGGAGATCTTTGATGCTGTTTAACATTCTACAGTGCCCAGGCAGGCTCCCTTCAACCAAGATTATCTGGTGTTAGTATATATATAGCATTCCAAAATAAAAATGTATTAAATTTGTCAATTTATTGTATTGAGCAAAGTAATCCTTATAAGAAAATATCGCTTAACTAAACCAGCCATGGCTAATACATAAACAAATGAATGTGAAAAAAAAGAATGTAACACTACAGTACCTTTTAACATTGCACCCCAAAAAATCAATTACCTGGGAATACACCTGACCAAAGAGGTAAAAGACTTATATGCTGAGAACTATAAAAAATTGATCAAGGAAATGAAAGAAGATATAAAGAAATGGAAAGATATTCCATGCTCCTGGGTTGGAAAAATTAATATTGTAAAAATGGCCATCCTACCCAAAGCAAGCTACAGATTCAATGCAATCCTGATCAAATTACCCATGACATTTTTCACAGAACTAGAACAAACAATCCAAAGATTTATATGGAACCACAAAAGACCCAGAATCGCCAAAGCAATCCTGAGAAACAAAAACCAAGCAGGAGGCATAACTCTCCAAGACTTCAGGCAATATTACAGAGCCAAAGTAATCAAGACAGTGTGGTACTGGTACCAAAACAGACATACAGACCAATGGAACAGAATAGACAACCCAGAAATAAACTCAGACACCTAGGGTCAATTAATCTTTGACAAAGGAGCCAAGACTATAAAATGGGAAAAAGACAGTCTTTTCAGCAGGTACTGCTGGGAAACCTGGACAGCTGCATACACATCAATGAAACTGGAACACACCCTCACACCATGCATGAAAATAAACTCAAAATGGCTGAAAGACTTAAATGTAAGAAAAGATGCCATCAAACTCCTGGAAGACAACATAGGCAAAACATTCTCTGACATTAACCTTATGAATGTTTTCTCAGGTCAGTCTCCCGAAGCAACAGAAATAAAAACAAAAACAAACCAAGGGGACCTCATCAAACTGACATACTTTTGCACAGCAAAGGAAACCAAAATGAAAATAAAAACACAACTTACAGAATGGGAGAAAATAGTTTCAAATTATGCAACTGACAAGGGCTTAATCTCTAAAATAGACAAACAACTTATACAACTCAACAGCAAAAAAGCCAACAACCCAATGGAAAAATGGGCAAAAGACCTTAATAGACATTTCTCCAAAGAAGATATATGGATGGCCAACAAACACATGAAAAAATACTTAACATCCCTGATTATTAGAGAAATGCAAATCAAAACCACCATGAGATACTACCTCACGCCAGTCAGAATGGCCATCATTAATAAGTCCACGAATTAAAAATGCTGGAGGGGGTGTGGAGGAAAGCAAACCCTCCCGTGCTGTTGGTGGGAATGTACAACCACTATGGTACAAACACTATGGAGAACAGTATGGAGGTACCTTAGAAAACTATACGTAGAACTACCATGTGACCCAGCAATCTCACTCTTGGGCATATATCCAGACAAAATTTTCCTTAAGAAAGACACATGCACCTTCATGTTCATTGCAGCACTATTTACAATAGCCAGGACATGGAAACAACCCAAATGTCCATCAACAGATGATTGGATTAGGAAGATATGGTATATGTACACAATGGAATACTACTCAGCCATAAAAAAGAAAAAAATAATGTCATTTGCAGCAATCCCTATGGATGGAACTAGAGATTCTCATACTGAGTAAAGTTATCCAGAAAAAGAAAGACAAATACCATATGATATCACCTACATCTGGAATCTAATATGTGGCTAAAATGAACCTTTCCACAGAAAAGAAAATCATGGACTTGGAGAATAGACTTGTGGTTGCCAAGGGGGAATGGGAGGGAGTGGGATGGGTTGGGATCTTGGGGTTAAGAGATTCAGACTACTGCCTTTGGAATGGATTAGCAATGAGATCCTGCTGTGTAGCACTGAGAACTATGTCTAGTCACTTTTGATGGAACATGATAATGGGAGAAAAAAGAATGTATACATGTATGCGTAACTAGGTCACCATGCTGTATAGTAGAAAAAAAATAATGTATTGGGGAAATTAAAAAAGAATGTAACACTTAAGACTATACATTAATTTTGTGACAGGAAAAAAATTGTAATACATTTGTAGCAAAGTAAATTTGGCATGGAAAGTTAAATTTCATTTAATTTTAGAAAAGTTATTAAATATCTATCATTTTAATAATTCAAAAAGTTAAGAAATTCTCTTTAGATGGGGGAAATAAACAATAAAATTCATTAATAATTTTGAGTAAGAAGATAATTTCTTAATATATATAAAAATATTTATCAAAAAGAAAATTCTAAATTACAATTAATAACCAGTTGAAGATGGGGAATTCCATAAGAATTCACATTTATATCAGAAAGAATAACAAACAAAAGTCTATTATTTAATTTTTACACTTTTCTAGAAATTCAATTAGTCCAAAAAGACTCTAAACTTGAAATAAACTATTTCAAAACAAAATTAATAAAATAGAAATAAAATGTGTACAATTTATAGTTCCAGTCCTAGTTTATTAGGTATGGTTTTATATAAGCTTCTGGGCTGTATCCTCATATACCTTTTTGTAGATGTCTCAAAATAAAGAGAAGCTTCATAATTTAAGCCCTTATATGTCACTTTTTATTACAAAGTAACATGTTTAAGAGATGTAATCCATTTTCAATCTTTAACTTTAACTCAGCCCTCGAATTTATTGTTACTCTTATCAAATTTTACTTAGTTACATCCCTAACAGTCCTAGGCAGGGAGGGCATAAGATTCTGGGGTGACCCAAAAATATGGGTTTCACATGCTACTTGGCAATTTTTATGACCAATGAGTCCGACAGTTAAATTTTCAAGCAAGACAAAATACATCCCCAACTCCAAATTGTTTGTCAAAATGCCCTGAGTCGGATTCCAAGCACAAAAATAGTACTGTGGACAAGTCCATCTGTAAGGAGGCATTTGCTAATGAGAACTTCTTTCTGATGCATGCATGGACCCTGGTATCTTGCTCAGGGCAGTGTGCCCTGAGAAGGACGCAGCAGAAATGGTTCCTGGTTTAGCATTTCCTTTGTTAAAATTTTCTGATTCAACAGCTAGCACATGGCTAGCTTGGGACAAGTGAAAGAGAAGATGGACGCTGGGGGACACAGAGCCACTATGTCTCTGGCAATGTTGAGACCAGCAGGAAGTTTTACCACTGATTACTGATCCTTCTGAAAAATGATTAATGGGTATAATCATTTGCATGCAAATGACACTGACCTATCTGCGTCTTTTATTCCTGGTTGTAGAAAGTGGAAAATACTGTAACATATGAAAAACCATGTATCATATATCCAACTCAATGCTCAGTCAAAAGTAAGCACTCAAAATGCTTGCTCTTTTTCCTCTTCCTTTATACTCCTTATTAATGTTATAAAAACTTCATTTTAATTTTTTCTTCTAATTTCTGAGTTATCCAAACTATAATTTATAAATTCTCTTGCCTCACAGAACAAAGGATGAAAGCATATTTTTAAAACATGTTTTTCCATTGGAAATTTTTTATTTAACTATTTATAATATTTGAATTAACTAACTGAAATGAAAATTATAATACTTAAATGTATACTAAATATTCACCTATTACTTAACGATAAAATAAAACTATTGTCTATTCTAGAAAATTCTGATTCACCATTAGTATTTTTTAAATTTCAGTACAAATTACTGAGCTCTAATCACAATTTATTCTTAAAGTATAATCTTGGTTTTATTTCCTACCATTCTGAAAAATATATATATTCTTTCCTTCAAAATATTTCATTTGTAATACATAAAGTTGGTTTAATTTTCATCCTAGACATCCAAGAAAAAATAAAGATGAAAGAAACTTCTAAGTAAGAATGGCATAGCAAGTCAAAATTATAGTATTTTATGCAACAGCTGTTTTCCTTTCTGATTCTTGCTCCAGAGGACCAACAAAGCATGGATGTAAAAATAGACGCATGTGTGTGGAAATTTCATCTTATCATCATGTAAAAAAAAAAATCACATGAGATTTATTAATTTCTAATTCTCAATCATCTATCCAATATATGTTATCCTATTTTCAAATGAGTTCAAAATAGAAACATCAAGATATCTAAATATCTGTGGCAAAGAATTAACTCTTTTCTAGTCAACTTAAATCAATCATTGAGTAACTGATTAGAATAACTCACAGTTAATTTTATTCACTCACCATTAGGACAGCTGGAAAAGAAAATCAATCTCTTGATTTAAAGCTCTACCCTATCAAGACTACCCACCCATAGGAAAAGGAAATTTAGTCAATTCTTCCATCAGGCCACATAATGGCCTTTTCCTTGCTCTCTAGGAAGGTGCTCTGAGTTAATATAAGTAAGCTACTCATAGTTTATAATATCTCCAGACAAACAAGTTAAGTTTTACTTATCCCTCTCCCTTTATTGAACAAATATGAACTCAGACACAAGCTTGTATTTTGCCCTTTGCGATTCTTCAAATAACCTCAGTAGTTTCCAAAGAATATTTCGGTTAGAAACATTGTCAGTATAGATAAAGCTGCTGATTGGGGGGGGGGGGGGGGACTAAGATGGCTGAATAGAAGGACTGGAGCTCAACTTCTCTCCTAAAAACAACAAAATTCACAACTAAAGACTCAGCACTCTTCACCCAAATGGACTGGAAACCTTAAAAAAGATATCCTACTCTAGAAGAAAAAGAGGAGGACACATCAAGAGGTAGGAGGGGTGATTTCAAGATATAAAAGACCCCATACCTCCTGGGTGGGAAGCCCCTCAGACTGGAAACTAACTGGTTCACAGAGACTCACCTACAGGAGTGAGAGTTCTGAGCCACACATCAAACCCCCACGTGCTGGGATCTGGCACTGGGAGAAAGAGCCCCTGGAGCATCTGGCATTGAAGACCAGTGGGGCTTGTGCCCAGGAACTCCATGGGACTGGGGGAAACAGAGACCCCATTCTTAAAAGGTGCACACAGACTTTCACATGTACTGGGCCCCAGGACAAAGCAAAGTCTCCATAGGAATCTGGGTCAAACCTGACTGCAGTTCTTGGAGGACATCCTGGGAAAACAGCGGTAAACGTGGCTTGTTGTGAGGGAAGGACATAGAGGGCAAAGCTCTCGGGAATATTCAGCAGTGCCTTTCTCTGGAGGTGGCCATTTGGGGAAAATCTGGCCCCACCCATCAGTCAGCTGCTGAGAAGCCCCAGGGCAAACAACAATCCAGGTGGGATCACAGCCCTGCCCCTCAGTAAACTGCTACCTAAAGACCCCTCAGGCACACAGCTGCCTCTAATCCCATCCAGAGACTAAGTCCCACTTACCAGAGGGATTAGAATCGGCTCCACCTACTGGTGGGCAGGCATCAGCCCTCCCATCAGGAAGCCTACAGCAAACCCCCATACCGATTTCAGCCACAGGGGGGCAGACATCAGAAGTAAGAGAGGCTACAACTCTAGTATCTGTAAAAAGGTCACCACACCAAAAACCTATAAAAATGAAAAGACAGAGAACTATCATTCAGATGAGGGAGAAAGGAAAAACCCCAGAAAAACAGCTAAGTGAGGAGGAGATTATTAGCCTCCAGGAAAAAGACTTTAGACTGTTGATGCTGAAGATGATGCAAGACATTGGAAATAAAATGGAGGCAAAGATGGATAACTTAAAGGAAACACTGAGCAAAGAGATACAAGATATCAAACTTAAAAAAAAAGAGATGCAAAATACAATGACTGAAATAAAAAAATCACTAGAAGCAGCCAACAGCAGAATACAGGAGGCAGAAGAATGAATAAGCAAAATGGAGGGCAGATTAGTGGAAATTACGGATGCGGAACAGAAAAGAGAAAAAAGACTGAAAAGAAATGAAGAGAGTCTCAGGGAACTCTGGGACAACGTGAAACGCACCAACATCCATATTACAGGGGTGCCAGAAGGAGAAAGAGAGGAGACAGAAAAAAAATATTCCAAGAGATAATAGCCAAAAACTTCCCTCACATGGGGAAAGAATCACTCACTCAAATCCAGGAAGTACAAGTTCCATATAAAATAAACCCAAGGAGGAACACCCCAAGACACATATTAATCAAACTGACCAAAATTACAGACAAAGAGAAAATCTTGAAAGCAGCTAGGGAAAAGAAACAAGTCACATACAAGGGAAGCCTAATAAGGTTATCAGCAGATTTTGCAACAGAAACTCTGCAGGCCAGAATGGAGTGGCATGATATACTCAAAGTGATGAAAGGAAAAAACCTCCAACCAAGATTAATCTACCCAGCAATGCTCTCATTCAGATTTGAAGGAGAAATCAAAACCTTCACAGATAAGCAAAAGCTGAGAGAATTCAGCAACACCAAACCAGCCTTACAACAAATACTAAAGGAACTTCTCCAGGCAGAAAAGAACATGAGAAGAAGGAAAGAAAAAAGAGCAGCAAAAACAAATCCAAATCAATTAATAAAATGGCAATAAGAACATACATATGAATAATTACCTTAAATGTGAATGTACTAAACACCCCAACCAAAAGACATAGACTGGCTGAATGGATACAAAAACAAGACCCATATATATGCTGTCTTCAAGAGACCCACTTTACTTCTAGGGACACATACAAATTTAAAGTGAGAGGATGGAAGAAAATATTTCATGCAAACGGGGATCAAAAGAAAGCTGGAGTAGCAATACTCATATTGGACAAAATAGACTTTAAAATGAAGAATATTTTAAGGGACAAAGAAGGACATTACATAATGATCAAAGGATCAATCCAAGAAGATGATATAACAATTTTAAATATCTACGCACCCAACATAGGTTCACTACAATATATAAGACAACTGCTAACAACCTTAAAAGGACAAATTGACAATAACACAGTAATAGTGGGGGACTTTAACCCCCCACTTACAGCAATGGACAGATCAACCAGACAGAAAATCAATAAGGAAACACAGGCCTTTTATGATACATTGAACCAGATGGACTTAATAGATATTTACAGGACATTTCATCCAAAAGCAACAGAATACACATTCTTCTCAAGTGCACATGGAACATTCTCTAAGACTGATCATATCCTGGGCTACAAATCCAACCTTGGTAACTTTAAGAACATTGAAATCACATCAAGCATCATTTCTGACCACAACACTACACGACTGGAAATCAACAACAAGAAAAAAACTGCAAAAAACACAAACACATGGAGACTAAACAACATGCTACTAAACAACCAATGGATCACTGAAGAAATCAAAGAGGAAATTAAAAAATACCTAGCAGCAAATGACAATGAATATATGACACTCCAAAACCTATGGGATGCAGCAAAAGCCATTCTAAGGGGAAAGTTTATAGCAATACAAGCCTACCTCAGGAAACAAGAAAAAGCTCAAACAAGCTAACTTTACATCTAAAGCAGCTCGAGAAAGAAGAACAGACGAGACCTAAAGTTAGTAGAAAGAAAGAAATCATAAAGATCAGAGCAGAAATCAATGAAATAGAAGCAAAGAAAACCATAGAAAAGATCAATGAAACGAAAAGCTGGTTCTTTGAAAAGATCAACAAAATTTATAAACCCCTAGCCAGACTTATCAAGCAAAATAGAGAGAGGACTCAAATCAATAAAATTAGAAATGAAAAAGAAGAAGGAACAATGGACATCACAGAAATACAAAGGATCATAAGAGACTAATATATGCAACTATATGCCAATAAAATGGAAAACCTAGAAGAAATGGACAAATTCTTAGAAAAGTACAATCTTCCAAGACTAAACCAAGATGAAAGAGAAAAGATGAATGGACCCATCACAAGAACTGAAATTGAAACTGTGATTAAAAAACTTCCAACAAACAAAAGTCCAGGACCAGATGGCTTCACAGGCAAATTCTAGCAAACATTTAGAAAAGAGCTAACACCTATCCTTCTGAAAACACTTCAAAAAAATGCAGAGGAAGGGATACTCCCAAACGCATACTATGAGACCACCATCACCCTGATACCAAAACCAGACAAAGACATCACAAAAAAAGAAAACTACAGGCCAATTTCACTGATGAACATGGATGCAAAAATCCTCAACAAAATACTAGCAAACCACATGCAGCAATACATTAAAAGGATTGTACATCATGATCAAGTGGGATTTATCCCAGGGATGCAAGGGTTCTTCAATATCCGCAAATCCATCAGTGTGATACACCACATTAACAAACTGAAGAATAAAAACCATATGATCCTCTCAATAGACGCGGAAAAAGCCTTTGACAAAATCCAACACCCATTTCTGATAAAAACTCTTCAGAAAGTGGGCATTACAGGAACCTACCTCAACATGATAAAGGCCATATACAACAAACCCACAGCAAACATGATTCTCAATGGTGAAAAGCTGAAAGAATTCCCTCTGAGATCAGGAACAAGACAAAGATGTCCGCTCTCGCCACTACTCTTCAACACAGTTCTGGAAGTCCTAGCCATGGCAATCCAAGAAGTAAAAGAAATAAAAGGAATCCAAATTGGAAAGGAAGAAGTAAAACTATCCCTATTTGCAGATGACATCATACTGTACCTAGAGAATCCTAAAGACTCTATCAGAAAACTGTTAGAGCTCATCCACGAATTTGGCAAAGTTGCAGGATACAAAATTAATACACAGAAATCGACAGCATTTCTATACACTAACAATGAAAGAGCAGAAAAAGAAATTAGGGAAGCAATCCCGTTTACCATCACATCCAAAAGAATAAAATACCTAGGAGTAAGCCTACCTAAAGAGACAAAAGACCTGTATTCTGAAAACTATAAGCCACTGATGAAAGAAATAAAAGATGACACAAATAGATGGAAAGATATATCATGCTCATGAATTAGAAGAGTTAATATTATCAAAATGACTATACCACCTAAAGCAATCTACAGATTCAATGCAATCCCTATCAAATTACAAAAGACATTTTTCACAGAACTCAAACAAAATATTTTAAAGTTTGTTTGGAAGCCCAAAAGACCCAGAATAGCTAAAGACATCCTGAAAAAGAAAAATGGAGCTAGAGGAATCAGGCTTCTGGAATTCAGATTATACTACAAAGCAACAATCATCAAAACCACATGGTACTGGCACAAAGACAGAAATAGAGATCAGTGGAACAGGACAGAAAGCCCAGAATTAAACCCACGCAACTACAGCCAACTAACATATGACAAAGGAGGCAAGGATATACAATGAAGAAAGGACAGCCTGTTCAATAAGTGGTGCTGGGAAAACTGGACAGCCAAATGGAAAAGAATGAAATCAGAACACTCCCTAACACCATACACAAAAATAAACTCCAAATGGATTAAATACCTAGATATAAGACCAGACACTATCAAACTCCTAGAGGAAAACATAGGCCAAACACTCTCTGACATAAACGACAGCAGCATCTTCTCAGATCCACCTCTCAGAGTATTGACAATAAAAAGAAAAATAAACAAATGGGACCTATTCAAACTGAAAAGTTTCTGCACAGCAAAGGAAACCCTCAACAACATGAAAAGGCAACCCACAGAATGGGAGAAAATCTTTGCAAGTGAATCAATGGACAAGGGATTCATCTCCAAAATTTATAAACAACTTCTGCAGCTCCGTACCAAAAAAACAAACAAGCCAATCAAAAAATGGGCAGAAGATCTAAACAGACAGTTCTACAAAGAAGACATACATATGGCCAAGAAACACATGAAAAGATGTTCAACATCACTCATCATTAGAGAAATGCAAATCAAAACCACTCTGAGGTACCACCTTACACCAGCCAGAATGGCCATCATCCAAAAGTCTACAAACAATAAGTGCTGGAGAGGGTGTGGAGAAAAAGGAATCCTATTACACTGTTGGTTGAATTGTAAATTGGTGCAACCCCTGTGGAAAGCAATATGGCGATGCCTCAGAAAACTGAAAATAGAACTACCATTTGATCCAGCAATCCCACTCCTGGGCATCTACCCAGAGAAACCACAACTCGCAAAGACACATGTACTCTGATGTTCATTGCAGCACTAGTTACAACAGCCAAAATATGGAAACAACCTAAACATCCATTGACAGAGGAGTGGATCAAGAAGATGTGGTACATATACACAATGAAATATTACTCAGCTATTAAAAAGAACGAAATACTGGCATTTTTAGTAACATGGATGGACCTAGAAACTATCATGCTAAGTGAAGTCAGCCATACAATGACACCAACATCAAATGCTTTCACTGACATGTGGAATCTGAAAAAAGGACAGACTGAACTTCTTTGCAGAACAGATACTGACGCACAGACATTGAAAAACTTATGGTCTCCAGAGGAGACAGTTTGGAGGGTGGGGAGATGTGCTTGGGCTGTGGGATGGAAATCCTGTGAAATTAGATTGTTATGATCATTATACAACTACAGATGTGATAAATTCATTTGAGTAATTTAAAATAAATAAATATATAAATAAATAAATAAATAAAAAGAAACTTTGTCGGTATAAATCATCTCGGGAAAGAAAGCTCAATATACATAACAAGTAAAATAAAGCTATTACTTAATATGTTGTAACTGAATGATGATGGCTGTTAGGGAAGAATCTTGTTCAATTTTCTCCCTTACATCCTCCAATGCCTGGGGCATATTATATGCTCAGGTACTTGACCTGCGTAGTTGTTTGTAGGGAGTATGACCTGATCCTGGAAGAACATTAAATTTCTACAGCCAGCTGTTCTGGAGAGAAGTGAGCAGCACAAGGAGTCAATGGCGATTTTAACTTGCTGAGTTTTTTTTGTTTGTTTTTAAGGGCATTTGGAAATTCCCAGGCTAGGGGTCAAATCAGAGCTGCAGCTACCATCGTACACCACAGACACAGCAACATGGGATCTCAGCTGCTTTGCGACCTACACCACAGCTCACAGCAACGCCAGATCCTTAAACCACTGAGCAGGGCCAAGGATTAAACCTGCATCCTCATGGATACTAGTCAGGTTCGTTATCTCTGAGCCATAATGGGGACTCCAATTCATTGAGTTTTAGATCTTTGCTTCCTGGAAAGAGACTTGTGCTTTATAAAACAAACTAACAAACAAAAAACTCTGGGGCTCAGGAATCCCCATTGGTCTCTTCTTTTTGAGGATAGATGCTCAGATGGGACTATATAAGGATTAACCTGTAAATCTTAGTGCAGTGACACAGGCACCAATAATTTATGTTCTTGAACCCACTGAAGTCTAGAACTATACTACGCACTTTGGCCAAATGGCACTTCTGAGTCTGGGTGTCTTTGTCTCCTCTAATTTTAAAATGAAGAGGAGAGAGGTTGTCATCATGATGGAGTGGAAGTGGTGAGGAAAAAAAAAAAGGACAAACCAGTTTTTTAGTCTTGGAGAAATCTATTGGTTTGTTTTTCTTTCAGTGAATTCCATTTTTCTATATTTCTACCATAAAAGCAAGGATATCATCAGAGGAGTACTACCTCCCCAGACTGTCACAAATTTTCACTCACTGTCAATACCCACAATATTAGCCAAATTTTACTATATTAACAGTAAATCACAAAGTAAAAATATTAAGTTAAAATGTTACATTGCAGTACAATTTAGGAAATAAATACTTGCTTCATTTTGCTTATACTATTTCTTACCAAAGTAAAAATAAAATTATAATTTTAATCTTTCCCATATCCCAGCCTTTATATATTGTCATGTCTTCCTTTACAACAATAACAAATATGTTGAGGATTTTATCCTTTCCAGTAATAATGGACTATGTTTGTTTCCAAACATAGTCAGCCAGCAACATCTGCACATCCAGCAGTTGGCTAATGTGTGCTTATGACGGAGACGGGAAATGTCAAATAATCATTTAACAATAAAAATCATTCCTCTTTCTTGCAGGATATAGAACTGTCAGCAGCAAGCTTGTATCAGAATATATACTATAGCAGATTACTGTTATATTCCTCAAAAAGATCTTCAATGCCTGCTTGAGCCAAATCAAGACTAAAGAGTCTTCATTTATTGTTGGACTAGGACATTACATGTAAATTCACCAGGTATCCTAAGGGTAGGACTATGAGGTTCTATAATGAGCAGTTAGTTGAATTCTGATAAGTGAACCATCATTAAATTTAAAAAATGTTTGTTCCATTTGTAGCACAAGCTCAGTAATTACTTATAATCCATACATCTAGTTACATCAATTATTCATTGTAAGTCTACAGGAATAGTTTACACATGGCTTAACAACAAAAAACATACTCTGAAAATTAACAAAGTCATTGTTTTACCTGGTGTTTACTTCTTTGGGTGCAGTGATTTTTTAACTTGTGGTTAATACGAATTTTATTTGTGGCTAAGTATGTCATTTCTATGTTAAACATACAAGAAACAACATTAGAAAAAGAAAATTGTACATCTCAGTAGGTTATATTGTCCTTTCTGAGGACCCTCATAATAACTTTTTCTCTTATGACAGCAATTAAAAATCAGTGAATGTCAGAAGCCAGTCTACGTAGTAAAACCTGCTAAATCCATGCTGGTCCAAACCAATTCCTTCTTTCTCTGCACTCTTCCTTAAAATTATAGCTATTATGACAAAGCTCCCAGTAAAATATTCTGTTGCACCTTTCCTTAAAATTACAGATACTACAACAAAGCTGCCAGTGAAATTTTTGGTTACAAGATTCTTTCCTTCCACCCTACTTTGGATTAGAAATTCACTGAGGAAAGAGAGCTATTTTAGCTCTCTATCCTATTCCCCATAACATCATACAGGATACAGATAATTGGTAAGTTTGTAACAGCCCTTCATCTCAGGGCAAATTTGATAAAAAAAAAAAAAAGTATATCAACACAAAATCTGTTATAATGTCAGAGATTGAAAAGATAAAGTGGAAAAGTGGAAAAATTATCACTTAATACACAGAATGATTTGCCTTTAACAAGCTTGTTATTGTTCACAGAGGAGTAGTGGTTTGCCTTTTTCTTATCACTAAGTTATAAATGTAACTGCATTTTGCCAGAATTCACAATGGCAAGTTTCGGGGATCCTATCTATTCTGAATTTTTCAATTCTGTGTCAAATATTAATTCTTTTCTCTGATATTTCAAGGGAGCAATCTATTGAAAAATCCTTCCCTATATTTTCCAGGCCCACTGGATTATGTATTTGAACCTGACAACAATCACTTAATTATTTTTATTTCTCTACTGGATGGGAACTACAAGAAAGCAGAGACATTTTCCTTTTCATCTCTACTGAATCCACTGGGACCTGGAACAGAGTAAGAACTTAATACACTCTTTTTCAAATATTGAATCAAAGTAGAAAAGCAAGTTATCATTTGACTGAGAGTGTGGGTCCTGAAGTCAGACATTCTGGAATGGATCTAACCACTGCAAATTTGGTCATGTTACCAGTTATCAATCTCGCTTTGCCTCAGACTCTTTATCAATAAACTGTAGATGATAACAGTATAATCTTCATGGGGTTGTTATGAGGACTGAATAAATAATTCCAACTAAAGTACTTATGTGCTTTGCACATATTATGCACTCAATAAATGTGATTATTATTATTGTTGTTGTTACATTAAATATAAGAAATTTGAAATTCAGAGACTTTTTATAGCCAAGATTACAGATTTTGTAACAGAAGAAAATTCTAATTTGAGACCTGTGCTTTTTCTATGAAGTTTTTCTGACTAGTTGGGGACAGTACAATGATATTTTATAGACAATATAGTTTCTAGAAGTTGAGTAATTGCTTAGCACAAAGAGAAAAGCAATTCTTTTCATAGGAAGAACAGATACATTAATAGTAATTTTATACAACTCAAGTTTTAAGACTCAACCTTGAGAGGATTTCAGGGAATGAGCACTGCCTTAAAAGCATGCATTAGGTAGTTATGCCTGCTAGGCTATAGGATATAGGAAAGTAACACATGACTTGGGATTGGTAGCCCTGGTCTGCAGAGGAGACCACCACTGAATTCAGTGATGCTGGTGCTATGTGTCCTTTGGACTCTTCATGGAAGAAAGTCCCCTGGTAAGTTTCCTGACCTCATCTCATATATGTATGCCAGCATTCACATCTAAGCCTTTGTACTAACTCCTTTACCATGTGCCATGCACGCATTCTCTCTTGGTTCACTTAGGTTCTTACTTGCTCTAGACTTCTAAAAGCTACCCTAGCAGCAAGTTTGTCCCACAGCTGTGTTCTTGCCAGAGTGTTAAATCCATGTCCAGAGGAAGTGCTCATGACAATGAATTTCTTTTCAAGTTAAAAGATTTTTTTAGGGAGTTCCCATCATGGCTCAGCAGAAACGAATCCAACTAGCATCCATGAGAATGTTAGGTTTGATCCCTGGCCTCGCTCAGTGTCTTAAGGACCTGGTGTTGCTGTGGCTATGGTGTAGGATAGCAGCTATAGCTCTAACTTGACCCCTAGCTTGAGTACTTCCATATGCCTTAGGTGCACGCACCCCTCCCCCAAAAAAGATTTTTTTAAACATTCTTGATTTAGATTTCCACTGAATCACTCTATGCTTCTTCACACCACATTCTGCCATTCTCTTGCAGAAGACAGCTAAACACCAGTCCTCATCATCACTGAGGAATGAGTTTGACACTAATGTACTTTTAAGAATCTGTTTTGTAAAAAGCTATCACATGATGGATATATTTTCCAGCCCCCAACTAAGGTATCAATGTCTCTATGTCCTTAGTTATTGTGAGAATAATGAAAGTTGAGTTTGCCTCATCACCGAAGTGGTACTTGATGAGAACAGAGGTGACCAATTATTTTTTAGTTCCTCTTCTCATTGCCTCTACCACCCCCCTAGTTGATTCTGCTTAAAGTTTATCTCATTGTTTTGTTGATTTTATTTTCTTTGTAAATGACTTATTTCTGGGTGAGACATCACCCTATCTATAGCTTATTGCAATATTCTTCATTTCCTATATTATACTTCATCAGAAAGAAAGAGATCCATCTTGCACATGAAATGAGATCATCCAATGCCAGATCTGCTGCAATATCCATCACCCTACCATAAGCTTAATCATCCAAACAGTTTATGTTCTATGGGTATCCACTGTATATGAACTCACACCTGCATTTGCATATACAAATAGCTAATATCTCAGTACATATATGTACATAAGTGCAAAGGGTTAATTGGATAAAATTCACTAAATGTTAGTTATGGTTGCTATGAAGAGTAAATTGGGTAGTGTTTTTTCCTTAATATAACTTTCAATGTTGCATATGTATTATTTCAATTAATAATTTTACTATACAATTTATCATCCAAATCAAGACTTTTATCAAGGGTAAAAGAGAGCACTATTAATACATATGCCAAGGAAGTAGCATAAAGACAAACAAGACGTGTCTTCACCTGTCTAATCCTCATATTTTATAGATAGAAACACTGGTAAAGGATATCAACTAGCCCCAGGATACACTACTCATAATTGGCAATGTCAGGTTTCAAATCCAGCATCTGTATTTTCAATTACTACCTCTTAGACTATATCTCATCTGCCTGTTCTGGTCCCTGTGGCCAGATGGTCTCTATGCTCCTTCTTTCTCAACTTCCTATGAGCTCCTCTTGTGACACTTATCTCACTTAATTTTAGGTTATGGATGTCTGTGCACCTCTCTTATCTCTATTCCTAAATTGTGTACAAGCCACATATTTCAAATACAACATTGTTCCTTTCATTGTGTCTTAGTTATCTACAGCTGAGTAACAAATTACCCCAAAACTTAGGGACTTGAAGAAACAAATGTTACCAAAATGTTTCCTTTAAGAAACTTATTCCAAGTTTGCAGCTGACAAGTCTTCTCTGCCTGCCCTCTGGGGTTGAGTGATCTCCTTTCATTTTGTTCTGTCTCTCTCTCTTTCGGTCCAAGTTTATAGTGTTTCTGCTGATGTAATTCTCCTGAGAATCTCACTTAGGTTTATTCCATCAGTCAAAACCCATACCCACAAATCCCTGAAGGGCATTAATGAGTTTTTAAATTTAATAATTATATGACATTATTCCATTTTCAGTGATTATAAATATTTCCCTCTGTAATTTTTTTAATCAGTTTTATCATTCAGTTGGTTGTCTCATTCATGAGTTAAATACATTTTTGACTGATGCTCCCTCAATGTACGTAAGAATCAAGGTTTAAGTCTTGAAAATTATGCTTTCAGAATAGATGAGTTCTCAGAAAACATAAAATTTCTATTACCAACATAACTTTGTTGGGGATGTTGATGATGAGATGTCATCGTTTCTTTTAAATCCTGAATTTATGTCTTAATAAAGTATAAAAATGACACGCAGGAATGAAAGGGAGTACAGCACAATACCCATTGCCTCTGGGAAAAATAATTTGACTTAAACAGATAGTTGGCTAAGCAGGTTTTCTCTTTCTCCTCACAAAATCTTGTGAAATTCCTCAGTTGAAAAGATAGATTGTGCTGTGAGAACAGTAGAACTGGCTTCTGTTGAAAGCTTTAAATATTTAAATATTCCATCTATTGGAGTGTATAGTAGAGAATCCAGCTTTCTATGTGAGGCATCAAAAATAAAAATCTTTCCTTTACTCTTAACAATTTAAAGTACATGCTAAGGAGAAATATTGTCATCTTCTTTAGTCTAAGAGGCCATGAATTGATAAGTAGATGGAATAGCTAAGTAAGTGATCTTCAAAGACACCATCATAGAAGTGAGAAATCAAATTTCATCATTGCCAGACTGAAACCTCTCTCATAGTTCAGGCATGGGGAGCATAGAACATTGATTTTATACTTTTTAAAAGTGTTATCTAGAAAAAGAACACTATAGGCTCTTTATTATGGCATTTTCTGCATATTGGAATAATTGGCACAAAAACTCAGGTTCTCAACTCAGTGACAATTAATGATATTGAAAGCTCCCTTGTGGTGCATCGGGTTAAGGATTCAGTGTTGTCGCAGATGTGGCATAGGTCAAAACTACGGTGTGGGTTCTGTCTCTGGAACTCCCACATGCCACAGGTGTGGACAAAAATTTAAAAAAAAAAAAAAGAAGAAAGAAAGAAGTCTCATATTATGATACTCATTTTGACAAATGGTAATGAAACACAAATCTCAAAAAAGAAAGCTTCCTGCATAACCACTTCTTATCTAAACTCTAGAATACGGAGATAACAAGGTACCATCATCTATAGTTCATATAACTCATGTCAGTCTTATCATTTGATTATTTCCTTGGGAAAGCAGTCCCAAAAGTTTATTAAAATAATTCAGAAAAATGTAAACATATAAACTGTTCTGATGTCCTTTTTGCCAGATTGCCCTTTAATCATGTTCTAACTCCAAATTGTACACTCTCTTTAATCCAGTGTAATAAGTCATGAAATGATTTTTCCCAGTGAGACAAAAGAGACATTACTTGAAATGTTAGCATGGCATGGGAATGGTGGAGAAGGCTGATGCAATTATCTAGAAGGTCTGTTTATTCCTTCTTCATTCTCTCTACCTGAGGACAAAATTATTGTTCAGCCCAGTCAGCTTGAGCATTGCATCAAGAGTGAGATTAGAAAGTACTTATTTATAAGAATTATAGCTGGAATAAGAAATTCAGATAAGCAAAATGACTTAAAGGCTTTATTTACTTTTTTTTTTTTTTGCTCTGCTTTTTAAACTTTCCTATGCTCCTTGCTTTCTATATTTAAGTTATATAATAACATTAAGACCTTCACTATTTATGTCTGTCTAGCCTCCCACCCCAAATATATAACTTTGTATTCTGTTACTGTTTCATCTCTGAAGCAAGGGAATTCTACTACGTAGGCATATAAATCATGCAGTGCATGATAAATGTGCTGAAGGACACTAGGTCCCATGTCCTGGATGGAAATGAATGGCCTTTGAAGGGTACAGTGTTCTCATAGAGGGTAGCAAATGGCGAGAGGTGGAAATTCTTATCTGGTAGTTCTTATCTTTCCAATATAAGCAGAATGTACTGGGGTTACCCTGAGGCACATAAGTTCAAATTTCTTGACTTCACTTATATATAGTCAAATAGAAAATACTACAGGTTGGAATCCATACAAGCAGAATGACATGAACATCCTGCTGTTGGGTGTGTGCACCTCCTTCCCCTCACTGTTTCTGGAACCTCCTTCTCTTCCTGTCCACATGGTTAGAGATTCAGAATAACTTATTTGGTAGCAGTGCCACAGTACCAATATGACTCTTTTGGATTGAAAAATTAAAGTATTTTGTATTGTCCTCAATGCAATCTGTTGAAAGAGACAGCCAGAAGAGCAGGTGTAGGGGTTCATAAAATAGACACAGGCAGATTTCCTCTGCATACTGATTACCATATGACATGTCAGCAGCACAAGAATGGATAGGCAAGAGTTTAATATGACTGAGCATTTCAGAAATTATAATACTTAATCCCGATAAGCTAGAAGTGGTAATCAGCTGATTATACTACACTTACACAAAGTAATAACTACATGAGCCTTTTGATTCTCCAGACAAATCATATTTCCTCTACTATATCTATTCATCTTTTTGATAAGATTAGCCTCAAATTCCTTGACAGTTATTCTTTTCTTATAAAGAGGATCTGGATCAGAGACATGGACCACTAACCTCAAGAAGGCCAACTATCATCCCACAGAGGGAAAGAAAAATTTACAACAGTCTTGTTAAGGTACATTATAACTAATCTACTTAAAGTATCCAGCAGGATCCATAATTATATATGAAACACTGATACTGTAATAAGAAATATTATATGTTACAATTTTAGAATACTTCTATGAAATCTATAGTATGGAATGTTTTCCCTTGCATTTCAAACTTATTACACTTTCCTATCAAGAGTTATATAAAAGCTCCTTTATAGTTAAGCTCTTTTCTAGTAATCATTGATATCCCAAGATTTAAGAAAATGATTCACTTACAATCAAAACATTATAAGATGTCATTAGAACTATCATAAATTTAATTTGTATGTTATTATGGTTTTCAAGATATATGTGAACAATAATCCTAGTGCCTATTTCTGAACGTTATTGCCAAATATTCAGCAGAATGTCAAGGTTTTTCTCTAATGACTATGAAGAATGAGATCTGAAATATGAAAACCACTAAATTTAAGAGAAAAGAATCTTAGAAATGGTTGCGTGTAATCCCTCAGTTTGCACAGAAAGGTTAAAAAGGCAAAGGCCTAGGAGTTCCCGTCATGGCGCAGTGGAAATGAATCCAATTAGGAACCTTGAGGTTCAATCCTGGCCTCGCTCAGTGGGTTAAGTATCTGGCATCCCCGTGAGCTGTGGTTAGGTTGCAGACATGCGGCTCAGATCCGGCATTGCTGTCGGCTGTGGTGTAAGCTAAGCTGGTAGCTACAGCTCTGATTAGACCCCTAGCCTGGGAACCTCCATATGCTGATGGGTGCAGCCCTAAAAAGACAAAAGAATGAAACACACACAAAAAAGGCAAAGTCCTAGAGCATTTAAATTTCTCTCACTTTTAGCAAAGTCAGCATTGAAACAAAGGCAAACTCAAACTCCCTCACTTTCTTGAAACAATGAATATATATTATTTTAGCCATTTTGATGTGATAGCAGGTGTACTGATTCATATTCCCCATTGACTTATCCAAATGACTACATTACATGCTAACCTAAATGAAAGGCATCCTGAAACACCTTGTTTGCATAGACACAAACCTGGACTTAAAAAGAGATTTGCAAACGGGAATTAGTGTTGATTCAGTCTAGAACAAGGAAGCTAAGAGCAAGGAGCAAAATGAGTTTTTCTCTGTCTTGTCAACCCTGAAATATCAAGACAAGTCATCAGGAGTCTTATTTACATCAAAGTCTGTAAGTCTTAAGATAAGGATAGAGGTGGAGAAAATGAGATTGGATTCCCATCAAGTTTGGGCTCCTATAATAAAAGGGGATTCAGACACCTTTAGTTCTCCTGAAAGATGCTCTAAGGCTGTAAGAAAATCTCCCACAGTAGCTGGAAGTAGAAATATCTGGAAGAAAGTAAGGTATTATTTATTTAGGACCTACTACATGTCAGGTATTATGCTGAATTTTTATATTAAAATATTTTCTTGACTGCTTACAACAATCCTATGAGGTAGATATTTTTATCTGAATATGTGAGTTTACACTCCTCTGGGAAGATCCCACATGGAATAGGAGTTGAATGTACATTCATTAGCAGGTAGAAAAGATTTACATTCAAATTCTAATAGCACTCAAAGTAGCTGTTCTGTTGGAATAGTGATAATAGAGCCACTTTCTAGAGCGAGACTATCTGGGTCTAATGCTGACTCACCAATTGTATGACAAGTGTTAGTTTCTTTGTATGTTTAGACAAGGGGACTGACAGACCTAGTGTGAAAGTTAAATGAAGTAAGGTTCACAAATCACACACTTTGCCAGGCACATGGCAAGATTTCAGCCCTAAGTTTTTGCTGTATCATAAGTATCGCCAGCAGAGGGCGCAATAAACCTATAAAAGCAGGGTTCTTAAGCGTCCCAAAGGCCCAAACCCCATAGGAAGCCACAAACATTACATTGTAGGGAAACGCTCTTACCTATTGGAGAAAAAAATTACTATGGTTCCAAGAAAAGAGTTTGGTCAGGAGACCCTCCTCACCCCCCTAAACAAACCAAAGCAAGATCTGGAAACTACAGAACCAAGAACAGAAAGACTGGTGCTTAGAAGGCCAGTGACCCTAACAGCAGGACCTAAACAGCCCCAGAGTGAGCTGGCTGGGAAAGCCTACCTAAGAATCTCCTCAGCTTATCCCAAACTTCCCACATGGAGGAAAATTGAAGGGCTGAGGGAGGTGAGCATATCATAATAATAGCTAGCATAAACTTTGCAATCCTTACAAATATTTTATGAGTTATAAGGAGAATGAGATACAAGGTACTTAAGTAACTTTCTCAAGGTCTCATGCTAGTGAAGCCAAGATTCTTACCCATTATGTGCTTCTATAGGAAAGTCTCCAACAATTCAAGTGGGTCTGCAACAACAGGTTTGTTTGAGTATTTCTTTCTTTCATAAATCATTAATCTAGCCTCCACCTACAACCTTAGGTCACAGACGCTCTGCTGAGTCCCCATGAAAGAGCATCTTGGTCACCATATGACTTGGTCATGACTACAACAAGGGGAGTGTTACACAGAAGAGAGATCAGGTTTTTACAATGTCCTGAGTCAAGTTTCTTCAAGTTCCTTCTACAGCAGGAGTAACACAGAAGGTTATTCTTTATCCATATCACATGCTACGTGCTCCTCAAAAACACTCAAGTGTTTTTGTTTATTGTTTTTGAGTGGTTGTGCTTTGAGAAAAATTCTTCAGTGTCAACAGGAGACAGCTTGGCTGATGTTTGCATCATTTAGATTTCGAAGAAGCGGAATCACTAGGAGATTGATACATAAATAATGATGGATTCTATGTTAAAGTGCTCTACTCTAATTGTAATATTATCAATTTCCCCATTTGTTAATATTTGCTTTATATATTTAAGTGCTCTGATACTAGGTGAATATACATTTAAAAATATTTTATCCTCTTACGTTGATCCTTTTATCATTATACAAATAATGACTTTTTAAAAATGTGAATGTGATTTTGCAGAATTGGGGGAGATGGTTGCACAGTACCTATAAAGTGCTGCCTTCATATCTGATGCTAGAACTAAAAGTCTGGGAGAGTAAGAATATACTGGAACCACAAACACAAGCGAAGCCTGTGACCACAAACAGAAACCCATGACTTGTTGCTTTGGAACTTGGTAGAACTCCAGAAGCTGGGACTCAGATCCAGAGTACCTGAATAAGGCCCCAGAGAAAGGTGAAATAGTTTCAGGCTTGAAGATTGCCTCAAAATAAAATGAATCATCAAATAAGCAACAGTGTGCATAAAATAGCTGTTGCTATATCTCTGCCTTCCTAATATTTTAGAAGAATCAATCAATATGTGTAGGAAAGAGAGCTCTGGGAAATGTAGTTCAGTCTAGCCAAATTGACACAATACAAAACAACCACGGTCAACACTTTTCAAATTTCAAATTTGGCGTATACACACATCTTCATAAACCATATTAACTTCCAAATAAAGATCACAGCAAAGCCACACCTCGACCCAACAAAATACACTAATATCCCAAGTGCAATTGAAAGCAAGCTAACATGGAGGTACACAGCCAGGAAGATAGTGTGAGCAACACTGCAGACTTGCTCCCACTGTAGAAACTATAATTGGCAAAAATGAAAAAAAAATTAATCTCAGAGATTATCCTAAGGGTACATATTAAATGAAAAGAACATTATTTAAGAAAGGAATAGCAAGAGTCTGTGGGACTTGAGCCATGATCTGCTCACCCATCCCCTTCACAGCTCAGCTAATGGAAGATGAACTCCAGGTGGGTGTGACCAAAAAGAAGGAGCTCCCTTTCCGCTCTGCATAACTCCCCAGGAAGGGCAAGCCATTGGTATTTCCCATTGACCCTTAGCCTGTGTCAGACAGGCTAAATTCTAGATGAGTACAGATAGGGGGCCAGGGGCTCTCCAAGCAGCACCTACTTTTAGGCAGAGGCTCAAGCCCAGGCACAGCAGGCTGAGAATACTGGAGTCTCCATTATCCTCACTCCAGTTCATTCAGCAGGTGGAGACTTCAGACTAAGCCAAGAGACCAGAAACTACCAATCTTGTCCAGTGCCATGCCCATAATGAAGGGGGTCACCCCAGGAGAAGTGGTTCACTGTTCCTTCTCTGGAACAGTGGCTCTGAGTTTTGTACAGAGAAGAGGGAGGATGTGTAAACAGAGCACACTGAAGGTCTCTCCTAAGGAAAGGACTTTATGATAAAGCACAGGAAGGTTCAAGACCAAAGGGACTTATCATTTGCAGCAACATGGATGGACCTAGAGATTCTCATACTAAGTGAAGAAGTCAGAAAGAGAAAGACCAATACCATATGATATCACTTAAATGTGGAATCTAAAATATAACACAATTGAACTTATCTATGAAATAGAGACGGATTCACAGATATAGAGAACAGACTTGTGGTTGCCAAGGAGGAAGAGGGAAGGAGGGATGGATTGGGAGTTTTAGATTAACAGATTATAACTATTATATCTACATTACATATAGAGTGGATAAACAACAAGGTCTTACTGCACAGTACAGGGAACTATATGCAATATCCTGTGATAAACCATAATGGAAAAGAATCTGAAAAAAATGTATATATATATATGTATAACTGAATCACTTTTGCTATGCAGCAGAAATTAACTCAACATCACAAATCAACTATATTTCAATAAAATAAAAAAGACAAAAGGTACCTTGAAAACAATAGAAATTTGTGTGGTAAGCAATTAATAAGAGACTGATCACTCCATCAGAGCCAGAAGCTAAGCCGTAGGACAGACACTTTTCCATTTAAAAAATAGGAAATAAGAATAGGATGTTTTGGGAATCCCTGATGTGGCTCAGTGGGTTAAGAACCCGACATAGTGTCCGTGAGGATGCAAGTTCAATCCCTGGCCTTGCTCAGTGTGTTAAGGATCTGTGTTGCCACAAGCTGTAGCGTAGGTCACAGACACAGCTCAGATCATGTTTCCATGGCTATAGCAGAGGTCTGCAACTGCAACTCTGACTCAACCCCTAGCTTGGGAACTTCCATATGCTGCAGATGGGGCTGTAAAAAAGAAAAAATTGGACTGGGAATCTGGGATTAATAGATGCAAACAATTGCCTTTGGAAAGGATAAGTAATGGATATAGCACTGGGAACTATAAGTAGTCACTTATGATGGAGCATGATGGAGGATAATGTGAGAAAAAGAATGTATATATGTATATGTGACTGGGTCTCTTTGCTGTACTGTAGAAAATTGACAGAACACTGTGAAGCAGCTATAATGGAAAAAATAAAAAATCATTAAAAAAATAAAAAGATGTTTTGTAATTCCACAAATGGCAGTTTTGGCAGAAACACTGAGGACATCTACAGCAAATCCATATCCATAGAACAAGTGTCTATTCCAGTAAGAACAAAACACTGCCTCTTCCATTATGGAAGCAGTCCTATGCAATCAACCTGCTACCATGGAGCTTGCTGATTCCCTCAAGAAGTGGTTCTATGTCAGAGTTAAGTGTTGATCTCAATTGCTAACAGATTGAGCTCTCAGCAGTGACTGTAGTCAGCCTGGCCTTGGTGCATGAAAAACATAACCTCCATCCTGCTGTCATGGTCACTTTGTTTTTGAGACCATTAGACAATGGAGTAAGATGCTGACTGAATCACTCCATTCTCTTAAAATCCTTCTGTCTTGAGGTCACCATTTGGTGAGCATTCACAGGGGACACAAGTATCTCCACATTCTAAATCTATTTGACCATCTGGCCAAAAAATTGGCCACAGTCTATGAGTGGCTGAAAACTCATACTTTTTGACCATCTTGTCTTTCACCTTAATTGAATCACCAGGTAAACATCTGAACTTCTGCCCATTGGGAGGGTTTCCCATTCCCACTCTCATTTAAGGCCTTTCCAGAGCAGGATGGTGGTGCTACAGCCATCCACTTGAGAGTAGCTCCTGTGTTTTCCTTCCTCAGGCAGTTGACCATAGAGAACTCTCCAAGAAACTTTAGGGACATGTTGAAGAAGAGAAAGGAATCAATCAGAAGTAAGAGCCATCTGGTCAAGCTTCAAATGCAACTTCCCTGTGCCTTCAGAACCTAATTCTATTTCATTATGCAATGCTGATGTGCATGCTGAACTTCATGGCATAGTATGTCAGACCAAACCCAGTTCGGTAAGGACCACTCAGATCACATGGTATCACAGCAGGCCATGGTTAAGTTTTCAGTTCCTTAAAGGTCCAGTAGCAAGCTAGATGCTGCTCCCAAAAGAAGGTGGTGATCTTTTTGGAAAGAATGACCTAGCTTAGCTTCAAAATTGTAAGGGCTGTGTGGCCACATAGGGGTTTTCTGAAGGCTCCAAAGAGCCTCTCTCACTGACCATGACACTTTAAGCATCATCATATTCACTGTGTCATATGGTCTACATGGCAGAGCAGTTTTCACAGCAGCTGGTCCTGTTACATACATGTCTTGTCATGAGCCTTACTCAAATCTGGCCACTTATTGGGTCACACAATAAATGGGTCAGAGTAATACTCATAAGTGAATCCTATATTGTTTTCAGAATCCCAAAACTCCCACTTGGATATTGTGCCTTTTTATTGGTGGTTGGAGGGGTCAGATGCAGTAACGTGTCCTTTACCTTGAAAGGACTATCTTAGCACACCCCTATACAACTAGATACCTAGAAATTTCTCCAAGCCAGCAGACCTTTTAAGTTTGGTGGGATTTATTTCTCACAATCACTCACATGTATTATGAATATTTTTAGAGTAGTTGCTACTTCCTGTATACCCAATCCAAGCAGAATTATATAGTCATTGTAATGGATGAGCATATTGATCTGTGGAAGGAAATTGTGATGGAGATCCTTGCTGCATAGGTTATAACATAGGCCCTGAGAAGTTCATATATCTCTGAAGAAGGATAGCAAAAGTGTATTGTTGGACTTGCCAGCTGAAAATATACTACTTTTTGTGTTCTTTGTGCAGGTGAGTACCATCTACCACATAGCAGGTAAATCACAAACACTCTAACTTTCAAGTTGTTGATGGTGACACTTATGCCTATAATCCCTCATAGAATGTGACCTTTCTCTTGGTTTACTGTTTTGATAGATGTAGTTCTAGTTGAATTTTCTCACTTCAGAGATCAGAGAGCTAGTCTCTCAGTATGACTATTCCAATTACACATTTCAGGGACAGATAAATACCCACAGAGTAGGTCAGGCAACACACTAGACCCATTGTATGAGAACCTAATCCAAAATCCATTGATTACCTAACAACTTATATACTCCTATTCTGACCAGTGGACCACAGTGACATTTTAGATTTCCAGGAATTAACATGATTTCAAAGCCAGTGTCCAGTAATCAACAAAAATTACACAAAAACCTTGGTCAATGCCTGTAGGTACTATTGAGGAGGGCTGGAAAAGTGACTGACATTATTAATTTGGGGCAGTGTAGCAAAACATTTCCTCAAGGGGACCAAACCTCCCCTTCATTCAAAGGGTTCTGGGTCTGTAAACTAGTGCAAGTATGTGAAATCGTTAAGAGACTGATGATTTTGTTGAATCAAGTTCTCTGTCTATATGTGGAAAAACTATGTCTAAATAAGACTTCATTATTATATACAGTTGATTTTCATTATTCATAGTAGATAAGTTCTAAAAAGTTACCACAAATACTGAATTAGCAAATACTAAATCATTGCTCCTAGGGAAAACACAGCATTAGATTCTGCCAGCCTCTGGTGATATTTTCACTCAATACATAGCCTCATTATATATGTGTTTCTGGTTAAAGGCACTATATATATATAAATATATAAATTTTGTGTGTATACACACACACATATATATATATACACACACATATATATTCACTAACATTGAAGTCAAGGCTAAGAGCATAACTCATACCTGAACAAGGAAGTCAAAGAATTGCCATGTTCACTTCAGCTTGAGTGTGAGCATGTTCTGGTTATGTATATGTCCGTGAATAACCTCAAAACACTGCTGGTATTGATTTTGAGGTGACAAAAATATTACCAAGTAGGCAACTGTACAAATAGAAAAACTGTGAATAACAAGGATTGACTATTTTCAATCTAGGAAACACCATGATCAATCCAATACCAAAAATCTCTGAGTCAGATTATTTTGGTTGTGGATTTGGCTCTGCTGTTTATTATGATAATAGACATGTCTACTTTGTCTTTGATAATTAAGTGCCTTCACTTATCCTCTGCCACCAATGAATCCTGTCATCCCCATCACATTTCAGGATCCCAGTTTGATAGCAGCACTTACCATTGTAATTTCTGATCTACAGCAAAGAACCACCTCATAACTCTTGAAAAGTATATTTATCAAAGCTACATGGAATGAAATATCTTTAAGGAATGTAAAAAACAATACCTTTTAAAATCACACCAAAGGAAAAAAAAAAAACACCTGAGGAATAAACCTGACCAGAGAGGAGAAACATTTATACCCTGAAAACTATAGAACATTAATAAAGGAAATTAAAGGGCATTCAAAGAAATGGAAAGCTATCCCATGCTCTTGGTTTGAAAGAATTAATATTGTTAAAATGGCAATACTACCCAAAGCAATTTACAGATTTAATGTGATCCCTATCAAATTACCCATGACATTTTTTCATAGAAATAGAACAAATAATACAAAAAGTTATATGGAACCGTGAAAGACCCAGAATTGCCAAAGCAATCCTGAGGGGGAAAAAACAAAGCAGAAGGCATAAATATTTCCAACAGTATTATAAAGCTACGGTAATCAAAACAGTGTGGAATTGATATAAAAATAAATACACAGATCAATGGAAAGAAGAGAGAGTCCAGAAATAAATCTAGACACCTATGGTCAATTAATCTTCAACAAAGAAAGCAAGAATAGAAAAAGACAGTCTCTTTAGCAAGTGGTGCTGGAAAAACTATACAGCTGCATGTAAATCAATGAAACTAGAACACCCCCTTACACCATGCACAAAAATAAACTCAAAATGGCTTAAAGACTTAAGACCTGACACCATAAAACTCCAAGAAGAGAACATAGTTAAAACATTCTGACATAGTTTTTACAAATGGTTTCTTAGATCAGTCTCCCAATGCAAAAGAAACAAAAACAAAAATAGACAAATGGGACCAAATAAAACTTAAAAGCTTTTGCACAGCAATAGTAAATCATAAAAACAAAACAAAACAGAAGAAATAAAACAAATTAAAAAGACAACCTACATAATGGGAGAAAATATTTGCAAACAAAGCAGCTGACAATGGCTTCATCTCCAAAATATACAAACAGCTCATATAACTCAACAACAACAAAACAACACCATAGAAAAAGGGGAAGAAGAGCTAAACAGACATTTATCCAAAAAAAGAAATACACATGACCAGTAGGCATAGGAAAAGATGCTCAACATCACTAATTATTAGAGATATGCAAATCAAAACTATAATGAAGTACTACCTCAGACCAGTCAGAATGGCCATCATTAACGAATCTACAAGTAACAAATGCTGGAGAGGATGTAGAGAAAGGGGAACCTTCCACACTGTTGGTGGGAATGTGAGTTGGTACATCCATTATGGAGAACAGGATGGAGCTTCCTCAAAAAACTAAAGATAGAACTACCATATGATCTACCAATCCCACTCCTGGACATAAATCTGCACAAAGCTGTAATTCAAAAAGATACACACACCCCAATGTTCATAGCAGCACTATTCACAATAGCCAAAACATGGAAACAACTTAAATATCCACCAACAGACGAACGGATTAAGAAGATGTGGTACGTATCCACAATGGAATACTACTCAGGCACAAAAAAAGAATTAAAAAATGCCATGTGCAGCAACATGGATGCAACTAGAGATTCTTATACTAAGTGAAATAAGTCAGAAAGAGAAAGACAAATACCATATGATATCACATTTGTGGAATCTGAAATATGACACAAATGTGCATATCTACAAAACAGAAATAGACTCACAGATATAGAGAGCACACTTGTGGTTGCCAAGGGATGGGGAGGAGGGTGAGGGATGGACTGAGAGTTTGAGGTTAGTAGATGCAAACCATTATATTTTGAAAGGATAAACAATAAAGTCCTACTGTATAGCACAGGGACCTATAGCTAATCTTCTGGGATAGATTACAATGGAAAATAACATTAAAAGAATGTGTATACATATATATAACTGAGTTGCTTTGCTGTATAGCATAAATTGTCATGACACTGTAAATCAACTATAATTTAAAAAAAATTTTTAAGAAAGCATGTGGAAGGTAATGTCCTCTGGACCCTCCCAGAACGGTAGCCAGGTCTTTTATGATAAATTCATTCCAGCATTCCAAACTTCCTAAGCCTTGGATACCCTTCTCCAAAATACTCCAGGGAGATTCTGACATTTCAACATTATTTAATGTAGGCTACATTTGAGTCTGTTTCAGTCCAACCAACCAGCAAAGAGTTCAGAGCAATACTTAGTTCCTCAGGTTAAAAAATTAATTTGGGATTTTTGCTTACTAAACTTTTATCTATAAATTCATCCTGTTCTGTTTGGAGATACCTTAGAAATCTATACATAGAACTTCCATATGACCCCGCAATCCCACTCTTGGGCATATATCCAGACAAAACTCTACTTAAAAGAGACACATGCACCCGCATGTTCATTGCAGCACTATTCACAATAGCCAGGACATGGAAACAACCCAAATGTCCATCAACAGATGATTGGATTCGGAAGATATGGTATATATACACAATGGAATACTACTCAGCCATAAAAAAGAATGACATAATGCCATTTGCAGCAACATGGATGGAACTAGAGAATCTCATACTGAGTGAAATGAGTCAGAAAGACAAATACCATATGATATCACTTATAACTGGAATCTAATATCTAGTACAAATGAACATCTCCTCAGAAAAGAAAATCATGAACTTGGAGAAAAGACTTGTGGCTGCCTGATGGGAGGGGAAGGGAGTGGGAGGGATTGGGAGCTTGGGCTTATAAAAAAAAAAAGAGAGAGAGACAAAAAAAAAACCATTCAATAACCTAAAATTATATTATATAATTATAATTAAAAATAGTAACTGCCATTTAAAAAAAAAAATCCTGTTCCAATTTTATATTCCTTCTTCCTTGATCAGACACCTTAGAGTTCCTTTCTTACACGTATTCCCTTGAGTTGGCATGATAAATTGGAAAAATCATGCAGTCATTTTGGTATGTATTATAGCCCCTCACAAATCACAGTTTTACCACAACCATTTGGGTCCTCCTGCGATTCGAGTCTGATTACAGATCTAGAAACCAGGAAAAGTTGTAGGGTTTTGTCCTGAGAAGGAACATCACTGATATCTTGCAGGTCAACCAACTCAAGGGAAGCTTTTATAGGTTCTTCCAACAGGGATGTTTCAACTTGCCACAAAGCTTTGAGAAAATATAGGAGTTCAGTATTCTGGCATCATTAAGATCTGCCCATATGGCCCTAACCCAATTTTCAGAAACCCAGTCCTCTCCAATCAATGTCTAACTTTAACAAAAGAGAGCCTATGAGATTGGGAAATCATGTGCATTATAATTCAGTCACCCTCAAGATTAAATTTGAGGTTTGATTTCCAAAAATCTGTAACTCAGGACAGAAGTATTTCTTTCAGAGAGGAAACAGGATTGTTAATACCTTTTGATTTAATCAGATCAAAGAATCAATTCCAGAAAATCCAGAACCAATTCATTCTTAAGACTCTGTACTTCTAGAACCCTTTCTGGTACCAAATTAGCATAGATCAGGATTTTATTAAAGAGGAAGAACTATTAGGATAGATATACAGATAATGATATAAATATAGATAAATATTAAGCAATTTATTATAAATAACTGGCCTTATAGAATGGGAGGAGCTGATTAAAGAGTATCTTAGCATTTGATTCTGGAGCTTAAAGCCGACAAGGAAAAGAGCTGGGAAGGAAAGATAGACTTAATGTAGTAAAGAGAAAAAGAAGGATGGAACTGGTTAGCTGGAGCCACAAGGACAACTGGAAATCCTTGTCAGATCCTCATACTGGTGTGACTTTGCTGACAGAGGTGTCCAACAGAGATCAGGGTTCTTCTTCATGGAGTTAGGCATACACATTTGACCCCAGAGGGTTCAAGAAGCTGAGGTAGAATCTAGCAGAAGGTGGAGAACTGCCAGTTCCACTACCTCCTCAGAAACAGAGTGACAGAGCAGGTCAGTGGCATATGGAAAGTACAAAAAGGCTACTGCTTCACTTCCCACCTCCAAAACCCCCATAAGAATCCCTCGTGATCTCATCCTAACCTGGGATATACAGGAAAAGAAATTTTAGGAAATCAGTTCATCCTTGCCAAGATGGCACTTTACAAAGCCAATCAAGTATCTTTAACACTCCACTCTGGAGAATGTGACATTCAGAGCAAAGTGGGGTTTCTGATGCCAATTTCAGGGGAGACAACAAAAAATAAGATGAGCTGGTTTCATTAAAAGGGGAGGGGAAGGATAAAATCGGTACTTCTGAAAGAAAGACAAAAATGGAAAAAAGATGGATGCAAAAGAAGATACTTCTAGCATTTGACTCCAAGTAGTCTCTACACTGAATAAAACATAGCTTGATGGGAAAAGCAAAGATGCATTTGCCCTCTGGATACATTCCAAATATATATGTATTTTTTTCTTTGTAGAGCCACACCAGCAGCATATGGAAGTTCCTGGGCTAGGGGTCGAATCAGAGCTGCATCTGCTGGCCTATGTCACAGCTACAGCAACACTGGAACACAGCCACATCCGCCACTGACACCTCAGCTTAAGGAAATGCTGGATTCTTCACTCACTGAGAGATGCCAGGGATCGAACCTGCATCCTCACGGAGACAACATCAGGTCTTTAACCTGCTGAGCTACTATGGGAACTCCCAAATATATACTTAATCATCTAGAGTCAGACTGGTTTCTTTCAAATGATGAGCTGAATCTATATACCTTGCCCAGCTTGAGAGTTTTTAATAGCAAATTTATAATTAAGAGTAGAAAATGCTCTTCCTGTCTATCGAGTGTCTCTGCAAGTATACCTACACTCTGAGGAATGTCTTCATTCAGAGCGCTAGCTTGGTGCAAAACCTTTGACACTATCCAGACAATTTCATGTCTCTCCTAATAATGTTGCTAGGATTAGGATTCATGCAGTAGTGAGGAAACCAAGTTAAAGCAGTTGGTCTATAAAGTTATTAGCACAAGGCTAAAGCTGCCCTGATCATTATGGGAGTTGGAACACAAAGAGAACTGCCAGTAGGTGAAGGGATGTGGAATTCCCAAAATAGCAGTTCTGAGCACAGTGTTTTGACTCGTTTTCAGTATCTCCTTACCAACTCTTAAGAGAGCAAGAGAGTCTGTGTGATTGTAACAGAAAGGAAAGACATTAAGGTGCAAATGTTATTATCTACAAAGTTGCAGAAGCAGAAGTAATTTAGGCATGTTACTTCGAAAATGTAAAGTTCAGAGTCCAAAAATTTCATAACATAAGCCTGGTTCAAAGGCTAGAAATACTGACATTCCAAAAGAGAGATAGAACAACAAATGAGAAAATATACTGTCCATTTTGTCAGCTCATTTTAATTAACCCTAAAATGTGAAAATAGAAATGACATTTTCCAGTCATGGGTAGTTAAGTTGCCTTATACGTAGATGTAGAGAGAACAGTGACATCTGGGGGGGCATGGGGTTACATTTAAGGCCACTTAGAGAATGAGGTATGGGTCTCAGTCTTTTACTCGGAGTTTAGCAGGAACATCCAAAATAGGTACTAGCAAATGTATAGTCAACCATCCCAACTTCTTTCTTTCTTTCTTTTTTTTTTTTGTTTTTTAGGGCCTCACTTGTGGTGTCTGTAAGTTCCCAGGCTAGGGGTTAAAAATGAAGCCACAGCTGCCGGCTTACAGCACAGCCACAGGAATGGGGGATCTGAGCCACATCTGTGATCTCTACCACAGCTCAGGCAACGCCAGATCCTTAACCCACTGAGCGAGGCTAGGGATCAAACCCACATCCTCATGGGTACTAGTCAGATCTATTTTCTGCTGCAATACAATGGCAATTCCCAAATTCTTAACCATATCCATTTGATCAGTGTCTCCCCAGTAGACTTCACGGTCATCAAAGTGATTTGCAAAGAAAAGACACTTCTTTGAGGGTCAATATTCTTCTTCAAACTCATCAAAGTGATTTAAGAATATTTAAGTCAAGTTTCCCTTCCCTCTTATCATCCTGGAGCACCTAGTTAAACAGCCAGTGACGGTAAAAGACCATTTAACAATCTGCTTCATACACCTCTTTTCCAACCAAAATTGCACCTATAATGTTAAAACAGAACCCCTTTGGATTCTCAGCAAACACAAACTGAATATTTTATGATCTGTGCAGTAGTTACAGTGTGTTGCCTTTTCCTAATTAGCATATCTATGGATACCTGTCTTTCATGGCATGTTATTATCATTGCAGTAATTCAATGAAAGTATCCTAAACATTTACATTGTGGAGCTTGTTTTATGATTTATACCAACAGAACAGCGCACACAATGTTGTACATCTGCTTTCAAAGTCATTACTTTCTTTCATATGCCTATAGCCCTTTTAAGACTGAGAAATACTGTAGGTTTGGAGCAATGCCTTTACTTTTTATCATTTCTGTCTCAGTATGAATTTCATTCTTTTACATATTCTATTCCCCATAATGATGCTCAAATCAATACTGTTAAGTGGTGGCAATTTTTTCCTGAAATCTCTCATGACAGAGTGATGAATTGTTCCCTTAACCCATTCCACTGGATTTTTATTATTTAAAAAATAAATAGCATTTTCCTCTATTTGGTCACTAACTCAACTTAGACTCAGCCTCTTCAAAATGAGTCATAAAGAGCCAAAATTGCAAGTCTTCCATAGGGAAAAAAAAAAAAACAAAAAAAAAAACCAAAAATACATGTTGAAAGGAAAAGCATTATAATTCATGTATAGTGTGTTATTCCTCTAACCCATTTCCGCCCTCAAGGATCAATGGAATTAGGGTTCAGCTGAACAAAAATGATTACATCTCATCAGGGCTTCAAGTGTTTTCTCTTTTTATCATTATACATACTTGTGACACAGTAGAGTCATAGCAGTTTCCTTCAGTTCAATACTCAAGGCTCTGAGACTTCATTTGTAATAGTTCTCTTATGCCCATGTGTCTGCCCAAGCTGTTAACCAACCCATGTCTCTACTCACGCTCCTTTATATATAGAATAGGAAAGGAGCAACTTTAGAGAAATTAAAAAGAGGTCTTTTGAAAGTAACAATTAGAGTTTACAGTATCTAAATTATCAATATCATGTAAGAGATTTTGGTCAAGTAAGGCATTCTATGAAACTTTAAGTTGTGGTCTGAGTGACCAGCAAACATACCTGAAGTTGAGGATAGTGGTTGTGGTCTGGCCTGGGCCCCTGGCTGGCTGCTGGTGAAGTGAGTGGCATTTGTGAGTACGGCTTGCTAAATATCCACCTACACTGCTTTTCAACCACTTTCTAGGGAATCTTGCAGAGATATCTATGAGAGAGGTGGAAGGACAAAGGAGCACTTTAAATATCAAGGTGCTATATAAGAAACTGAGAACACCAGGCCTACCTTAAGGCTAGTGGGAGTAGGGACATCCTTTCCCTCAGATAGAAATTTCAGAGGGGACAAACAGCAGGTATCAAACAGCAGGTATCAAACAGCAGGTGACATCAGAGCTGGAACAGAGCAGCAATGTGGTTCAGATCAGTGTCCCCATCAAGTCACATGGATGGTAGATAAGAACACCAGGGATCAAAGGTTCAAATGTCCAACATTGTTGTCTGGAAGATAATTTTAAAGGCTACAAAAGAGAGTAGATGAAACATTCGGGATTCCCCAGATGAAGTGATGATGATAATAACTGCTGATACTTAGAAAATTCTTCAAATTTCTGAAGAACTCATCTAAATAGTTTACATAAATTATCTCATTTAAAACTCAAGCCATCCCTAGGTAGTAGGAATAGTTTGTTTTAATTGTTATTTCCCCAATAAATTTTTTTTTTTTTTTGCTGTACAGCATGGTGACCCAGTTACACATACATGTATACTTTTTTTTTCTCACATTATCATGCTCCATCATAAGCTTTTATCCTCTTTTTAAGATGTGGAAATTGAGGGGTAATGGGCCAAGTTATTCACCTATGGTTTACATAGCAAAAAACCACTGTTGCAAGCTTGCAATTGGTCTAGTCTTTATGAGACAGAATATTAACTCAGTCAGTGTAGGAACCTGGGCTCCAATACATTTTTTTGATATGGATTTTGATTAACATTAGTGGCTTAAGGGCTCCAGGGAGTAACACCTCCACAGGACTTGTTTTATTATAGGAAATGTGCATTCCCCACAGACTTTGTTTACTATAGGAAATGCGAATCTCTAGCCCACTCCTCAACTGATAAAAAAGGAATGAGAGGAATGGTGACTTAATCTAAGAAAAGGACAAAGAAACCATAAAATTTACATGGGGCATTTCCAACCCTAAAACCCTATTGGACAAGGACTGATATGGGTAACTGAGCAAGGCCAATGGGAGAAAACCACATCTTTCTGGACCCACGTTGGGGCCCCTCCCCACCTTTCGGAGATGAAAATCCCTATAGGACAATAAAGAAGGGGGCTCTTCTCCCCGCTCCCAGCAGCCCTGGGAGCTATTTGCTTTCCTTTAATAAATACTTTGTTGCTGGCTGCCTGTGTGTTGGCAGAGTTCATTCTTCAACTGCTGTGAACAAGAACCCCGATTCTGGTATCATCTTTAAGGTATCATCTATGCAGTCTGAGCTTCAATCACTACAGAACCCCTGGCAGGCGAGAGAGAAGGCTTGGGTTTCTATTTACAGGCCCTCCACCGCCAGTGTTCAAACACTTTTTGATATCATTGCTATTGTTACTTAGAGGCCCTGACTATTCTACCAGTCCTCTATGAGCACTGAGAAAATACAGGTGGGCAACACAAAATATAACTTAATCACGGTGGTCAACGATAGTACTGCCTATTCTTTCATTTTGTCATTCATTCACTCATTCATTGAACATGTTACCCTCCATTTTCCAGTTTCTCCTGGTTGTGCCTGGAATGGTAACTATATAATGCACAAACATTTTCAGTTCATAATTGTACGTGCTCTTTTTTTTTTTTTTCTTTTTTTTTTCTTTTTAGGGCTATACCCATAACATACTGAAGTTCCCAGACTAGGGGTAGAATCAGAGCTGCAGCTGAGGCCTATATCACAGCAACAGCAACACCAGATCCAAGCCACATCTGCAACCTATGCTGCAACTTGTGGCAACACTGGATCCTAACCCAATGAGCAAGGCCAAAGATAGAACTCTCATCCTCACAGAGATGACGCTGTGTTCTTTACCCACTGAGCCACAACTGGAACCCCATAGTATATGCCCTTGATACACGCGTCTCAATTGCTAACTCAGTCAGACAGGAAAAGTTCAGAGTAGAGAATTCCTCTGCTACCACAATATAGCTAAAATTCTTTGTGCTCATAGGGAAAATATTTCAATAGAAAAATTAAAAGGCACCAAGCTATTAGAACTAATATGCTGATAATTAGTGTTTTTTAAAATGGTTTTTGCTATGGCATTGCTGGAGGACCAAGTCATATAAACACACATACTCAAAAAGGTTTTGAATTTTCATCATATATTTAAAATAATGTAGGAATAAATAGCGAGATTTAAAGAGGGGAAAACATAAGTCTCTAAGTGAACTGACAATGCTACAAATCTTAAATGACATTTAGATGTGTTTGTATAGAAAATATATTCACAAAAAGATAAGAATGACCCTTTTCACCAGTATATATATATATATATATATATATATATATATATATATATATATTCCAACCCAGCTCCATCTCCTAAAATTTAATCATCAATAACCAAAATGAGTATAGTCATAAACATGCTAAGTTTTATGCTGCTTTACCAGCAAGTAACTGGGTTTATCTGATACGGAAATAAATCAGCAATCTAACTCGTCTTTTTTCTTCACCTCACCTATTTTCAGGATGTAATTAAATGATTAAATGAAAGGTCACTCAGTGACTCATACCTAAAATCCTCGAGGTTAATCCTGAACACCTACTTTCTAATAGATTCAACCAATTATGCTCTGGGCTCCACAATTGTTAAGATGTACTGGATTCTTGAATCCACTGAAGTGTTTTAACATTCAGCTGGTATAACCCTTCCCACAAGTGTTTCATTGCTTTCCCCCCCCCCTCCAAAGTGTAAACTCTCCAGGGAGCTGACACAAAGTAGCTGTTCCACACTTCAGAAAGGGAGTACCAGTTGCCAGACTTGAAATTGCTGCTGGGATTACAACAAATTCCCAAATCACCCCACAGCAGAAACAAACAGCTAGTCTCATATGTTAAAATAGCATGATGAGATTGGAGACTGAAACTTTTGCACTGCAGAAGCCTTTGCAGCAACTGTTGGGTAATGTTGATGAGACTTGAAATTAAGGGGATTTAACTCTAAGAGTGACTGGGGAGAAAGGTAAGGACTTGCAAATAGGACAAAGAAAATGAGATGGCTGAGAATTTTAGAAAGTTTTGTTCACAGATTTAACCAATAAGTCATTCTTTATTACAGCATGTATTACTTATTGCCACACGGATTAGTTATTGCTGTGGTTAATGCTAAAAATAGGCTATAACATGCATAGAGATGGCCATACAGACCCAACTACATTTTCATCTTTGTATATCTATAGGTCCCAAGGAGGCTATGCATTTGGTACTTATTTAAACTGATAAAAATTTAAGTCATCATCTTCAACTTAGCAAGGCAAGAATTTAAATAATGTACCGAATCAAAATGTGGCCAGATGGCTATTTTTAAAATTACAAATTCAAACATTTCTGTCATTCTACAGAGACTAATCATTGGATGTTATTGTAAATGAGTCCTTGAAAAGAATTTTTGCCCATCTTCTGCCCTTCAAGCAATCATTTAGTACCATCACAAACAAATGAGAATTTGTTCTTTGTCAACAGAACTCCAGGGAAGTATAAGGCACAGTCCTCTTCAGTAAATCATGCCATTAATAATATTACCCTGTATTAAAGTTGTATGAATGAATTTATTGATGAGTTGGCAAAATGTCAATGGGAGAATTTAATCTTAAATGTATTCAAAAGGCAGCAGACTTTGAAGTTACTATCAAAAGCTAAAAGTCTTCTGGGTATGTTAAAAATTCAATCAAAACTTCAAAAAGTTAATAGAAAAAGTCTAAGTCTCCCTCTATGGTTTGTTTGAGGGTTGTTATTATAATGCTTGAAAATCAGGTATAGTGTAGAAAAATTAAATTCTGGTTAAGGTCCATTAATTATAATGCAATGCCTCAGCCAAACAACAGCTTGGCCTTAAATCAATACTCAATTAAATACTTCCTGCAGTTCTAGCCATTAATTGCTCTGCAGCTTAGAAAATAATATTCTAACTGCTTGTAGAAAGGTAATCAAAATTTCTATGTGAAAGTTAAGTTTGGTTCCTTTGTGATTATCTTCCCTCAACAAGGAAGATTAATTTCTTCAGTGACTTATAGTTCATACCTTTCAAATCCACTCAAAACTATTGAAAATTGAATACAGTAACAAGCAATAGATTTTTTTTGTGCTTGCGGAATAATATATTTAGTTTGTCTTACAAAACAAATGCACGAAATATCATTCTCAATCTTCATAATGAAAAGTATCATCACTTCTACATTAGATCATTATTTGGGGACGTACAGAACTCTTGCTGCCTATACACCATTGGATGGAAAAGATTTAAGGGGTAACATGTAGCTGTGCTGGCAAGAGAACATTTAATGTTTAAATAGGAAATGCTATTGCACTCTGCAATGAGGGATCACCTTTCAGTTCGACTCTAAGCACAAAGCAAGTCATCCTGACAAAGGTGATTTACAATGACCCTCCCACTGATGCATCATCTTCAATGCTCATTGTATAGCAGGGCAACTACAAAAACAGAGGAGGGAGATGTGGAATTAAGGATGTTGCTCTAGACAGAGCTGCAGAACCTAGAAACACATAGAAATTGTTACCATGCCCAAAGAATAAGGACAAGAGAACAAAACACAGGGACACAATGCAAATAGAAACACCATGCTGGCAGGGACTATCAAGTGTTTGCAAATGCAATGATTAAGAATTTAGAAAGTAAGGTTTTTAAATGACGTAACAATCTCAGCCCTCTACAGCCTCCGGCAAGATATTGGGGGGGGGGCTGTTTGCAAAACAAAGATGATATAGAAAGAAAAGGAGAAGCACCTAGAAGGGGAACTCTTTCCTTTCCCTCTCATGTTCATGTTTTAGTGTGGACGGCTTTCAAATGTGTGTCGTACAATGTTTGTAATTTTTTTTTAAATTGATAGTAAGTTTTATGCCTATGCCTTATGATTCAGATGTGCAGAAACATAACTTTCCATATTTCTCCCCATTGCATTTGATGGGAATAGAGTAGGGTAATTAAATAGTCAGTTTAGAAATCCCATTAGGGGATTAAAGACAAAAAGCGCATTTTAAGGGAGTTTGGAAGACCATTGTAAGCTAATGACCACCCAAGAGAAGAATCCAGTAACCTAGCAACAATGTATACTCTGTCAAAGGAAGACCAGGTGCATCTAAGCTCCAGGCACACTCAAACCACAAACCGCAATAGTTAGAACACAATAGACTTGGGGTCTGAATCTTGTTACATGAAATCAGTGTTAATGGTCCTTGAAGAGTAGCATTTTCACATGTAGCCAAGACAGAAATACAGGTGAAAGGGGGAAAATCTAGTAAAAGGGGACATTATACTGAAACCTGACATAAATTGCCATATTTCAGTATATGTTCCCACCCTTTTGCTAATATACATATGATTTAAATAGCACCATGACAGTCCTGGTTAAACTAGGGTCCAAGGAGAAACTAATGATGTAAGCCTTGACCTCTGCTCCAAAATGAGGAAGAAGACACTCTTCTCCCTTTCCTACTATTTCTTTGATTGTAAAAATGTAGCCCTCTTTCTTCTTGGGGCTGCTGCATTCCTTTGCCAGCCTGCTTGTGTCTCTCACAAGCAACCATCCTAAACCAACAAACTTACTCATTGCCTGCCATCTTACCTCACGCTGAATTCTTCTTGCGACGAGACTAAAGAACCTAAGTTTCAGTAAGTCCTGGCACCAGATGCGAGGTTTCAATGAAAAGACAATGGATTTGAGTCCCCTGCTAAGGTAGGGACCATGGGTTTGAGTTCCCAACCTGAGTTTTGGCTGGATTCAAGTCCCACCAGAGAAGGAGTGCAGTTTCACACAACTTTTCTCTGAGCTTCCTTTTTAAAATGTAATACAGACTTCCAGTTTCCTGTTACACACAGAACAAGTTTGGAAGTTTCTACTCAGTCCGAACAAGAGGTGAAAAGCTGAACAAACTAAAAAATGAACATCTGAAATGAGCTCACAAGGGCAAACTGCTGCTACCAAATCCACTGACAAGCAAATACAAAGAATCACAACTTACCAGACAGAAGCCCAAGAGCAGAAACCTCTCTAGGAAACAGCACCCGGGTATGAAAACCTGGACTGTAATTGACAAATTGCTCCTCAGTGTGGACAAGTCTGAGAGAGGAAAAACTCCAGGGGGACCCAGTCCTTGGTAGGACCCCACACTTCTGTGAGTTTTGCCTACTGAAGCTCTACCAGGTTCTGAAGTATCTGAGAAACATCCTCTCATGTTCAGTAGGAGAAGGGGAAGAAGCCATTTTGAAATACACAGAGCATTCTGTTTTCCTTAACAAGGTCTTCCCTCAGGAGAAACTATTTAATCAGAGACTAACCTGCTGGGGTTTATTAGTGACCTCAGGGAAGGGAAATTGCCAATCTAAGCCTGCTCCTGCCATCTTGTCCCACCTGAGGAGGGTGAAGATAGGGAGATGGGAGATATAATTGAGAAGCACCCAGGAAGCTCTTAATCCAGAAGCAGAGGCAGGAAAAGATTAACACCTAATCAAAGGACTATAGGACACTCCCCTCCCCTTGCTTCCCCCACCACTAATGGTCTATTTACAGTAGTGTTTTTCTTTTTCTCCCCCCAGTCTATCACATATGGCTACCAAAAAGGACAATTATAAGACACACTATAAGGCAAAAACACACTTTGAAAAGAAACAGCAAGCATTAGGAGCAGACATGGCAAGAAAATTGGAATGATCATACCAGGAATTTTTAAAAATTATTATTAAAATTTTAAGAACTCTAAAGAATAAAGTAGACAGCGTGGAAGACCAGTAGGCAATGTAAACAGAGGGATGGAAATCCTAAGAGAGAACAAAAAGAAATGCTAGAGATGAAACACTGTAACAGAAATGAAGAATGCCTTTAATGGGTTTATTAGTAGATTGGGCACAGGTGAAGAATGGATTTCTGCCTGTGAGAACATCTTAATAGAAACTTCCAAGACAAGAAAAGCAAACAAACAGGACAGAATATCCACAAACTATAAGACTACCAAATACCAAAGGTGTAACAATACATGGGACAGGAATACAGGAAGGAAGAAAGAATAATTAACAAAAGAAACATAGGAAACAATAATGACTGAGAATTTCCCCCAAATTAACATCAGATACCACAGTGCAGATGCAGAAAGCTCAGAGAATGCCAGGCAGGTTAAATGCCTCCCAAATGTTCATTTAGGCATATCATTTTCAAACTGCAGAAAATCTAAGATTAAAAAAAGAAACATGAAAGAAACCACAGGGAATAAACACCTTACTGATAGAGAACGAAGATAATTACACCTGACTTCTCAGAAACAAGCAAGAAAAAAAGAGTGGAATGAAATATTCAAAGTATTAAGAGAAAAACAAAACAAAACAAAACAAAAGCAAAAAACTACCCACCCTGAAAAATTATCCTTCAAAAACTAAGGACAGATAAAGACTCTCAGATAGACTCTAAGGTAATCTATGGACTTTCTAATAATGATGTGTCATTGTAGGTTTATCAATTGTAACAAATGTTCCACTGCGATGGGAGTTATTGACAACAGAGGTGGCCATGCACTTGTGAGGGTAGGGGCTATTTAGGAAATATCTGTCCTTACCCTCAATTTTGCTATGAACCTAAAACTGTTCCTAAACTAAGGTGTATTTTTAAGAAATATAATCTAGGCTTCTTCAGGTAATTCAGTCACATCTTGCTGAAAACTTCTTTTTCGTATAAATATTTAATTAGTAGAAATGTTAATGATATGCACCCCTTTTGTGCACTTGCCTCTTGAACTGCTCCTCCATAAGAAAGTTTTGGAAAGCAAGAAGTTCTTAACAGGTAACTGCAACTGTGGGAGTGGAGGAATATATTTTACAAGGGTACACCTCAAGTTCCAATCGACTATATCACCCTCTATATTAACCTTTGATGACCACTTTGTTCTCTCTGTATCCACAGCTGATGTATCCACCGCATCCTTGCTTGTGACCAGAGCCTCTAGCATGGTCTTGATGTCTATGCACTCATTTTGCTCCTTATCTCAATTCCAGACTCCAATGATCTACTTTCAACCAGACTTTCTCTCTTCAGGCATGAAACAATTTCATGATTTTATCCATACCACATTTTTCAGACCTCTCTGTGAGGCAGTAAAAGATGCAAACCAAGCCCTCTTTCTGCATGAATATACAAAAGCTTCATGTAAAATCCTCTGGTCATCTCTTTTGGGGAGCATTATAAAGCCTTGCCTCCCAGAGGGAACAGAGAACATGCTTCTTCTCCCTGAAATTACCCACAGTTTGAGAGTAGGCTTCTCTTTGAAGCCTGAGTGCACTCTTTTCTTTCTTGCTCCAGTGCTTTCCCCTTGCCAAGGACTTTTACCTAATTGTTGTTCAGCAGGAAATTGCCCCTAAATCATTCTTCCTATTCTACAGTTTGTAGTAAAAAACTTCATTTTCAATCCTCTAATCTTCTGTTCCTGATATGATGTTTAAAGGATTTGATAATTTATAAAACTATTTCAAGTGTCCTTTGCAATTGAAAGCCTAGTTTTAATCATATAACCTATGAAACGGATTTCAAGTGCCTGTTTTGGAGTGCAAAGCGTTGACCTTGAGTACCTCATCCTCTGCATTCCAGCTATGACAATTTTAAGATGGCAATATACTGAGACTGTAGCAGACATCTTGCTAAGTACTTGCATGTGTTATCCATTTTACAGTCATAACATTTAACAAATGATATTACTGAAGTATCGCAAGATGAAGAAACTTACCCAAGACTGCACAGTTGGTAATGAAACCAGGAATTGAAACCAGACAGCTTGTATCCAGAGCCCACACTCCAGTATAACTCTTTCTCTGCTACATTGTCTTAAAGCAATCTATACTGACCCAATGGGGGGTCAGTTGCATACAAGGAAGTGAAAAAAAAAAAGAAATCTCATATCAAAACTTCACCTGTAAATGTATAAATACATTGACTAGTGCCTAATGGAATGTGTAGTGAACTTTTTATTTTGATTGAGGTTTCTATCATTCTTTTACAAATCTTTTAATCATCCTCAGAAAATCCCAGATTAAAGACCTTTCCTATACAATTATCTAGTATTCCTGGATGTTAAGAATTTTTCTAGATATAGGAATGTATCAGAATGCACAAAACTAGGTAAGCATGTCTCATATCATGTTGTCTTCATGTAGTGTATTTCTCTCTTAGTGTGTCACATGTTTCACAGTTAATGTTCATAAAAGTTGTTTTTCTCCTATGCCTAAAATTATGCTCTCATTATTATAGGTATTGCTTCTTTCTGTAATTATATGAGCAACTCATAAATATATGTAATGAATCACATCATGATCCTTGAAACTCAGTGGAGAAATTCCCTATCATAATTCAAACACAATCAGGAAATAAAATACTTGTTAATATGCTCATTGTGACAAGTCATTAAAAAAATCAAAATTTGAAACTTGGATTCTAGTGAACCATATTCATAGATATTTCTAGTCTACAGGTGTCATCATATTTTGTACTCTATGTGCCAAATAAAGAACTAGGAGAAAGGAAGATATATTTATTTATCATATGATTCCTACCTTGATTTGTCATTATTGTTTATACTCCATGTATTAAATTCTAGGACTTAGTATATTCTGACATATTTTTGTAATATGAAAAATAAAATTTAATATTTTTCTTTATTTAATATTTTTATTTCTATCATATATATTTTATTATGCAACTTTGTATTCATTTATTTACATACTATGTATTAAATCAATGAGAGGATTTATTCTACAAACATAAACTTAAAAACATCTAATGCTAAATTAAATTGTGAGTAAATATGGAAGAAAAGACAACTGGTTTGGTTTCTGCAGTATTGCACTGCTATCATGAATCCAGTATCATTGTCCATTCAGGAAAACAGAAATGTCAATTGATAGTTCAACTGGAAGAGATTTAATAGAGGGAATAAGTTATGAAAGGTTGGAAAGGGAAAAGGAAAATTTCCTCAGTAAGCCACTGCCATTCTAGGCTGCCTGAGCAGAAGGGAAATGGAGTCCTCTACTGTACAGGGTCACTGACTGACTGGAGCTGCTGGAGTCCCACTCTGACTCCTGCTATTTGGAAACACTGTTGAAGCTGCCTTGCAGAAATCCATAGCCCATTCTCCTGTTGCTAGCATGGGAACCTTGGAGCCCAAAGTTCCTTGCAGCTGCCACTCGAACAGATGGCATCAGGGCACATTGGCTAAGGCTGCCAAAGTACCTGCTACTAAGGGGGCTTTGCTATACCCCACAAAACTTGTGCTGCTGCTAGAAACATGCTGCCTGAGAGAAACGTAGGTGTTCGCTGTCACCCTTTGCAACTGCTGGTGAAGGTTGTGCTAAAAACTCTCTTCTCCCCACCAGAAGAGGTGTGAAATTTTGGCTACTTCCTTCCTCCCAACTTCCAGTCACCTGCCAGTGCCTCTGCCACAGTGTTAGAACTTCCCTGTCCTACCTCCTAAGTTATATCCTTTTTTCTTTCTTTCTTTCTCTCTCTCTTTCTTTCTTCTTTCTTTCTTTCTTTCTTTCTTTCTTTCTTTCTTTCTTTCTTTCTTTCTTTCTTTCTTTCTTTCCTTCTTTCTTTCTCTCTCTCTCTCTTTCTTTCTCTCTTTCTCTCTCTCTCTCTTTTTTAAGCTTTTTAGGGCTGTACCAACAGCATATAGAAGTTCCCAGGCTAGGGGTCTAATTGGAGCTACAGCTGCCGGCCTACACCACAGCCAGTTTGCAGGCTTCAAGCTCTATCTGCAACCACAACTCATGGCAACTCCGGATCCTTGACCCGCTAAGCAAGGCCAGGGATCAAATCAGTCCTCAAGAATACTAGTCTGATTTGTTACCACTGTGCCACAATGGGAACTCTTGTATCCTTTTCTTGACATCAGTCTTCGGTAGCCTCCAAAGATTCCTTACATTGTTTTCTGTTCTTTGTCTCTGATCATTTTAAAATTAGAAAATATACTTTTATTCTTTCAGTAATTTCTGTAAAACTTAAAAGTCTTTGTTGTTATATAATTTGTAATTATAAAGTTCTATCTAGCAATCTTGCTAAATTCATTTACTTGTTTTAATAATTTATCTGCAGATTCTTTTAGATTTCTCTACATATAATAACATAATCCACATGTAAATGGAAATTTGTTTTCTATTTTCCAATACTGAATATTTTATGTATATATATTATATATATTTTATATGTATATATATAGTATATATACATATATATTAGCTTTTGCTTTATTGTGCTGGCTAGTATCTCAAGACAGTAAATGAACAAAGTTTATAATAGAGGGCATCCTTGTTTTCCTTTCCTCATATGAGATGAAAAGTTTTCAGTATTTTTCCATTAATATGAATCAGACCATAAGATTTTCTTGTTTAGAAGTGTTATACCAGAACGAGGAATATTATTCTTAGTTTTCCAATTCTGTGTGTCATAAATGATTGTTTAATTTACCAAACATTTGTTCAGTACCTGTTATGAAAATTATGTGAGTTTTTTTAATTTTGTGAATGTGCTAATTGATTGATTGCCAAAGAATAAATCTCAAATTAACTCAACCTGGTCTTGATATATTACACATTTTATATAGTAGTGGATTCTCTTAGGCATTTTGTTTAGGATTTTTTTCATAGTTGTTTATTAGGGATTTTTCTTTCACAAATTGTTATTGTTAGTTTTGGTATCAAAGTTATAATGGCTCCATAATTCATGTTGAGAACTGTTTAATATTTTTTCCATTCTCTGAAAGAATGTGTATAACATTAGTGTTATATTTCTCCTAAATAGGAGAAATTACCACTAAGTCATTTGAGCTCTGATTTCCAATAAGTATGAACTAAGAGTAAATGAAGGCAAAAGACAATAATTTAGTAGGAACAAATATCAAGACAGAAGTATCATAATGAATACAATTACAAATTTCTTCTCCCAATCAACTATGAATAAAAAATCCAATAGATATTTTTTCTCTTTCTTCTCTTGCTAGAAGGGAGTAGAAGTAACAACTGGGGAAAGACTAGGAGGTAAAGAGGTTTACTTAACTGATGGAAATATAAACTCCTTCATTCTGTAATGAATATAAGAAAATAAGATATCCTCACAATGAAATGACAGTTACTAACTGTCAACTTATTCACTGTGAGTTGCAAAATAGAAGTCATTTTAGTAGTCTGTGTCTTTCTAGAAATTTGTCCATTTCATCTAAAGTGTGTTTTATTTATTTTCCTTCATTCATTTTTTTCTCTTTTCTTTGGAATGCATAATTTCTATCAATCTATAATAAATTTAAGATTCTTCTTCTAACTTAAGCCTACTATTGAGCTTTTCTAATGAACTTCTCATTGTGTGTGTTACGATTTTCAACTCCAGAATTTCCATTAGATTCTCTCTCTCTCTTTCTTTTCTTTTTTCTTTTTTTTTTTTTTGGCTTTACCAGCTGCATGTGTGACCTGCGGAAGTTTCCAGGCTAGGGGCTGAATTGGAGCTACGGCTTCTGGCCTACACCACAGCCACAGCAACAAAGGAGCTGAGCCTCATCTGCAAACTCCACCATAGCTCAGGGCAATGCTGATCATTAACTCACTGAGCAAGGCCAGGGATTGAACCCACATCCTCATGGATACTAGTTGGTTTTGTTTCCGCTAAGCCACAATGGGGACTTCTTGTTAGGTTCTCTCTTTATAATTTCTATCTCTTTAATGATTTAACTATTTGATAAGACATTGTCTTCATAACTTCCTTTACTTCATCGAGCATAGTTTATTTTAAAAACATATTTATGTTTTGAAGTCTTTGTTAAGTCTGACATCAACTCCTCTTATAGGCGGTTTCTGTTTCCTGATTTTTTTTCTTATTTTCTTATATGTGGGTCATACTTTTCTGTTTCATTGCTGGTCTCATAATTTTGAGTTGAAAACTGGACATTTTAGGTAATATGTTGTAGCAGCTCTGGATTACCCCAAAGACCTGTTTTTGTTTGTTTGTTTATATTTTGGTGACTTGGTTTGGCTCTTTTGGTGAAATCTATTTCTACCTTTTATATTATCCCTCCTTGGGAAAGCCTTGTATGAGGTAAAGTCACCCTGAAATAACAGCAGTTTTATCAGGGCTCTTTTTGACTCTCTCCTTCTGTGACCTCTCAGATGAGCTGTCTGCTTCATTTGGTGTTAGCCCCTACCCACTGGGCTTTTCTAATTACCAGCTGATTATTTTTGCTGACAAGGTCCTCAAGACTGAGAGCACATTGCTCAGTGATCTAATCCAATTAAATTTGGGCTCCTTTGTAGGCATAGTTTTTGAAGCAAGTCTTTGAGCTATTTTCTGATCCCAGAAGTATTATTCTTAGGTGTTTCTTTTTCTAGTTCTCTGTTCAACTAGCTCACCTATGGTTTTGAGTGTTGTTCAGGTTAAGAGGAGCTATTGTTTGCAGGGATTCTCTTAGCCTTGAACTTCCCCACACTCTGTTTCAAACAAAATGAGTTCCTTTGGGAAGAGTTGCAAAATTTTCTTTTCCTATGGATTGTCTCACCTGCTGGATAAACTCTCTGAACCACTGTTCTGCAGTGGACATGGCAGTAGCCTCTGGTCTTCTCAGGTTGCCTCGCTTCTATTTTGGAATCTCTGAGTTGGAGATTGCGGGAAATCTTGTTCCAGGTAGTCATAACCTCCCCTGCATGGACTAGAGTCTTCATCCTGTGGACAGAAACAGGGCAGAGGAAGGTGGAACCTAAGCTCTCACCCTATCCCAGGAATTTAGCCTCTTCAACTTGAAGTTGGAGGAAATGAGAAATGTTGCTAACTTTTACCTCTCAGTGTAAGAAAGTAAGTTTTGATTGGAAACTTAGGGGAGGGAAGGCTTCATCTTCTTGGTTCCACTTGCCTAAGGTGAAGCTTCTGTCAAGCTGAGCTACAATGGCAGAGAAAGAGGAAGTGGATTGCAGCTCAAAACCACAGCTTCTCACTTACCTTTCTGCATTTTAGTAGATTTGATTGAATAAATGTTTCTTCACTGCTTTGCTGTATGCCCTTAGGACAATTTCCAGAAACTTTAAACATCTGCATTATTTTTTATAGTTTGCACAAGTTTTGCTTATTTCCTTGGGTTTTCATCTGTAGAAGGCTCCATTCAGACATCCTGAAAGTGGAGCTCTCCTGAGCTTCAGTTTTAAAAGCAAGATAATGTCATGATGATCTAAAACTATTTAAAGTTTTTTATATTAGTGGCTTTTATTTTTTGTATCTTACTAATTTACTGTCATATCCCAGCATTGAGGGTATTTTGACTAAAGGTATTGATATTTCTCTGATATTTGATTTAAGAAAAAATATTTTTACAAGTATGTTTCACATCAGGACCAACTGTATATTTATCCCAATTTAATCTGCTACCATTATTGTGTCCAACATAATGACAGACTAGATTGCTATTAGAAATTAAAAACAAACAAACAAATAAACTTCATATTGCCAGAAGAGGTCAAATAAAAGGCATATTTATGCTAATAATGTTCCCTAGGTTTATGATGTGAATTACATGATATTAAATAGTGTCAACCCAGTTCTCCAAGCTCCAGTAATTATTTGTATTAATTGAAATGATCCAGAAGAATCTTTCGGCTCATGTAACTCTAGAGTTAGAAGTAACCTGCCTGGGCATTTGGATCTGCCATTTCATTTTCAGCTACAAATATGAGAGGTCACTTGTTAAGAGCTGAGACCAAATTCATATTTTTTAATCAAAGATCACTATTGTTTCTTCTATGATGCTACTCTTCCTAACAATCTGTTGTTCTCTATTTAATGGTTGTTCTATTATTAGATAGCTAAAAAGTTATTTTTTATCTAGTTATCGATGTGTATACATCTGGGCAGCTCCCTACTCCTATGGTTTATTTTTAACATATTATCTGAAAAAATTAATATATGTGATTTCTAAGTTGTTATACCTTTGATTTCCTCATTACTACTTTCTAAATGTCTACAATTCTGATGCTATAAGTTATATGTCTTTTTCAAGTAGAATTTCGTTTTGTAGTTTTACTCTTTTCAGTTCATTGTTATTATTGGTTTCCCCAACTGGTATTTACAGTAACAATTTATTAAACTCCACAAAATTTGTTGGTGTGATTTTCCTATCCTTTTCCAACTAAAGATTATTGACTAAGGCATATAATATTTTCCTTTATTATATTTTCCCAGTTGGTTTCAAAGCCCTCTATCATTACCTCTCAGTTTATAGCAATTCAGTCTCATCCAAGCTAAAGTACTGCCAACCAATACAAATAAAATTTCAGATTAAAATAAACTGTTATGTTATACATATAAAAATGTGTGCATGTTACTGTTACAACATTTCTGTTTTAAAAATAATATTATAGTGTATGAGATCAAAGCTTAGTGGCCTCCATTAAAAATATTTTAATTTAATGCCTACTTAAAGTTACAATTCATCTCTTTCCCATTCATGATTCATTTTTGTGCTCTGCTAGTTATTTCCAACATGTTGATCACTTTCTACTAAAGTATATTTTCTCTTATCTATTGCTATCAGGACTTATTATTTTTCCTTCTTCCTATTCTTTCACTTAAATGTGAGCTCTATGAGGACTGAGATCTTTAATATAATCTGTGTGACTAGGATGATGCTTGGCTCTGAATAAGTGATGGCTGTCTATTGACTGCCTACAGTATTTCAGGCACTTGGCTAAGCTGGTAAAGGAAAAAAATGGTTATATCCTTCAAGATTCATACATTTTAAATGTATTTAATAAGATTAAACTTTTTTCCCTTTTTTGGCCACATCCACAGCATATGGAAGTTCCTGGGCCAGGGACTGAATCTGTTCCACTGCAGAGACAATGCCAGATCCTTAATCCCCTGTACCACAACAGAAACTTCAGTTTAATTGTTTTAATAGCACTATAACAAAATATGAGCAATATAGCTGACCTGGACTCCTCTATTTTCAAATTAATTAAAGAGGATTTATAATATAACCTGCACCAGGAAAGAGTCTATATCTCTTGATAATGAGATCAAAATTATGTTAACAGAGGGAAAAGTGTTATTTCATTGAGGAAACTAATCTCTGTAGTATGGGGTATTATATTTTACAAATATTCCTGGAGGGGGAAGGGTCTCCCCAAGTCGGATCATCTGGCTGTCCCTTCTTCATCCAGGAGACTGCTTTTCTCCCCACATAGGTGCAGAAATCTGGCAGAGCTGGAAACATTTTCAATCCATGGCTTATTTGGGAGAATGAATTCATTCATTCATCCATCTATTCATTCACTTAATCAATTTGTCTTAATTCCTGTCTATGTGTTGGTAACTATGCTAGGTTTTGGTGATTTAGCAGTGAACAAGAAAGACTAATTGCTGTTTTGTAATTTACATGACACAAAAGTAGACTTGGAACTCAATGGATTTTAAAAATGGGGTAAATTGTTTTGGAAAGAGAAGTATATAGGACATAGGAGACTTAAAAATGATGTTTTTAAAAGAGATACTGAGAAAAGGGAGAAGAGGTCAGGTTGAGAAAGAGGGTCCGTTCACACTGCAACACATGGAAGGTTCTGCGTCATTCACATGGCCAACCTCATGCACTGCGGTGGATACAGCCACATGTGACCACTGAGCACTAGAAATGTGGCTTATATAGCTTAAGTCTATGCAGTGAGGGCCAGAAATACTAATTTATAAGCCATCAGGTCAATAATTAATCCATATTCTTCAAAATTCAGATTTACCCCTAGAAGTCAAAACAGCTTCCAGGGATTGCAAAAGCCAATGGTTTTGGAGAGGATTAAATACAACAAGGTCTCAAAACCTGTGGCAAACTCCCTTTTGTCCACCATTGATTACACCTTCAAAAGCACTGAAATTCAAAAAAGTCCAAAACTATACTAGTCAAATTTAAAAAATTCTATAATCATACTGATAAATATACTGTGACTTCTGGTTTAATGGTTCTTAGAATATGAACATGCTTGTGTTTGTGTATAAGTAGCTGCCAACACAGTACTAGAAATAAGCAAGTACCATAAAGCCTATTTCATCCAACACTGAGAGGCAGCATCAGATACATTTTTGACATGAGATAAATAAGGAGCAGCATAGGGAACCCCAGATTATAAAAACCATGTTGAACAAAGAATATGATGAATAAGCCCTCACTCTGTAACTATACCAACTTGTCACTTTATTTCAGAAATACCACCCTAAGAAACAAAAGAAAAGAATCTGCTAAATTGCTTTAACCTAAATGAACACATCTTAACAGGCAAGTTAGTCATATTCCTAACCAAAGCAGGAAGCTTTGTCATTCTCCTTAGCAGACTGTTAGATGACAATACACTGCCAGTCAGCACAGCTCTGGGACTCATAAGTCTGGTAAATTCACTTTAGGAAATTTTGTATTGCTAATATCTTCCTCATGTTGAGCTCCAATTTCTCAACCTGAAGTTTCCACACTTTTTTCCAAATTTTTCTCTTAGTTCCTTTGAAATTACATCAAATAAATCTAACTTCTCTCCTACAAGAAAGTGCCTCAAATATGTCACATGTTATAAACACTCACTCTTCCTACTCTACATATCTATAAGAATCATCTTCCCCAAGTTAAATATTCTTCATTCTGTCAATGCTTTTTCATTTGATGTTAACTTAGATGTGTCTAGGTTTCAGCAAACAAGTTTGAGTTTATTAGTTTTTGCTTCTGATCTCCTCTGAATCCAAAATTGTGCATTGGACTTTTATTTTTTTGTGTCTCAGGGCTTAGTTCATTTATCCTTATTGATTTTACCACATTTAGGATAAGGCAATCTCCCAAATTTTTGGTATTTCATTTTGAATAGTGCTTCTATCATTCCAATAGTTTAGCTGCAGCTACAGTTTTGCAAGACCTATAGATTTTATTCACCTGCCTTCCCTGTATTTCTAAGCTATTGATAACATGCTGAATAAAGTAAATCAATAACTAGAAAACAAGATAAATCATACCACTATAAATCTTTCATTCTGATTATCAAGGACATGATACTCTCTCTAAATAAGCTATTAAAAATCAGAATATAAAACATTTAACGAACATCTGTAACATTTAATAAACATTTGTTAAATATTTACTACATGTTAGATACTCTTTTAAGATTGGTGCTAACACGGATAATATAGAAATAACAAGACAAACTTTACAACATGAAGGAGTTCATCCCTGGTGCCATAGAATATGTAGAAAATTACATAGATAACTGTTCTATAGTCGGTGCTATCATTTAGAAAAGTATGACTGTATTTCATTTACGATCTTATTATGCTTCAGGTTTGAAAACCCAACTCTAATGGCTTAAACAATTAAAGGTTCATTTTTGTTTTGCTTCACTTTTCATATAAGAAGTAAAGTGGGAATTGATGGTTAGGCTAATGCATCATCTTAAGAATATCAGAGAGCAGATCTTTATCAGTCTCTTGTCATTTCCATGATAGTCACAAGACTGCTAGTGTAGCCCCAGCCATTACATTGACATTCAACATCAGAGGAGAATAGGGTGAGAAAGTGTAGGAGTTTCCTTGCAATGCAGTGGGTTAAGCATCTGGCATTGTCACTGCTATGGCTCAGGTTTGATGCCTGGCCCAGGAAATTCCACATACTGCAGGCATGGCAAAAAAAAAAAAAATGAAAATGTGTTGCTGTGGCTCTGGCGTAGGTCGGGGGCTACAGCTCCGATTCGACCCCTAGCCTGGGAACCTCCATATGCCACGGGAGCGGCCCAAAGAAATAGCAAAAAGGAAAAAAAAAAAAAAAACAGTAAAGAAAAATACTTTTAGGAGTTCCCGTCGTGGCGCAGTGGTTAACGAATCCGACTAGGAACCATGAGGTTGCGGGTTTGGTCCCTGCCCTTGCTCAGTGGGTTAACGATCTGGCGTTGCCGTGAGCTGTGGTGTAGGTTGCAGACGCGGCTCGGATCCCGCGTTGCTGTGGCTCTGGCGTAGGTCGGGGGCTACAGCTCCGATTCGACCCCTAGCCTGGGAACCTCCATATGCCGCAGGAGCGGCCCAAGAAATAGCAACAACAACAATAACAACAACAATAAAGACAAAAGACAAAAAAAAAAAAAAAAAAATGAAAATGTAAGATCCCTATATGTCAAAACAAATAATTTTTCCACATCAAAATTTAGTTTATGTCTCATTGGCAAGAACTATGTCAAATGGCCGTGACTGGCTTAGAGGTATTAAGGAAAGGGGTGGGGTGGGGAATTGACTGAGCTTAGTAACAGTATTTTGCAAATTATTGGCACATGGTATGGCTCCCAAATATGCCTAAGTGACAAGCAGAGGTGAGAAAAAGGCTCTTACAGTTACTGAATTGAATCATGGAAAAATAAATAGGAGTTTTTCAGATGCAGAGTGTACAAAGATAAGATGAGGAAAGATTGATGTAGAATAAAAAGTAATGATATTTATAAATGCAGAAAACTATGAGAGACAAGGTTGTGTGGTACAGGAGACTAGGACATAATCCTGCATTTTCTTCCTTTCTCCTTTGGCATGTGGCACAGTGTTTTCCAATGTAATGTCAGTCACAGAGAATGCAAGTGTATCACCCTTGATCCCAACCCTCAGCAGGTCCTGTGATATGACTGATTCTTCTAACAGATCTTTTCCTCAAGTGCTGTTCGATGTTCATAACTTCTCTTTCCTGATATGCTTTTTATTTACTGTATCGAGGCTTGACTGAAGCAGAGTCCCTCTCAGTCCTAATTGCACTGTGGTCTGGTCTGCTCACAGCTCAAATTTTCTATTTTATGAGCAAATAAAATCACTTTTTGATTATATTCTTGAGGTGGTTTGAATCAGTCTCCTGTTATTTGCATTCTGTTACTTGAAAAAAGATTTTTGATGAATACAGACTTAAAACCTATTAAAGTAATCTTCAGTGAAACACACTTTGGGGAATATTACAGTAGCCAGAATTCTAGGATGACCCCATGATCTTCACTTTTTCTCTGTGCATAATTTCCTCCTTTTGAGTGTGGGCAGAACTATCTTCTATCCATTTGAATGTGGCCAAGTCAATAGGCTATCCAAACCTCAGCTAGGTTTCATCATATAGCAAAAGCAATAGCATGTCACTCCCACTATTATATTGTTATATAAAATTACTTCTTAGCCAACTGGTATGAGAAACTGCCTTGCTATACTCTAAGAACAAAACATATATTTTGTACTACCTAGGGAGAGGAGTATGTGGCAGGGAATTGCTGGACAACTCTAGGAGTTAAGGAGAGTCTCTGACTGGTAGTCAGTGAAACGCCAGGGCCTTCAGTTGTATAGCTACATGGAAATGAATTCTGTCAACACCCTGAATGAGTATAGAAGTGGACTCCCCTAGTCAAGTTTCCAAATGAGACTACAGCCCATAAAGTGAGCAACATTATGAACACAGATAAGAAAGCCTAGAGCAAAACATCAATCATACCAGTGTTTTCTTACATCAGTCTCCCAAGGCAATAGAAATAAAAACAAAAATAAACAAATGGGACCTAATCAAACTCACAATCTTTGGTACAGCAAAGAAAACCATAAAGAAAATGAAAAGCTAGCCTATGGAATAGGAGAAAACATTTGCAAACTATGAGACTGACAAGGGCTTAATTTCCAAAACATAAAAACAGCCCATACAAATCAACAACAGAAAACTAAACATCCCAATCGAAAAATGGGCAGAAGACCTAAACGGACATTTCTCCGAAGAAAACATACATATGGCTATTGGGCATATGAAAAGATGTTCAACATCATTAATTATTAGAGAAATGCAAATCAAAACTATAGTGAGGTACCAACCCATATCAGTCAGAATGGCCCCCAGTAAAAAGTCCACAAATAACTGGAGAGGGTGTGGAGAAAAAGGAACTCTCTTAGAATGTTGGTGGGAATGTAAGTTGGTGCATCCACTATGGAGAAGAGTATAGAGGTTCCTCAGAAAACTAAGAATAGAATTTTCACATACTTCAATCTCACTCCTGGGTTCATATCCAGAAAAAAACTGTATTTCAAAATGCAATATTGGCACCCTTCTGTTCATAGCAGCACTATTCACAATAGCAAAGACATGGAAACAACCTAAATGTCCATCAACAGATGAATGAATAAAGAGGTGGTGTATACACACACACACACACACACACACACACACACACACACACACACTGGAATACTATTCTGCCACAAAAAAGGATAAAATAATGCTATTTCAGCAACATTGATGCAACTAGAGCTCCTCATGCTAAGTGAAATAAGTCAGAAAGAGACAAATACCATGTGGTATCATTTGTATGTGGAGTCTAAAATATGACACAAATGAACTTATCTAGAAACAGACTCACAGACATAGAGAATGGACTTGTGGTTTCCAAAGAGGAGGAGGGTGGCAGAAGAATGGAGCAAACTATTATATATAGAATGGATGAACAACAAGGTCCTACTATATACCACAAAGAAGTATATTCAATAACCTGGGATAAACCACAATGGGAAAAACATTTTAAAAGATCATATATATATATATATGTATATGTATGTGTATATATATATATATATATATATAAAACTGAGTGACTTTTCTGTACAGCAGGAATTAACACAACATTGTAAATCATCCATACTTTAAAAATTAATATAAACCCTAAGGGTTCTTCACATAGAAAGAACTTAAGTCACGCATTTGGTTTTGAGCTTCCTGACATAATATAAAAAGAAGATACATTTATTTGCCTCATTCTTATTGTATAAATATACTATTTCTCGGCACATAAATAACAATAGAAGAAAGTGAATCAAAGTACCTCTGTATTCAATGTTGTTCAAGCTTCTGAATCTTTTTTTAAATCCCTTTATTTTATTTATTGTATTTTTTTAAATTATTTCCCCAACAATTATTTTTCTACTGTACAGCATGGTGAGCCAGTTACACATACATGTACACATTCTTTTTTCTTCCATTATCAGGCTCCTTCATAAGTGACTAGACATAGTTCCCAGTGCTACATTGCAAGATCTCATTGCTAATCCATTCCAAAGGCAATAGTTTACATCCATTAACCCCAGGCTCCCAATCCATCCCACTCCCTCCCCCTCCCCATTGGCAACCACAAGTCTATTCTCCAAGTTCATGATTTTCTTTTCTGTGGAAAGGTTCATTTGTGCCACATATTGGATTCCGGATGTAGGTGATATCATATGGTATTTGTCTTTCTTTTTCTGGATAACTTCACTGAGTATGAGAGTCTCTAGTTCCATCCATAGGGGTTGCTTCAAATGGCATTATTTTGTTCTTTTTTATGGCTGAGTAGTATTCCATTGTGTATATATACCACATCTTCCTGATCCAATCATCTGTTGATGGACATTTGGGTTGTTTCCATGTCTTGGCTATTGTGAATTGTGCTGCAATGAACATGTGGATGCATGTGTCTTTTTTAAGGTAAGTTTTGTCTGGATATATGCCTAAGAGTAGGATTGCTGGGTCGTAAGATAGTTCTACATATAGATTTCTAAGGTACCTCCATACTGTTCTCCATAATGGTTGTAACAAGCTTACATTCCCACCAACAGTGCAGGAGGTTCCCTTTTCCCCACACCCTCTCCAGCATTTGTTATTTGTGGACTTATTAATGAGGGCCATTCTGACTGGTGTGAGGTGGTATCTCGTGGTACTTTTGATCTTAATATCGGAACTCTAGTAAAGTCTGAGCTGGGATACATGGTCTAAGTGCTGCAAACAGATCCACCTCATCCATGAGTCTAAAATCCTGAGAACAGTGCAGCTAGGCATGACTGAAAAAGGATGAGGGGGAGAAGGACAAAGAGGGAGAAACAGAGCAGAAGAAGATACCATATCCCAGGAAGGGCCTTCACACAAAAAGACTGACCAGCTGCACTGAGCCAGGAATGGAAGAGAGATGAGGAGCTGCACTTGGATCTGCCCAGGGTTTCACAGTTCAGTCCCTCTGCCTACACATCAGTGTGGCCTGGCTGCCGACTCTGCATGCTGACTAATCAAACAAGTGCCCCTTCCTCCCTTGGACAGGCTACAGATGGTACTGGCAGAGGTGAGCATGGCCTGAGAATCGCCTGACGTCCCCATGCCTCTCTCATTTTTATTCTATTTTAACCTAGACTCAACAATAAAATCAAGTTTCAAGCAGAAAAATAGTGTCTCTTTTAGAGGAAGACTTCTTTCTGAGGCCTCCAAGGCCTAGTGGAGTGGTAAATTAAGTTCTTGCCCACAAAGTCTCTGAAGTAGGCCAGAACAGCCACCAAACATTAACTCTGAAACCCTTTTAATACTAAATTCTCCCCCATTCTGTTTCTAGTCTCAGTTTGTGCCCAGCTAGCTAAGTGGCCCATCATAGTTCACCAGACAGTGAGCACCATGTGTTATGCAGAATTCTTTCTATTACAAGGAACAGGACACCATCTCGAATGAAGCTGAGGCAAAGAAAGGAATTTATTGTTTCATGTAACTGAAAAATCCAGATGTGGAGCAGCCTCAGACACGTGCTGCAAAGCACAAAATCAGGACTTAATTGATCTCCATCTTTCAGTCCTTCTACTTTCATATGGGCTTAATTTCCAGGCAGGCTGCTTCTGTGTCACTGAATAGAGAATTAATATCATCTCAATGTGTACAGCCTTCCTTTCACCCATCCAGAGAGACGAACCTGAAGGCTTTTGTCACATGCCTATCCCTGAAACAACAATCTTGTGATTCTGGCTGGCCAAACTTGGAACTGACCCAGCCCTAGAGTCACAGACATCACCCATTCCCAATCAGGTGGCCTGAGAATTTGGGAAGAATGGCTCAATAAAGCAAAACAGAAGTGTTTTATTAGTGAAGGGGGAATGGATACCCAGCAGGCCAAAATAACAGATGTCTCAGGCACACAATTGGCCACCTCGTTCCAAATATAAGAATGGAACATTTTCCCAAATCTGAACATAATGAGCAATATTCCATTGTCATTTTAACACACCAAAATTAAAATGCCAAATAAAAGCCTGGTCTACTTGTAAATTAAAGTGGTAAAATATTAAAGTCCAATATCCTTTCCTTCACAATTTTCTTTTACAGCTTAGTTCAGCTTCACAGATTTCATTCAGAAGTAAGGGCAAATAGAGGACTTTTATCAGGCACTGCAAGGCTTAAAAAATACATCATCCACTGAAATAAGTGTAACTCTTTAAGACATTTCCAAAGTTTAACTAAACCATGCAAGTCTTTTGTACATCAAGAGATGAGTTCATACACAACAGCACCTATTCCTTAATAATATTTAGAAAACACAAATAATTCCCAGCTTACTAGGTACACTGATGCACTGAATAAAACTGCAACTCTGTTACCAAGGAAAACAGGGGAGTGGATATTGTGGGAAAGCAGAAATCTCTGCCAAAGGCCATCATATTTACTATTCCACATGATCTGCAGGAGAAAAGAAAAACAGACCCCAAGTCCAAAGTATCCTCTGACTAATAAGAAAATTTATACAGTATTTATGTCGGTAGATGAAATAAAGGCAAGACTCTGAGGTGGTGGCCTGTGGGTTAATTATCACAAGGTTAGTGAGAAAATTCAATTACCAATGACAAATATAGTCTATAACTGTAAGTGAACAAATATAATTTCCTGATATATATGTTTTATAAGTCTTGGTTGCAATCATAGCTTGTAGTTCAAAGGTTGCATTTTAAGGGAAAACAGCAGAACCTTTGTAGTTAATAGCCAAACATGGAAGAAGAGTTTCTGCCCTTCTTGATAAAATATATAGGAAGGAAAATCCATAAGGATAAATGCAGAATCCATAAGGATTCAATCTGAGTAAGACTTTTGTGATTCTTGGGCAATTATTTAATAAATTTGTGGTCATTATTTGGAGGTTATTTACACACTCATTTTCATTTCTCCTAGGAATTTATCATCAACTGTTAAAACATATTTTTTTCACTTTAACCTAAATTAGGAATTAAACTTTCTTTAACATTATGACTTTTATTTCCATTAGAAGTTAGTGGTGCCAGGAATTAAAGTTTCTTTAAAGTTATGATTTTTATTTCCATTAGAGGTTAGTGGTGTTGCCATTTGCTCTTCCATAAATGCACCTTGAGGAAGCCCCAGAATGTCTTTATCTTCTTGTCACTTTCCAAACCTGAGCTGTTAGGGGCCCAAAGAGAAGCAACTATTTTTGCCAGGTGCTCTTCCCTGATCTTGACTTTTTTCAGCATTTAATTTCCCAGGTATTGGATAACCTTCACCACTTTGGTATCAGCAAAGAATTTTCTTCCCACCTTTGGTAGTGTTGCTGTAACAGAACCTGACTTCACCATTCCCCCAGCCAAGGCGAAGAAACAGGACAAAATGTAAAAGGTCAGCAAGATTCTCAATAAGATGAAGATGAATGGGATCATTAGCAATTAATCTGATACTGCTTACCGACATTCAGAACTAATAATCCAAAACAAAACATCTTCCCACAAAAAAAAAAAAAATCTATCAACATTTATCCTGGCTCCTTGTGCTTTGCATTACAGTTGAAGACACACTTCTTTTGTGATGCAACTTTCCTGACTCTAGCTATAGCTTTTCCATGCCCATATGGACCTCTAAGCTCTAGAAGATGGCTTTGTAGTCATGGTCTATAAGAATGCTGGCCTTGACCCCCAAGGAGGAAATTTCCAGTCTTGGTCTCATTATTCTGCTTGAAATTACCACTAGCCTCTCCACCAACAACCTCTAGACTATTCTCTAGCAATATTACAGCCATGTATGGTAAAAATCACCCACATTAGCCAAGTTTCTTTAATTCACCAGTGTAGTGCATCGACCATCTCCCTGCAGAAACATAAACATTGTCTGAAATGATTGTCTCTCTTCCTAGACTCTCAGAATATCACATGGGGTGATGATATCATAGGGATGATTTGCATGCCTATGTAGTACAACAAACTGTTACATCACCTAGCTGAATGGAGAAGAACATGCTCGCATCTCTTTTGGTTGAATAATCCAACAATTAAATACACATCTGTAACAATGTACCCTCCTTTTAGAGTACTTGTTGCAGTCATATGTTTACATTTATTTGTTTTATTACCTGGCTCTATGCCTGTCTCCTTCACTAACTCTTCACACTTTGAGAGAAAAAAAAAGTCAGGTTAACTCATCATTAAATCAGCAAGACTTAGTGCCATGCCCAGCATATAACAGGCACTTAATACTTATTGCTACATGGATAAATGAATAATGCTCCAATAACATCTAAGCCTGAACTAGTCAGATTGACAATTCATTCTCATTCAAAAGTGAGGGGCGTTAGGTCTAAAAAAATTACTTGCAAAAAAGGGACTTCTCTACAAAAATGATTTCATATTTCAATTTTATTTAAATAAAATTTTTCATTTTCAAGTTTACTTAAATTGATTATTCACATGGATATTCAAATACGTAATACTAAATGGAGAATGTCCCCAAATACCTGAACATGATGTAATGTTTGAGTTTGGTATTAATATTCTTCTATCATCTCTAGATGGAAGCAGTTAACTGATTCTACCAGAAGTCAAGGCACTGTGATTCACATACTCAGATATTCTATGATTCAACTCAACCCAAGTTAATAACAAATATGCAAATAGAACTTAAAGCACAAACTAGAATAACTAAAAGAGATCTAGAGGATATAATCATTTCTTCCATGGAGACTTTTGAGAAGGGATGGATTTCAAGGTTATATTCTCTGGCAAGGCACTGTATTCTAAGCATAGTTTCTGTGGTACAAGAAATGACAGACTAATTAGTAAACGGATTTTTCCTTTAAATCCACAATTCTATCATAAATATGTGAATATCTTATTTCTATAAAGCAGAGCTAATGGTTTTCCTTTAGGGAGAAATTAATCTTTCCTGAACACATATTACAATTTTGCTATAATAAAAGAACAACTTATTGATCAACTCCCAAAATCTTACACAGGAGGCAATAGCCTCTACTAGTGCCATTCAAAACATGCCCCAAGGACTAGTGGTGGTCTGCAGACTGCTACCAGGTCACAATGATATAAATTTAGAAATTGGTAGTAAACACCAAGAGACATAATAATTTGATATTGTCATCAGCGCATTCTACAAAAGTATTAGAATATGAATTCATGAAAATTAAACAAACAATAAAAACAACCACAATAAAACAGTTCTTTATCACAGATGGTTTAAGAAGCTTTGGCCTAAGTGGTTTTACTTGGAAAGTTTTTTAAAAAGTTTAGCAGTTGCTTAAAACAACCACAGGAAATTCCCATTAATGAAATCATACAAAGTCTTGTTTGAATCAGATTCTTGGGGCATCTGCTAGGATTAATTATTTGCATAACATGTCCAAAAGAAACCAAATAAAATGACTGATTCTAGGGATTGTTATCAAATACAGTGATGTTAATTCCAGATTGATTCATCTTAAGGTATGACTTCTGACAGTGGCTGGAGAAAAGGAGGCATTGTCCATTCAAACAATAAATCAGCATAATATGGTCATTAAAATTTATTTGCACTTGGAAAAATAAAATTCATTATTTTTACTTCTATAACTCTTCTCACATACAAATTGCCTTCGATTAAGCATGAAGAGTGTTTTTTGAGAAACAGAAGAGAGTATTCAGGAAAAGATGGCTAAGCATGATTTTTTTTGGGGGTAATGAAATTCAAAAGCTCTATGCTGTCTCTATTTTGATAAAATGTATACCTTCCAATAATGACTTTTAATAGAGTGAGAGGGAAAAGGATAGTGGTCATTGTGGATGTAAGGTAGTGTTACTCCTGCTTCAAAGTTGACCAAGGCCCAAACCAAGAAACAGAAATACTATATTTTGGAAGTGGAATCAGTTACACCAAACTTATATACAGGTAGATGTTTGTCACCCTCCTACACTGTTGGTGGGAATTGTAATTTGGTGCAGCCACTTGGGAGAACAGTATGGAGTTTCCTTAAAAATCTAAAAATATGCCTGGCATATGGTCCAGCAATCATACTCCTGGGCATAAATCCAGAGAAAACCATAATTTAAAAAGATGTATTTGCCCTCATGTTCATAGCAGCACCATTAACAGTAGCTAAGACATGGAAGCAACCTAAATGTCCATCAACAGATGAATTGATAAAGATGTGGTACATATATACAATGAAATATTACCCAACATAAAAGACTGAAATAATGCTATTTGCAGCAATATGGATGGACCCAGAGATCATCATACTAGGTGAATTAAGTCAGATGAAGACAAATATCATATTATATCACTTAGATGTAAAATCTTTTAAAAATGATACAAAACAGAAGTAGACTCACAGACATAGAAAACAAATTTTGGTTACCGAAGGGGCAAAAGGGGGGGGAGGGATAAATTAGGAGTTTGGGATTAATACATACAAATCACTATATATAAAATAGATAACCAACAAAGACTTGCTATATAGCATAGGGAACTATACTCAATATCTTGTGATAACCATGGATAAGAATCTGAAAATTAAATATATATATATTTATACACACAAACACACACACACATATAACTGAATCACTTTTCTGTACACCTGAAACTAACACAACATTGTAAATCAACTATATTTCAATAAAAATTTTTTAAAAAATATTTAATTTTAAAATGTTAAAAAAATAATAAAGAAATTTGTGTGTGTGTGTGTGTGTGTGTGTGTGTGTGTGTGGCTGCACCTGTGGCATATGAAAGTTCCCAGGCTAGGGGTGTAATCAGAGCTGCAGCTGCAGGCTTACACCACAGCAATGGCAACATCAGATCCAAGCTGTATCTGCAACATATGACACAGCTTGTGGCAATATCTGATCCTTAACCTACTGAGAGAGGCCAGGAATGGAATTTGCATCTTCATGGACATTCTCCCACTGAGCCACAATGGGAACTACAAGACAATGATTTTTGATACATTAAATCACCAAAAACAAACAAAAAACAAATAAACAAAAAGTATGTAGAAAGTGAGCTCAGAATTTCAAAAAGTCTTAAAATATCATTTAAAATGAGATGAAGTCAGACAACTCAAAAACAGTGTTTAATTTCTCCTGAGAGCATTTGTACCAACCTAACTCAACTAGTGGTTCTGGCTGATGCCTGATGGAAGCAACAGTGAGCAGGAGTTCATATGGAGTTCTTAGGTGATAATGAACAAAAACTCCAGTTCTGAACTAAAGAGAGTCATATTGTGTTCTTGCCATAAATTCACTAAAGAGTGACAGAGTAATGAAGGTCAATATCTGAATAGGTTCAGTAGCCTGAAAATTCCTTGCTTTTCATGCAACAGAATGATTAAAAATCTTCACAGGTAATTTATCAGAGGAAACTCACAAATTTAGATGCAACGCTTAAAACTTTCAGTAGAGTTAAGATTCAGAGGAGTTTGTACAAACATGGGATGGAACATACTCTTTCTCAGGAGCAAAAGAGACTTAAAAGACATTAATCATACTTTCTGAGGATTGTAATCTCCAGTAAACAGATAAGAAGATGATCCAGGGTGTTCCCTTGTGGCACAGCAGGTTAAGAATCCAGCATGGTCACTGCAGTGGCTAGGGTTGCTGCTATGGCACAGCTTCAGTCCCTGGCCCTGCAACTTCCGCAGGCTGTGGGCACAGCCAAAAGAAGAAGAAGGAGGAGAAGAGGGAGGGGTAGGGGTGGGGGAGGAGAAGAAGAAGGAGGAGGAGGAAAAGGAGGACGAGAAGGAGAAGAAGAAGAGGAAAGAAGCAGCAGCAGCAGCTCTAAGTTGTTATGTAATAAATTAGGATTTTTAGTCAACTGCACTACATGAAGCAGTTGAAGTATTCGAACTTAATGTGGACATAAGATATGCAAAATTTTGACCTTTTTCCTGTCATCATCAACATGGCAAATTAACGACCAAGTTAAATGTAGCTCAATGCTGGTTTGAAGTATAAACCTAATACTTATATCTGAGATTATTGTATTTTAAATATTTGCAAGCAATAAACAAAAAGGTGAACTAGGACAAGATCTTGTGTAGCTCCTTTCCTGAGTCCATCTCACTCGCCTCATTGATTTTCTTTTCTGCTGCCTTTTCCCCCCTCACATAGCACTTGCTGAAGCAGGATTTTTTAGTGTAAGATGTACATCTTTCCAAACATGAAATAAACCAAATTTTGTTTATTATCTGTTCATAAGAGAAGAATTTTTACTTTCAAAACAGTGAAGGCAGTTTGAAATATTCTGAAAAAACAAAATAGAATAAATCTTTCCTTAATCTTTCTCACTCTTGGCAGAATTGTCATCTCACAAGTCTATGTAGGGATATAGACTATAACAGATAAACCAAGATATTTTGTCTAAGGCCAAAACAAGGCAAATAATGGTTTCATTATAATATAACCAATAATAGTGTCTTGGAGGTTAAAATATACATTATTTTTCCCTAAATATAAGTGACTTTTTCAAATTTGCCACATAGGCTTCCATTTAATGATATAAAAAAGTGTGTGTGAATACAATGAGAAAAAGTTTTCCATTAAATTGATATAGCTCTTTGTCAAGAAATATATTGTGTTAAAACAGTGTTCCCCAGAGCAGCTTTTCTTTTCTATAGGAACCTACAAAATCTTCACAAATAATCATCTCTGGTATATATTAATACAATATATAATAATGTATAATATACACTCAAGTTTAAGAGTTATTACAATTTAATTGAAAATCTGAACAGTCATCCTCTGCCTTGCTGGGAGTGATAGATACATAAAATAAATAATATAGAAAACCCAACTGGGTCGGGGGGCAAGTTTTAGGGGGAAGTGTGGGTCAGAGAGTTTAACAGCCTTATATTTGCACCTCCTCCCATCATCCTCACCCCAACTATAATGCTGGAGACTAGCAGGCACTTGAGGAAATCTATTTTGTAAAATTCCAGGTTGCCTCTAGACATATGGTATTACAATTCACCAAAAGTAAAAACAAAACTGTGCACATGACAACTCACAATTCTGAAGACAAATCTTGGAATCTGGAAGGCAATAATCACAGAATCTGCCAAACATAAAAAAAAGTTATTTAAGTCATTACATACTTGTAATTTATCAGAGGAAACTCACAATGTTTAGATGCAATGCTTGAATTTTTTTTTTTTTTTTTTTTTTTTTTTTTGCTATTTCTTGGGCCGTTCCCACGGCATATGGAGGTTCCCAGGCTAGGGGTTGAATCGGAGCTGTAGCTGCCAACCTACACCAGAGCCACAGCAACCGGGGATCCGAGCCGCATCTGCAACCTACACCACAGCTCATGGCAACAACGGATCGTTAACCCACTGAGCAAGGCCAGGGACCGAACCCGCAACCTCATGGTTCCTAGTTGGATTCGTTAACCACTGCGCCACGACAGGAACTCCTGAAATTTTTAATAAAGAGTTAGAGGAGCTTAAAAGATTCATGCAGCTTAAAGTGCAATCTGTCGGTGCCCGTTGGACGATGCAACTCATTCAAACCAAGGACTGGAATAGGTCACGTGCCCATGTTCTGGGTTAGCTAGAAAGAAAGCTCAACAAGTGCTATTTCAAACTATTTCTGAGAAGAATGGGGCAGGATGTTGATGGAGACAGCCTGAGGGTTCAATTACCAACCATTTCATACATCATTTTAACTAAGTGGTGGTAATCAATTAGGTTTCCGAAAGAGAAAAACTGTAAACTTTTCAGAGAGTTTTAATATATGCTCTTTTAATTTTTTGAAATCTAATACTCTGCTTAGCATGGTGCTGTTTATAGAGCATGCCCTGTTGAACTGTGGTTAAACCGAACTGAACACATGGTAATCTCTGAGAAAAGGTTGAGATTTTTGTAATTATAAACATCCATCTTGCTAAAGACTTTTAAATTTAGTAGATCATTTTACATCATAGGAGTTTTAAATCAAACTTCTATTTTGGGAACTGTAATTAAATATTTTTCTACAGTCCCACTTCTATAAAGACATTCTTTAGTTTATATTGGAACCCAGTCAGTTTATGAAGCTTATGTTGGAGCTTAGTCAAATTCTCTTACACTCTTCCTGCATTTCTTTGTATAATGACCCCCATTCCCCAACTCAATCTCTGTTGTTAATTTCCTGAGGATTGTCTAGAATGCTGCCTAAATGAGAAACATCAGTTTTAGGGATGTAGGCAATGCTTTAATTGATCAGATAAACATGGTCCATTTAGTTTTGCTTTAACTCAGACTTCAAAGTACCAAGCTGTACGTTTGCTCCATTTCGGCAGAAGTGAAAAGCTTGAAACTCTTCAGGAGGTAAGGAAGCAGTGGAAATTAGGCATCTGCCCAAAATCTAGGATGAAGAATAAACACTTAAAACCCATTTTAATTTCTACTTTGAACTGAAAAGAAAGAGATGCATGAGAGCATTTGAAGACAGGAAACATACAATTTTCAAGACCATGAACTTGAATCCATTGGACAGCAGACTATGTGGTCTCAAGGCCACAGAATATTGGTCTCTCTTCATTAAAGTCCCATCAGGCCTATCAAGATAAAACACAGGTTCTAAAATCGCCTGCACTCTTCCACCTGCCACATGATGCCCTAGGTAAGGAGTTGCCTGAGGAGGATTTACATATGCCCTATTGACCTTCTAATAGACTCTCTCTTTTGAGTAACCATTTAAAAGAATATTAAAGTTAATTAGACTGTATCTTTTGTCTGTGACATGCTGCTTTCAAAGTCCATTTTATTATATTCTTCTACTCCAGCAGCTTACTAATGTTGGCTGGCACAGGGCACCTTCAAGATGCAGGAGGAAGGGAAGGAGATATTTATATACTCACTTAATCCTCTGGGAGTATTTCAGAAATGACTGACATCTGACATCCACACCAGCCCAGCAACACACCTGGGAAATAGGTGACAAATTGAAGGAGTCACCTGAGTGCCCCACCCACCTGCCTAAGCTAGGAGTTCAGATTAATCTTGGGTTCTATCATTTGTTTATACTCTGTTTCTTTCTTTTTTGATATTTATCATTCTCTAAATTTATTAATAATACTGAATCTTCATAGTAGTTGGTAAGAACCCACTTATGGAGAAGTATTTATTTTATCCCGAAACGTAGGGACGGTTTAATTAATGATCATTTCAGTCTAATTTGCTCTCAAAACTATGTTTATATATTTACTCTAAATACTATTTATTCAAATAAAATCAGTCTTAATGGCTTTGAATGGATTCATGGGAAGAAAGTACCTCACTTGATGTTCAACAATTTTCATGTAGAAAATCATTCCATGTAAGATTCAGTAATTGTAATTTTTGTTAGTAGACTTTTGAGAAAAGAGAAAGAAATATGACGGAAAAAAAGAGGCACATACAAATGATAAAAGTCAGCATTTTCAACCTGGTACTAAGGACTTGTTCTTCTTAGAGGGGAAAAGAAATGCAGCTGCTTTACAATACCTTTTGTTATATCAATATCATTGGGAAGCACAGATGAATGTGGTTTTTGCTCGTCATAATTGTGTTGTTGCTTTAGCCAGGATGCTATGCCATTTTACCAACCTTTCCCTACCCAGTCATATCTTTTACAAAGATAAAGAAGAAAGAAAACCAAAAATTTTTGAAGAAATTCCTTCTTCACTTTGGTGTTTTTTTCAGCATCACTAGAGTGTTTCTGTGGCCCCAACTGTGGGCTTGCTGTTCACTTCTCTGGCCTCGAAGGCTTCCCCACTGCTTGGATAGGGGGAGGCAGAATGGTTGTTTGTGATTCTTCAGTTTTTGCTTTTTCACTGGCATGCCAGTGCACAGCAGTCTAGTCTATTCTTTTATTTTTCACTGGTGCAGAGGTGCGCTGTCCCTTAGCAAACAAAACCACCAGTGGCTAAAGGCAGCAAAGAGGAAAAAAAGGAGCAGAGCAGCCTCGCCTTTCTTTCAGGCCTGAAACTGCCTGAAGTTAATTGCTCGCATAAGAAGAATAACTGGTGATACTGTAATTGAATTTTTATGGAAATAAACAGGTGGCAGATTTACTATAGCTGTGGGGATAGTAGGGGGCGAAATGCTATAGCCACATTAACCTGTTTAATTTAATAGTTTCAGTACTCATAGAAAAAAAAAAAAGGCAGTGTTGCTCCTGGAGTCAGTTGGATGCCAAATGTAAATAACTACAATTACCCTAGCATGACTATGTGGTGGAGCCAAAAAAGGGCACTGTGCCAGGTTCCACTCGGTTTTCATATTTATTAATGAAGCTCCTGGAAGATTCAAAATTAAAGTTTTAACCCATCAAGAACCCTGAAATCCCGTAAAGGGAAGAGGAAAGAATTTGACAAGGAGAAGATAGACCAACAGACAAACAGACAGTCTCTGCTTTCATTAAAGTCACTGCACAAGCCTTTGACCTGAAGGTTTTGTACAGTCTCCACTGGGTACAGAAAGGATGAACTAAACAGCTAACTTTGCACTATGCTGACCCCCAGTGGTCAAGTTTTGGAAACACATTTTTATAGTAAGGAAAGAAAAATTTGGAATCACCTGGATGAATTATGAAAAGAACAGCTTATTAATGTCCCTGATGTTACTTTTAGGCCAAATAATAAAAAAAGAGAGTTTGTTTTTAAATCTGTGCAAATTTGAAAATATACATACATTATATATAATGTATAATATTTATTTAATGTATATACATATTTATATTTTGTTAATCAGGAGTTGAAACACAGTTTAGAGAAAAAAATATTTACAAGAGAGCATTTATTATCAGGAGACACCTGAAGGCATCCTCTGCCAAATTTCCCAGGTTTGGAGGGTAGTCAGATTCTCAGATCAGCAATTTAAATACAAAGCAGAGTTTTCTAAGAACTGAAAGTGGCACGGAAGAAATAGGGATGATAGTCATAGGGATGGTAGTAAAATAGAGTATCATGAAGTCTTTGGCTAAATGATAAGTTTCTTAAACTTCTTTATTTGAATCACCAGAATAAATACTTAATAGCCAACATTATCAGAACTAGAGGAATTGAGCAAACCACAGCAACCCAAAATGGAATGTTTGGGGTTTACTTTTACTAGTCTGGAGTAACCTAGTGGAAAGAGAAAGGGCCTTATGGGGGCTCCTTTTCTATCAGTTTTACTTTATTTTATTTTATTTTATTTTATTTTATTTTATTGTCTTTTGTCTATTTTAGGGCCACACCCACAGCATATGGAGGTTCCCAGGCTAGGGGTCTAATCAGACAGAGCCACAGCAACACCAGATCAGAGCCATGTCTACGACCTACAGCACGGCTCATGACAACGCCGGATCCTTAACCCACTTAGCGAGGCCAGGATTGAACCCAAAACCTCATGGTTCCTACTCAGATTCATTTCCACTGCACCAGACAGGAACTCCTATCAGTTTATTTTTAAAGTCCATAAGCCATTATGAGTTCTTGCTGGGTGCATCACGCTGATACTGACTGTATCTCAGGGGACCTGCACCCTACCTACTAGAGTCCTTTGGGGCATAGTCTCTCGGGCTCTTCTCTTCTCCCTCTGCATTCCTTCTCTTTGCTTGCCTCACTTATCATCCATGGCCCAATGACCACCATATTTATGGTTTATTTCATTATCAAACCGGTTCTCATCCCTCAAACTTTTGTCTAATTTCTCACTCAATATCTTCACATAACTATGTGATGCCTCTCAATCTCTATAGCTCCATGAATGAACATCTCATCATTGCACCACTTTTATTCTTATTTAGTGATTGATAGATAGACATCTTCCAATGAATCCAGATTACAGCAAAGCAAATGAGCCCCAAATCAGACCTAGTCCAGCCAGTTAGATTATATATACACATAGAAATAGTTATCTTCTGTCATACCAGCAAGAAATATGAGTATTACTTTACAGTTTCCACTGTTCCATGTCCCATATTCAATCCATCATCAGCAGTTCACCACCAGTCGCATTAACTGTACTTCCTAGATATCTCATGAATCCATTTCCCATAGAAGAATCCATCTTCTATGACCATATGACAAACTCTCGCTTGGATTGTTGCAACAGCTGATGACATATCTTGGCACTTTCTGTTCCAAACCTATTGCAGTCAGAGAAGTCTTCTAAATATCTGATCATGACATCTTACCTTCTTATAACCATGCACTTGACTTCATGGAGAGTCGCATTGGAGCAAATCCTGCAAGTTTAACTCCCTGTCTATTACTTTAATCTCCTCTCTGGCCATGTTGCCCATCACACTCATCACTCCAGGTATACCGTCCTTCATCCTATGCCTCAAGTACACTTTTCTCTCCTACTGTCTAGGGTGTTCTGACCCTCCCTTTTTGCCTAGCTAATACCCACCTCCACCTCCAAGCTCATCTTGGCATCACTTGTAGAAGGAGGACTTTCTCCACCTTTCCTGCTCTCTCCTCCAAAGGCCCTCTACACACATGCAGACACAAACACTAGGACAACACAGGGTTCCCCTGTAAAACAAGCTCCTAGAATTATATTGAGCAATACCAGGCTCCCCCACCAAAATATCTATGCCACAAAAACAAAGACATGTCAGGACTGGCTCATAACTGTTCCCCTGATATCTAACATAGAGCATGAATCTTGGTTTGTACCAAATAAATATGTATTAAATGGACAACTGGGTATAATTTATAATCACTCAACGAATTTCTGTGTTTCAAGCCTGTACCTCTTCTAGATAGATCTGAATAGAGACCTGAAAAGAATCATCAATCCAGTATCTTTCATGCTTTCGATGATGTCTTTCATTTTTGTGATTCATCTCTAGATGCAATATCACATTGGATTTTAATACTTTGGTAGGTAGGGGAAACTCCAGAAGCTTAGCATTTCCAATCACAATAGCCCTGTTTATGATGCAAGGAGTCATTGGGGGTCCCTGCCAATTGCTTGAAAGACCTATTCCAATCATGTATTCAGAAAAATAACCACAAGACTGGACCACCTAGAGGCAGGCTCAGATCAAAACTCAATTTATAACCTGAAGTACAGTTTGCTGTTCTATCTGTAGATCTCGGTGGTTTTCTCAGTCACCAGGAATTAGGTAGCTCAGCATCAGTGTTTAACAATATCCCAAAGCCCTGTTTTTTTACCCTTTCCCAGGGCATGTTTAGCACATATATTTTTACAACATGGAATTTTACAGCTCCTTTGTATTCTATTCACATGTAGATAATACTGAGCATGAAATGTCTGTGTAGCCAGATTCCAGGATGTGTTTGTATCAGCATGACCTGAAATGCAAGCAGTCTATTTTTGTCACAAAGTCAAAACAATAATATTTGGTACCTGAAATGTTTATATGAATGTTGACCCCTAAAAGCACATTACCTTTTGAGTGTAATATTGCTATCCTTAATGCTTGCCAGATCATTGGTATAAAAAAGCAATAGTACCTTGGAATTCTTTCCCCAAAAAGACAGTGTTTCCCCAGGCATTTTGAATAAACCCAGAGCAAAGACTAGGCTAACCAGATTTAGAGCTCTTTATCTGCAATTCATGGTAAATGGTCACAGAGCCTTTGGTGAAGGCTAGGAAGGAGATTTATTGCACATACAGTTGATAGTATAACAAGAGTTCATCATCAAGTAAATTCCTGATTTACTAACTCAAATCTGAGAATTAGGTGAAAATGAGCTACTCCCTTAATGGTAGCCAGTTTCAGACCTAAGCTTCCCACCTGGGGAGTGTTTTCTACAATGCAAATCAAAAAGGACTAATGTCCTACCACCTATTTCAACCAAGGAACCCTGTGATTCGCCAAAGATTCCTATAATTCAGAACATTCTAACCAATGCGCTTGCTCTGCTGCCTATTATGGCAACCATAACAATTTTACCTTTGAATGCTGCCACATGGCCTCAGCTGCCCTGCAAGAGTTTCCTCCTCATTTCAATCAGGGAAACCATTTCAACCGAAGCATCTGCCATCCACATGCTCAGTCAGGAAAGAACAGTGGCACAAACTCTTTTCAAAACTGCTGCCACTCCCCTCAGCAACACATTTCTTAAGAACTTGACAATGAACTATATACCCTCTTGGGGGGCAAATTAGGGTGATGGTGATTTGTATATGATAATTTTACCCCAGAATACATGCCATACTTCTCTGTATTATTTAAGGCATTTCAACTTCAGAATCTCAACTTCACTGTCCTAAGCCTCCACTGAATTGAGATTACAGTCAAGCAAATGACCAAGAATCAGACACATACCTGCCAGTTCAGATTGAGCCAATCATTTCTTTGAAAAACTGTTTCAAGGTCAATCACTCTTATTAGTCATTATTGTTCTTGCATATAGTCCCAAGTTTTGTCAAAAAATAAAAGGAAAAAAAATTTTTAAAAGGAAACAACTTTTCCACCCAGGTTTTGAAATGCAATTCACTCCTTTGGGACACATCAGTTAGAAGTCCAGAAATAATGGGAGGTCTGCAGGTTTCTTGCTATGCATTGGCTCTCCCTGGCAAAGTTAGCTCCAGAGAAAAAGAAAGTCTCCAAGCAAGAAGAGACAGCCCCATTAAATATGGAAAATGTATGTCTGAAATCCCAAGAACAGTGATGTGCTGGGAAATGTCTAACAACCCACTCCCCAGCAACAGGGAGGAGGTTATCCTGATTTATAGCATTTAAAATACACCATGGTTGACATCAAGTTGTCCAGGTGACATCACTGAACAAAGATGAGGTAAATACACTCAGCCCTTGTAAGCCATAATTAGCCAGCTCCCACCTACCACTACAGAGAAAGAAAGGCTAGGGATTCTCTAGAATCAACTTACGTGGTCCAATTCTGATGCTTAGGAACCAACAGTTTTTCCAGGTGCTTTTGCTTTCACTTAAAAAAACCAGCAGGATTATAAAGTTAATTTTTATTGTAATTCAGCAACCATATCACATCCTGAGTTTCATTGTCAAGTACGTGGAAGTTAAAAGAAGCTGAGAGAATGGAGAGACTCTTTGAGCACTGTTAGAGTTCCTGAGATCCAGTCTTTGCCATAATCAAGAATTTAAGGGGAGAAATGTATCATTTGCTTTTTTTTTAGCTATTCAATGCTCTCGCAACATTCACAATATTCTTACAGTCTTTTATTTGATGTGTTTAATATCAGTGGCAATGTGGTTCCCCCAAAGTCTTACCTTGAATAGACATTTCATCCCAAGGGAGATCTTTCATTCCAGAGATCAGAGGCTGTATTTAATTAGCTCTTCACCATGGTGTGCAATGGGCAGCCTCTGATCTCTGGCAACCTCCCAGAAGATGAATGGGAGGCATTGTTTTCAGTCCCAGCCCACTAATAAGTCCCACATCCTCACTCTTCATCCCACTTTTTCTAAGGCTCCATTACATAAACCCATTCCCAAGTAGCATTTTCTTTACCAGTGAGGTCTTTTAACTCAAAGGAATATAAACCAAACATGTTTAAATTAAGGGATGAAAGACATTTATGAAAAAGGCATTAGCTCAAAAATTATGGAAAACTTAGAAAACCAGTCTCAGAAAGTAGGAAGTACTCAAAAGAGATGAATCAACAGAAAAATGTTGCAGAGAAAGAGTTTAGTTTGGGACCCCACGGACTGGGTAGACAGGGCCATCACCTCTCTTCCATGCTCTGTTGCTGCTGCTGCCTATTTGTTAATAACTTCTCCTCTATCCTTGGGTGGAACTATCTTACTGCCAAGCTAAGCTGCATCTCTTCAACCTTGCACATGAACCCTACCTTCTGCCCAGATGTGGAAACTCAAGAATTCACCCTTAGGAAAAAGTGTGCTCAGATGCTGATGGTCTACAACTACGACAACCATACTCAGCACATAGAAACGTGCACTTTCGTAGAATGGTTTCAACGAATGGGGGAGCAGAAAATGATTTTACAATAAAGAGAACAGAATAGTAAATGAAGAGGAAAGATGACAGAAACAGGCTAATCTTTTAAGAACTTTCATAGGAACAGAAGCGATAGTAGCTTGAAAGGGAGTGTGGTCTTGGAAGTAATGTTTTTTCTCTTTTCCTTTATAAGGGGTAAATGCAAGTCAATCAGAAGATGTACTTAAGAGAAAAAGGTTGAACATTTTCTAATTAAGTGAAAAATTGAAGAATGAGTGGAACCAGGTAAAATTAATAACACATGCATTTGTTTTAGCTTTATGAAGAGGAGGATACCTTTCTCCCTAAAATTTGGGAAAATGAAAGAATAATGAAGTCAGAGACGTGAATCGGAGGGGAGGTTGCAGTTGTTTATTGAGTTCTCTCAGATAGTCTTGATCTGTCTACTTAAATAGGAGATGAGAGCAGTGTTCATACTGAGGGAATGAGGCAGAGTTATGAATGAGGGGTGAGTAGAAACCATTTAGAAAATGTGTTATGAAAAGTAATAATGGGAGTTCCCGTCGTGGCCCAGTGGTTAACGAATCCGACTAGGAACCGTGAGGTTGCGGGTTCAATCCCTGGCCTTGCTCAGTGGGTTAAGGTTCCGGTGTTGCCATGAGCTGTGCTGTAGGTCGCAGACATGGCTCGAATCCTGCATTGCTGTGGCTCTGGCGTAGGCCGGCAGCTGCAGCTGCGATTAGACCCCTAGCCTGGGAACCTCCATATGCTGCAGGAGCGGCCCAAGAAATGGCAAAAAGGACAAAAAGAAAAGAAAAGTAATAATGAATGAGGCTTGAATAAATGAACTACTAGTGGAATCAAAGACCACGTCCAGCTGACTGCCTAAAAAGCTGCTTTATAGGAGTCACTAATGTTGGGCTGATAGATTTTTCCATTAGGAGAAAAAAAGTATATGCTAAATCCAGCTTCCTCCCCAGCCATGGTAATAGCCTTGAATGTGATTACATAAACAACAGATGCAGGAGAAGGTGTTAGCCACACACCCACACACATAAAAGGCTCAAATACCTTCTTGTAGTTATGGTAAGTAGAATAAAATATTGCAAGAGGATGAAATGGTTGTGACAGATGGTAAATGAGTACTGAATTCCAGTGTCTGGGGTAGTTTTCTCTTTGGTTTTGTGGTGTCTTTTATGGCTACTTAAAGGAACTAGAATTTAACCACCCGTTGAGAGCACAGATTGGACCTTAGATTCACCTTGGTCTTCTGAGGTTTGTCCCTTTTCCACAGAATCTTCCAGATGCATTCTGTAATGACACTTTATCAAGCCACTGTGATCAAATTCCAAAGCCAAATCTGCTATAGGAAACTTCCTAGAAGAAAAGGATATTTCATCAGAGGTAGCCATTCATCCTAGCCCACACCTCCCCTGCTTCTGATCTTCCACTGTTAAAAACATAACACACTGGAGGAAGATTGTGCTATATTTCATGAGTGCTCTGTGCCACCACCAAGGGACAGTTCCATCTGTTATTTGCTCTCAGCTTTGCTTACTGATAAAACAGGAAGGACAGCTTGCTGATGGGCTCTTTGAAGCAAATGGTTCCTCTCTTTCCTGCAATTAATGTTTATAAATTATTTCTACAGTAGACAATATGTACGGTACCATGATTTCAAAATTAGTTTCAATAAATTAAGGGCCTGCATTGATTGCAAGAGGAGCTCAATTACAATGCACCTCATGGAGTTTAGCATTGCATGCCACCTTTTGTGAAAATTGTTGCATGAAATCAAACAGTCATTAAATCTGCTGATTATCATTCCCTTCTAAGATCTTAAGATTGTACGTTCAATTGTTGAAATTTCATTTTATGCATAGTATATCAGAAAGTTTTAGTTGTTCACAGAAAACAGAATTTCAGAGCACCTTAAAATTTCAGAGACTAGGTTAATAGCTTTCTGGTTGTAGCAAAGGGAAATAGTTCATGAGAACAAAGCACAAATATAACTAAAGTGATTTTTTTCCCCCAAATTATTCTGTTGTCCACATAATTTACCATTCTTAGGGCAGAGAAATAATTGCGTATTTCCTGGACTTTGCACTATTTTAAAAGAGATTTCCACAGACCTAGAATATGAATCACTTTTTCTCAGTTGGAAAATAGCCTTTTGCCTCAACTTGCATGTTTCCTTTGTTTCTTGGGCTCAATACTGACGACCACATCTGTCTATATTTTCTTTATAAGCTAAATATTTTCCCATGCTCTACAATGATCCACCTTCTGAGAAATAAAAATTAAAAAACAGTGACTATAAAGTTGATCTTTGCCTTGTCACTTTAAAAGTTTTTGATTAGTAATTTTAACTTTCCAAGCAACACCTATCAGTTCAAACTACAAACAAGAAGAAAATGAAATCCTGATTTCTAAAGACTCCAGGTTGGAAAGAGAAGCCTTTGAGCAACGTGAGAGTCATTAAAAGACTCTGAAAAGCCCAGGGAGGCAACTGTCTCTTCATCCTCCTGTGAGATCAGATGAGAAATAGAACCCCTGCCAGGAGGGAGGATCAAGGGGAGACAGGAACACCAAGATCGCTGGTTAAATAGAAGACAGAGCACTGCCCAAAAGCGCTACTCCTTGGTAGAGGTGAATAACAGAAAAATGGAAGAAAGAATCACTGGAACATGAGGAAAGAAAAATAGGTCTGAAGCACCCCCTACCATTAACAGAATGTATTTAGGAGAAGAAATGTTACAAAAATTCAGGAAGTGGTATTGCATACTCTGCCACCATTGCATTTAAGTCCATAACAACTCACAGAAGATGGTCTGTTTTGTGTGGGCTCACAGAACGGAGAAAGCCAATTAGAAGGCATGGTAGAGATTTGAACCCTGAAACCCACTTCATGAAATGCAATTAAGTTTTTAAAAATTTTTTTTTGTCTTTGATGGTAATATTTTTTTTATTACTCAATGAATTTTATTACATTTATAGGTGTACAACAGTCATCACAACCAAATTTTACAGTATTTCCATCCCAAACCCTCAGTGCTTCCCCCCACCAACCCACCTGTCTCATTTGGAAACAATAAGTTTTTCAAAGTCTGTGAGTATCTGTTCTGCGAAGAAATTCATTGTGTTTTTGTTTTTTTTTTTTTTTTTTTAGATTCCACATGTTAGTGACAGCATTTGATGTTGGTGTCTCATTGTCTGACTGAATTCACTTAGCATGATAATTTCTAGGTCAATCCATATTGCTAAAAATGCCATTATTTCGTTCTTTTTAATGGCTGAGTAATATTCCATTGTGTAAATGTACCACATCTTCTTCATTAACTTGTCTGTCGATGGGCATTTAGTTTGTTTCCATGTCTTGGCTATTGAAAATGTGCTGCAGTGAACATGGGAGTACATGTGTCTTTTCGAGTCATGGTTTTCTCTGGATAGATGCCAAGGAGTGGGATTGCTGGATCAAATGATAATTCTATTTTTAGTTTTCTGAGGAATCTCCACACTGTTTTCCACAGTGGTTGCACCAATTTACATTCCCCCCAACAGTGTAATAAGGCTCCTTTTTCTTCACACCCTCTCCAGAACTTATTGTTTATGTCTGTATATATATAAAACCGAATCTCTTTGTTGTACACCAGAAACTAAAACAATATTGTAAATAAACTATACATCAATTAAAAAAAATACTGATCAACTGGAGAATTGATCAGAAACTAAGAGAACACAGGTACAAAAAGAGTGGGTAGACCAATTAGTTTTTTTAAATGCATTGTGGTAGAATTAAAAGAAATAGTTCTAATAAGGTAATGTTGTTCTTAAAAAGAGCAAGAACACCACTGGTCTGTGTGAGGAATAAGAGCGATGAAATAATTTTCCTTTTGAATATAGTCATCTCTTTGGGGGGAAATTTAGATAAGAAATTTAGATAATTTAGATAAATTTAGATAATCCAGGATCCATTTGAATGATTAGACATTCAACAAAACATTCTGGTCAGTTCATACTTTTCAAGTCATCAGGGAGATAGGCACATTCAGAGAGGTTAGAGGAGAAAACAAATTAAAGTACACAATATTTTTTTAAAGGAATAGCATACATTGAACCCAGAGAATAGCCGCCCCCCTTGTAATAGATTTCAACAAGAAATGGTAATTGTGTTTTTCATAATTACGAAGAACACACAATAAAAAAAATTGAAAATGTAATATGAGGATTGGATTTGAATATAGGGCAACATACAGAACCTGAAAGACATTAGCCTTCCTTTTGACTCTTTATAAAAACATATGCCCTGCCATGTGTGAAATACTTTACCACCAATCTTCTTATCAGCTTACTCACCGTGATCAGTCCATTATTATTCCCTCTGACACAGTTTGGAAAACAAGTTTGTACACTTAGTAAATGGACTGAATCATAAACAACTGTCTTTTGCTCCAGAATTAGATTACTGGTACACTTAACTAGTCAATAGGGAGGGGAAAAAAATGTTCATTTTCCTTTGAAGAAATTAAGTGCCTGTTTTTAGAGAACTAGAAGCAAGGAATCCATTGTGTTGTTTTCCAATGAAAGTTCAAGTGCGACAAAGACATTATAATCACTGACTACTAGTGGTAAGTGGTTTTCTTTTGATATGAAATGTAAATGTTTTTAATTATTATTTCAGAATTTTCAGTTGTCTAATGAAGTGACAGGGAAAATGGGCAACACAGTGCTAGGATTCAGGAGAAAGACCGGGTGTTCTTAAATAAAACAACATGATATGTGACTATAAGGAGACAAAATTCTTTAAGCATTAAAACTACCATTATTTAAGAAGGTATTTTTCTTCAAAGTCATTTCCACAAGAAGCTATTATTCCAATGATAACTTTATTCTAAGTATTTGTAAAACATCACTTTGGGAATTGATTTCGTACACAATACCAACCATACAAGAAATGAAGCTCTCTAATTTTGCTGCATCCTATGTAATAGCTCAAATTCTGCCGCTTCCCCCAAATATCTAAACATGATTTACCCAGAACAGTTGCTGCCTCCTCATCTTACTGACAGAGTCAAACAACTAAATTGAAGACATTTAAAAAATTAAGACTTGTACTTAGAGCAATTGAAAAACATGTTCATGGTCCTTACATTTTTGTATCATAATTGCTAAATAGACTGTGGGGATGGTCAGTGAACCAACCCACTAATCTACTCCTATTTTACTACTGATTTGGTTACATGAGGCTACTCTGTATCACTAGATAAACATTTAGGAAGAAAAGTTGCTTACACAGTGCAGGTGAAATGTCACAATCTAGTTAATTTATTTTGGTCCTCGACTGCCATTTTCGACCAGCTCAATACTAGTGCAAATTCTGCAGTCGGCTTGGGACTATTACTCACTCCTGACAGAGTCATTTACAATTCAAAGAATGGTCAAGTTCTTCCACTTAGGAAGGCAAGAGTCATAGAATCAAAACTCATCAAATTACAATTTCCAATCTAAACAAATCCTTCATTTCTTATTCTGAAGAGCATTATTGTTCTTTAAAAGGTATTAAAATATTGGCTGTAGAGTACAGTGGCATGGCAGATTTTTTACAAGAAAAGACTAGCAATGCCAACAACATGTAGTGAAATATAAGGACATGATTCCTCTCTTTCAAACATTTATAAATTTGTACAATGTATAATGGCAATATTTAGTATAACAATTCCCTCCAAAGTTATCACTGCATTGCTGTCATTATTGTTTTCAATAAAACCTCTTGTCTTGAAAGGAATGGTGGCACATATGACTAAAAATGATTATAAGTTATCTGCACAGATTATGTGTCTGCTGTATACTCTACTCTCCTAAAAATGGTTAATATTTCTAGAGAACTTACTGTGATCCAGTCACTATGTTTAACCTCTATAGGAAGTATAGCCAGCCCTGTTTTAAAGATAAGTAGGTAAAAATTCAAAGAGGTTAATAACTTGCTCTTGGTTTCATCCCTAAGAGGTGGCAAAGCCAAAATTTAAACCTAGGGCTAGGAGTTCCTATTATGGCTCAGTGGGCTAAGGACCCAACACTGTCTCTGTGAGGATGTGGGTTCGAGTCCTGGCCTCACTTAGTGCATTTATGATCTGGTGTTGCTACAAGCTGGGATCCAGTATTGCCATGGCTGTGGCATGGGTCACAGTCACAGCTCCAAATCAACCTCTAGCCCAGGAACTTCCATATGCCACAGGTGCAGCTGTGAAAAAATAAAAACCAAAAACCTATGTCTAACTCCGGTTTGCAACTTCATTGACTGTTTCTGAGAATTTTGACTAATCCTAATTTTTGAAGTTTTAGTAGGAAAAAAACTCAGTCTCTAGGAATTGAAATGTACAAACTGTTGTATATGACAATATCTGTCAGCTACAGAAACATAATTTGAAATAATGTTTAAGCCTGAGACTAACACCCCATGTCCTATTTATCATTTCAAAAATGATTAAATAAATTTATTTCCCCACCAGATTAACACCAGAATGGCATATGATATCTATCATCCAGTCTCAAATGGCCAGAAAACAAAAGCTGCTTTCATGTTATTTCTAAGCAAGAACTGAAAGGCCAAAAATCACAAGAAAAATTCATGCTGGTGAGATTTTCAGTTCAATTTGATTCTCCCTTGAGGTTCAAACAAACTTCAGATAATCATCTTGAACTTGGTGATGAACCAAACTCACATTTAGACTATGGCTTCTCAGAGGGTCAGCCCTTCCATTTAGACTAAGGCACAGCTTAAACTGACATGCCAAATGGGGTCAGATATTCAATACTTGGCAAAACCCTCAGCTGTCATATTGAAACAGTGTTGACAAGATGGCAGGCTTAAAATAAATCCCCTGTGGAGGTTATTGATATCATTCTTGCTTTCCCTTCTGTCTCTTATCCAGCTTTGCTTCTTTCTGGAGCATACGCCAATCATGCACAGCACTTACCAAGAAATGCAAAGACTATGCAACATGACAATATTTCATCAACAGAAGTCAGCTGTGGGTACATAAAGGGCACTTTCTTGACTCTTCAGCCCAAAATAAAACATGCTGCTAATGCATACCTGCCCCAGCTATCAAAAAAGGCAACTGAAACCACCACAATCTTCACCCACCAGCAGTTAACACTTCAGTCGATTTTACTGAATAAATTGGGCGTTGAGCACCATGAGTTCTTCTCCTCAACAATCCATTTTGGCAAATGCTCTGAGAATGCTGATCAATTTCAGTTCAGCAACATCAATCCATCTTTCTGGTAAGCAAGAAGCTGGCTTACCAACTATGAGTTAAACACCATATAAGGTTTAGAAATATGGATCAATTAACTCTTTGAGTAGTACAATTTCTCTACAATAAACTAACTTGGATTGCTTCTAGTATAGCCTAAAATTTTATCCCAAATTATAACAATATTAAAGCTTTAGATGAACCTTTAGAGCTAGCCACACTGTGAAGAAAATTAAGTTTTTGATACATTAATCCTCAGTTCTAAAAAAACTGATCACACCATAGAGATAAGAGAAAAATAGGAGAATAATATAGAGCCAATAAATATAATTTGGTTTCCAAGTGAGATTGCTTTAAATAGCTCTACTTATCTTTGTTTTGGCGTCCATGTAATATATAATTCCAGCCCACATATATTCCAATTATAAGATTCTGAAGTTGGAATATAGATATCTCAGTAGTTCCCGTCATGGCATAGTAGAAACGTATCCGACTAGGAACCATGAGGTTGCAGGTTCAATCCCTGGCCTTGATCAGTGGGTTGAGGATCCAGCGATGCTGTGAGCTGTGCTGTAGGTCGTAGATGTGGCTTGGATCCCAAGTTGCTGTGGCTCTGGCACAGGCCGGTGACTACGACTCCAATTAGACCCTTAGCCTGGGAACCTCCATATGTGGTAGGTGCAGCCCTAGAAAAAGACAAAAAAAAAAAAAAAAGAAAAGAAATTTCTAATGAGGGTCTTAGAATAATCCCATTCTTAGGCTATTCCTCTTTTTAGCGTCCTCAGGGTATTAAAGTCATAGATAATAAAAAAGCTAGAATTTAAAGGGGCCAGATGATGGTCTGATTTTGTCCTTGAAAAATGTGTTCTAATGCTTCATTCCTAGGATACTCAAAGGTGAGAGCAGCGGGCTGCCCATGCCTGCTTCCATCAGGCCATCTACCACTCTTTATCTACTGGTCTTTCAAGCAGTTTCTTTTAGGAAAATAAAGTGACACTCTTAGGGGAAAAAAAAAAAAAAAAAAAATTAAAAATCACGACCTTGTCCATACCCCTCATTTTGCAAGTGAATGAACTGAATTTGAGAAAGATGAAATAATCAAGCCAATGTCACCTGTCTAGTTAAGGATGATGTCAGAAGTGCAACAACTCTTCCCAATCCTGACACCAGAACACACTAGGCCCTTTCAGGAGAGGAATGTTTTGCTCATGTTGTTTATTCTGTCTACATTATCACCTCTTTTTTCCTGATATAGCCTACTTATTTGCCCAGCTTAAATCCATGAAGCCCTTTAAGAAACCCAGGCAATTTTATTCATGTCAACATGCAGCTGAGCACTTATTCAAAGTCTGAAGGAAAACACAGGCAAGAGCCAGTTTCAGAGAGAAAAGTCAAAGCTAGGGTGAAACTTTCACTTAATTTCAGGGTTACTTTTATCATCATCATCATCATCATCACGGGATTGTTCCTTGTATATAAATGGCACTGGACAAAGTTTTATTACTGTACCTGTTGCTTCATTTGATGATGAGTCAACAAGTTCTATGAAGCATCTTAACAAACTGAGTGCTGGGAAAATCAAAATATGTAAGACTTTGAACTCTTACACAGACTGCTTTGTAACCATTCACAAGTTCCATAGCATGCGGAATTTCTCCCTCAAAATAGATTTTAAAGCTTTTGAAGTCATCTGTTATGCCTCCTGTTACTTTTTATTATGCAGGTAACTAACAAAGAGACATGTTTATAGAAAACAATCTACAGATGACTGGTTAGTGAAACTTGAAATAAAACCAATACCCTTCACTAAAGAGTCTAATGACTAAAAGTTGGATTGTACATAGAATCCACTGCGTAGGAACTGCGGGGGTGCTGCAGTCCTGATGCTAATGACCATGCCCTCCTTCCTGAACCTTCCATTCCCTCTGCTTTATACATCACTACTCTTTTCTTGGCTATTTGAAGTTTCCTTCTTTGTGCCATTTGATGGCTTTGCTGACCCTCTATACATTTTCATACTTTTGAGTATTTGCTCTTGATATTCTTTTCTTGCTTCCTCTCTGCTTGAACTTCTCATCTCCCCACATTCACCTCAAATACCCCTTCCTTCTAAAGTCATTCCTGACCATCCAGGCTGGAATGACTTGCTCTTGCCTCTTTTCTTTTTAAAAAATATAGTTAGTTTTTCAAACAGGTAATGTAATCTCATGGTTGAAAAATAAAAAATTTAAATAGGCATGAGATGAAGTCTCCTTTACACCATTGTTTTCTGTCACCTATTTTATCTTCCCATTGGTTGATTTCTATGTTCCCAAAGATACATATGCAAAAATAAGCAAAGCCAAGCATAATTTCCCTCTGGCTTTATGCAAGCGGTAGCCTACTATATACACATTGCTTTTTCTTCACTTTACGATGTATTTTGGAGAGAGAGGTGTTTTTCTATTAATATATAGAGTATGGCATCAATCTCATATTCTCTTATGTACAGTATTTTTTTGCAGGGTTATAAATAGTGTATTTAATTAGTTTCCTATAAATGGAAATTTAAGTTTTTTCTAGCTTTTGCTATTTTTAGTGATGTTGCAATTAATATTCTCATAATATGCTTTTGTCCAAACATACTATTATGCCTACAGAATAAATTGGAATTGTTCTATCAGAAAATATGAAACTTTGATAAACATTTTCAATAATTGTGGATATATGTGTTATAGAAATTTGTACATTCTCAAGCAATATAGGAAGTGCTTATTTGTCCCCATTCTTGATAACACAGTATTATCAAACATGAAACTTTGTCAGTCTTAACAGGTAAGAGATGTTATTTCAGTGTAATATTATTTTTTGTTTCTTTTACTATGATTAAGATTGAGTACCATTTCATAGTTTTAAGTATTGTATATATCTCTTTTTAATGAAATTTTTGTTTATATTATTTCCACAATTTTCTGCTGGGTAATCTCATTCATTATAGATGTTCTTTACATATTAGGGAAATTAGATATTTTGTTGTTGTTAAATGAGTTGCAATTTTTTTGAAGTTTGTGCTGTTTGCTTTTCACATTGATAATAGTAACCCATCTCATTTTCTAGCTGCCCATTAACTATTTATTGAACTCATTATATCATAAATGTTTCCATATTTGCTGTTACAAACAAATATTATTGCTCTTAGACTTTGAGGCTCTCAAGAGCACATATTATTTCTTATTCAACTGTCTATGCTATAGGACTTCAAGTCCCCTTTAGGGAGACAGAACTCAAATCCTCTGGCCAAGACAAGGATTACCAGACCCTATCACTGCCCCACCTGTTTTATTATATTGTTCCTTCCCCACCTTGAGCAAACAAATCCTTCCTATCCCCTACCTTTCCTAGTAGGGGATAGGAAGGATTCTCACCCCATCCCTATAAGAGCATTATAGGCCTCCAACCAACCGGCAAGTATATCATAAGAACCCTCTTTCCTCAACCAAACAGCAGGCCATCAGGTATATCTTAAGACATGTCCTCTCTTCCTGGACTATAAAAGCACACTTGACCACTGCTCAGAGTTGACTCTTCCTTATCATCAGGGAGTTGTCTTGCTATGCTAGCAGCATCTCTTATCTCAATAAATTCCACTTTGTCTTAGGGGTAAGCTCTCCCTGATTATCAAGAAGTTGGCCCACTGTGTTAACAGCATCTCTGGCCTCAATAAACTTGTATTTTCTTCACCTTGCTCTGAATATGGAAAATTCTTTTTCCAAACCCTGTGTACAGGACACAAGATATGCCTTTTATACATTTAGCTCAATGTCAGGCACCTAAAAATCAGCAATAAAATTTTCTGTGAATGAATCATTAGTGTTTTCTTATTTTCCTTTTGGAGTTTAAAAAAAATGCTAAGGTTAACTTGGTGTTAGCTACATTTATTAAATAGACAGCATTTATGACACTACTTTGTTGTGGCTCTACTTTTCCTTTTCCCATTCTACTGATGCTTAGCTGAACAACAAGCAGAAATTATTAGTAGATTGGCTTTTATTTAGGATCTAGTTCAAAAGATGTCATGAATGTGTGTGTGTGTGTGTGCGTGTGCGTGTGCGTGTGTATGTGTGTGCTCATGTATGGGGGAGGAAGTGGAGGAGGCACTTAAGGTCTTAAGTTTTATTTTTAATCTATAAATAAGTGTGAGAATAGAGCTCTCTGGAACATACAGAAGATTCTTTGTCAAGATTCTTACTCCCAGCAATCTATATAGAAATGATAGTTTTGAAGTAAATCAATAGAAAATTCAAGGAAATAAGAGATCTGCCCTTTAATGGATCCAACATCAATCAGTACTGCTTCTGTTTGTTATTTCTTTTCCTCCTCATGCTTCCCATATACAAATTTTAGGATATCTTTTTGTAGAAAAATATAAAAATTTAATTTTCTAGAATCAGCCTCTTGTTATCCTCTTGTTTCTCAAGAGTTTCTGTAGTTAAATGAAACTACAATGACAAAAAAAAGCTTGTTGTCTGCTTGGCCAGTGGGAGTGGAAGGGAGGCATGGAATTCCACACACATGTTCATCCATAATTTTCTCTTTGGTTCAGACCCGAATGAGGAGACAAGATGTCCTCCTGCATTGTTTGGATTTGAGGTCTCTGTGCTAGCATGCCACTGCAGAAGATCAAGTCACCCAGGCTCACCTTCCCTTTTTGTTGTTTCCTGAATAAATAATGTTGCCTGCCATATCAGTAAACGAAGGATGTTACAGCTATTAAGCCACCACATTACAGGAAACAATGCCACCTGCAGTCACCCTCAATGGTGCACCCCTAGGAGACTCAGCATGAAAAACCATAGGATAATGCAGCAGATAGCTAAGGTGCATATCAAAAGAATGATTTCAATGAGCTCAGAACTCCCACCTTCCCATACAAAGAAAAATGCTAACTTCCTTAACTTGGGATATCTGGTTTTGTTTCATTAGCAATAATCTTGAGTCCGACTACATTGTCTTTGTTGCAAAAACTCCTATACATCCTAGCTACCCTATTTGCCTCTTTGGAGCAGTCTCTCAGAATTATCTGAGATGATGTCTCCCAAACTTAAGTCCTCTGTTCTGCCCACTATAAAAAAAATGTAACTTTCAACTTTGAGGTTGTGTACTTTTTCAGTTGACAATCTGTATCATTTTTTCCCCCTCTCTCTCTTTGCCACTGATGATTGTACAAAGAAATAAATCGCTCTCCTGTGATGCTCAATAGCACTCAAATGTGCCAGGGCAAGGACCCCTTTTCCAGAAAATGAAATAAAACATATGGAAGGAAACTAAGAACTCTTGTCAAAATTATTCCACTGTGAAATTAGTTACATTCCACAAGAAAATATAATCATGCCAAGTGTTTCTTCAGTGATTCTCACATAAACTGCTACAGCTAAAAAAAAAAAAAAAAAAAAAAAAATCTAGCATTCAGCTTCATAACCTGTCAGTGCCATTGGCTACCTAAACCCATTTATATTTGATTATTTTCAGTCCACTGCAATTTCTATACAGCCCTGGTGGATATTTCTTTGGTTCATTTAATGAAACATTCACATCAGTCTATGATTGTGTTGCCGCTGTCTTTGCTATAATTAACACAGCAACAGATTAAAAAATACTACTTAAAATAACTAGTGGACAGTTCACTTCCAAATAGAATACACATAAAAAAGATTATCCAACAGAGAGCTGCTAAATGTACTGTAAACTGGAAGGGTTTCAATATCCCTTAAACACTTGGCTGGAAGCTAACTGAACCACATCTCTTCTGTCAGCAGAGCATGAAACTCTGAGATTTGTTTCAGTTTCCATCCAGCCCCTGCCAGTTAAAACTAGAGACTTCCTCTGAGTAAATACATATTTCCATTTTTACTGGCATTGTCTACTTACCCTTTTATAAGTAATACACTTCCCTCTCAAGGATGCTTGAACCTTTTATGAAGATGACATTCTGAAAAACACTGTGGTCTAATGAACTTTCCCAACTTTCATCATCACTCTGGTCTCTACAAAACCTTTCCTGTTTGCACAGAGTTGCAAATGGCACCATAAAGAAAATCTAATAGACCCCATCCTTTTTCCATTAAGAATGTATCACAGGAATGAATACACAGACATACATACTACCTAGAGAGGGAGAGAAATGAAGGCAAACAGTAAACCCTATTCAAAATCCTCCATTGAATTCTCATTTCTTATCAAATAAAATACAATTTTCTCAGCATGTCATTCAGAGATTTCTGCAATATGAGCCTAGATTATCTTTCTAGCCTATGTTTTTATCAGTCTCCTGAGTTTACCTCCTATTCATAGTAAACCAGATTACTGTGGTTCCTGTATCATTGGTGCTTTCCCATTATCTGATCCTGCCTCCCAGATAAGCTGAAAATCAGGGCCCTGTAGTCAGCTTGCCTAGAATATGAGGTGTTAGAAGCCTGCTTCAAAAGGAAAGGAGGGAGAGTCAGAAGAAGGAGGAGGTATTCTTTGTAATCTTATCAATAGGCAGTTGGCAGGCAACCAAGAAAGTGACCTGAGTCAGATCATTTCTCAGAATTGCTGATGAGAAAAGTCATACCAACCATGCAAACAAGTTGTCAGTTTAAATAAGTGCAGTAGAAATAAGGTTTCAGTGATGAAACCAGAAAGACACAGATAGGACAGGAAATATTTGAAAGTGGAGGGGTTGAAAGGCAGGGTAAAGCTGTAGAAATGAGAGGAAAGATGAAGTGCTGGACAACTGAAGACAGAGGGTTAAAGATGGGAATGGAACTAAATGCCACCTCAGTGCTTCTATGCATGGCTTTCTTTCTAAGGAACTTCTTCCTCCACTGCTTCCAATCATATCCATTCTTCAAAACCCATTTCACATACCATCTTTCCATGAAACTTGTTCCTATCCTTTCAAAAGAGGCCACCTCTTCCTCTTTTCCACTTCATCAGACATGGTTGGTACTTTTTAATGGCCTTTCTTAGGTAGATTATCTGTTACAGTCTTTGGTTTATTTGTCTCATAACTTTACAATATTATATACACTGTAAATTATGGATTTCTTTTTTCTTAATATCAACTGTAGCAACTATAAACTCTGATGCATAATATTTGCTCAATAAATGTTGTTAATGGTACTTTAATATCTGAGTAGGGAAAAAATACTTGCATGATCTATGGGATAAGGAAAAGAGTATCAAGGTCCAAATATATCTCTGGATGTTCTCCCACTTGGCCAGTTTCACTGGTATTCTTGCGTATGTTTTATAGAGATAATTATGTTCTGCTGATACTCAAAATTTATCTACAATTCTTCATAGGCCTAGTAAATCAATTTGCTAATTTGTTAAAATGAAAGTATTCACTATATTCTCCAGGTATATGGAGGATGTTTAATTAATATCACTGCAGAATTGTAGGAATGTGGATTTTAATAGTATCTTCAGTTTTTCTTGGTATAGTCAAGAAACCATTTCATTCCACCTGAAAGTCTGATACCAAGACTAATTTAGGCCATGTTTTGATTAAAAGCAATGTTTTAATTTGCTTTCTTACTTCAGTTAACAAACCTTTCTCACTATATTATCCCTTTGTCAAATTAAATATTTTGGAAATCTATGCTTGAAATATATATTTCATATAAACTAATGGAAGGATTGACAGGAAAATCTTATGCTACTATCAGGAATAAAATATCTCTTGAATGTTTTTTTGTGTTAGCTGTTAGTAAGATTGAGGTCATATTTTCAAGCAAGCTATAGTAAAGTCAAATGGACTTAGGAAATATATTTTATGGTTAAAAATTGCCCCCAGATTTATTTTTTTCTTCCTACTTATTTTTCTTTTTTTAGATTTTTTTTAATTGCCATTTCCCCAATACAATTTTTTTTCTACTGTACAGCATGATGACCCAGTTACACATACATGTATACATTCTTTTTTCTCACATTATCAGGCTCCTTCATAAGTGACTAGACATAGTTCCCAGTGCTACACAGCAGGATCTCATTGTTAATCCAGTACAAAAGCAATAGTTTGCATCTATTAACCCCAAGCTCCCAATCCATCCCACTCCCTTCCCCTCCCCTTGGCAACCACAACTGTATTCTCCAAATCCATGATTTTCTTCTCTGTGGAAAGGTTCATATGTGCCTTACATTAGATTCCAGATATAAGTGATATCATATGGTATTTGTCTTTCTCTTTCTGACTTACTTCATTCAATATGGGAGTCTCTAAATGCAAATCAAAACTACCATGAGATACCACCTCACACCAGTCAGAATGGCCAACATTAATAAGTCCACAAATAACAAATGCTGGAGGGGTGTGGAGAAAAGGGAACCCTCCTGCACTGTTGGTGGGAATGTAAGTGGGTACAACCACTATGGAGAACAGTATGGAGGTACCTTAGAAAACTATACATAGATCTACTTATTTTTCTATTCTCCAATTTTTTACTTAAAATAATTGTTATCTATAAGCCCCTTTAAATACTTTTCATTTTAATAATGAAGGGTATAAATAATAAAAATAAAATTAAAATAATCCACTCTTATTGACACTTCAATATCCTGAAGTAAAATATATTACACAGGAGTATAATACTCCTGAATAAAAAAGAAATTGCCACTTTTACGTATATCTTCTTAAAAGTGGAATGATTTAGAAACTAGCTGGAGGTTTCATGAAAAATTTATTGATCTCCTAAATTTCTCCCAATATTTAGGGAAGCCATGCATTCATTTTTATTTCTCTTTTTCTCTATAGGTTATATAAATAAAACTCTTATGTGGACACCTCACTTTTTTTTTTTTCTTTTTTGCTATTTCTTGGGCTGCTCCCGTGGCATATGGAGGTTCCCAGGCTGGGGGTCAAATCGGAGCTGTAGCCACTGGCCTACGACAGAGCCACAGCAACGCGGGATCCGAGCCGCGTCTGCAACCTACACCACAGCTCACGGCAACGCCGGATCGTCAACCCACTGAGCAAGGGCAGGGACCAAACCCGCAACCTCATGATTCCTAGTCGGATTCGTTAACCACTGCTCCACAACGGGAACTCCTGGACACCTCACTTTTATAATTCTATCATACAGTATAAAGGTGAGGAATCTTGACTTTTAAAATTCCTTATAATACATACACACCGGGAAGATTATAAGAAATGCAGAGTAGTCATATTCATTAAGGATCTTGTTTTCCCAGGCTACAGGCATGCATTAAGAAAATAAACTATAAATATGATACACTGTTGGCTAGTCAACATTGAAAACACCCAGAATGTTAGTTCTTTCACTAATATAAGATGAGTACTTATAATTCGAAGCTGATAAATAGCAAATTGTTGCAAACGTAATGAAATTTGTCGTAACTTCTTTTTATATCCAAAATTTTCCTATTCTTAGTAATGCTGTGACATATACGTTTGGCTTTTATTTGTATACTTTCATTTCCAATTAAAACATTCAAAAAATTAATGTTTTGACTAAATACAGTCATTGAAAGGCTGAAGCAAAATATGAAATTTCACAACTAAAAATCTTTTTTTTTTTAAGTATGTTTAAACAATCAATAAGGCTTTTATGAACTGGTTATTTAAATGTGTGGAAGTGAGCAAATGTTACATTACTCCTGACTCAAAAGAAGACGCTTGCTGTGTGGGCAGAGAACGTGGAAGCTATTTGTGAGGGGGAAGTTTGTCACCTAAATGAATGTGGTAGACTTCCCTCATAAGTCATCTCCACCATCCTGCTCTCCTACACGACTGGGAAGAGTAGAGGTCAATATTCCACACATTAGGACATACGGAGCCTATTTATTTACTAAGGGACTCACATCCCTGTAGTCAGGACACAGTAAGACTCAGATTAAGAGCTTCTTTAAGAAACCAATCATTCAGGGAAATGAAACAACTGTTAAACTTGAATACGTATTTTTAAAGCCTGTTTGCTGTTCTCTGTTACCAATCGCCATTACTAGCCTACCCGTACAGAAGGAGCGGTCACCTAACAAACCAGATTTCAGTGTCATTGAATAGGCTCCTTACCCCTGTGCAATATCCTTTCCCTCTTTATGTGTTCATTGGAGCCCTGATTTCCATTATTTTCCTCCAATATCCTTTAAAAAGGGACATGGCATTCCTTTGCTCAATTAGACTTAAGAATTAAAGTGCTTTATGCAGAACGAGTGCTATGCTCAACATGGTGGTCATGCTCTCAAAAAAAACAGAAAGTGAAGAGAGTATGTGGAAAATAACAGAGAAAAGGAAACACTGAAAGTGTCTAAAACAAACTTCAGGGAATCAACATTTTGTATCTGATTCACTTTATTCTGAAGGTAAGAACATACTATTAGTACTTAGGATAAAGATTGGAGAATTTGTTCTGAATATTTAGATTGATTCCTATTTATAGGAAATAATCATGGCTATTATAAAAATAACTGCATATTGAACAAATGGACTCTTCCTGGCCCTTTGGACCAGTTTCCAAAGCTCATCATATTCTTGGTACTATTTTGTTCCCATAGATACACAAAGAGTTGCTGCTTTGGTTTTCTTGCCTAGAGAATCAGTTCATTCAACACATCCATATGGTGCCCTAGATTCTATTGAGAAGTCAGTGAATCATGTGGGTAAATGACAGTGGACCACTTCTATGTCCTCATTTTCTCTTCCATTATTTGAGGTTTTAAAACTTTGGTTTGAGTTCATTTTGACTGATAATTATTAAGTTTCTGTAGCTGGTCAGAACTGTTGAGAAGCAGCTGAGAAAATAGTGGAAAAAGGCAAGAAGCTGGGAAAAGATTCAAGGCTGGTGTGCAGATGTGACCAGCTGGGCTGCGCATTTCCTAATGCTCCAGAGAACTCTCTATATTAAACCTGTTCTGTTAAAGTCTTTGTTTCAAAATCAAACTAATTCTCCAACAACTTCTTTTAGATGACTTAAAAATACTCATTGAGCACCAATTATGCATGAAGCAGTATGATAGATTTTCAATTATAAAAATATTAAAAGAATATGATTACTGTTTTTTTCTGGAACTCGGGGTAAAAGACACCATGAAAACAATACATCTGAGCAAAAATACCATAATAACTGGTGACAGGTTATCAGTGCCATAGAAGAGACAAAAATGTCTCAGGAGACATGAGTGGAAGGGTTATATAGCAGGAGAAACAAGGACAAAGAAAAAAGAAGCATTGTAGGGGAGCCATAAAAATTTGTGATTAAGAAATATAATGTGATTTCAATACATGAGAACCAGGGAATACTTCCGTTGTCTCACCAACTGAAGGGACAGTAACAAAATGTGGGGTTCATATTTCTATCTTGTGCACTTTTAGCTACTTCATGTTTCTACCAACACACTCTTAGCTGGTTGGCTGGAATCTTTGTTACCACATGTTCGTCATCCCTGCTCTTCTTTCATTTCTTCATGAAAAATGACTCAATTTATGTAAACACATTTTCTCAGAGGTCTCTATTTCCCTATAATATTATTATCTTTAGTCCTTTCCTTAACCATTTGTAAGCTCTATAAATACAGCTGTAATGGTGCTCTCAAAAGAGCAGTGGTGGCAGACCCAGGGCAAATCAAAATTGGTTCCCCCTCTCCCCTGTGAAGTGTGGCTAAAATGAACATGAAGAAACTCTATGTTGTGATGATCATTGTACAGCTATAAGTGTAATAAATTCATTGAGTAATTAAAAAAATAAAATAAAGGAGTTCCTATTGTGGTGCAGTAGAAACGAATCCGACTAGGAACCATGAGGTTGCAGATTTGATCCCTGGCCTCGCTCAGTGGGTTAAGGATCCAGTGCTGCCATGAGTTGTGGTGTAGGTCATAAGATGTGGCTCAGATCTGGCATTGCTGTGGCTGTGGCGTAGGCCAGCAGCTGTAGCTCTGATTTGACCCCTAGCCTGGGAACCTCCATATGCCATGGGGGCTGCCCTAAAAAGCAAAAAAAAAAAAAGAAAGAAAGAAAGAAAGTGAAGTATCAAAGCCTGACCTGTTATTTTTTTCCAGTATATTGAAATGTTCCTCTTTATCACTAGTAACAGTCTTAGTCCTAAAGTCTACTTTTTATGGTAGTATTAATTACCTAGTTTTCTTATCAGTGTTTGCATTGTATCCTTTAATTTTACAATGTAAGGCACTTACAACAGTCTACTTCTGTTCCTCCAGGCACTGTACTGTTGTTTTAATTTACTTGTACATGTTATAAATTCTATGATGCATTGTTTTTACTTTTTTCTTTAAACCATTTCTTTTTAAAGAATTAAAACACAAGGAAACATAAAAAAAGAAAAAGAAAAAAAGAAAATCTATGAGGAGATTGCACAAAGGCAAGTGAATTGAAGCAGAGAGTAAGCCCGATTCTTCAGCTGGTTGAGGGAAGGCTGTCATAGAGGAAAAATGGAGAACTGGCTGCTGGGAGTCTCTCACACTTTTTCTTCCTTGTGCTTTGTGTGTGATACAAAGCAGCCGAACCATGGGCACTCACTTCAGCCTGGATTCAAGTTGCATGCCTGTGAAATCAGGCAAAGCACACACAACATAATCTGGAGAATAAGTGCACCTAGTACCACCCTTCCCTCTCCACCTATTCATTCTTCAATAACTGTATTCTAAGAATTGATGCTCTATCACTTAGTTATATGTTCATTTGCCCAAATGTACTTTTGCTCTCCATATCATAGCTTAGGAAATATGATGGTAGAATGGCCACTATTCTCCTGAAAAACAGATTTCATCTACAGAGGCTTATTGAAAGGCTGATAATAATTCATTCCTACCAACCACTTCCAGAAAGTCAGGGAAGGAACAGCCCATCACCTTGAAGGAGGAAGAAAGGTAATTTCTCTGTGATTTTTAAATGTGTGGAAAGAAAAATCTTTACTGCAGTATTGGCTATAAACTGCACAAACAATAAATTGTTTGGAAGATTGATAAAACTCTCAACTTTTGCTGTGACCGCTAATCAATGGCATCAACGACTTACTACTTTACATGACATAAATAGAACAGTTGTGAAAAATCAACAAGCACAACTAAATTTGGTTGTAATTTGTTCAGGTAATCATAGAAATCTCAAGAAAAGGAAGACAAAACAAGTATTAAGTGGTACAGAAGTCTAGGCTTCCAATTTTCATTGCCACTGCAGCAGTAGTTTGATTTTAGCTTGTAAAATTTGGGGATAAACTTTGGTTCATAATGGGTTCCCATTTTCAAGGATGTAAAGTTGTCTTATGCCAAAAACATGTCTACAATTACTGAAAGTTTTTTCCTATATTCTTATATCTTTGACAAAAATATTTAACCCCTTTTCTCACCTTTTATTTTTTCTGCCTACTGGAATAAATTTGAGGTGAATGTATAAGCTATCCAATTTAGCTGGCATTTTCAATCATTAAAAAGCTGATGTGAAGGACGCTGAATGTGACACAAGAAAATAGAATGGATCAGCAGGATTATAGGAAATTTATATCACTCTAAAGCATAGGGGTCATCTCTGATCCTTATCTGCACCTCTTCATATTTCCTACAAGAGGCTATGGGATAGAATAGGTTCTCAGAAGTGCTGGGTGAAATTGGTTAACAATGAGTGTTGTTATGTTGCAAGAATACAGGAAATTATATTTTGTCACCCACATCTTTAAATATGGCCTCTATGGGAGCAAGAGGCCATTTTGCTTCTCAGAATTAAGCTTTGAAAAGTGGATTTGCCCAGGTAAATGTCAATGTGGCCAGTTATAGGATCAAAGAGTTTAAAGTGTGAAACCTGACTGTAGTTTAAATGAAAATGTCTCTTCAAGGAGGAATAGTGCAAGTAGGAAGAGCACTGAGGCTGGAGTTGCCTGACAGAACTCTACTTTTTTTTTGGGGGGGGGTCATACCTGCAGCATATAGAAGTTCCCGGGCTAGGGGTCAAATCAGAGCTGCAGTTGCAGGCCACAGCCATAGCCATAGCAATGCCAGATAGAGCTGCTTCTGTGACCTACACCATAGCTTGAGGCAACAATGGATCCTTGACCTACTGAGTGAGGCCAGGTCTCAAAACTGTATCCTCATGGATATTAGTTGGGTTCTTAATCCACTGAATTGCAACGGGAGCTCTGAGAACTCTATCTTGACTAACTGTGTCAAATTGAGTGAGTCTCTTTTACCTCCAGGTCTTAACATACTCATCTGTAAAATAAAACAAACTGAACCTGCAAATCTTCTATGAATGTCAGGGTGAAACTCTTTAAGTAAATTGTTGCCATTCATTTACTAAAGCAACAAATGTGGGAAATAACTATAACAGAAGACTTTTAAGTTTACATTTAATAATTAATAATAACAAAATTGAAATTAATCATCTTTTCCTCCTTTTTCTAATCTGTTAGTTCTGTGGGAAAGGATGTGCACGCACATCTGATCCCACTTTGCCTACCACGTCTTATTTTCTTGGATGTCCCACAAGATTCAATTTGTCTGTTTGCATGATACTTTCATGAGTTTTAGTAACTGCTTCTCTAATCCTCCAACATCACCTTTCCCAGAATATGACTTCCTCAGCAAGGCCCCACATTTGTCTATAGTCTAATTTCTTCTACAAACTCTAATAAATCTCTCATTCCCTTGACACTTAGGGTGGCTCTGATCTCTTAACTGAAAGTCACCTGGTGCAATGGCATGACATATCATGTCGTCCACCACTTAGAGTCTCTGACTTGTTTGCATATACTGATTCTCTACCTGCAAGTCTGTCCTCAGCTTATGTTGAACCTCCAAGACAATGTAACACATGCAAAATCACTGCATACCCAAATACCCCTTCTTTCCCAGGTGGAACATAAGGTCTTCTAACTAAATGGTGTTCTCTGACTACTCTATGAATCAGATAAGAGAATTAGGTATGAAAGAGAAAGGTTTCTCTTTTTTTAGCACCACTTCCAAAACTATTCCTGAAGGTAGGAAAGAGACAGAAAAATAGGATGAGGTAGAATGCCTGTCATTATCCCTGAGATCTTCACAAGTTTTAAAATCCTCTTCTTCACTCCTAAGAAAAAATAGGTTATGATGCAAAAAATAACAAGAAATTAAAAAATTGATATGAAGGAAATATTTACATAATGAAAATCAGCATAAAGAAATGTAAAATATATTTAAGAATAAAACTAAAACTATGTTTTCATTTACTCATAGATTTCAAATTGTTCAATGATACAGAAACATAATCACCAGTGGAGGTAAAGGAAGGTATGACTCTTAACTACTTTGAAAGGCATTCTGACTTCTTTTTCCTGTTGTTTTTCTAGTCCATTTCTAAGTGGGGATCCCCTATCAAATGCTCAAATGCAAAAGCATAATCTCAAATAATTGTCAACACTCATCTGGACTCTTTTTTTAGTCAATCTTACATTTTAAAATCATGTTTATTTCATAACATTAAACTCAAGCCTGATGAAATCCCTTGACAAAAGAATCGAACAAGTCCAAATTGATCTCTTAAGTGGATCAATAGAAACTTAACTGAAATGGATTGGGGATTTTATCAAACTTGATGTAGTAGAACACTAATAAGATCACTTCCAATTCACACATATAGAACAAAATTTTCAGCACAAATTGATCTGATTACTAAGGATGAATGGTCACCTTTAATAATGGATTAAGCTGGTAAAGAATTCTCTTTTTATACAAAAGTCTTATTTTTTTCTTTTACACTGTAGGAGATTGCTTTAACTTTTCTTCTTACGCTGAATTTAACTTGCTTCTTACATAGTCAGGTTTGAGTTTAGGATTGTTACAATTTTCATAATATGGCCTGAATTTTTAAAGTCAGAAATATCTTTTGATGTGTACTCAAAAGCGAATTTTGTGACAGCAAGAAAAGCCATGATGATACAAATGTATTGCTCTGGTAAACCATAACATCCCTAAAAGCTGTTTGTAAAATAATGCAAGTAATAGTAAAGTTGTCAGTATGATAGAGGACTGAATGTTTGAAGTGTTAGCCTTGTCCATTGTGTGATTATTAATGTAACAGTTCAGATACATGCTTCTTAAAAGAGTTATTGCATGTTGGAATTTATTCATATTGTTCATAAAATTTATGCATGAAAATTTGACGATAAATCTTCCAATTTGTTGCGGTAAAGACTTCATATAGTGATGAATAAAGGCCAAAGATTGTATCTCTTTAAAAAAATCTACCTCGAATCCATTTGAAATATTAGAAGATACATGCACCTTAACACCCATCTATTTATTTCAATATTCAGTGACTACCTCCTGCAGTGGTGTCAAGTGTTGGCTACAGAATGCTCCCAAGTTTCACTCTTCTTCGACAAAAAGAAAGAGTGTTTCTATGAAATGCTCAGATCCTAAGAGATTTTATTGGACACTTCGCTAATGAATTGCATGTGGATGTACATTTTCCAGACCTTTTCCTCCCAAGATTATAGAATAATGTTCTAGGACCTAAACACCTTGAACCCCTTGAGAAAATCTCTGTTCATCTTTGCCCAGAAGAACATACAAAAAAGGGCTGGTTTGTCTAGTGTACATTTGGATATGTATGTGTTCCTAAAACTAACACCACCATAAGGTCATACCAACATCTTTCAACACCGGAAACTCTAAGAAATATAAAAATAAACAAGATACTATAAATACTCTCAAGTGACATGGAATTATCCCTAATTTTCCTGAAGTCGGTTTCCCCTAGAAGTTCTCTTTGTTTTTACTTATGTTATATTTGAAAATAATTTTATTGTATTTTTTTCTAGATGTAAAAATGATGATGCACTTATTGTAAAAGAAATATTTGGAAAATGTGGAAAATTAAAAAAAATAAAAAAATAAAAACTCATATAGTTTTACAACTCAGAGAAAATCACCACATTTTCAAGAGAGACTACTTTATATTTACGTTGAAAATTTCTGGAGCTAAAGTATTAAATTGGATATTTCTTTCTGTTTCTAGACCAAAGCTCCAATGGCCACATATTTTGCATATTCAATGCAATAAAAGGCCACCATTTCATAAAGAAGCAGAAACAAGAATCTTCAAGATATTCAAGAGACAGATAATAGTTATCTCAATTTTTCTTAACAACTAACTGGTCCCATCCCCATTCTCCTCATCCATCCTACCTGGTTATGTAGGAAGGACTTCAAAAGGGAAATTGGGTAAATGTAAATAGTTCAATCATTTGTGAGGAAGAGGATGCTTCAGGCTATCAACAGAACCAGACTATTCCAGCTTAGCACAGAGAAATCCCACTCATTTTCAAGTGGATAAAAAAGCCCCTTTGGCTTTGAGCAACACATCTCCTGGAGACATATTAAATCCAGTATTCCTACCTCTTCTTGAATAAGGAGTTTGGAGTTAGTGTGGAGAAATAGGATTTGAACTCTATTGAGAGGCCAAAATCATGGTATAGGATATGACATAAGTATGGAGAAGAGGCAAAAGTTATTTAATGTGAGCTAGCAGAGGAAATGAGAGGTGAGAGTCACTACTTACCATGAGGTCAAATATTATTACTTCCCTTCTCTCAGTTTTCCTCTTGGAGGTGTGCTTCCACATCCCTACTCTGCAGAACTTAGTCTTGCTTTGGACAAATAATTGTGTGTAAAGTGGTGTGAGTGAATGAGATGCAGAGGTTTTAGGAGCCTGTGTGTGATGTACCATACGCCTTTTTTCTCTGCACCTGACAACGCTCCAGGTAGAGATGGTTCCATCACCCTAAGTCCTAAGGGAAATGCAACATGGAGCAAAGCCAGAGGTAACCAGTGACAGATATAAGCATTACAAGTTAATAGAGTTTATATGTTATTCACATAACTTTAGTGCACAATAATCTCTTCTCATGGACACATACCAGGTGCCAAAGATTCCACAAACTGACAAGGGATGTGATAGAATACTCCAACAAGAATAGGTGGAGCAAAAAACAGCTGTAAGAACTGAGCTGCAAAAGAGATTTGTTTTTTATTTAAGAATGAAAGGTGTATTTCTGGAAGCTTCATAGACTCAATTTTTTCACCGTGTATTTGATTTTGATTCATACACTATTTTTACTCAACATAATACTGTGAGCACCATTTTCAATGCCTATGTTCTAGCCCATTTATTCACTTATTGCACCATTGACATTTGTCTCCTATTATTTACCATCACAATGATACTATAAGCAATATCATTATTTGATACTTGAGTTTTCAATATGTAATTTTATAAACTTAGTTGACTGAATTTTACTTATTTAAAATCCCCTTTTGTATTTTCCTTTGCATTAGATTATAGCTCCTTGTATGCACATATTATGTTTATTATTTTCTCTTAATTTCCCTTGATACTTATTCCAGAAAATTACACAGAGCTAATACATATAATAATTATAACCAGCTAACTAACGAAACAGTGCTATGAACATACTTTTCTCTGACTCTTATAGAGATAACTGGTAGGATAGTGGAATGTTTTCTTAACAATAGCTGCCTTATGGATGATGTAATTGCATAAACATTTATAGGTACTTATAGGAAGGCTAATTCTGGGTTTTATTCTATGTTTGATATAGATGGCCAGGCTCTCATCAAAGCTCTTTAGAAGCCAATTTAAGAAAAATGGCAAAAGCCAATATTTTAATATATCCAAATCCATATTTCCCTTCTTATTCAATAGCTAAAAGCTATTAAACACAGTAAGATCTTACAAAGTCAGGATCATAAATGATTCAATGGTAAGCAGTAAAGTTGGCAAATGAAAGGAAAAACAAAAAGTCTATATAATTAATCATCTGTAGATGATATATATTCATGCAAATTAATCTAGATAATTCCTAAAGGGGGTGAAGGGAGAGAATTGGGCATCATTTAAATTGTCATGTGTGCTATACACTTATATTCCAAATTCACTAAATGTAGTGTATGTATCAGATGGAGTGGGGCAATAGTTGAGAATGTTAGCCAAATTTCTAACTTGAGCAACATGATAAATGATGATGACACTCTGTAAGAGAGAGAAATCCAGGTTTGGGGGCTGAGTTGAAGGGGAAAAGTCTCACATGGTTGTGGACACATGGAGAAATGTGAGCTCAGAGTGTTTGATGTGCATATATGTTTATCCATCTGTCAGTTTGGTGGTAATTTCCTACATTTATCAACCTGGTTGGTGCAGTATCTAATCCTATTCATTAGCTAGTTACATCCTTTGATTTAAACTTAGGAGATAGCAGAAAAGCAGTGAAGAAATGGGAAAATGTTTTACCAAGGCAGCAAAGTAGTGAAAATAAGTGCTTACACAATAATATGCTTTAACTCATTTGGAGTAAGTGCTGGCCATTAAATATAGTCAAAACAGTTACCATGCTGTGAATTACAGGGTCTTAAACATCCCTTTAACTGATATTTGACTTGTTCAAGTGTAATGGTGGGTAGAGAGAGGAGTATCACAATAAATAATTGAAGATAAATTCTAGTCCTGTCAGCAATGGTTTCTTATGTGTTATTTTCACTTAAACACTCAATGAAATGACAAAAGCATAAATAGAATGAAAGCCAACTTGATGATGTCTTTTCTATACAGTTCAGTAATGCTGAATTTAAACCACTGCAGACAAGACAATTTCAGCACTAAAGTCAGATCCCAGGACTGGTTTGCTGGGATCAAAACTGAAATGCACTTCTAGAATTGTCTTTATGAGTCAAAAAGGTCAGTTTTTTCTTTGTCATCCACTTGTTGCATTTTTTCAACTTGCTGGCATCTGCAAAATCCTTTTCAATTTGCAAAATTTATTCCATGGCTAAAGATATACTATAGATTAGTGTATATATACTTAGTTACTTCAGAGTTTTGAGTATAGCAATAAATGTATGTAAAGAAACACTACAGACTTCCAGAGGTTAAGGGGCTTCCAATACAAACTAGTCTACTTTTAACTTCTAAGAGTCCTTCTATTTGAACTGCCATTGATCTAAATTTACATTGTCATTGCAAACTCAAAGCAAATCAAAGATTATGCTGTGCCGATCTTCCATACACTGATAGTTTTCTATGAACAAAATTTCTTCAAGAAAGTCAGTTGGAAATTGGCACAACATTGTAAATCAACTATACTTTAAATAAAGTCAATTGATACTAGATATTAATCCATTCTTTAACCATTTTATTGAAGATCTATTTTATGTCAGATATCATGGCATGCACAAATATAATCAAAATATTAAGTGCCTAACACATTGCAAATCAACTATATAACAATAAAAATTTAAAAATATATATTAAGTGCATCTTCCCTGTCTCTCTTTGGGAGCCAGATAGGTGGCTTGAATTGCAAATTTTAAAATACTAGGGAGTCAAAGCCCTTCTCACAATTAAGATTCCAGAGTCCTATTTTATCTTGATGGCATCTTATTCCAAACCTATATCTGAATCTCAATTCCTTTAACAGAAGATACACACACACACACACAAACACACACACACACACACACACACACACACACACACACACACACATTTCTGCCTATTCTCAAGTTTAGTAATGCTATTTAAAATGCTGTACTATAGAGTATAGAATTACATGGCAGAATGTCCAGCCTTCTCCCAGCTCTCAGGTTCTCTCCCCATTAAGACTTTCTCTTTTTCTCCACTCTGCTTCCTCTTTCAAGACCAAAGCAAATTCTTCCCCTAATTACGTGCCTGACATCTCTGTCATATTTTATTGAAATGTTCTAACTCAAACCAAAGTCTCTCTCTAGTCTGTGATGTTCCATTTCCTAATAAGATCTCTAATTTATAGAGCAAAGTTGTTGAATAGAACTTTCTACAATGAAGGGAATGTTCAATATTTATTTTCTCCATAGAAGAACCAATGTGACTATTGAACATTTTAAGTGTGGCTAGTACAAGGACCTGAATTTTTATTTAATTTTGATTAATTAATGTTTAAATGGACACACGTGGTTAGGGGCTGCTGTATAGAACAGCACCACTCTAGATAAACTAACCTCTGCCAAGCATTCAAGCACTTGCTTCATAATCAGGGCTGTATTAGCAAGTAAGTCATTAAGTATATCTTTACAGACTTCATTTTCTTCATGTTAAATATTTTTATCTCTTAATGAAAAACACGAAGGACGGAATTATAAAAACAGAGTCACTTGAATCAGAGTTTCAAATTTTAGTAATAATTTTGAGTTTTAAATTAATCCACGGCACAGACAAAGCAAAGAGAAATCTAGAATCCTTAGTGCAGCTCCCCTGATGATTTCTTGCCATGTGGGAATACCTTCTGGCCCAGATTAACGCATGAGAACACTAATCATGCATGTGGCTATACTCCCTAAATAGAAGAGATCTATTTTAATCACAAAATATCTCCATTTTATTCAAAATAGCTTTCATGACATTTCCTTAGAAAACTCTGTCCACACATCCATAGATTTCATTCCCCCCAAATCCACAGACTACCATAAACAACCACAGACAAACCTGGTGCACCTGCTCAAAGCATTCTGTAGATAAAACTCTCCTACTGCAAGTGTGTTTCCCAGGAGTTCTTAATTAGAATGTTTATATGAAAATTGTTTGGGTCACCTTTGTTCCTTCTTGGAGGCATTTTCCAGGTTAGGGGAGAGAATGGATTGAAGAATTGATGCTTGGCCATTTCCTTCCTACTTAAGAAACTGTGTTCACTGATGCTCTGTTGAGTCCTAACTTACATGCATCCAAAAATTAGGCAGTGGTGGTGAGAATATGTTACTGGTTATGCATCATTCAAGATGTAGTCCCATATTTGGTCCAAATTAGACAATCCCAGAGGAGCTCTGGAAATGAAATCGTACTATTAGCTGCAGTTTACCTAGACTATGTAGACATAGAGTTTTGATGTTCAATATAGAAAACACTAGCCACATATAGAGACCTTGAATGTGGCTAGTTCAAATTGAAATGTACTGTAAGTACAGTTTTTGAAGACTTAGTATCCAAAAAGGATTAGAACATATTGCATGAATAATTTTTACATTAATTACATGTTTAAATGAAAATATTTTGGATATATTTTGTTAAACTATATTATTAAAATTAATTCCACTATTTAATTTTACCTTTCCATGTGATTTAAAATTAGCTATGCGGCTTGCATTTTGTGAGTCATGTTATATTTCTATTGAGCAGCAGTGGTCTCAAATATCCTATTTCAAGGACCCTTTGCCTGTTAAAAGTTCAAAGCCTCCTTGTGATCTCTTCAAATTCCCAGATATTACATTTCCATGGCACTCTTGCCGAATACCTCCTCTATACACACTCTTTCTGTTTTGTTCTATATTAGCTCAGCCCAAAATTCATAACTCTTATCCATTATTAATTTAAAGGAAGAGATTTATAAGTGAAGAAACAGGATTGACAATTTATGGGCCAGAATTGCTTCTAAAGATCTCCTGCATTCTCTTTGCTGTCTTTTTCCTTTTTTTGTTGTTCATTCTCCCTTTTCCTCTCCTTTCTCCCCAGGAACAAAACAATCTCTCTCTCTCCTGCAAAGCAGTTTAATAGTATCATAATTTGTTCAAGCATGTTTTTGAGGTCTGTCTCTCTACTTGAAGATGGGTAAAATTTCGCCTTAGGATGAAAACTAGAGAATACATTTTTCTTTTATAATTGTGATACAAAAATGAAAGCCACTGGAGAGATTTTTAGTGTGTTCACAATCTAGAGAAGGATACAGAGAAATTAAAACAAAAATGAAAATGGAATATGGAAAATGCCCTTATCAAGCCATGCATGAGATGTTATTTGAGAACACAGGGAACCAGCAACAGGAAATGTTAATTACACAGATTGATACAAACAATCAGTAGCTGCATCCTTTTGGCTATATTCACACTATCTCTAGTCAAGCAACCATGTAACATTCATCATTTACTCTATCTCAAATTCTCTACTCTACAGATTTTCAAATTTTAAGTACAATTTTATAACAAAGTCCCTTATTTAATTAAATAAAACCCTAAGGAAAATATAAACCTACAACTCAAATAAAAGCACAGTTACTCTGATTTTGGTTGGAGGTGTGGAGTCCCATTTACTCACTACTCCCTACTATTGTGAAATGCAATAACCCCTAGTGGGACTTTGGTAAGCGTAGTATAAAACCATGGCTTAGTTGCCTTGGCCCCCACAATACTTTCCTCAAGAAATTTTCCTTTTCTGAAAAATCCTCCTCCATCAACATTGAAGGCTGCTCTCCCAAACATCTCTAGTGCCAGCTCCCTGTTGAACTTTCCGCTCTCAATCCCTCCCAATGTGTTTTCATCCAACATGGCTTCAATTCTGCTTCCCAAAGACTGAAAGCATCCACATATAAACTTCTAACACCATTTTCATATAGGCTTCATGTTCAGATATCTATAACCTGCTAGATACGTAGACATCTCCCATTGGCTTGGTTCTATCTCCCATAGTTTGGTTCTTGTCATGTCTTGTCCAGAACACTGACATGCACAGATTTCTCGCCAAGGCCTGTATGGTCCCATACGACCTGACTTTCCCCCGATTCTCTAGCTTTATGCCTTTATACCTGCCTCAAATACCACTTGAAGTCCTGTAACAGAGAAGAACAAACCTGACTTCATACTGAATCTTTTCCTTTAGCTCTAATCCTTGTACTCTGTTGCCTGTGACTCTGCACTTTTATTAAAGAATGTTGCCCATAGCCTGAAATATATAGGAGAGCCCATTCTCAAGGCTCTGACATTTAAAGGTATAACACCTTTCCATTCATAGAGAGATAAAAAGTTATAGAACAGTGAACAACATTCATCTTGTTGGAGGTTTATTGGATCCTTGTGAGCTGACCTATGTGGATAGCTGCAAGAACAAAGGATTCCTGCCCCAAGAAGTTTACAAAAACTAGCCACAGACTCTCCCCTTTTAGTATAAAATAATGCTGAATTCTAACTTGAGTAAAATGGTTCTTTGGAAGACTAGTCCACCATCTTTTAAGTCTACTGACTTTCTGAACAAAGGTACTGTTGCTTGCTCCAATGATTTGTCTCTCAATTTACTGTCCTGTTGTGTGATGATCATACAAGCTTGAACTCAGTAATGGTCCCTCAGTACTCCATATGCTTTCTCCTTGGCATTACACATGTTGTACCCGCTAGCTGCAATGCTTTCCACACTCCCAACCCTACCACACCCCTTTACCTGGTTAGCTTTTTTATATATATATAATGATTTTTATTTTTTCCATTATAGCTAGTTTATGGTGTTCTGCCAATTTTCTACTGTACAGCATGGTGACCTAGTTACACATACATGTACACATTCTTTTTTTTCACATTATGATGCTTCGCCATAAGTGACCAGACATAGTTCCCAGAGCTACACATCAGCATCGCATTGCTAATCCATTCCAAAGGCAATAGTTTACATCCATTAACCCCAAGCTCCAAATCCATCCCCCCTCCCTTGGCAAACACAAGTCCATGATTTTCTTTTCTGTGGAAAGGTTCATTTGTGGCATATATTAGATTCCAGATATAGGGGATATCGTATGGTATTTGTCTTTCTCTTTCTGGTTAACTTCATTCAGTATGAGAGTCTCTAGTTCCATCCATTGGTGTCGCTGAAAATGGCATTTTCTTATGGCTGAGTAGTATTCCATTGTGTATATATACCATATCTTCCTAATCCAATCATCTATCGATGGACATTTGGGTTGTTTCCATGTCCTGGCTATTGTGAATAGTGCTGCAATGAACATGCGGGTGCATGTGTCTTTTTCAAGGAAAGTTGTGTCCAGATATATGCCCATGGGCTTACTGGTTCATGTGATAGTTCTATGTATAGTTTTCTAAGGTATCTCCATACTGTTCTCCATAGTGGTTGTACCACCTTACATTCCCACCAACAGTTCAGGAGGGTTTCCTTTTCCCCACACCCCCTTCAGCATTTGTTATTTGTGGACTTCTTAATGATGGCTATTATGACTGGCGTGAGGTGGTATCTCATGGTAGTTTTGACTTGCATTTCTCTAATAATCAGGGATGTTGAGTATTTTTTCATGTGCTTGTTGACCATCCATATATCTTCTTGGAGAAATGTCTATTCAGGTCTTTGGCCCATTTTTCCATTGGGTTGTTGGCTTTTTTTGCTGTTGAGTTATATAAGTTGCTTGTATATTTTGAGATTAAGCCCCTGTCAGTTGCATCATTTGAAATTATTTTCTCCCATTCTGTAAGTGGCCTTTTTGTTTTTGTTTATTTATGGTTTCCTTTGCTGTGCAAAAGCTTGTTAGTTTAATTAGGTCCCATTGTTTTAATTTTGTTTTTATTTCTGTTGCTTTGGGAGACTGACCTGAGAAAACATTTGCAAGGTTTATATCAGAGAATGTTTTGCCTATGTTCTCTTCCAGGAGTTTGATGGCATCTTGTCTTACATTTAAGTCTTTAAGCCATTTTGAGTTTATTTTCATGCATGGTGTGAGGGTGTGTTCCAGATTTACATACGGCTGTCCAGTTTTCCCAGCACCACCTGCTGAAAAGACTGTCTTTTCCCCATTTTATGTTCTTGCATCCTTTGTCAAAGATTAATTGACTGTAGGTGTCTGGGTTTATTTCTGGGTTCTCTATTCTGTTCCATTGGTCTGCATGTCTGTTTTGGTACCAGTACCACACCGTCTTAATGACTGTGGCTCTGTAATATTGCCTGAAGTCTGGGAGAGTTATCCCTCCTGCTTGGTTTTTGTTCCTCAGAATTACTTTGACAATTCTGGGTCTTTTGTGGTTCCATATAAATGTTTGGATTGTTTGTTGTAGTTCTGTGAAAAATGTCATGGGTAATTTGATAGGGATTGCATTGAATCTGTAGATTGCTTTGGGTAGTATGGCCATTTTTATAATATTAATTTTTCCAACCCAGGAGCATGGAATGCCTTTCCATTTCTTTACATTTTCTTTAATTTCCTTGATTAATATCTTATAGTTCTTGGCATATAAGTCTTTTACCTCCTTGGTCAGGTGTATTCCCAGGTATTTGATTGTTGGGGGGTGCAATTTTAAAAGGTGTTGTTTCTTTGTATTCCTTTTCTAATATTTCATTGTTAGTATATATAAATGTGACTGATTTCTCAATGTTAATCTTATATCCTGCTTTTAATGCCCAGTTTATTAATAAGCCCTCCAGGATCTCATCTCTATTCTCCTTAGGTGGGATCAAGTATTATTATTAAATGCTCCCATAAGGCCCCATGCATGCCTCTATCAGATCCTTATAATACTCTCGTATATCTGTTTAGGGGTCTCTTTTTCATCATACTGTTAATTACTTGAGAAAAATAGTGTTTTATCTTTGAGTACACAATATTCCACCAGGTACAGAGTAGCTGCTTATTATTTGTTGAATGAGTCAAGTTATTCAATTAAACTACATAATATCATACATCTAAAAAGAGCAGTTTCTTCTAATTTAAGAGAAAATTGGAATAATACTGACAACTGTGATAGAAGAATATGTCACCAGTGAAATAAGTTTTAATGCATGTCATAAAACACCACAACTCATTCTGTTATTTATAACCCGGAAAATCAAAGGTAGAAAATGTTGCATAAAACAAATCAGGGTTGCAATGGTAAATTTCCAGTTTAAAAGTATAAATTTCCTTTGCCTTGGTATTATGCAGCTAAGACTCCTGTTTGGTCAATGGAGAAAAAATTTTGTAGGATAAAGCAGTAATTTAAAATCCATATTCATATGGAAACTCAAATCAAAATCTCTGGGATGATCTTGCATTGACATAATTTACCTTATTACATAGCTGAAAAGTTAATGAGCCTATCTCAAGTCTTCTTTCTGTTGCTTTATTTACTATAGTGTTAAAGGTAAATTGTGGAGAATATCTTACAAGTCATGTGATATTAGTAACATGCAAACTTCAGATTGTTAGGTCAAAATTCTGCCAGGTAAGTTAAGAATTGAGAAAGTTTGTTCTATGCTTCATTTTTCTCTGAAATCTAGAACACCATTGTGAATTCCTTGGATAGTGAAGCATAAGATTGCAGTAATCTATGGGTGAGATGGACTTCTCTTGCTAATGTGGCAATTCAACCATCCTTATTCTCCTTTATTTTTTACTCTCTTTTATGGATCTCAATTGCATAAATAACTGAATAATTTGTGGTAATTTACAACATGCTTTGATGATGATTTTATTGGTACATGGATTTCTAACATAGCTCCTCAGTATCACTTTAATTTCCTGTTAAATAACCCCTCTTCCATTCTAAAAACTGACTTGAATGGAACACATTATTGTTGCAGTATTGGAATTCATTCAAAATTATTGTCTTAAAAATACTGTTGAGCAGTTTCTCAGTTCATGATTCTTCATCTGGATCAACCTGTACTGTTTCTCTCCTGATTTTACTGCTGTTATACTATTATTATTGTTGTTATTTTCCTCCTACATCCATATCTCCTTTCTCCTTGCCTTCCAATTTCCCTCTTAGAATGCTTTAGTCATCATCTAAAAATGTTAGCTTGTTGCTTTCTTCATTATCATCTAATTTTAAATATTCTGTAATAATACTTAAAATACTTTTTTTAACCCAAGAGTTTCTTAGCAGTCTCCTTTTAAGATTATAGATACACAGACTATTTAAAGCTATTCTTTTATTATTAATTTCTAATTTTACTGTGCTATTGTCATAGTCTCCACAATATTGAGTCCTTGAGATTTAGGTGGTTTTCACTGAGTCCCAATGGAAACTCAATTTTTGTGGATGTAAGAGTGCTCAAAAATAATATCTGCTTCTTGGGTATTGAATACATATATATGCACAATTTTATATATAGAAGATTTGTATATAATTAATTATATAAATATAATTATGATTTTCAAACATTCTATAGCTTCAAGTCTTGTGTTTGATCTAAACAATTTTGAGGAATTATTAACATTTCCTCCTAAAACTGGCAATTCATCCAAATTGTCATTCTGTCCACTGCTTATCCCCACTTCATTCTTACAAAAAATAAAAAACAAGCAAAGCAAAAAAAACCCCTCTGAAACCAAAAGGAACATGGAATTCTTAATTGGAAGTAAAATCATTTTTATTATCTATGACCTCGGGACAGGTCTGTGGAAGTGAGGCATGTAATTTGACTAGAATTGCCTTCCGATATACCAGATTTTCCAGTGGTAAGAGAATCTGGCCATTTACACTTCCACTCTTAGCATCTCCCCACAGCTGGATAAGGCATCATCCAGGTGACCACCAGCATCCTTTGAATATCCAAAACGGCCAGTAATACCCACCATCAATCCTGCTACCTGTGGAGGTTTCTTCTGCTTTAGCCCAGTAAGCAAAGAAAATCCAATACTTATGAACAGACTGAAAATAAAAAATTTGATCATTGGAGAATAGGAATATTTTAAAAATGCGTTTATTTAAAAATATCTAAGATGTGCCAAGCACTTACAGTGTGACTTTGGACAAACTACTTGATTCTCTGTTGCTTCCAATTCTTCCTAATAGTGTGAACCTCATGAAGCTGTTATGAGGACTAAATGAATTAGTTTCTAGTTAGTGCTTAGAATGGTGCTAAAGGCACATAAAATGTATTTGTTAAACATTAGTTATTTTTAGGGAATTCCCATCGTGGCGCAGCAGAAATGAATCCAACTAGGAAACATGAGGTTGCAGATTCAATCCCTGGCCTTGCTCAGTGGGTTAAGGATCCAGCATTGCTGTGAGCTGTGGTGTAGGTCACAGATGCAGCTCAGATCCCATGTTGCTGTGGCTGTGTCTTAGGCAGGCAGCTGTAGCTCTGATTAGACCCTTAGCCTGGGAACGTCCATATGCCACAGGTGTGGCCCTAAAAAGCAAAACAAACAAACAAAAATACCACATTAGTTATTTTTATATTATTGTTAGTTGCACCTCACCCTTCTTTCTTTCCAATTTTTTGATTTATTCATGCTCTATGTGAATGTGTGTCTGTGTATGTGGTGGGGGTAGGGAGAAAGAAATGCATGTGTCTAGATGAAATTATAGTTAGTCCAGTCTCTGGGAATTCTTCCTCTTTAAAACCATTCACCCATTCAGTTATGCAGGAATCTGAAAGCCATGATCAGAGTCTTCTAGTCATTGACATTTGTTGCCTGTAATTGTGACTGAAAGATTTGTGTCTTGGTCTGAGTTTTTCTCTTGATTAGAAGAGATGTATTAACTCTGGCCTTGTATAGAGAAGGCCAGTATAGGGAAGACTAGAAGTATAATAAAGTCACACAAAGACAGAGATAAGAAATGGAGAGAATGTTGCCTAGCTTCCTGTAGTGTTTCATTCTAGGCTTGCAGCCCTTTCTGAGGCCAGACTGCATTCCTGACAAATGGTTCTTCAAGATACAGCTATGTGCCTATTATATTCCCTCTTTCACTTCAATTACCTGAATTTGTTTCTGTTGCTTGCATCTAAAAGAGTCCTAAGTAATATGATACTTCACCACAACCTGGTTAAGGCAGAAACCTTGTTAAACATGTCTTTGATGGCTTCTGGTATCAGAAGATAAAACAGTAATCATTGTTTAACATCTTTTCATTTACCACATACCTGGAACCACGAAGTCCAGAATGACTCTCAACTTGACCAAAATATGTGAAATAGAGAATGACATCAGTGGAAGTATTCTGAAATTATAATATATTGTGCTATCATCCAAAATAGATATCCATCTTAGACATCCAGAGTCTTAGTACATCCCTTTCAGTTCCCTTGCCCTTTCCTATTTCCTACCCAACTCATGCAAGCTTATTTTATCGGGCTACCCTCTTTTTACACTCTCTCCAGTGGAAAGCCATCAAGGCAAATCATCTTCAATTGCCAATTTTATTTACCCATTTAATCGAAAAGTATGTGGTGGGTTATTGGCTTTTTCCAGGTGCCGTGCTTGAGTCAGATTATGGATACAAAATACAAAAGACATGTTTTCTGGACCCATGAAGGGGCCTTTCTATGCAGAGTACTCCTAAATATGATGGGGTGGGGAGAAGAGGAGACAGTTCTTTCCCATAGCTGATATTAACTTCCATGTCGAAGACACCATGTTAGGGAAACACTCTTAGCTTCATTCTAGAAGAGTTATGTTTTATTCTTATTGGTAAGTTTGGAAAGAAAAAAACCGAAAAAACAAATAAACTGATTATATGTCATTTCTCTCCTGGGAGCCATCCTGAACTCAGAGGGCATTTGTTCTGCTGTGCTGCTCCATGCCTTAAATTTTACAGGGTTAGAGCCCCACAGAAAGAGGCCTGAAGTGGTGCAAGACTGCCTGCAATGGGGTGAATAAATCTAACCCTAGAGTTCAATGTCAGAAAGCCCACTGGCCCATAGCTATGAATCACATTCTTCTAGATTAGCTGTATCAGCAGTGATATTTGTTCTTCTATCTGCCTTATACTTTCAACTTATATCATAATTGAGTCATAATTCAAGTGGGGAAGAGAGGTGTTATTTATAAGCCTCTCTTATAAATAAGAACACCAACAATGTGCATCTAAATCCTCTCCTCTCAGCCAAGCCCTTGCCTATAATATGGTGATCAGGGGAGGTGCCCAGATGGAATCTTCATTACCTCCAATGTAGCACTTCACAAATAAAAATATGCTCCAATCTCCAATCATCTCACAAAAGGAAATCAGATGTTTACCACCAAACATGCTCCTTGACTGACCAGCTGGTTCAAGCAGGTGCCACACTGTGGAGTCACCCATGACCCCCCTCCTCTGAGTCCTCCAAGTCAGGCACAAAGTCTTGCCATTTTTTTCTCCAGAATTTCCATTCACCTGCCTTTTTATCTCCAATCCCTATCTAGGCTTTTCAGACCTCTTTATAAGGCAAAAGCTCATCAATTAGATTTTGCTGAACCCAGATTTTGCCTTATAAACTCTAGCAGAGCTGACAACCTTACTCAGTTGCCACTTTGACTACATGAGTCTCTTCAGAAAGGACTCTGTGCCTTCTATCTTCAGATCAAACTCATTTTTCTGACTTAAAGGCACTTGTCATAAGCAGACATGATGCAATCAAACTTTCTGTAGTTACTATTCACCACTCTACATGGACTTAACTATTTTAAGAACCACAAGCCTGATATGCTTTTAATACATGCCTTTCATCAAATTGTGAACCATATACACACCATCCAAAATCATCATCTCACTTCCTGACCATCTCCTTCAAATATTTAAGGATTAATGTGAAGCCCAACACACATTTTCACAGTTAATCACACACTGTATTCAACTATCTATTCTTGTGGTTTATTACAGACTCTTCTTTTATCTAAGCAGAATTACTGTGAGTTCCTTGAGCAAAGAATCATGGTACATTTCCCATACCATAAAGTTCATTATTAAACATATAGCAGATAACAAAATAAATATTTAAGGACTTATTGACTTATAAATACAGCAAAGTAATTGCCTTCACCAAAGATTTGGTTTGATCCAACAGTCTGAAACTTGAGTGATTTGATAATCAGAATTGTTCCTCTGACCTTTTTGACTTTCCTCATTGCTCAAGGCAAGCCATTTTAGCTATTTTGGATTCATTTTCCTAATCTGAAAATGAAAGTAAGACTTGTCATCTGTCTTATTCATAGAGAGTGGTGAAGAGTAGCCTAGTCAATGCAAAGCACATGGCTAATACAAAGTTTAATAAAAATGATAAATAACGTCTATTACAAAATTGAACCATTGTTCAATTTCTTCTGCCCTTTCAGTCCTTTGATTCAATATTCTCTCAAGTGAAATCTGAGAGCTTTAATTTGAGAAAGTGTTTTACTAATAATCATAGACTTTCTGCATTAACCTTTCCTTATCATTAGGCACACCTGGATGATATCAAATTATTCTTTTAAGGAAATCAATATATCACTATAAGTGCATAGAGAAACATCTGGTAATGGAACTTCCGATTAGGGAAACCTGGGTATGAAACACTGTGTCAGAGCAAAATGGCAAAATGGATGGTTTCTGCCTTTGGCTTCCCTGACAAAAAGAGCAACAAGAAACTGCTCATAGACAACACACCTTCGTGAAGAACCCAGAACATAGGGGTGAGGCTGAAGCACCTGCTTGACCTACAAAAACCAAGAAAAAAACACATTAAAAGCATAAGAATGGTTTCATTTTGACCATGTCACCCTGCCCTCAGGCCAACATACTGCCACACCTAGGCGGTCATCCCTGGCCTACAATTTCTCCTGTGGGAAAAGGAGAGTGCAAGGTGGACACTCAGCTAACTCAGCATTCTGGGAAGTTTCCCAGGAAACCCACTTAGGTATTGCCTCATGGGGATAACTGGAGGAATCAGCTGGAGGTGGAGAAGAAGAGTTGGGATCAAAATATTGAGTATACAGATCTGGGTAGATAATACTTCTGTTGGCAGTGATGTGTGACCTTAGATCTGAGGCAGCAGCTCTGCCTATCTTTAGGCCCAAGACGGTGGCCCTGTCTGGCCAAGGAGTGAAGCCCTTCCCAGTTTGGGTCCACAGCCAGCAGGCTGTCCCAGTGGCAGAGCCCATTCTGTAAACTTGCCAAGACAGTGAAGCGGCTTCACTCAACTATTAGATAGAACTTCCAGTCCTGCCTGACAAGCAAGCCCAGCCAGAGACCTTAGGCAGCTGCAAAGCTCATTCTGGAGCCCAACTGAGGCCGAGAGCCAAACTGGCAACTTCGCCCAAATGCACAGTATAACTTCTGGCCTCGTCTGCAAGGGAGCCCAAACCATGACCCTACGCAGTCTCAAGCCAAGCCTAGAGTACTGCCTAATTGCTGAGCACAGCAAGTGGCCTCTTTCAGGCAGAAAGCCCAGCCAGCAACCCTGCCCAGTCACAGAGCATAGCCTGCAGCCCCACCTGACCAGGAAGCCTGGACAGCAACCACTATTAACCATGGATCATAGCCTCCAGCTCTACCCAACTGCAAGTTACAGCTGGTGGCCCTGCTTAATCAGGGATACCAAACAGAGATCTCACCTAAGAGTGGAGCTCAGACACTAGACTGTTCAATCAGCCCAGCCAGAACCAAAGTCCAGCCAGTGGCACCATCCAGCTGGGGAGCATAGCCTGATGAACCTAGATTCAAAAATTCTCGACAAAATACAAGCAAACCAAATTCAGTATTAAAAGGATTGTACACAATGACCAAATAGGACTTATTACTGAGATGCAAAGATGGTACAATGGATGCAAATTGAAAACATGTGATTCATCACATTAATAGATTGAAAAACAAAAAGCATGTGATCTTTTCAATAGATGCAGAAAAAGTATTTGACAAAATAGAATGTCCTTTTTTAATAAAGAAAAAACCATCAATCGAGTATAGAAGGAATACATCTCAACATGACAAAGGCCATATATAGCAAACCTACAGCTAACATCATATTTAACTGTGAAAGGTTGAAGAGGAACAAGAGTGCCCTCTCACCACTCATATTCAACATGGTACTGGAAGTCTTAGCCACAGCACTTAAGAAACAGAAACAGACATTCAAATTAGAAAGGAAGAAATAAAATTGCTTTTTGTTAGTAGATGATACGATCATATATTTAGTAAACTATAAATATTCCACCAAAAAACTGTTACGCAAATACTCTCTGATTTCACCTACGTGCAGGAAGTAAAACGATGAACTCACAGAAAGTGGATTGGTGACTATGAGAGGCTGAAGGGTGGGAGAAAAGAGGAGATGGTCAAAAGTTGCAAATTTTCTGTTATAAATTGAATATATTCTGCAGATGTAATGTACAGCATGGTGCCTGGAGTTAACAATACTGTACTGCACACTTGAAATTTGTCAAGAGAGCAGATCTTAAATGTTACCACAGGAAAATATGGTCACTGGGAGAGGTGATGGAGATGTTAATTAATTTTCATATGGTAATCATTTCACAATATTTACATATATCAAATCATCATGTTGTACTAAACTTACACAATATTATGTGTCAGTTACATCTCAATAGAGCTGGAGGAGAGAGCTGTATAAGAGAATTTTCTATTTTCCATTGAAGTATTCTTTAAAAAAAAAATCTCAATTTTTTTTTTTTTTTACTTTCTCTCTCTAGTTCCTTGTGCTCTTGTTAGAAGAGTCACTTTTCGTCCAGGGTGAATTATGGTGAATAGGAAAAAAATTAAAAATTCTCTGTTCTACAGAACCAGAACAATTTTCAAATATTAATAGTATTTTTAAAATTAGAGTTGATTTACAATGTTGTGACAATTTCTGTTCTACAGCAGTGACTCAGTCATATATATATATGGATATATGTATATATATTCATTTTCTTATATTATTTTCCACCATAGTCTATCCCACAAGAGAACTGACATTTTTCATATTAACCCATTAGAGTCAAATAACTGGTACTTTTACATGGAAGACAGTAACTGTTAATAATGGGTTATGCAAGGTAGATTTTGTTTAATATTTTATCTTTTTTTTGTCTTTTTGTCTTTTTGAGGGCTGCACCCACGGCACACAGAGGTTCCCAAGCTAGGGGTTCAATCAGAGCTGTAGCTGCTGGCCTACACCATGGCCACAGCAATTCCAGATCCGATCCATGTCTGTGACCTACACCACAGCTCACTGCAATGCCGGATCCTCAACTCACTTTGAGCGAGGCCAGGGAGTGAACCCCCAACCTCTTGGTTCCTAATCGGATTCTTTTCCACTGCGCCACGACAGTAACACCTGTTTAATGCTTTCATTTGGACAAAAAATACATTTTAGAAGACTAGATTTAAAATTATAGCATCAGAGGAATATCTTGCAAAAAAATTACAAACCATGCTAGAAATGATAATTGATGAGTATTCAGCATTGTAGATCAGATGTAATCTAACTTGGAAGAGAAGGAGGAAACATGCAAAGGAGAGAGAACAATAAAATTTCTGGGAAAAAATATTTCCCTCATTTGTTGATTATGTAGTCCTGTAATTACTTTCTCTTTCAATACTGTACGTTGAACCCACTGCAGTTTACAAGTACTTCTGTCAGTGTGAACTAATTAAGTAAAATATAAGATGAATAAGAAAGTGGTAAAACAAACTACCTTTTACTATTGAAAGAATTCTATTTAGAAGTTTTAGGAGAGGGTAAGATATGGAATTGTGAATTTTCAATGTTCGTGTTGTGTGTGAACTTCATTTTCTGTGCCAACACATTATACTGGGCAAAGACCAAAATCTTGTATAGGGGTGTATTACATACCTTATCCTTTTCTCTAGCTGCTCTGGTCTTGCATTTATTTCTCTAAACGAGCTTTGCTTCTTCTAACTCAAGACTTTTATCACACAGACCACTTTGCCTATAACACTCATCTTACCTCCACTTTACCCATTTAATAAGCAGCCATCCTTCAATATCAATTCATATTCATCCTTCGGAAAGCCTTTCCCCACCTCCTGGGCTGGGTCACGTCAGAGTATAAGGTCTTCTAGCACTTGAAACTTATTCTAATTCTTAATGAAACATATGAGTTGTTAGGAAAAAATAATCTATGTCCTCACCTTCATGAAGCAGAGGCAAAGCCAGCTGTTAAGCATTGTATTGCTGGCACTCATCATATTGATTGGCAAAGGAGAGGTGCTTAGTGAATTTTTGTTGAATCAATAAATGAATAAACTTTGACTTTAATGCCTTGAGTAGCAAATTCTGAAAGAAACATGGCAATCTGGGAGTAAGAAGTAAACATAAGTTTAAAGCAGACTTCAGAACATGAAATAAAATTTTATGGTGTATTTAGATTTTAGTAAATGGAATATGTGATGATGACATATTGTTATATAATTACAATGTTAACCAATATGACAAAAGATTAGTTTCTCATTTTTCAGAAAAATTAGAATAAGAGAAGAATACCTGGCTTGCCCACACATTTCTTAGGGTTATACTCATTTGTATTTACTAATTTATTTTATGATAGCTGGAAGACATTTCGATTTTTGTAGTAATTTAACCTGAATTAACACCTTTGAAATCCTGTTTCATGTCCTTCAGAGATTAATAAATCTTCAAAGCTAAAAATTTAAAGGATATTGAATCCTAATTACATTTTTATTTTCAAATTCTTTCAAACATCAAACATTTTAAGATCATGGTTTTTAGTCAGTGCCAGCTGGTGACCAGGTGTTCTTAAGCTTAAGACTATAAAAACAATAAAATGGCTATGAAGCCCCAACCTTCAATGTCAGATTTCTAGAAAGTCTGCAAATATAATTTTTAGGACATGGGGAGGCAAGAGCAACAGCATACTTACCCATATTCTGCCCACCCATCCCAGGATACAACATCATCTCAAATTTTTATAAATTAGACTCAGCCTAAAAATTCCAGAAGAAAATTATTAGAAGTAGTTCAGCAGCAAAAGTCGTTGTGAACCTAAACTTAATCAGAGTTTTCGTTTGTTCTGTTTTTCAAATGAGAGTTGCAATGTTTATTTCAGATTCTTTCTTGTTTTGGGTGAGTTCTTATTTTTCAGTATTTTTTTTTCTTTTTTGCCACACAGGCAGTATGTAGGAATTCCTGGGCCAGTGATGGAACCTGTGCCACATAGCAGCAACCAGAGCCACAGCAATGAGAATGCAGGAGCCTCAACCCCCTAGGCCATCAGAGAACTCCCCCTAATGATAGTTTTAAAAAAATTATGTGCCACTATGTATTATCTAATTTTCCTACACATTTTCATTAAATACATTTCCAGTCACATTCATTAATTTTAAATAAGTATATCTGCATATCACACAGATTGTATTTCTTTTCAAAAGTGCTTAAATTTAATAGGTCCAAAAGTTATGAGTTTTTTTTTATCATTCTCCCCAAATATATCATCGGAAAAAAGTGCTAGTTCATCTCCTGTGTCTACTTCAAAGAGAAGTTTGGTCATCAAAAATATAGATGTTCTTTTGCTCTTCATTTCAGATCATTATTTTTTTTCTCATTAGTATTATGGAAAAAAAAAACCCTTATCAATAATATAGGAACCTAAATATCTTTCCAAGGGGACATTTCATAGTAGGTCATTTGCTCCTTTACTCTGTTCAAGGCTCACCTACCAACCTGAACTGAGGATGGAGGAGGGGAGAACAACAGAAGGAAGAGGAGAGACACTGAAACTCCTCAGTTTTCTTACATTTTGAAGGTAAGGCATTTCATAGAATTCCACAGAATCTAATGGATTGCTTAAATTTAGAGGTAATAAAAATTGCTTCTAAAAAAAGCTTATCATGATAACCTAATAAATAAAAGTTATTTGTCCATTTATTGAATTTATGAACATAAAATACTGAGTACCCATTATGCTTTAGGCAGTAAAATATGACTAAAAAGTTCCAAATCCATGCAGAGAAGGGAACTGAACAAATAAACTACAATGGTGTACAATGAGTTCTGCAGGAGAAGTGTGCCCCAAATGATGAAAAATGGTCAGTGCTCAGGTCTTGAGCCAACCTGAGGAAAGTGGAAGATGTGACTTTTGAACTCAACCTTGAATATTGAGTAGAAGTATACCATGTTGGGTGTAGGTGATAGGAATGGGTGAGGAAAATATAATTCCTGTAGGAATCTGCAGTGTGTCAAATGAAATGATGGTATCTTTTCTTCATTAAACTATTAAAAGGGCATTCAATATTGTGGCAGAGAATATGGAAGTGGTCATGTGTAGCTGGAGAAAGAAACATGACAGATTATGGAAACTCCTGCATGTTCTACAGAAGTGTGGATTTTATCTGTCCAGAAAATAAATAAATAAATAAAAGGGAGGCCATAGAGGATTTTTACTGTGTGTTTCAGAAAGAATATCCTGGGAAAACATGTGAAGGCTGAATCTGAGACAGACAAAAGTTAAGACTTTGGCTAAAGGGCAGACAGACAGTAAGAAGAGTAAACTGACTGGTGAAAATAGAAAAGTTGCTAGATATCTCAGAGCAGAGGACAGATGGATGTGGGCCATGAGGAAGAAGAATGTCTTCAGTGTTTGATGAATCTGCCACCACTTTCAGTTTTCAGTACAGGAAATTGTTATTAAGTGGGATGCTCTAAAATATTCAGAGAATCATCACAGATAAAACCAATCATTAAAACCAAAGCCTTCAAATTAATGGAATGTACACTACTAAAGCAAAGCAAAACACATTTTTTTAAAAACCGCAATGACTTTTATTAAACTATCAAATTTTTATTCAATTTCCACTTAAAATATTTTCTATTAAAATAAGTAAAAAATATATAGATACAAAGGTTGAAGCAACTAGAAGCATGACAGATATACGTCTACATAAATATAATTGAAATTAAATTTAATGCAACATGGAGTGACATCACATTGCACCCAAGTTTATTCCACACAAAAACACATGCATCAAGAGTTTCCATCTGATGAAAGCACCCTTTATTTCATAGTATCTTACCACTTACATAAATAGCCCATAAACACCATCTGGCAGTGTGATTGCTGTACCAGAACTCTCCCCAGAGGGAAATCATTAAGCTGTAGAAAAATCCATTTTATTTCACATATCACATGCTGGTATAGGCATCAGTGCCAGAGAACCCTAAGAAACACAGCACAATCCACAAATGAAAGTCCCTTTGCGCCATTTATATGTTCATAGTTAAATATCATAGCACTTTTAATATGACTGGAATGTAGACTCAGAAAAGGAATTTTGCTCTTTTAGAATGTATCCATCTAAGACATTGTGTAAAATTTGCTTACAATATGCACAATCCCCTTTATCAAGTTTCCTTATCACAAGGCTAAGAGGAAGAAACCCGCCACAGACGAGGTCCATTCAGGGTGTCAAAGCACCCCCTCCCTCAGCTGGACATCTTGTTCTTGTATTTCAGAGCACCAGGCCAAACCAACCTCTCTCCCACCCCTCAATTAGCAGACTAGTCCAATATCATGGCGAACACATTCCATATCTAAATTAAGGGATAGAGCTGGTCCGTAAACTACAAATTCCACACAGTACAACAGCTGCCAGCAAAGCCCTCCTGAGTAACCAGACTACTTTGCCACTGGACTAACTTGATTCCATTGGTGCCAATTACTGATGCTTGCCATAGACTATGAACAGCATTTAAATACATTCACATACAGTACCAAATAACGTCAATATACACATACCAATACATGGAGATTTTTCTACTCCTTGATAGGTAAAAATGAAATAATTGTTACCAGGCCAAATTTTAACACAAAGTTACTAAACCCATGTTTATTAAGTCAATGTAGATATACATACAGTAAAACAACATAAAAGATTCAATCATGAGATGAATTCTGAGTCAATAACTAAAAACCATCTCTACCAGTGCATCACTACCATCTAATCTGCTCTATGATAGGTAAAAACCAAGCTCTATGAAAACCAGAGTCAAGTCTTTGTCAGAAAACTAGGACAAATTAAGTTCTTGAAGCGTTCAGTACAAGAGGCCATCTGTCCTGCCTCTTTCTGACTTGTACTTATAAAACTGCCGGTAGTCAACATTCCACATCAGTGAAACAATTCTATATGTTTGTTCACCAGTTTGGCTAAAGAGAAGACACTGTGTTACATGGTAATAACCAATTAAAAAAAAAAAAAGTACATCTGATACTTAGGTTTGCAAAGTTCCCAAAATATTGAGCGGTACCACTGAAAATTCATTAATTATTGTGCTACAATCCATCTACAAAAAGATAGAAATTTGGGGCAAATTCCTGTGTTCACAATAAGCACAGGTAAAGTGGTATGCCACTCTCCAAACATGGATAATGTCCAAAGGTGAACACTGTTTTCAAAACACAAGTATCAATAGTTAAGTTCTAGATTTATAGCAGTAGTAATAACATCCCCAAAGGAAAACCATTACGCAGAAAACTTCAAAAAGAGGACCAAAATAATCCCAAACTACTTACAACCTTGGAGGGTTCTTGTGGTTTGCATGATAACCACAACTATATATATTTTTTGCTTACAGAACACTTAAAAGTGCTATATGGTAGTGTTTGAAATAATTAATATACACAGTAGTTTAATGTACATCATTTCTATTGTTATAAGCCTACATTCATCTGAAACAATCTGTTCTATTTCCAAAGTATTTTTACTTTATATTACATTAGTTAGTAAGTGGAAATTTGGAATGAAGGAGAAATGCTAGAGGAAAAATTCATTCAGAAATCCTTTAAAATAAGATTGTCCCAGAGTTTCCATCATAGCTCAGTGGTTAAGGAACCTGAACAGCATCCATAAGGATGCGGGTTTGATCCCTGGCCTTGCTCAGTGGATTAAGGATCCCATGTTGCATGGCTGTGGTGTAGGCTGGTGGCTATAGCTCCAATTCGACCCCTAGCCTGGGAACCTCCATATGCCGCAAGTGCAGTGGGAAAAAGACAAAAATATATACGTATACATATGGTCCCATCCTAGAACCAGAAAACCACATTGCATTGCCTCCTGCTGTGCCAAAAATGTGCTTCCGAGCATGCACAGAATATTAATCAGTAGGAATACATGGGGTCTAACTTCACAATCCTCATTTAAGTGGACTTAATCCAAAACCAAACCACTTTCACAGCTGGAACATCTAAAGGCCTAATCTGTTTTCCCACAAGATGCTGTGTGAAAATATCTTTTTGCACAAAGTACTCAAAATATAGCCACTGCTGCGAAAGAGATAACTGTGCACTAGTCTTTTTTTTTTTTTTTTCTCTCTCTCTCTCTTTCTCTCTAGCTTTCCACATGGCCTTGAGAGGCTTCAACAAGAGGTAATAAGGACTCAGGAAGCAAGTCTTTCGAGAAATTAATTCACTTGAAAGCCATGCTTTAAAAAATGAAATCAGTAGTATATACGTTGAGGGAAAAAAATGTATACTCACTTTCAAACAGTGCACCCATCTGTATGGCTCCTAGATACCTAATGCTCCACAGTTTCTTAAGAGAATTGTTAACAAACTGTGAAGGCAGTTACTGATACTAAAAATGTACCCTTGATCCAAGCAGCCAAAATACACACATGTAACAGGTAACTATTTGGATACCGTAACCATCCTCCAGTGATATTTTAAAGCCAATGATAACAGAGAGAATGGGGTAGGGATTTCCAAGAAAGTAATTTCACACTAAGAATATTAGGTAAAGTGTATAAAGTTAAATTAAGACTCACTCCTATCTTGAAAACATCACATCAAAAAATAAAAAAAAGGGGGGAATCACTGATTCATTCAAAGAAAACAGAGAAATGGTTCAAAAAGATCAAGTTACTATTTCGTTGATATGGGCGGGAATAACAATATCCCACAACACACAGAAATTGGTGAACTTTCTCTGAGACCATGATGTATATATACCTTTGAGAATTTTTATCAGACCTAAAAATAGACCAAGCATTTACTTTCAAGACTCCAATTAATTTGAAAAAAAGGAAAGATTATCTCCCCCAATTGGCTATTAAAATATCTTTTTAAAGAACAGTACTAATAATATCTAGAGTTTGCACTTTTAGTTTATAGATAGAGAAATTAAAAATACTGTTTATGGAAAAATTAACTTAAAATACATACATAGGTAATAATTCTTTTACCTACACATAAATAATGTAAACAGAAGCTGTCAAGATGACTCATTATCTAGTCTAGTTTACATCCTCTAGGAGTTTATTCTCAGTTACACAATTCCATGCTTTAATTCTTGACTTTATATGGTTAGGAAAGTAAATGTAACTCTATAAACATTACCAGCACCAACATACGGTACATTATGTAGGGAGAAATGAAGTAAGGTGTTATTTAAGTAAAATAAAATTTCTTGACTCATCTGCATTCAAATCCCAAATCTATATTTCTTTCCAAACTAAGAAAAAGAGCTACCTTTAAAATCCCATTTATTGTTTTCCTGTCATTCAGAACTGACACATGAAATATGTCCTACGTGAAACTCTCTCCTTATATATCACATGAAATAGTAAGAGAAATCCACTTGTAGTTATACATAGATATTTCAATTAACTCACAACTTTATTACTAAAAAATATATCCTACTAATACCTCATGCTTATTTCTAGTAGAAAAAGTACTGGGAGTACTTTGATTTTTCTCACAGGGAAAGATGCAGATTTTGTAGAGCCTGAAGTATATATAATTTTACTAATCTTCTTCAAGAAAATTTTTAATACAAAATTCCCAATTCAAAATTAAGTATAGGACCTTGGAAGGGGCATGTCTAAGTGAGAGGCACTGAAGCTTACATTTCATTAGCATCTCAGGATATCCACCTGTGTACAGCAGATGATTTTTAATATTTCATTGACTATATTGTATAAAAAATTAGACCAAAATATTAACTCCAGCCACATGTTAGCTTTCATTTTCTGTGACTCTGACCTCTAGTTTCTATCTTTTCATAACCTATACCTCTATGATAAGAAATCAAGTGTAGGTTAAAGATGCTCCCTTTCTCAGCTGAAGACTGACTCAGTTCAACACAGAATTCTACTGAGTTAGGTAATTATACTCTTGTTAACCACCTGTTTATAGATCAAATAACAATGGGGGAAACAATTTGACCAGACACATAAGACAATCTGGAAAGTTGTTTTAACTTACATATCTTAGTGTTAGAGAAATGGCCATGAATTGCTAATGTAACCTAATAATCTGTCCTAATTTTATGCCAGCAGAAGCAGGGAGATACGGTACAAGCACATGCACGCTTGTGTGTGTGTGTACACACGTCTCATGTTTATGGTCTGTACTGAAGCCAGCCAACTTTCCTAGGACACATCTTTAATCTCCGAAAGACAAGAACAGGGTCTACTTCCAGCTGACCAAGTCACAATTTATAACAGTTTTCTTCAACTGAACAAAGGAAACTAATTTAATATTTTTAAAAGGGGGTCAAAATGTTTACTGAAATATTCATAAGTGTGGAAGGAGAATCATTCTATTTTTAAAATCAAATTGTTTTAGCTTTGGAAGTCTTTACCAGATCTGCTTAATTTATAACTAAATACTTGAGAATTTATGTACAAAAAAAGCAGAATATCTGAAAACAGTGTATTAGTTATCTTAAAGTACATTGGCCACTTTTACTTTTTGTGTTCTAATGAACTCAGAAAATGTATTTCAGCATTTGAATATGCACACTGGTAAAAATATATCACATAATATTTTGATATAAAATATGTATGAGAAAAAAATTGTTCTAAATATATGAGAAAATTACTTAGTATAAAAATACACATATATATAAAAGTGCAGGAGAGTGTTCAAACTATAATCTGCTTGGCGTAATACCATTTCAAATAAATTCTATGAATATTGATTTGATGTTTACAGAAGCCCCTATCTTGTCATGATGTATCCTAAGAGTAAGTAGAGATACAACTTAATCCTCATCACTTTAAAAAAAAAAGTTACTGACTGACTGTCCATCTGGTTAAAATGTTATTACAGTGGTGTTAGAAATTAACAATGCAAAAATCATTTTTAAAAGTGATAAAAAATGAGTATGTTATCTAGTTAGCTTGTATAATGATATATTTAAAGAGAAATTAGAACCAGACCTAAGGAAATAAATGAGGAGACCTATTTGCCACTTTTGATATAAACCTCAGGAATAATCAAGAACTATACAAATGTCTCTGTGAGACTAACTTTTTTTTAAAATTTCAGAACAAAAAAGTCCAGAAGAGTTTTCTGATTTAGATTATAAGAGCCTTGACTATAAAAAAATAGAATATAAAGGAACTCTATTTTTACCTCTAGCAACAATTTAGTGGGGAGAGATATAGGCAAATGAATATAAAAAGCATGGACTACAGATCAAATTTTGAAAACTGTATGAAAACCTATGATAAGGGAAAAAGGATGGAATTTTTATGAATTTACTTAAAGACCCAAACACTGAATTTGGCTGAAAAAAATTTCAATCTTGGATATATTAAATTGAAACTTAATTAAATGAAATTAATTGAATATAATTTTGAAATTGAAATTAATGAATTGGAAATTAATGAATTGGAATTGCCTCAAATTAGCATCATTCCACTTTGATCAATTGTCTGTGAACTCTATGTCTGCTCTTAATGATTTTAATCAGTGTAATTCTTCCAAATTTTATTCTTTTTAAATGGATAAAAATTAAATGATGAAAAATACTCTGGCCATGGCTGTTTAATCCAAGGTATATGTAAATAATAGTTAAAATTATTATATTATTATTTGAAAGTTCCACAAGAGTTTCTAAACCTAGTAAAATAAAACCTGTCTGAATATACACATTTCATGCACAGTTTCTCCTTCTTTCAGTGAATTTGTTATCAGTTATCTCTTTTACAAGTTGAATGATAATTGAGATGAGAAAATTACTGACAAAGCCTGGACACATAAATGGAAAAATTCTTAGAAACATTAGTTTCAAAACTTATTTAACAGTGACATTTCTTCCCTTATTTTTATGTAAATATATCTTTTCTTAATTGATATGGATATTTTTATCCATAGAGATATTTTAATAGAATATAAAGTATACAAAGAAATGTACAAACTGTCAAAAATCATCACTATATAAAAATGGCTATGAAATTTAAAAGTTGTTTAGAATCACTAATATTGCATAGAGAACCATAGAACTGATCATAATATTTTGGGCATTTTCTTTCCTAGTGATTTCTGTCTATATTGTTACTGCAACTTGATGATTTAAAATGTACATATTTAGATATATCCATCAAAGGGCAAGTTATTAGTGAAACAAGTGATTGGGCTTGAGGATTTATTACCATATTGATTGTTACCTTGCTCTAAGAAAGGTGTTACATCCTTTCTTGATCAAATAGACCATCATGAAAACAAAATGGCACATATCCACAGCTCTTCCTGATATGGAGTGAAAAAAATCCTAACATAATACATTCTCAAGAATTTTTTTTACTTAAAAATAACTCCTAGATTTGCCTCAAAAACAATATCCCCTAGAAGCTCTTCTTTAATGAATTCATTAAAATTAGGCATACCTCCTCTGTTCTTTGTTCAAAATGCTCTGTATATAATCCATTAAAATGAGTAATATCTAAGTTGATATTTGTGGGAAGCAATGCAATGCCAATGTAAAACAAATTTCTTTCTTTCTGCTGTCCATAATGATGACATATGCTTTTTATCAAAAGAGTAGAAAACACTTTTCAAAGTACAGTTACCTACAGTATATAAAAACTGTTTTTACAAAACCCATATGTACAGAAAACATCTCAGTCTTCAATTTGAAGGTTCTTAGCCATCTATATGTTACAGAGAACATAACCAGTTTAGTTACCACTAAAGTAACTGTCAATTCTGTAGTCTTTTTCCCTAACAGGTAGGTATCAGAGATTCAATGCTCACGCGAACTGTATCATTGTTTATCAGCTTTCTATAACTACAATGAGTTGTAACTAAATTTCTTAGAAACATGTTTGAAAAATCTAAAAGATAAACATAACTGATTCCTTTAGTCCATTTCCAAAGTTGCAGTCCTCTGGATTTTCATAAAATGGTGTGAAGATCCATTTTTTTTTATTTTAGCCCTTTGGGAAGAAACAAGGCCAAGGATAGATTGCCAAGATTTCAAATGTATTAACTCATTATTTATGACAATCTTCTTCTGGTACAACTTCCAGTATTATTTGTAATGTTCTGGTTATTCTGTCTACAAAGAAATAAAGAAGAGAAATTAAAAATGCACAGGAAATCAGAAATGCATAAAAAACAGCAAATGTGAATTATTTGGGATTGAGACTGAAAACATACAACCACATATTTCATTGAGCTCTTTCAAGAATTGTTTCATGAGAATCTTATCATGCTCAATTAATTTATTTGTCACTACTATAACTTCCCATGATGGCTTCTCAGCAAGAATGTAGTAATATTTTGTGTTCAAATAAGGACTTTTATTCATGAATCAGGAGGCTGAAAATATTTTGAGACAATAGGACTAAGATATAAATGTTCAAAAAATACACTTCATATTCAGTCTAAAATTGGCTTGTTGTTTTTGTGCCTACAAGAATACATCCAATTGCTCAGCAAAATCAGAAGAACCAGAGTATAATTTCCAGTATCAAACTTGTAGTGTATTATTGAGCAAAGCATCTTATCTCCCAGGGTCTCATTTGCTTCATCTGTAGAATGATGGATTTGGGAGTGACACTGGTAAGATGGAGGGCTGGGAGGTCCCAAAGCTTGTCCTTCCACCAAAACAAACCAAAAACCAAGAAAAATAAATAGCTACAAAGGAAGAGAAAACCTCAGGGAAAACTCAAGACAACAAAGAAGCCACAACAAAAACCCAGCAGGGCTCAAAAATCAAGGAGGGCACATAGAAAAGTATAGGAAGCATTCTGCCCACATGGCGTCACCCCCCAGTTAAGAGCTGTGGAGCACCAGGAAGAATCCTCTGGGGAAAGCTCACCACCACATGAGGAGAAAGAGAGCAGAAGGACCTTATAAGCCTCACCACTGTGGGTTTTTGCAGCTCTTGGTAGAGAATCTCTAAGTCTTCAATGAAGCTGACCCCAGCTGGTGGGATGCCTATTGTAACCTTTGCCTCCCATATCTCCTCCCAGAGGCTAGAGCTGTTGCTGAGTTGAGACCTGCCCTCAGGGGGCCTGGCTGTTGCTTTGCCCCCCTCTCATGGATTGAGTACCACAGCACATCTTCATATATGAGAACAGACCTCCAACTACACTTTGCCCACCTCAGCCATGGATTGGAGCTTTGTTCCACCATTAATAAGGTGACCTCTCCAGCCACCCTGGAGGCAGGGTCCCAAGCCATGGGCTTTGGTTGCCATTATTGAGGCTGCTGTTGCTCTTCCCAGGTCAGGACTCTTATCTGTCACTGCTGAGGTGAGCTTTTACTGCCCCAAGCCTTGCCTCCAAGGTTCCAGGTCCTGACTCTGACTTATGGCATTGCCACTACCTTGAACCCCAACCCATGGGGCAAGGCTCAAACCCACCATTGCTGGGACTGGGCTGTTTCTACCTTGAGCTTCACCCCTATCCCAGATTAAGGCTCTGAACCATCATTGCCAGGGGTATTACTGCTGCTCTGAGCTCTGCTCCTCAGGTTTGAGGCCTAGTCTGATCCATCGTGGCTGGGACCAAGCTACCACTGCCATGAAGCTCACCTAGTGGCCTTGCTGCTCCTACACTATGGCAAGTTTCCTGAGTCCTAACACATAGCTTTAACAGACAATTACTGGAGTTGTGCTATAGCTATCCTGTGAATGCTTCTGAGGTCCAGAGTTGAGACTTTGACCCGTGATCCCCAGGCTGTGCTGCCATCTCACTCTGCTTTCTGGACTCAATCCACCACTGCACCTTGCCATTCCAAGGTCCTGGTCACTTCTGTATTCCCTCTTACCAGCACAAGTATCAACAGTAAGCTCATGAGAACCAGGTACCATTTCCACAGATGTCTTAACCCTAGACGCCTAGGTCACAGTCACAGCAAGCTCACATATGCTCCAGGACCCTGATACTGCGGTAGTTCCATGTGTGCCTGATCCTAGAACCCCAGTTCCAATAGTGCTCTGAGAGCTCCGTCAGCACATCAGACCAGGCACCAAGAGGGGTCTCCTCAGCTAAAGCATCCTCCAATGGTCAAAAGAGTAGAGGGAAAGCAGCAAGGCCTCAGCAGCCTTAGCGTTTGGAGATCCCAATAGCCCTACCTGCTACTGCTACCTGCAGGTCCTCTATAGCATTTGCCAGTAAAGATGGCCACAGACTGGCCAATTTCAATTTCACCCAATGGAATGGCATGGAGACTCCATCACTGTGCTTTCTCATGAACCAAAGACACTGCATCCCACTCAGTAGAGGAGCCCACAGCCACATCCAGGTAAAGGACTTTCCTTACTAGAGCCAGTTTGAAAAAACTGGTAGAGGTGACTTCACCCTCAAATGCACAGATATCAACACAAACCATCAGAAACATGAAAGAGCAAGGAAACATGACAACACCAAAGCAATGCAACAGTATTGCAGCAACTGACCCCGAGGAAATGGAGGTCTGCGAGTTTTCTAAAAAAGTATTCAAAATAATGGTTTGAAAGAAGCTGAGTGATATACAAGAGAACACAGATGAATCAGTGAACTCAGGAACAGTATAGAAACAATATGAGAAATTCAACAAAGAAACAGAAATCATTTAAAAATAAGAAATTCTGGAGAAAAGGGATACAACTAATAAAATGAAAAAATGTGATAGCTTCTACCATAGGCTTAATCAGGCCAAAGAATGAGCTTCAAGACAGATCTCTTGATATGATCCAGTTAGAGGAGAGTAAAGAAATTAGAATTAAAAAAAAATGAAAAAAGTATATATGAACTGTGGAACATGACCAAAAGAAATGATATCCATATTATAGGAGCCCCAAAGGAAAAGAGAAGGAGAAAGACACATAAGACTTACTTAAAAATATAATGGCTGAAAACTTCTGAATGGTGGGGAGAGATATGGCCATCTAGGTACAGGAATCTAAAAAATCCCTAGGTCACACCCAAAGAGATCTTCACTGAACACATTGTAATTAAGCTGTCAAAAATCAAAGACAAAAAAAAAAAAAAAAAGGGACTCTTGAGAGCAGCAAGAGAAAAAAAGAACCATCACATTTGAGAGAATCCTAATAAGGCTATCAGCAAATTTCTCAGCAAAAATCTCACAGACCAGGGGGAATGGGCTGATATAGTCAAAATGCTCAAAGAACAAAAACTGCCATCCAGAATATTTTTCCCAGAAAATCTGTCATACAGAAATGAAGGCAAGATAAAGACTTTCCCAGACCAACAAAAGCTTAGGGAATTCACAGGCCTGCCCTACAAGAAATGCTAAAAGAGTTCTTTAGGCTGAAACAAAATTTTATATGCTAATCAGTAACATGAAAATATATGAAAGTATGAAGAAGAGGGAACACTTCCAAATTCATTTCATGAGGCCACATTACCCTGATACTAAATTCAAACATACTATAAGAAAAGAATGTTAGAGACTAGTATCCCTGATGAATATAGATGTAAAAATTCTTAATAAAATATTAGAAATCCAAATTCAACAACACATTAAATGGATCATTCACCATGATCAAGTGGGATTTATCTCTGGAATGCAAGGATGCATTCAACATAGAACTGGAAGTTTTAGCCAGAGCAATGAGGCAGAAAAAGAAATAAAATGTTTCCATATCAGAAAGGAAGGAGTAAAAAGATCTCTGTTCACAGATGACACAATCATACATGGAAAAAACCTCAAAGACAGCTAAAAATCTGTTAGAAGTAATAGATAAATTCAATAAAATTGCAGGATACAAAGTAGACACACAGAAATCAGTTGTTTTCCTATACATTAACAAATAACTATCTGAAAGAGGAATTAGAAAGCAATCCCATTTATAATAGCATCAAAAATTAAAATACTTAGGAACATGTTTAACCAAGATGAAAGAACTGTACCCTAAAAATGATGAGATTTTAATGAAAGAAACTGCAGAAGACACAAACCAATGGAAAGATATTTCATGTTCCTAGACTGGAAGAAGTAACATTGTGAATATTTTGGATGCAACATGGGTGGACCTGGAAGATATTATGCAAAGTGACGAAAGTCAGACAGATAGAGACAAGTAATGTATATCAGTTATGTGTAGAATAAAAAAAAAAAAAAAAAAAACTGAACTAGTGAAATTAGAGCATGGTTACCAGGGCTGCAGAGTAGAGAAATTTAAGAGATGTTGTTTAAGGATACAAAACAACTAGAAACTAAACAACTAGAAACAACTAGAAACTAAACCAATTCTGGAGATCTAATGCAGAACAGTGATTATAGTCAATACTGTATTACAAAAGTTGCTTGGAAACTAAATCCTAACTGTTCTCAACAACGACAGCAACAAAAGAAATGACAAATATGTGGCATGGTAAAGGTATTAACTACTCGAGCATCATATTGCAATATATAAATACATCAAATCAACACATCCTACACCTTAAATTTACACAATTTATGTGTCAATTATCTTTCAATAAAAAATTAATTAATAAATACAGAAGACAGGGTCTCGCACTAAATCAGTTGTTCTCAAAGTGTAATCCTCAGAGCAGCATCAGTAGAGTCACCTGACATGTTAGGATAACAACTTTTGAAACCCCATCCTAGATCTACTGTATCACAAACTGAAGGTGGGGCTCAGAAATCCACACTTCTGACAGACACTAAACTGTAGGGACCACTGGGCTGAGTGATTTCTCAGGTCATTTTACCTGGGCAGCCGTAGAACGCTGTGGCTCTACTTTCCTGAGATATTAGGCCTTGTTCACCTCTTATCTTTGTAATCAGTCCCCACAGAATCTCTTCAAATTACTACTGGTCCTGGAGCCTCCTGGAGCCTATTGTCTTGATGACTTCAGACTCACATCATCTCTTATCCAGACATGTCATCTTTCTTCTCTTTTATGACTTGTCACCTGTAATCGTCCCTTCCAAGAACATTTAATGCCACTAAACAAAGGTATGTTTTTTTTCATCCTTTACTTTATAAGAGTGTTCCAAGTTGTTTTCCCTGGCACACTAATTTTTATAACATCCATTATTTAATCACAAAGGGCCCAGCAAGCACCATTTTGACAAATGGTAAACTCTGTGTAAATGTTTCTTGAATAAAATACATTTTGTCACAGCCAACTCTTGACACTGAAATATATGTGGAGCACAGGGGAGCACTCAGAGCAGTGAAAGTTCATGTTTGCAGAAAAAGGAAATGATAAAATTATCCTAGAAAACAGACTGTGGAAAAGTAGGTATCAATTAACAATAAGGGAGATGTGGCTTTTGTAGGCAGAGATGGAGTCAGGACTACCTGGTAGGTTGAAACAAGAGGTCTTCCATGGTCAGCGCAAAGCAGTGGGGTGAAGTCAACTGGCTCTGCAGCCCTTCCTCTCTGGGAATTCCTGCAGTAGCTTCCTGAGCTAGTCTCTGCAACAACTGCCTTTCTTGAGTGAGTATGTGGGACAGAAACTATTCATGCATTTATCTACTGACATTTTTCTGGGTTTTTTTTTTAAATGTTACATCATTTTTTCCATTCTTTCTTTCTTTCTTTTTTTTTTTTTTTTTTTGTTTGTTTGCATGCACAGCATGCATAAGTTCCCAGGCCAGGGATCCAACCCACACCACAAGAGTGACCCAAGACACTACAGTGACAATGCCAGATCCTTAACCTGCTATCCCCACAAGGGAACCCCAGAGATTTTTCTGTCTATTAACAACTGCCTTTTTCATGCAGTATCTGCTCTTCCATGTCCCCAAACAAAAGCCTTTTCCAAAAGCATGTCTGCATTCTGGAGCCCTCGGCACTTTGCTTTCTTAGACATCTTGCCCATGCCGCAACACTACGTGGGTTCCAGACAAAGGGAGAACAACTTAAGAGAGCTTGCTGCTTCACCCTCCTTCCTCAAAGCTCAACCTGGGTCTTTTATTCAGTAGCATGTCAGAGCCAAAGAATCTTCTGCAAGTTCCCGTCATTGCACAGTGGTTAATGAATCTGACTAGGAACCATGAGGTTTCGGGTTCGATGCCTGGCCATGCTCAGTGGGTTGAGGATCCAGCGCTGCCATGAGCTGGGGTGTAGGTCACAGACATGGCTTGGATCTGGTGTTCCTGTGGCTGTGGCATAGGCCAGTGGCTGCAGCCCGATTCGACCCCTAGCCTGGGAACCTCCATAAACTGTGGATGCAGCCCCAGACAGACAAGAAAGAAAAAGGAAAGAAAAAAAAGAATCTTCTGATTCTGAATACCTAGTCCCTTCTTTGCTTCTATGTTCCGTCAGCCCTGCTGATAGTCTCCCCATGGCTTTCTTATCCTCTCCCTTGGGATTTTTTTTTTTTTTTTTTTTTTTTTTTGTCTTTTTAGGGCTGCGACTGAAGCATATGGAAGTTTCCAGCCTAGGGGTCGAATTGCAGCTGTAGCCACTGGCCTACACCCCAGCCACAGCAATGCCAGATCCGAGCTGTGTCTGTGACCTACACCACAGCTCACAGGAATGCTGGATCCTCAACCCACTGAGCAAGGCCAGGGATTGAACCTGCATCCTTATGGATGCTAGTCAGACTCATTTTCCCCGAGCCATGACGGGAACTCCTTCTCTTGGGATCTTGAGATGTAAATAATCTTTATCATATTGGATGTTTGAGTATAGTGACTGCTTTTGGCTCTGCCTAGCTGTTAGAACCACACCAACCTTCCCCTCCAGGTCATCTATGGCCATGGCATCAGACAGCAGTGCCCTGCAGAGGAAGCCTCCAGCTTGTCCAGGAAAGTCAAAGAGCATGTGGTCTCCAGCAACAACTACACATATATAAGGCCCTAGTCCCATGGCAATATTTCTCTAAAGTTGAACTACTGAGTCCACATGTGATGTTTTTAGTCATGTAAGCTATAAGACCAAATAGCAATTGTGGTATTTTTAGCTTTGCTTTTCATGTTCAGTAGCTGTTCTTGAAATCAGTTGAAACAGCTACTGACCTTGCACAATCTAATTTACCCAATCATACCTGGGACAAGCACAGGAATTATACCCAAAATACAGGAAGCTTGTGAAGTGCTAGCAGAAAACCCATCTTTCCCAGAAATCATAATAAGAATAATAGGACCTATTTATTAAAAAAAAAAAGGCTTTAAAACCTTTTCACGTACATTGTCTCATGTTATCCTCATAACAAAGATAGTTTGGGCTCCTAAGAAATGCAGCCAAACTCAACTCATTTAAAACACTGAACCACAGACTTGGTGAAGAGCCTATCCAATGCATTCGACAGCTTTCAGTGAAGCATCATAAATGATCTTATCACGACACACTTGGTGCAGTGTATGCTTTCAGGACTCTGGTATTGCAAAGTCACTGCCCACAACAGTGGACTACAGCCATCCTGCTGGTACTTTCCAGTATGAGTCTTTAGAACTAAAGATTTTGTTTAAATACTGCTGTCCTCAATATCTCGCCCCAAGCCAGAGGGACCAACTTCCAGAGACTCAGTCTCAGCTGTGATAAAGAAAAGCAGCCAAGCAAAACGGCTGCCAGGAGCCATGGCCGGGTTTTATCAGGTCCAGTTATCCCCATGAATTTGAGTAAGACAGTGGGGTTGCTGCCCACTTTTCCTTGGGTGAGAAGTTCATGTTTCTATAAATAAATAAATAATAAATAAATAAATAAATAAATATCGAGAAGAATGAAGCACTCTGTCACAGATGGCAGAAAAAAAGCTCTCTGCACACCCAACTATTCCCTTAAGAGCACATTTTTTTTTTGTTTCATCCTAGGAATGCTAGCAGAGAAAACGTGGTTCAATACTGGCATCCTGTGGCCAGAGAAATTCATCAAATCTCTCAAACTTTCAGCTCCTAGGAATCTGAACATTCCCTGGTTATCTGAACTCAGCAGCCCGTCTTCGTTTTCTGAATGCGATTCAGTGACCTTGCATTTTTTTTAAGGGTAGCACCCTAGGTAAGATGTCTTTTGATACACTATCCTTTCACCAGGCTAATATGTTCGTGCATATCAGGGTAAAGATAAGTGATCATAACAAGGCCAAAGAACGATCCCCAACAGAACAAACAATATGATGTTAAATTTGTACACACTGCGCCCAGCCAAGGTCTCTGGCTTCCAAGTTCACACTGAGTTTCCCCCTAACAACAGGAAAGCAGTTGGGAGAAAAGGCAAGGTGGTGATTCAGGACTCTGCTGTGTTGCGCGTGTGTGCGTGCATGTGTGTGTGTGCGTGTGTGTGTGTGTGTGTGTGTGTGTATGTTTTGTTTTGGCCAAAGGCTAGAAAAATACTTGGTGCTGTTGCAATAAATATGAATTTTCTTTATTTTACTACAAGAATACTGCCTAAGAGGAAAATGAAACAAAATTACAGAGGATTGTTGCTTTTTGCAAACTCACTTTCAAGGCAGCTATAAAGATAAAGGGTTACAATGATGGCAGTTTAAAGGCAGAATTGCCACTCTCCCTGGTAAGACTCAACAGCACTGTTTAGAACCAAATAACCATTATGGGGCCACTGCCTCGCTGCTACTTTCACAAATGGCTAACACTAAATTGTGTCCTTGGAGATATTCCAAACATCATTAGAGACAGAAAAATGGCAGAGAACTTCAAAATTACATGAGAATGGAAAAACCTCAAAGATGGAGCAAGCCTGAAAATCAGTAGTTGATATACACTGGCTGAGAAATGGGACAAAATATGCACATGTTAACAGAAGGAAAGAAAGTTTTGTTTTGTTTTTTTGTCTTTCTAGGGCTGCACCTGCAGCATATGGAGGTTACCAGGCTAGGGGTCTAATTGGAGCCATAGCTACTGGCCTATACCACAGCTCACAGCAACACTGGATCCTTAACCCACTGAGAGAGGCCAGGGACCAAACCCACAACCTCATGGTTCCTAGTTGGATTCGTTAACCACTGAGCCACGAAGGGAACTCCAAGAAAGATTTTTTTAGAGTCAGGTGACTACAAACAGAAGGAACCAAATGCCTACCAAGTGGACAACAGCAAGCAATGTGTTGGTTCATAGTGTGCTCACTCACTGCAATCCAACTCTAGGGCTCACTGCTTCTTTCTCCTAAATCCTCATGGTTTTCCATGTGCTCAGGGGTTTTAATCGTCCATAGCCAGGGTCTGAGAGGACCACAGAACAGTGGTGAATACTAATCTGTCCTGAACACTGGTAACAAGCAGTCCTATGAGTAAATATTGTTTAACAAGACTCAGTTTTTTGTTGTTGTTGTTTTTTTTTTTTTTTCAGAAAAGGCTTTATATTTATTGCCTACATTAGGAAAAAAAAAACCATAACTAAAAATATTCTACAGAAAACTATTGTGATCTTAATAAGAAACAGAGATTAAATATCTTGCTACATAATCAGTGTACCTATATTAGCCTCAAAGAACCTAAATTTTAGTAACACTTCTCTGGGGAGTAGTGTTGCCAGTGAGGAAAAAACAAAACTCAGTTATAAATGGTAGTAGAAGGTCTAAAGATACCAAATTGAAAGCTAATAAAGAGTAGTAGCAGAAGGTCTATTTTTTTTATTTATTTATTTTTGGTCTTTTTGCTATTGGGCCACTCCCACGGCATATGGAGGTTCCCAGGTTAGGGGTCGAATCAGAGCTGCAGCCACTGGCCTACGCCAGAGCCACAGCAACGCGGGATCCAAGCCGTGTCTGCAACCTACACCACAGCTCATGGCAACGCCGGATTGTTAACCTGCTGAGCAAGGGCAGGGACCGAACCTGCAACCTCATGGTTCCTAGTCGGATTCATTAACCACTGCGCCACGACGGGAACTCCAGAAGATCTATTCTAAATGGCTAGCTTCCAAATGAGTTTGTGGAGCACACTAGACACGCTTATACAAAGGGGTTTTTTGTTTTTTATTTTTAGCAACATGGATATTATTTATTAATAATTTTACTAGAAACCTCCCTGAACTTTCTTACTGGGCTTTAAAAAAATTAATGATGGTAAAGTAAATAAATTAAAATGAATGAGAGAACAAAAGCTGATTTTTAAGCTCACCAAACTCATCAGCAAGAACACACAAACTCCTTGGGATTTTCTACCTCTCTCTCTTTCCCCACGCACCCAATCTAAAAACAACATGGTGTCCAGCATATGCACGTTCAAATCCTCAATGGTTTAACATCTGTACACTTAAAATTCTCCATCTCCCTGAGTCCTGGTCTTCCCATCTGGGTATAGAAATAAACTAACTCTCACATGGAAGTTGCAGAGGATTGAATGAGATGATGACGTGAGAGAAAGGGCTTGTTCAGCAGAGTCTCTGACAGAGTTAGCCTTGCAACAGAGGCTGAGAGTAAGCCCCCTTCATACCTTCTGATTTACTGTATTTCTCCTCCCACAACTCACCAGGTCACCAAGCTCTTAAGTTTTTCTTCTCTATTATTTTTAGCTTTCTCTCAGACCCTGCCAACATCACTTACGTTCAGACCTGCTGTCAGGATTACTGTGCTCACCACCCATCTCTATTCACGAGAAGGTCCTCATCCTCATGTTCTTTAATCTATCCTGGCTGCCCTCAACCCCCAAGACAATTTTCACAAAGCACAAAACAGCCCGAGTTGGAATTCTAAGTCTTTTACTTAATATTTGCATCACTTGGAATAAGTTACATGGCTTCTTCCATGCCATAACTCAAAAATCTACAAAAATCTATAATTTTTCCTATTTTAGAAAGTTGTTATAAGGATTAACTAAGGTCATATATGTGCTAACAGACAGAAATCACTCAATTAATGCCAGCTGTTAGTTTTCATTATTTTTGCTTTTTTTATGACCGTCCATGATTCAACACTAGGGTAGCATTATAATCATGACAGTTAAGACCTCTGCAAGTTCTGTGTAAACTCCCCACCAAACTGCCTACCATTTGTCAAGTAGTATGTCACCATCTAGAATCAATAAACTGTATTTGACCCAGAATAAAAATAATAGGGTTAGTAAGGGATTCAAAAGAACAATTAGGTCATTTACAGAACGGCTGATAAAATTCTATCTAAAAATTTGTTCTCCTGAGAAATAATTAAAGCAACTCAAACTAAATATCCTGAAAGGATCCAGTGCCTCTACTCTAAACATTCTTCCTACTTTTTCTTCCGCCAGTTCTCATTAGAATGCAATAATGTATTCAGACTCACAATTTCCGCAATTATATTTTCAAACTTTAAGGTGTGCATGTTTTATATGTCCACATAGATGGGTTTTCTACAGCATGGTCCCTCAAAAGTCATGAAACTACTTAAAAGTCTTACCTGACATTCTTCGAAACCACTTGGGTTTCTTGTCCCATATAATGAAGAGATAGTAGGCAGGGACCCCGGTCAAAGTGATGATGAAGCCAATCCCTGTGCTAAATGGGTCTGAATAAAGCGAAAGGGCGACCACGAAGAGACACGTGAAGGAAAACAAAGCTGGGATGAAGATCGGCACCTGGAACACAGCACAGAAGAAAATCACTTCAAACGTGGTTCCAGAGACAGGAGGTGGGTTCAAGATGAGAACGTCGGTCACGTGGCCAGGTGACAGGCACCATCCGACCTTACTTTAGTATCAACATCTCTTCAACAGGGGACAGAGAATGCATTAACCACACTCCTTTAAGTTTCTTTTTCTTTTCTTTTTTTTTTTTTTAAATCCTTGGACAGAGCAAAATCTTAGGATAAATAAGTGTTTTATTAGAGATATTCTGTTTGAATTATTTTACTAGTTAAGGACCATTATGATTTATGCTTTTGACTTTAAAAGATTGGTTCTTTGATAATTATGATTAGAATCCACTTTAATGTAGAGCCAAGAGCATGGGCTGCTTGTTACATGTTAAAGCCCTTCAGTGCATATTGATTTTCTGTTGGAGACTCACAATAAGAACTGACAGGGATAAAACAGGCCAACTCTTATTCAACCAGTAATAAAGATGTTGCCAGCATTAGGCAATGCATATAATTAGAAAGAAATTCTGACAACATGATGGACAACATTATCTATGTTATTTCTTAAAAGCAAATAAATACTGAGGTCGAATCAATCCGTGAACACTCAAGGCCAAAGGCAATGAGAAGCATATTTGTCAGCCCTCCCAAAAGGAAACACTTCGTTATGGTAAATGGACATTTTATTAAGTGGTGAATTCAGACATCTTCACTTTCCCTAAATATTTTACATTTCTATTCCTTCCGGAGTACATAATGCAGAAAAGGTGTAATGTAACATATCATAACCTTTAAGAATATTTAAAATGCCATTTATTTTTTGGAAAGCAGCATCATTTTCAGAGTTTTTATTTATTTATTTATTGTTGTTGTTGTTTTTAATGGCTTCACTCACACCATATGGAAGTTCCCAGGCCAGAGACTGAATCCAAGCCACAGCTGTGACCTATGTACCTGTGGCAGTGCCAGCTCACTAACCCACTGCAATGGGCCAGGGATCGAACCCTCACCTCTGCAGCAACCTGAACCACTGCAGTGGGATTCTTAACCCATTGCACTACAGCAGGAACTCCCATTTTTAGAGTTTTCATTAGTGAGGATTCTATATGTGTCTGCCTCACTCTCTCTCTCAGCATGTCCGTCTACAACTATTCAGCATGAAGAAAGCAGCAGTCCATACTTTGAACATATCAGATATCAGACACATTCATGGAAAATAAACATAACAAACCCCCACTTTCCAAAAATGTGACATACAAATGTATTGAACTCTGTACAATTTGATGAACTATTTTTCCAGACCAAAATAAACCCAACAAAAAGAACTACCTGCAAGAGTTAAACATTTTATTCCAGAGGATGCTGCCCTCCGCCCAAGCTCCTCATCATCAAGTTATGACAAAATGAGAACTAGGTATTAGGAGAAAGATTTATGTAAACCCATCAAGATTGCTGAGGTTACCTTGAAAGGACGATGCATATCTGGGCGTTTGTATCGAAGATAAATCAGTCCAGCCACTGCCAGCCCAATAAAAAGCCACCTGGCAAAACTGAGGAAATTCAAAAGACTGTAGAGGTCCCCAGAGAAGAGCATTATCATGGTCAAAGGGTGCTGAGGGGAGGGAGAGAAAAATGAGTGAGTTAGAAGACAGGTGATGTCAAGCAATGACATCACTATTACTATTACCTTTACCAAATGATTCCTTACACTGATGAATTACTACTGTGATGAAAATCTATACTCAACCAACTTCTCTTGTTATAACCTGCTCTAACCCTCTCTCTTGCCCATGTGGATGCATTATTTTTAATTGTTTTTCATTTGAGTTAAAAGAATAGGTTTTCAAAGCGTAAAATATGGGATGCCCAGTGACTCAAAATTAAAGCCACAGAGATTGAGATAATCAGTAAATAACTGATTCTAAAAAACAAAAGTGCACCCAATTCAAAAATTTGCAGAAAGCTCTGCAAATGCTTTCTGATGAGCTCTCGGCTACGCACACACAGGCAACAGGGCCACTTCTTGGTGACTGTCATCTCCTGAATGCAAAACGCTGACATTTTCTTCCTCCACACTTCCTTCCCCCATGTGCTTGCCACGTACGACCCTCAGGCGCACCGAAGAGAAGGAAGCGCAGAGATGAGCACAGCAAGTCTCTACAGCTGCACATACCAAGGACGGTGTGACTGATAGCAGAGGCTTAAAATAAAAGCCCTCTTCACAGAGTAATACATTCTGTTCCCACAAGTGAAATAAACTTTCAGATTCCACACATAGAGTACCTGGTATTTTACAGAGAAATTTCAAGGAAACATTTGGAAACAAATTACATTCATGAAAAAGACCAGTGTTCAATGCATTCTGTGTGCTCCTGACAGCAGATGCCATCTGAGAAAAATGTGACACAATAGTAGGTAAAAAGGAAGGTAACACAGCCAATGGGGATATGTAGACTTTTACACCTGACACGGTCTTTTGTATTTCACAAATGCTTTTCTCTTCATGAAGAATCCTACAATTCAAATTTAAATTGTTGTGCTTTTATTTCTTCCAGTCAGGGTTGCTATCAAAAGTCTCACTTTTAATCACAGAATCACTGCACTGTCTTAAGATTTCATCAACTTTCCTAATAATTTTGCGTGCATTTCATTATAAGGGGCCTATGATGAGCCTTCTGGCTATTTGGGGACTGTAACTTTTAGCTCCACCTTTAGTGAGTAGAATTGGGACATGCTCTCCTACATCCTTTTCTGTGAGGCTTTATGCGAATGACAGGAACCAGGATAATCACTTTCCTTAGATCTCACAAATGTCTACAAAGGTGAAAAACAAGTAATGTGGTTATTGCCCCAAAGCATCAAATATGCATCGGAAATACTGGATAAAGGGAAGCCACGAAAAATATCCTGCCTCTTCAACTCCACCAAGATACTCATAAAGCCAAATTAGCAGTGAATGAGAACAGAAAGCACTAGCTAAAGTCGAGTTTTGCTAACCTGTTCTTTGAGGTTATATCTAGACATTCATATTAACATGCATTACCAAAACAATAACAGCTGGCAGAGGAGTGTGTTTGCGGATGTGAATCATGGAGAGAATTTCTGGAAGGTGACCCTCCCGAGATGCAACATAGAATAACCTGATGGGAGAGAAATGTAGGCTTGATCATTTCCAAAAGAAAAAAAAAAAAAACCCATAAGTCTAAGAGAAAACTTGCATGTTCTTCCTACCAAATGGTTTGACATTTCTTAGGTGATTACTTAGGTTACACTTTTCAGGTAAGGTAGAGTACACTGTGAAAAATTGGACTTGGAATTTTATAAAATTTGCCAAAAATATCATATGAGTCTTTGAGGAGAAACAGTAGCAACATGTGACACAGCATAGTTCACCTTACATGTAAAGAACTGGTGGTAAATTCAGTTCTAGCCTCAGCACTGCATGTGTGTTGTCAATCCAATCCAACCCAACACACACACACACACACACACACATAACATTCACATTCATCTGACTGGGTTTTGCTTGTTTTTAATTGAAGTACAGTTGTGTTAGTTTCAGGTGTATAGCAAAGTGATTCAGTTATATGTACATATATATCTATTTTTTTCATGTTCTTTCCCCTTATAGCTTATTATAAAACATTGAGTATAGTTCCTTGAGCTTTATGGTAGGTCTGAGTTGGTAATTATATTAAAAAGGACTACTGCATCGAACAAAACGAAAGGTATATGGGTGGTGGGATAGTGATTTCTGATGTATCTTACTTTAGCTTTTTTCTTTAGCTAAACAAAAGATTTAATTATCAGAAATAAAATACTTTTGTTTAACTGTGTAGACACATATGATTAAAAAAAACGAAAACCAAAAACTTCCTGCCTGGCTTCAGAGCAGGCTATCAGTAGCCAAGCAGTGCCCTCTAATGGACAGAATGGGATGTGCGGTTGCTACTTGGAGGAAGACAATCTTGCTTGTCCCTTTAAAAACAGGATCGGAGGCACTACTTCTTTTCTTTTTAAATTTATCCAATCTCAGAAACAGAAATGCATTTCTAGAAATGCTTGAACTCACTCACCTGGAGACAGCAAACACACCACCATTCATGGAGCCAAAGCAGGAGAGGGCAACAAAGATCGGAACTGCTAATGAGAAATTTCCCAGGAGCCGCTCAGAAAAGGTCTAGTGAAAGACATAAGGAAGCAAATTAATGCTTTGCCAGAAAGTGGAATAAAATGAAACAATTTAGGCCGAACTTGCTCTATGACTTTCTATTCACCTGGTGATACGTGTGTGTTTTATAATCCCTCTTTTTGGTGAGTGTCAGACTAATCTCCTAGGACAACAATCAAAGGTGGATACCATGTCATTCCCTGTTGCAAAACTATGGGCAATGGTCTAAGCAAGCCCCTTCCCTCTACTTTCAAAAAGCAATGATCCATTGATCCAGTCTTTAATCAACTATATCTATCATTTCTGAATCTAGTGAATAAAAACAGCTCAATTCATAAGTTCTCCTTTTGGAGACAGAAAGCCTTCTGTATACCTTTTCTTCAGTCTGGGAAGCCACGTTTTTGGAATGAAGTATGAATATACACTGAGACGTGTTACAGATACATGTTTTATATAACAGTCCCACCATTGTGGCCTAAAAGTGTGAACAAATAAATAACTTAATCATGTATATCATAAATGTGAGCAGTTCTGAAAAATCTTTCACCCAGAATAATCACATCAGCTGAATCTCTGTTTGTCGAGTCAATCTGGCCCTCTCAGGTATGTGCCAATTTCTTCTCCAGTTTCTTTTTTTTTTTTTTGTCTTTTTGCTATTTCTTGGGCCGCTCCCGTGGCATATGGAAGTTCCCAGGCTAGGGGTCGAATTGGAGCTGTAGCCACCAGCCTACGCCAGAGCCACAGCAACGTGGGATCCGAGCCGCGTCTGCAACCTACACCACAGCTCACGGCAACGCCGGATCGTTAACCCACCGAGCAAGGGCAGGGACTGAACCCATAACCTCATGGTTCCTAGTCGGATTCGTTAACCACTGCGCCACGACGGGAACTCCTTCTCCAGTTTCTTATTCAAAGGATAGAACATCCATACAAGTCTGAGGAAATCGAGCCACAGGAAATACGAAAGATAAAACTTCCGACATTTCTTTTTACTCCATGGCAGGTGCAACACTGCAAATTTTCATGAAGGATGTATTTTCCAAAATAAAACAAAAAAGAGTGGGATTCTTTACTTGTCCTTGATGCAGCTGGTGCTATGTAATTAATGGACACATGACTCTCAAAGACTAAGTGCTGCCCTTTGTCTAGTAAGATGAGACAAGCACCCGACATCAGGAAGCTCTGTGCCTTTGCTTGTCTAGTAGAAGTTACAGCAGTGGGCAAAGTCTTTTTTTTAATACAGTGAACTTCTACACAGGTTCACATGAAATGAGATAATTTGTTCCTTGTGGATGTTGCTGATATGAGGTAATAGTGACTATTTTAAAAGGAACTGACATCTAGTGATGGGAAGTTCTTTTTTTCACCGTTTATTGTTATAAAGGTCACGAACGAATGCTCTCTTACTAGCTAAGTTTTTATGCCAAAAAGCATGTCACAGAATAGCAGTCCCATCACATGACCTTTGGGAGCAAAGATATTCCTGAAGTCAAATAAATTTTGGACAATGCTGTAAAATTATGAGTATCCACTTCTGAGGGAGTTAAAATGCACATTAGCTTCTACAATATTCTGAGGAATACTACAGCAATGACATCTGTTTAACTTTGAATAACACAGGATTTCTCCAAATTAATAATATCCTAGAATTAGTATTCAAAAGGATATATATATATATATACATACACACACACACATACACACACACACACACACATGAAAAAAACAAATGTACATGGTCTGCTTAGAAATTCTTAAGTGTTACTTTGGGGAAAAGATGTTAACTTTTGTAAAAGGTCCAAACAGGAAAGAGCACAGAATAAACTGCAATTTGCATACCCCAAATGCAGTCATTTAAACTCAGAAATTTCCCACCTGCCCTTTACGACATGTTGGACGAATAATGCCTTCTATTCAACATGTGTGTGTGGAAATATGCTTACAAGCACGTATGTGTGGAAATATTTGACACGAAAGTAACAGTACAGAGAAATCATGTAGGATTGTAGCTGGATCAGCTAGATGGAATATGCTAAGGTTTGCCCTAAATTTTTAAAATACTCATCATTCTTCAAAAAAAAAAAAAATTAACTGCATTTCAAACCACTTGCTGCTGGAGGGAACTACTATGAAACTGCATCAACTCATTAACCCAGATTCCAGTTGGCATTTTCCCAACTCAGACTCACCACGGCCACTGCCTTCGAAAGCAACAGTTCCTCGGCACTAATGGTCGTGAAGTAGGCCACATTTGTTAGCACATAGCCAGTGGTGACAATGGCCATGGATATACATATCGCAAGGGGGATGGTTCTGAAATACACAAAGGAATAGCTTATTAGTCATCTTTTGTTAGTCGTTTCTCTGAAACCAAAGACAACAAGCTAATCCAAAGAAAGATTAAAATAGTACGGATAATTTCAGGTTCTGCTGGGTATGTATAAACATTTCATCAGGGTGAAGTACCACCTCTTTCTTTGTAATGGAATAAAGTCCATGAGGGGAGATACTACATTGTCTTGCCCACTGCTCTATCCCATTCTTGTGCTCCATAAATCCCATAGCACTGGTTCACCAACTTGAGCATGCATCACCTGAAAGGCTTGTTGAAACAGATTGCTGAGTCTATCTTGAGAGTGTCTGATTCAGGAGGATTTACATTTCTAACACATTCCTGGGTGATTCTGATGCTGTTGGCCAGGGGACCACACTTTGAGATTCACTGTCCTATATGCCTTTCTAACACTGGTTCACTTGCCTTGACACCTTTCCAAAGAGGTCTTTTGCATTCAGTGTTTTCCCCTCAGTAATGCCCCTTGCAATCAAAAAAGTGTGTGCTTTTGGAAGCGTGAGAAGAGGATACATCCACCTTTCTAAGTAACGGTAATAATTTTGAATATAACACAAAAAGCCAGGAAATGCTCCCAATAATGGCTTTGCTCTGCCCTGCTGTGAGTTCAAAGGAAGCTCAAGATCATGAGTATCTATTAAAGCAACAGCATAGATAATCCCATGAAATTAAAGGTGACATGCTGTGAAGTACATATGACCAGACAGTGCTGACACTATGTGGCATCAAGAAGTACCCGGCACCAATGCAATGTTATGTCTTCATTTAATGCACTGGGAAAGTCAGGAAGTTACTGACCCTAATAATTTGATTCCATGTTACCAATACACATTACTTGCTAGCATAATCACCTCTTCAGACATTTTCCAGTTCAAGCAACTTAAACCTTCAGTGCCTTGCACAAAGGCTGATGGGTTCTTTTAGCCATAGAGCTTATCAGCCCTCATGGAGCCTTAACCCTGCTGGGTGCCGCTAATGAAGACCTCCATATAATTTCTTGCAGGATGAAAATTCAGTTCCGAACCAGGGAAAAAAAAATAAAGGCACAGCCTGCCTCACTCCCCAAGCTGGTGTGTTGAGCGCACAAAGTCCCAGCTCATTACGCTGAATTCTCTATCCCCTGTTGAGAACAGGCAAACCTAGCCCATCAGCAACTGCCATTCATTATGCTGCTTGGAGCCTGACACGTCCCCTGATCCCCAAAGCCTTAAGCCTTGATGGGGAAACACATTGACCTCTAAAATCCTGGTATCCTAATAGGAAAGGAGCAGATGTTTCTCTTTCCCAGTGTGAAGAGGGTCCCGTGGAATTTTCTGCTCACACTATAACATGCATTGCTCCATTGCTCGTTGTGACTGATGAATGTTAAATGTAAGCAAAGGAAATCACTGGGCCAGTTAAATACAGAGGGGTAAATGGCACAAGGCGAGTTAAAGACAGATTCTGTTTCTTTGAAAGAAAGGTGATGGATCAATGCAAATGGGTAAGAAGGGGAGCATGAAGATGTATACGCAGCTTTTCAGCCACTCCCTGTATTATCTTAAACCTGAATCCTTTAGCTTTTATAACTTCCCACATGCGGTTTTAAGTTCTTTCTGTGGAGGAACGAAGCAGACAGGGAGGGAGAGAGAAAGAGACTCTCTAGAGATTCCTTGCAAATGTAGGATTAAGAAACACAAAGGCTCTGCTATCTGCTAGAAAGGGGACTTACTGCAAAGTGCACTGAAGTCACCTAACCTGTCCAAGACAGACAGTGCTGTCAGGTCACATGATGCTGCAAATGGGGCAGAGGATAGTGAGTGTGAAAGTTGGCTGTGGTTCCCGCAGCCCAGCACCTAGCCCCCCAGCTTATCATCTCCAGGGCAGCCTCCTTGCTTCCTGCCTGGAGATTCTGGGCTTTCTGAGAGAGGGTTTCTAAGTTGATTTTAGCAGAAGAGGAACTTAAAAAAAAATACAACCTTTCAGGTTAGTTTCCCTATTTTACCTTCCTCAGCGTGTCAACTGCAAAAACAGCAGCAGCAGCTGTTGCTATTTACTCAGTGGCCGCTATGTACCACCATTTCATTAGCTACTTTACATATTTCCCTCATTTTCTCCTTCGAAAATGCTATGAGTTAAGAGCATCCTCACCATTTTACACCTGAGGAAATGAAGTAGAGAGTTTTAATAACTGTTCAAGGATGCACAGCTGGTAAGTGGAAACCCAAAACCCAGCCACCAATCTATCCTACCTTGAAGTCAGAGCATTAAAGCCTCTGAAGTGTAGAGTGTACCCTCTCTCTCTTATGCATGTGCCTCCTCAAACTCCATTAATTTTCAGAGAAAATGTAATTGTGGAATATAATGTTTATTGGAAAGCTTTTATCAAGGCTGTATTCCTCTTATATTCACTGAAAATGCAGGTTTACGTATTATTAAGAAAAGAAAAAGATTCATGCCATGATTTGTATAATCTTTCTATGTGACATGAACTATAATGTCAAGTGAATGTTTTCAAAAGTTTCAGTATTTAGGAATATTTGTTTGTTTGTTTGCTTATTCATCTTTTTAGGGCCGCACTGGTGGCATATGGAAGTTCTTCCCAGGCTAGGGAGCAAATTGGGGCTGTAGCTGCTGGCCTCCACCACAGCCACAGCAATGTGGGATCCAAGCCTAGTCTGCGACCTACACCACAGATCAGGGCAACACAGATCCTTAACTCGCTGAGTGAGGCCAGGGATGGAACTGTGTCCTCATGGATAATAATCAGATTCATTTTCACTGAGCCATGACCGGAACTCTGGGAAATATTAGTTTATGTTTAATTAAAAAAAAAAAAAAAAAAAAGAGGCTCACTGAATAAATCTCCCTGGATGACTTTTACGGTAAAGGAGGAAAAGTAAGCCTGCTTATCAGATAAGGTGAAATAGAATATTAACAGTTTTATTATCAGCCAAATACCATATAGATACTGGAGAAAAAAAAAATCAGAGGAAAAAAAAAATCAAAGGAGCTTAAAATATAGGATAAAAGAGAAAAATGTTCTAATCTTGCGGCAATTCCCAATATGCCTACTAATGCCTCTTTAGGTAGAATGAAGCCAGGGGAATTGGAGAGGAAGGAGAGAGGAGCCACTAGCTTCCATTCTTAAGGTTCCATTTCACTTTAACAAAGGGACGGGGATGGGGTTGTGACTGCCATGGCATAAACAGCAATCATTTACAGAGGAAAACAGTTGACTTGTTCTGAAGGACTTGGCACCGAGCGGGTAACTCCTGGATTTCAGAGCTTAAGAGCCACTGGGTGAGCTGATAAAAGCTATTAGGCCATGCCAGAGCAATCTTTCTGGAAGCTTTAGATGCAGAGGGCAGATAAGCACAGTTAGTAACCCAAGATTAAGGCAAATGGCACATGATAATAAAAGGAATTGAAGGAACTGGTAGGCCACTGATATTTCAAAGCCTGTATTATTGTCAAATATCCAGAAATTCTAAGTGCAACAAAAGCATTGTCTTTAAGCTGAACAAAAATGATTCATGCCTACAACACTCTCTTGCAAATGTTTATGCATTTATGATTAACAAGATGTAAACAGTATTGAAAAAGGTTACTTAATCCTTAAGAACTTTTTTGTCATTACATATAGTCACTTCAATTAAGAAATCAATATATGAGACATAAGCATTATGTGAGACTTTGATACTTTTATTAATTGCAAATGGTCTTTGATCAAAAGGTCCTGGATAGTCTTTTCTTATAGGTTTAAATTGGCACCTATAACCTTTCTACGTAATACATGGATAAATACCTCTTTTGTTGTACATAGAAGTCTCTGGAACATCTTCTTAGAAGCACTTTCATTCTAAGGGATAGAGCCCTCAGGTATTTAAATGGTCCCAATAGTAATGGCAGGTGGCTTATACTTTTATAATCTACAAAGCACTGGCATATACATTTTATCTTCAAATATACACATTTCATTTCAAATCCTTTGTGGAATAAGATAGAATGCGAACAAATGACAAACTAAATTCTCACCAACCCAATGAAATAGAAGGTATAATACCATCATTTTCAAACATGGGAACCAAGGCTTAGAGAGGTTAAGTGACTGGCCAAAGTCACAAGGTAGTAAGTGAGAGAGCTGGGACTTGAAGCCAGATCTTCCAACTCTAAGTTCCACATTCGTGACATATCATGTCCATGATGTCACAGCTGTTTTGTGTCAGATCCTTACATACTGACAAACATGTACTATACCAAATAATAGAAGGCTGACTATTACAACGTGACACATTTTTAGCTAAGTATATTTTACTGTGCACCTAGAAGCATCACAAATAACGTTACAAATGATGCAGCAGGGAATGCATTTTTAAATACACTTTGCAACTCTATGATGGAGTATGAGAAATGAGCATTGTTTTCAGTGCTTCATGTTGGCTAAAAAGACGATTGCTATGAAAACAGAATGAATAAAGCTAGCTTGATGCTCCAGAGAGTTTAGAACACCTGAAGGTGACAAATTTTCTGATAGTCAGACAATCTGAGTAATTCTGTAATTGCCTATACTTAGGATATTCCTAAAATTGTTTTATAACTGGTACAAAATCTCCTGAGATTTGCAGAAATCAAAAAAAAAAGGTTTCGCACACTCTCCAATGTGTATACACACAATGGAGACTACAGAACTTCCTGATCCTGGGGCATCTGAAATTGTCTTTCACTGGGCATGATGACAGTTTTGCTAAAACTTACATGTTCCAAAATATTCTAAGAGAAGTGCTCAATGCTTCACATTTTCTATTTAGAAGTCATTAATATTTTAACACATGTATTTGGCATTCCAGAAAAAGAAAGGGGGGGGACGGGACTAAGGAGGGCTTGAAAACTACAAACTCCTTAATATGTGAGAAGCAAATAAAAAGTAAAACAAGGGTTTTCAAAGCATTTTTAAATTTTGTTAGTAGATTATTTGTTTATATATGATTGAAACAAAGCTGTGATTCATCCCAACATGAAGTATTTAAAAGTATGTCTTTTAAATCTGAATATTTATTTTAGAATCATACTTATTTCACGTTTCCTTTATAATGACCCTGTAGAGATCCTGAAAGCTTGTCTATAGCTCTGACCCAGAAGTGACTCCAGCATCTCTTCTTTTCTCTTTTTGATCTACCCATTCTATTTCTGCAGAATTATTCAGTTTATTTTATTACCACTGCTATTAATTTTATCTCACGCCTCAAACTTCAGTCATGTGTTACAACCCAAAAGATAACAGGATATCTCAAAGAAAATCTACCTATAGTTTTCATTCATATGATTTTTCTTCCATACATTTTTACATACTCTCCTGGGTTCTTGCTCACATCAAACTCTCCTGAGATCCCCCATGACACAGAACTGTACTACCTGGGCATGTGATTTCTGACATTTCTAGCAGGAAATGAACTACACATATATGTTCTTAATAGTTTTCCAGACTTGAAACAATCATATTACAGATTAGTGGAATCATATGAATTGCTTTGTATGTTTTCAGTGATTTTTGCCTCATTGTCATTTAGTGCCATCACTGTCTCTCTAGCACACCGTGAGTGGGAACTGGGCTGTTAATGACATTATAAGCAAAATGCTCTTGAGGAGACATGTCAAGTAGCTGGAGGGAAGGTGTGGGTTGTCAATGAAAGAAAAAAATGTAGCAAGAGGAAGAATACATTCAATAAACCTATTTATAAACAGTCTTAAAGGTGCCTGGTTCATGTTCTAACTTAATGACAATTTCTGGGCCAAGGCTGAAACACACTGATGTGACAAGCAGACTGTCACATAAAGGTACACAGTGTTCCCACTGATTTCAAGCATTAAACACCTGCCTTCTGCTTCTTCCAGTACCATGGCAATGTGATGGGAGTTTTTTCACTGAGACATTTTAAATTTCAATACTACTGATGTTTAATCTAAATCTCACCAATTGCCACTGTCCACAGATGAAGAACTCCATAAACAAAAAGAGAAGACAGAGAGACCTGTAGGGAGATGTAAGAAATAAACAGACACAGATTAAAAGACTGCAGGCTGAAGAAGACTAGTGGGAAAATGTCCACAGATGCAAAAAGGAGAGAGAAAAGTGCAGCAAAACCACACAGAAAAAGGAACTAAAATGGAAACGTACAATCCATAAACATGGTAATAAGCAATCAGAAGCATTAGTATAAGCATTTTATCACTAACAATACTTTATTTTTTATCCTACTATTAGAATAAATTCATGCTTAAATAAAATTATTCAGCAAAATGCAGCTTGAAAGTAAATTTTCATTTGCTTGAATTTCATATGAAAAAAAATTTGCATTGACTGCATCTCATTTTTTTCTCATTTTCTCAAGATTCAGAGTGTGTCTTCCAGATGTATTTCGGTTATCCATATTCATCAAGGGTGAATGTAGAGATATTAGTAGGCAAGTTTGAGTGTGTGAAAACAGAACTGGTTTCTAAGAAAATGTTAGCAAGTATATAACTAAGACAACACAATATTTTAACAATAAATTACACTTCCCACTAATGTTCAACTCTTACTTTTGTTTTCAGTAGACTTTTTTGAATGTTATCATTTTCCTCAGGATTTTGTCTAAAGTACTCCAAGGTAATGCAATATCTCGATGAAACATTTTTTTTTAATAACAAGAGTTCCTAGATTCAGATGTGAATGGCTGAGAAAAGCAATTACTCACCACAATTTCATGTTTCTCGTTACAAAGTATCAGTCAATCCTGAGAAGCAACTATCCAGATAGACCACATTTTCCAGACTCTCTGATATCTACCTGGGAGTGTGACTCATTTTTGTGTGTCAACTGATGTGGCAATCGCAGGCTAGCACAGTTGAGAAGTGGGTTGCCTTGCCCCTCCCTTTCCCTAACTGACAGCTGGTGGCAGAGGATCTACATAGAGGCAAAGCCACACTGTGGAAGGAATCTGGACTAAAGAATCAACATGTGGAAGAAAGCCCACCACTCAGCCAGGGACACCAACAGTGGACTGTTATATAATTTAAAACTTAAATGTGCAGCTGTTTAAAGCCATCAAAAATGTGTGGTTTATTTGTTACAGCAGCTGGCATTACCCTAACTAACAAAAGAATGAAGGGACTCATTATATCAAGACTTTTTATAGATTTCAGTGAATTAGTTTATATTGGACTAAATGGGTCCTCATTAAACTTTATCTTATTATTTTTTTGGTTTTTTAAGAGACCAGAATATGATATTAAATCTTTAAAAAATAACATCCCAAGTGATAAAGTCAAATTAAAAACATTTACATTTGAAAAAGTTAGGACAGTGAAATTTTATTATTATTCAAAGTTTCCAGAAAGAGGAGAAACATAGACACTATTGTTCACTATTTTGAAATATAAAATCTCCTGCACATCTGACAATTGCCACCAATTAACAAAGAAAGATCAAAGTATAATCGCCTCTTGTTTTGGCCAAGGACACATAATAAGACAATGCAATTTTAAATAAATATTCTCCTATGCTAAGAACAAGGCAACATAAAATAAATATACCCACTTTGGCATAGTAACTGGGAATTAGAGTCAAAATTCCCTCAGGCCATAAACACGTGTCTTAGAAGGAACTGATAATACTTCTACTATAAACCCATTAATCAAATCCAGTCACATTTCTGACCAGCTGCATGATAAGAAATGGAAAAGGTAAATATGGGGACATTCAACGAATGAACTACTATTTCTACCACTAAAAACTGCCTTCAACATTTGGGACCAATAATAACAAGTCTAATTATTAATAATCATTTTACTTTGATATTCAGTGGTTAAATAGATAACTGCTTTCCAAGTGGGTACTCTGGGAATCAGAATATAAGGTGGACAATTGATAGGAATACAGACTCACCTGTCCTCACTCACTTCAGCCAGATTAGTCCTCTTTTACTTGTTTCAGGTATTGATATACAATTGAAGTGATCCAGTGCTTTTGAAATCACTCCTCTAGATTTTAAAAGTCAAATCATGTTTTTACATATTTTTTTGAACTCAGTGCTGGCTTCCTCTAGTTTTAAAAATATGTGAATTGGTGTCATAAAAATGCCTATGTATGAATGATTATATAGATGTGTTTATGCATTTGATCCTATAAAGTTGAAATAATTTTTCACTGCACAAATCCTATTTATTTTTGGGAAAAAATTCTTAGTATGAAAGATATAAAGTTGATAGGGGAGCCAATAACTTTGTCCTGGCTTTAATCAAAGTAGTCAATCCACATGGCCAGGCCACAGAGAAGAAGACACAGTAGCTTAATGGAGCCATAGAGAAAGGTGAAGATTAGAACAGAGGTGATGGGATAAGCATTGCCAGTTAAGAGGAATGACATGTCCTGGGCCAGATAGTGATGATGAAGACTCCCTGCTTGGAACAACTGACAATCCCCTGCAAAGGCCACCAAGGCCAAACTTCCTGCAAGTCCTCCTTTCCTATCCTTGGCCTGTCCATTCACAGAGATTCACATTCCCAGCAGAAATGGAAATTTTTTCATCCTCCAGCTCAAAAGTTAAACCTTTCAAAAAATAAATTTTTGTGCTTTATTTTATAGTTGCTAATGCCTTTTCTTTCTTTTTTGGGGGTGGTGGTGGTGAAATAGAAAACAATAGCATTATTGTTTTGCCAGGCAAAGGAGCCACAGGAGGCTAGTGCTGTCAAAACCGTGTTCCATCCTGGAAGGTGTAGTGAAGAGTCTTATAGTGTTCAAGGGTAGGTGGTGATCAGCTTGTGGACCCTCTTCTGATTAAGGTAATTGGGAACCACCGCCAGTTATCAACACTCTGGTTCAATGGGCCTGGAGTTGACATGCTTGGAAGCAGCATACAATTAACTTCTTCCACCTGGTGGGAGTTTTGGTATCTGCAACACACCTCAAAGGCAAATAGTATCATCCCTTGAGGAAGAACTAAAGATCCTTGGCTTTCTTCACTACAAGGAGTCATAGGTAAACCTCTCTCTTTACCACAGGGATAAAGTTCTCAAGGCAAACACAAAGTGTGATGGTTGAGGAACTCCCTATCCTAGAAAGGGAAGAGGTCCCTGCATTCACCCACCCTGTAATTTCTCTTCTCTTCCATATTTTCCCTCCACCCCATCCCAAACTCCTATAACCATGGAAAAAAGGTGTATATACCATCCCAAGTATAAATTTTCTTTATAAAACATCTTTTCTCTGAAGTTTTGCCTTTGATGTTTGGCTCAACTTGATTTCATAAAATTACAAAAAATTCTCTGGACTCTAGTCTGACGGCTCGGTCCCGTCATGGTTTTGTCACTAGCAGGGATCCAGGACATGATTGGACCTCTCTAGGCTTAAACTTCTGCATTAGTTAAAGACAATGCTGAATTAATGACCTCTACAGTGCACTGGACTTGAAAATTCATTATTCAATCACCTTAGCAAATAAAGCTGATCTGTAAAGACTATTTAACAAAATACTTTGAAAATTCACTTGAATACTTCTCATGTACCAGAGAGTTTGAAAGAAATGTCTGTCTTTGCCTTGTTCCATCACTCAGAGAAAAAAAAAATAGTATACTGACTTTACAAACTCTTCTCCTGGGTCTTTTGATTATGATACTATCCTCCACCAAGAACAGCAGCACATCACAGTACCTTCCATCATTACAATGTCATAGTATCAGTCTGGCTGAAAATACTGATCATTACAGAAGATTATTTAAAGGATAAGTGGTCTGTCCATTCTTTCACTCTTAAGACAGTGTGTGTAGATCAGGGCAGACCTCTGGATGCCACATTAATTGTACCATATCATCCAAATATTGGATACTCAAATTTTATGCCTTTAGCTTTTATCAAAACACTCTTGCAAATACATTTTTAAAATCTTCTGAATTTTCAGACAATATTTGTAGTAATATAATTAAGGATATTGTCATTTGCATCTATCAAAGTCCTGCATAAAAATTCATTTATTTTACCAACATTTATTAAATATCTTCTTCATGCTAGACAATGTTATAAGTAAAGTGATAAAGACATCAACTACAATAAAAAATGCATTCTCTCAGAGCTCCCATTGTGGTGCAGTGGAAATGAATCTAACTAGGAACCATGAGGTAGCAGGTTCGATCCCTGGCCTTGCTCAGTGAGTTAAGGATCCAGTGTTGCCATGGCTGTGGTGTAGGCCAGCAGCTGTAGCTCCAATTAGACCCCTAGCTGAGGAATCTCCAAATGCCACTAGTGTGGCCCTAAAAAGGAAAAAAAAAAAAGTGCATTCTCTCATGGGCTTTAAAATTCAATCAGGATAAGACGTGGAGATCCTGCTCTGGTACTTCACATAATTGCTTCATTCTTGTCAGTAGGCTCAGATCAAAAGGGTCCGCCTCAGAGAACTCTCTCCTTTTGCTAAGTATGACCCTGTTCTCCTCATTCCCTACTATTTTTAATGTGAGGAAAACAAAACTAACTCCAAGAATCTTTTTAAGTATCTTTACGTATTCATATTCACCAAATTCTATGAAGAAATTAATGACATTCACTGAGCATTTAAAGTGTCCTGAAAGTATTTCCTCTATATCCTGAATGCAAATATTTTTGAGAGGCGTTGTTAGGACTGTTTGTCACCCTCAAGGATAATTCTGCTTTTTATGTAGCTTGTAATCACATATGGAAAGAGTTCCTGACCTCTTTAGACTCTGTTATTATTTTTTTCTTTTTATCAACCTTTTATTTGTAGGGCATGTTCTAAAAAAAAATAGTTCCTTAAAACATGGAGAGAAGATAACTCCTTTGTGAGATATAACTTGGGATTTAAAAAATTAAAACAGAAATGCATTTATGATTGCAATGCAAAGACCCACAAAACTTACCAAATTTTAATTACTTCAACCAAACTAAGCTATCATTTTGACTCTTACATTATTTTCATAGCCATGAGATAAATCTGTACACACTTCCCAAAAGAAGGCTTTTAAAAAATAAATAAATGGAAGCAGCGAAGAGGAAAAATAAAAAAAAAGTTTAAAAGCAGCTTTAACAGAGAAAAGAAATGTTTATTCCACCAAAACCTCATGTGAATTCTAAATTATTAAATCTCTGAGAACACCTGATTTATGAACAGGATAACACAGCCCCTAGTCAAAATCATTTTTAATAAAAAGCAGGAAACCTCCTGAAGTTCATCTCAGACTTAATATCAAACACAGCAACCACACATGAACATTTTCCCATAAAACACGAACACAGCACGGCACAATCAGCTGGCAGCCATCGACAGGGAGTCAGCAGTACATACAAACAGGGTGTCAGAACCAGGGAAGGGATCAGGCCTCACAATCTAGAGGGGGCAGCCATGGAAATGGACCATGAGATTGAAATGATGTCACTGAGGAAGGAAAAAGAGCAGCTACCATTCCCGGTTAAAGTACTTAATGGACTACTGGATTGAGAGAGCAGCACAATTGTGTCTTGTGTTGATTTTTGTGCAAATATTTGGAATGCACCAATTGCACTGGAACCACCACGAGAAAACAAATGCTAGAAATGAAATAATCCAATATGTCACTCTCATTTGGTACAAAAAGTAGCAAATGTCTAAGAGTGCATAAAAACATGATTCAAATATCCAACAGATGTTTGGCTTAATGAAAAGAAGGATGTCAAGGAAAAAACTCACTCTTTCTATTGTACATTGCTTAGGAATCGTGTTTGTTTATTACCATGTTTATAATTTATGTGGCAAAGGATTATTTCTCAGGAATATAAATTCAACTAGTTGGATATCTATATAGTAATTAATTCATTATTTTTTCTCACATTATCATGCTCCATCACAAATGACCAGACAGTGCAGTAGAAAAATGACAAAACACTGTAAATCAGCTATAATGGAAAAAAATAAAAATCATTATAAAAAGAAATTCATTACTACTCACTACTAGGCATTAAATCCCTTACAGAGTAGTTTCAACAATTACAAGGATCATAAATAATTTTTGCATATTTCCACTGACATTTCCATTAATATTTGGGCATTTGGAATTTTGTTAAAATATTCCGGAAAATAGAAAAGTGTTCTATTATTAGAGCTCAAGGGTTAAAAAAGGCCAAAAGGGGAAAAGAGTAAGATGAATATTATTAGCAGATACCTTGTAGGTCACTTTAATTAGTATTTTTAAAAGCTGATAGAAGAAAAGGAAGAAACCAACTTAACAATAAACCACAGGACACAACAAAAGAAATTTCTGGACTATGAAGGATTTAATCATATGTGTAGAATATATACCTTTATATAGTACAGGTTATGAGCTAACACTACCAAGATAATTTGAAAAGACTATGGGCTTTAAATCTCAAAGCACTGTATAGATTCTCTTCCTATGCATGCAAAGCTAAGAGTGGAAACTGCTTTCATACAAATATATGATACTCAACATATTTATTAGAAAAAGAGTAATTTATTATTCAGATTGATTTATTTAGAGAAATAATTTAGATTTAGATAAAATTTATTTAGACCTAGAGAAATTGCTTTATTTAGAGAAAAGAGTAATAATTAAGGCCCTCTTTCCTTGAAGATTAAAGAGACTATTAAAACTTTTAATAATAAAAAGTGTATGGTAATTTGCTGATATAGCAATAGAAAGATAAGTGGAACATGGAGTGCCTGTCGTGGCTCAGTGGTTAACGAATCCGACTAAGAACCATGAAGTTGTGGGTTCGGTCCCTGGCCTTGCTCAGTGGGTTAAGGATCCGGCGTTTCCATGAGCTGTGGTGTAGGTTGCAGACACGGCTCAGATCCCGCATTGCTGTGGCTCTGGCCTAGGCTGGTGGCTACAGCTCTGATTCGACCCCTAGCCTGGGAACCTCCATATGCCGCAGGAGCAGCCCAAGAAATGGCAAAAATACAGGAAAAAACAAAACAAAACAAAAAAGTGGAACAGATTACCTTAAAATACAACCCAGCATATGACATAAAAACTTAATATATAAGTGTAGTATTATAAATAAGTAAATGTCATAAGCTAAGGGGTAATATCAGTGTTCAGTAAATGGTGGGATGTTGGGAAATTTGAGGGGAGTCAAGAGCTACACTGTGGATCACACACAAAGAAACCCAATCTGGATAAGATAAAAAGTTTAATGTGAAAAGAAATCACACAAAAAAGAACAAATTGAAATAGGAATGATATTTAAATGATCTCAGGATGCAGAAAGATTTACAATATAAAAACAATATTCAGATTTTTTTTAAATGATTACATTAAAATGCAGTGGTTCAATGTCAATATTTAACTTATTAAATTACTGTATTTAAAATCAAAGTTCTATAAGCTGAACCATAGGGAAAATTTAGTTACATGAAAAACAAAATTGTTGCCAAAAAATATAGGCAATAAAGTGTCAGTGCCCATAATATACAAAGAATTCTGTTGAATCACGAAAATTTTTACCATTTTTTTTTTTGTCTTTTGTCCTTTTTCAGGGCTGCACCAGCGGCATATGGAGGTTCCCAAGCTAGGGGTGCAATCAGAGCTGTAGCTGTCAGCCTATGCCAGAGCCACAGCAACACCAGATCTGAGCTGTGTCTACAACCTACACCATGGCTCATGGCGACACCAGATCCTTAACCCAGTCAGCGAGGCCAGGGATTGAACCCACAACCTCATGGTTCCTAGTTGGATTCGTTTCTGCTGTGCTACGACAGGAACTCCAAAAATTCTTACCCTTAAATGTCAATCACACACAGATACTAGACACAGAAGTATCAAGCCTCATGTGTAATCAAAAAAAATGTAACAAAAACAATTAGGTATCATTTTTGCTTTTCAATTAACAAAGATTTTTGTATATAATGACCTTCCACACTGATTAAGTATTCTTAACTATTGCTACTGGGAGAGGAAATTTATATACTCATTTTGGAAAGTAACTTGGTAGTACAAAAAGACTTTTTAAAAGTTCATTGCCTTTGACCTAGTAATTCTCTTCTAGCAATCTTCCTAAGAAAATCATTGAACACTTAAAAATCTGCATATATTAAGTGTATAACACAGCATTTTAGGCTAAGAAAAATTAGAAACACTTGCAATGCCTACCAGGAAAATGAATAAATATTGGTACACCTACCTAATGAAATATACCAATATTAAAAATGGTGTTTACATAGATTTTAAAGATCCAGGAAAATATAATGAAATGACATGTGAAAACAAATAAACAAAAATAACCAGGATAGATCTAGTTGAATTAGAAAGAGCTACATGTAAGCTTGGGATAAAACAAATCTAGATGGCAGAACAGATCATGATGCCTTCAAACTGCTTGGGGATGCAGCAGTGAATGACACAGGAGCAACTGACAATAAATAAACAAGTAAATACATAAAATGTCAAGGTTATGAAGGATACATATGTATATTCATCTCAAGTAATATAATGCAACACATAGCACAAACATACACAAATGGGAAAAAAGCAAACAATCAAAGCAATAGTAATGAGTACTTTCATTTAATGAGATTATGAGCTGATAGGTGACCTTAATTTTCTTCTACGTATTTGTTGATAGTCTAAAACTTGATCATCTATTACCATAAATGGGGAAAGGCTACATATAGTTATTGAAAATACTATGAAAATCATAAAGTTTTGACTTTTTCTAGTAAGAGACCGAATACAAAAAAAGAAATTTTCCTATCACTTGACTGAATCATTTGACCACAGCTAGAGATGACAATTTGGGTCCTGGCCATTTACAAATGGAATAAGCAAAGTGTATCTGTTAGGAGAACTATGAGATCGAGAGGTGCCCTGGATCTGACCTGTGGAGCAGGGGAGCTGGGTTAAGAGGTAACGGACCTCTGGCCGCTGCTAAGGAAACGGCAATAATAGGAGAGAGTTAACGCTATCTTTTAGAGAACAGGAAACTCACTCTGTTTGGTCATAGACTTGCATCATAAATGTACCAGTTTGAAAGCACCTGCATAGTCTCGAAACAGAAACGCTCTTTCTCACAGCAGTTCGGAGTTCAGGTTGTGGCTTGGCAGAAAGACAAATCGTTTCGTGGCCCAGAGAGACACACCAGTGAGTTCCCTTCGCAGTTGCTTTCCCCCAGCATTTGCCATTTGATACCCTCTCCTTGGCAAGAGTACAGGGCATTATGAACATCACATAGCTAAACACTTACCTACACTTAAAACACACTTAACCTTTCTTTCATCAGACTCTGAGCAGCCGCAAAACTATTTTAGAATCATGACCTCCTCTTGTTATCTATCTCATTCATTTCTTTTGTCATTTTCTGGCTCAAACAAGACAGAGAATTAATCACATCTTCTATATCAATTTCTCTTTTGTCTGCCTCAGGCCAGAATATAGGAAGTAAGATTTTGATTATTTGACAGTATCAATACAGAAAATTAAACATTGCCCCCCAGAGAGATATCAGAACTATTTTAGGAACCAGTCTATCTGTAAGGATGTTAGAGAAAATAAAAAAGCAATATTTCCTTATCACAGCATTTTAGCATTTCCTAGTCATAAAGTTTCCATTTTAATCTTGCAACCAAAAGACCTTCAATAAATGACCTGGAATAGATTACTTAATTCAGCTAGCCTGGGACCTCTTTCATTACATGTTTGAATAGCAGTTTTAGGAAGTTGAATGTAGGCAAGGGTTAATGCTTTTACACACTTTTAAAGGCAGTTTTATTGTTTTCTCAAATGATATAACAGGTCACCTCTAATGAGAACATTCTCCCCTCAACTAATTTCAAGGCTACACTCTTGCCATATCCATCTCTCTTAGATTTGTATTAAAATAATACTAAGTTTTAGAAAGAGGACTGAAAGGGATCAGGATTTTAACTTGTAAGTATAGACAAATTAATCCATCTCTAGGACTTCAATTCTTTTAGCTTTACAGTGAAATGTTTGGAAAATGTGATGGCAACTTCTCTTCCAATTCCAACACCCCCGACCATTGTGATTTATTTTCTCAAAGCCAAAGTCATTGTGTTGTTAATTGTGACAGCTATTCTAATAAACTAAGACAGCCACATTAGTATGTGAACAGAAGAAGGCAAATGAATGGAGAACTATTCCTACACAGATGTAACATGAAAATTGAAACAAGTTAGACCTTTAGATATATTATCACACCTTTTGCCATCCCTCTATCCCTGAAAGAAAGGCCATGACAGTAGAATCTCAGGAAAGAAGAAAAGTGGCATGACAATAGCTCAACAGGAGAGACACTCTGGATAGGGGGAGATAGAAGATGCCTACGAAAAGTGCTGTGTGGCAGGCAACAAGCCAGGTTCAAGAAATGACTCTGCTCATAAAGTCATGCATTATAATCTTTAGTCTCTTTCTCATTTTGTTATGTGGCTATATATTATAAGCTTACCTTTTTCATATATTATGAAATAATTGAGAGCTACACTATAGACTTAATTCCATAAACTATCTTCCTTCTAATATTATATATCATACCATGTAAAACACGGGCCTTTGTATTTGATTACTGCATTCTTAACCAATTTGCATCCAATGTTGACTATTGTTAAGCATTTGATCATTCTGTCTATTCCATAGTTATAATTCTGAGAGAGAGAGAATATGATAAAGGGGGAAAATGAGAACACAGCACAGTAGTAAATAATTAGTTGGGAAAACCATCTGATCCTTTTTTTTTTTTTTTCTTTTTAGGGCCACACCTGTGGCATATGGAAGTTCTCAGGCTAGGGGTCAAATTTGAGCTACAGCTGCCTGCCTACACCACAGACACAGCAACACTAGATCCTCAGGGCAATGCCAGATCCACTGATCAAGGCCTGGGACCAAACCCACATCCTCATGGATACCCATAACCAGCTAAACTAGAACAGGAACTCTAAATCTTTATTTTCATTTATTTATTTATTTATTTAGCATATCCATTTTTCTTTTCCCCCAATACATTATTTTTTCTTCTACTGTACAGCATGGTGACCCAGTTACACATACATGTGTACATTCTTTTTTCTCAAATTATCAGTCTCCGTCATAAGTGAGTAGACACAGTTCCCAGGGCTACACATCAGGATCCCATTGCTAATCCATTCCAAAGGCAATAGTCTGCATCTCTTAACCCCAAGCCCCCAATCCACCCCACTCCCTCCCCCTCCTCCTTGGCAACCATGAGTCTATTCTCTAAGTCCATGATCTTCTTTTTTGTGGAAAGATTCATTTGTGCCATATATTAGATTCCATATATAAGCGATATCATATGGTATTTGTCTTTCTCTTTCTGACTTACTTCACTCAGTGTGAGAGTCTCTAGTTCCATCTGGAACTCTAAATCTTTATTTATTTATTTATTGTCTTTTTGCCTTTTGGGGGCTGCACCCATCTAGGGGTCAAATCGGAACTGTAGCCGCCAGCCTACGCCACAGCCACAGCAACACCAGATCTGAGCTGCGTCTATGACCTACACCACAGCTCACGGCAATGCTGGATCCTTAACCCACTGAGTGAGCCCAGGGATCGAACCTGCAACCTCATGGTTCCTACTCAGATTTGTTTCCACTGTGCCGTGACAGGAACTCCTGGAACTCTAAATCTTTAAAATCTATGAGCTGGTCACCTTATAAAAGCAATGAAATACTATATGTTTTTGAAAAACAACCTCCAATGTCAGAGATTAGAAATACCTAACTCTGAGACTGAGATAATTTCTGCTTCCAATGGTAAGGGTTTCAAACAAGGTATCTTTTACCTTGTCATAATGGATTGCAAACCCAACACTTAAGCAGTACAGAAAAAAGAAACACTTTGCCCAAGTTTACAAATCCCAGTCTGATTATTCCTACTGGATTACAAATGAGCTAATGACATGATGTTTTATGACAAGAACAAAAAGTAAGTGTTCTATCATTAAGTAAGCATATACTATGAGCAAAATAATGTCGGACACATCAGCATATTATTTCTGATTTTCACCAAAATTCTGCAAGATAAGCCTTAGAATATCCACTTAACAGTAGGTAAGGGAATGAATACACATTTTTGAAAGTTATTACAAAACACACACTCTCTCTCTCCCTCCTTCTCTCTCCCTCCCTCCCTCTCTCCCTCCTTCTCATTCCTTAGGGAGTCAGCATAAAACTATGTATAAATGTAGTTCTAACCAGATTATTGGAAATTTCCAAGGCTTATATTAGTAGACCTATCAGAGGAGATATCTCTCTGCAAAGGTAATTGCCTCATATAATATACGCCTCTACCCTTGAGAAAAATAAAAGGCCACTATGAACTTCCTATATCACTTTGTACCATTTCATATCTTCTGTAGGCATATATGATAAAAATACTAAACAGGATCCAAGATTCATCGTTCAGGCTACTAGTCACCCTAAAAAGTATATCGACATCTCTATACTTCCTAGTGCCTTCCACACACCACAGAATTTGTACTTCAGTTGTCCCCAATGAATCAGATGCCACAGCTTGGATCTAGCCCTAGATATTCAAATCTAATAGTCAAGTTTCCACATAGTGGGTGACAGGCTGGCTTTACTCCCCTCATTTGTTCATCTAAACTACTTATGATTTTCTGAAATAACAAAACTTTAGTCCTCTCTAAAAGGAGATCTAGAAACTTGTCACAGACTCCCTTTATTACATCTGTGTCCTTGACACCTTTTCTTCCTGAGTTAGATCTAAGTTTTATCCTTTAGTCGTGCTCCTACAGTATCTTCCATTGCCAAACTAGGTACTTAGGCATCATCTACAAAAATCACAGATCATGTTAGGGTCAACAAAATCTCAGAATTTGCTACTCTACCAAATTTGCTACTGAACCCATCCTTTTCTGCAGCTGACAAATCAGAGGGGATAAAGGATGTAGCTAAATTAATATTTGAAGGTCACTAAATTAATATTTGAAGAACCAGAACTAGAAGTCAGAGCTCCTTCCAAAAGTAAGAATCTCACCATGACTGGCAGTGCCAACTGCCTTCCAGCCCCACTCTGGTCTTGTACTGGCATTGCTATTTTCCTAGCCTCCTTACCTCCCCTTTCCTCTAGAAGATCAAATGTTTGAAAATTATATATTTAACACATTGTATTTAAAATATTTCCAAATACTGATATAGAATTTCTACTGAACCTTAAAATCTAGCGAAGGATTTCTGGATTTCCTTTATATTCCTAGTATGTGACACCCTCCCCAATGATATAAACCTGGGCTGTAGTATATGCTTCCCCACATTGTTTACTGGTGTATTTACAAACCTGAAAAAGAGACACTTTACATTATAGAACTAGAAGCAAACTTAGGCAATGGTCTCTTCCTCTTTCAATCTAAATATCTAAAGAAATGCAGCTAATGAATTCCAATGCCTAACCAAATTCTCTTGGTTCAGCACATTTGAATATAAATTTTATTCTAAAATTCTCTTCTCGTTTTATCTCATTTGCTTTTCTATTGGCATGGAGAATAAATGACACCATCTTTTTCATTAAAACAAAAAACACTCTCTATTTTTGAGGAGAGTATGTAAAGACTATGTTTACTCAACTTTTTTTCTCTAAGTGGCTTGTTAGGCCATATCTTTAGGCTAGAACAGTGTAGAGCTTATGGTGCTATTTGTTAGCATTTTCTGCCACATCATTTGTCACCTTGTCTGACTCTACCAACATTTCAAGTCCAGGAGGGAATTATCTTTTCCAAGATACTTGCTTTTATTAAAATTAAACATATAAAAGAAGATTTAAATGTGATTTCTCAGACTGCAACTTTTGTGTGTGTGTGCTTTTTAGGGCTGTACCTGCGGCATATGGAAGTTCCAGGGCCAGGGGTCAAATCGGACCTGCAGGTGCTGGCCTACACCACAGCCACAGCAACGTGGGATCCAAGCCGGGTCTGTGACCTACACCACAGCTCACGGAGGCAACACCAGATCCTTAACCCACTGAGCAAGGCCAGGGGTCAGACCCACATCTTCATGGATATTAGTTGGGTTCATAACCTGTTAAGTCACAACAGGAACTACTGCAACACTTTAAACTGTATACAAACACACACACACACACACACACACACACACACACACACACAAGGAAAATCCACTGAACCTGCCATCAGGTCATCTTCCCCAAACACTGTTTCACATATACCAAAAACTTGCAACACCACCCCCACCCCCGCCACCCCATCCTGGGTCAGGTCCAAAATTCTTATGATAGAAGCTAAGGCTCAACCCACAGCACCTCTATCTTAACCACCATGTGTCTTCTACTCCACAATCCTTTGCTGTAGCTAGAGCAGTCTACACAGTATCCCCTGAAGCCACTAAATAGTTCCTAGCTTCCTCTTCAATAGCAAAATTACTTTTTTTTTTTTTTTGTCCGCACTTGCGGCATGCGGAATTTCCTGGGCCAGGGAGGCACCATGGCAGTGACCCCCACTGCACCACTGCAGTGACAACACCAGATCCTTAGCCTCTTGCACCAAAAGAGAACTCTGCCAACTTCCTTAGTTGGCCACTATACCACCTGGCACACTTCTGCTCTGCCCACAAAGAGAACAACTGTCCCATAGGAAAGAACTCTGCAGCCCAACAGTCCATACACTCTATCAAACATGGATTATAACCCCAGTCTTCTCATGTATTAAACACGTGTCCAGAAGTTACTCCACTTCTATATGCTTTAATTTCTCAACTGAAGAATTGAAATAAGAAACATCATACTGTTAAAAATAATCAGAAGTGCTTCACTGTAATCCATTACTCAGATAACAAGTACCGTTTATATTTGTAATAAATGCTATACATTTTTAAATTAGGAAAATTTATAAAATAATAACATTTAGGGGTAAACTAACACTTGTGTTCTACTGTTTTATATCAATTCAATAACTGCTTTTCTGGAAAGAAAAATAAAAATTTAAATCCATGATACAATTACTCAGATTAATACCTTGTTTGCCAAATTTCATAAAGGAGTTTCTTGGTAACATAGGGCTAAAATAGGTGACTCAGTGGAAATTAAAAAAAAAAAAAAATCCATTCGTTTATCAGCACCATTATCCAACAGTGGGACTAGGACAGGATGGGTGTGGGTATGCAAATATTTTGTTCAGAAGGAAAAAAAAATCTGCCAAGAAATTCATTCTGATTATGATGCGTGAGCATATTACCACCTGAGGGAGGTTAGAGACTATTAAATAAAAAGCAGTTCTCATCATCTTCTGAACCTTTTAACTACTAATAATTGGGTACTTTGCTGATGATGCAGAACAACTTTTCAAGCTGATTAATAGGTCATGTGTGTTGAAAAGACACCCCTGTTCATAAAACAATTATGCTAATCCTCTAATTTTTTCCAAAGATTGTGAAATATTCTAATCTTTGAAGAACATAGGTTTGGGTTGCAGATGGTGTTTGTATATTACTTGTCAGGATCATTAACATTTTTGATTTTCACATATTTCATCCTCACAACCCCATGAGAACTGTAATATTGGGATATTACCCTCTTTTTAAAAGGGGAACACAAAGATTCAAAAGCAATTTAGAGGTCTGCCCAAGGTGAAACATCTAGTTAAGAGGAAACAGCATTACAATTTTTACTTTCTGAACTAGTGCTATTTTTGAAGACTCAGTAAGTAAATATTTTTACAGTTCACAAAAGTAAAGGAAATGTTTCTTCACTAAAAGGTCTCAACTTTATTGGGTACATTTTAGATGTTCACATTGTTGGTGCTATAGCTTTAGCTTGCACCATATAAATGCAAAAACTGCTCATTTTCTGAGTAAATCAATAAACTGAGTCAATGTTTGAGTATGACTAGACAAAGTTATCAAAATGACTTCAGTGCATGGCAAGTGCATATGTCATGGTCTAGGTGCATCTCTTCTCTGCCTATAAGGAATAATATGGGATATTATTCTACTTTGTGAGAATCTTAAATAACATTGAATCTGAATGAATATCAAATAGCAGTCCATGGAGTAGATATGAGTGGTCTAAGAAGTTTTTCACCAAGGACAACCTAGAATGTAAAATTTAGGTATGAGCCACTTTTTGGGTACAATTATTAACTTTCAAACCCAGGCATAGAGAAGAGTATCTTATTTGCATAAATCAGAATATGGTTGAGGGAAGCTACTAAACTGTGAATGCAAAGCAGGAGAGAATCTAATGACTGACATTACTTCTATTGCAGAAGGTATTTCCTTTCAGCTAAGAGGATTCTAATGCTGCAACATTGGTGTTTGAGAAATTAAATGACATTTGAATTATATCTATTATAGTCAAGACATTTGATCCAACCTATTTATGCCAGCCAACCAAAAATTTATCAACATTTGAAAGAGTCATAGAAATTAGTAGCTTGCTAATTAACATATGCAAGAAAAATATTGGTAGTCTAACTCAAAGAAGTTATAGTAAGTTTCTCTTGGGTTTTATATGACATATATCTGTCTAGAGATACTACAGAGGAGATTCATACATGTGGGGAAAACCTAGATTTGATAGAGTCCAAGTTCCCCTTTGAGTTCTGAAATGTGTTAATTCTACTTATTACACCACTTGTGGTCTCTTGGTTTATGGATAATTACTGGGAACAGAAACACAGGGTAGAATTAAATCAGCCACTATTATTGCTCCTAAAACATGAGTTCATGATTCTAGGCTCAAAACACAAACTTTGATAAAATTAAAATTTAGAAACAACTACTATAAAGGACATAAAACAGTCAAATGCATTGACCTTTTTGCTTCCTAAGGGGGTTAGATTCTTTAAAATTAAAAAAAAAAAAGAAATCTTGATGATTTCCACAAAGCACTTGAAGGATTAATATCTGTCTTCTTTGATTACTGTGTAATAAAATAACAGTGATCCTGTAATTTCTGCACCACTTATTTGACACTTCAGCCTTACATGAACAAACTGTGTTTGAGCCAAATGTATTTTCTATGCATATGTGAAGCTGAGAAATGCAGGCATTTTGTATCCCAGGGTACATCAACCTCATGTTCCATTAGGGAGAAATGGTTAGGCTGCACAAAGGCAAGGAAGGGTAACTTGTTGACCTTGTTCTCTGAACATAGAATCCTTGCTCTTCTGTGTTATCTGGACAAACGCTAATCTTTGGTCAGCCTCAGTGGCTCGGCTGGTATAATTATACTTCTACTGTGAAATACACTGAAAAATAGATTTGCCAAATCTTTATATATATATATATATTCCCAGAAGAAATGCGCAAAATAGAATGGTTTTAATTTAGGTTTTCAATTTTTTCAACAACTGAAGAGAAGCACTGTCACATACTAAGATAATTCCATCAGTGCTTTGTCATTAATAAAGAGATGCCTCATTTTGTCAAATCTTTGTAAACTTGCACATAAATGCAATTTTACAAATTAACTTGGGTAGAAGACATCATTTTAAGAAATTCATTTGGCAAATACTTTGGCAAATTCTGTTTAACAATTCATATCATTCCTATATACATTTATTTATAGTGAATTATCTTTTTGTAAAAATTAGTTTGCATATTTTAAAAATATGTATCACTTGGATATTTGTAAAAGACATTTTGAAAGTATTCTAAGAATGTAGATAACATTACCTTGTAATAAAAATATCACAAAATATACTACTACTGTAATCTGCACATTTATAGTCAAGATCTTATATGCTTTTTTTTAGCAACTATTACATTAGAAAGCTACAAAGCATATCAAAAGAAAGATTTGTCTCTCACAGAAAACTATATCCTTAAGAATGTCAAAATGTGGAATTCCTGTTGTGGTTTAGTGGTAAACGAACATGACTAGTATCCATGAGGATATGGGTTCAATCCCTGGCATTGATCAGTGCGTTGAGGATCCGGTGTTGCCATGAGCTTTGGTGTAGGTCCCAGGAGTGGCTCGGATCCTGTGTTGCTGTGGCTGTGATGTAGGTCAGCAGCTGTAGTTACAATTGGACCCCTAGCCTGGGAACTTCCATATGCCACAGGTGCGGCCCTAAAAAGAGAAACAAAAATGCCAAAATGCACGTTAAAGACATCAGGTCAACTTTTAATGTTTTGTCATGCAACTTTGCTACTGCACATTTAGGCAAGATTTTTTAATTATTTAATTTTTCTGTGTTTTTAATCAGGTTTATAGTTTTATATGTCCTACAGCAACAGGCCTTGTAAAATGCTATAATATTATTAATAAATGCCTTTACTCTGGCTTAATACAAGTCAGTAAGTATAAAAACCACACACACCAAGAATTTAAGCCTAAACCATCTGAACTAAATGGAAATAACATGATTGTGGACCATTTATTAACCACTGTGATCAATCACATAACCTTAAAGTCTTTGGGCATTTTTCCCAAATCAAGTTTCTCTTCTTCTAAGTTATCATTGGTACAAGGTTTGATGACTTTCAGGCATTAATTAATATAAATTGGAAGCAGGCAAAGTATTAATTAAACATGACACTCTGATTATTTAAACCTTCTATTAAAGTTGATTATTCAGAGCATGCTGATAGCCTGCTCTTCAACAATGACTGATGATATCAAGCTTTACTGACTTCCTCCTGGTCTACTGTTTCCAACTCTTCAGAACAGAAGGAATAAATGAAGTGAGAAGAACAGTGCAACAGGTTTAATAGACAAGACTGACTAATCTCAGACCCCCAAGGTCAAAGTAAAGCAATCCATTTCTTGGCTTTCATCAACACAAGACATGATTTATCCATCTGAGAGCAAGATTACAAACATTATACATCTCAATGATATGTTCTTTGCACCCTGTAACTTTTTGAACAATGATAGATTGCACAGTCTCCACAAAAGTAATGTCATAAAGCAAAACTCAATGTATTGGCAAATAAAAACACTGATTTTTAAGACTAAATGTACACATTAGCAACTATTACCGCTACACACTTATTTGGGAGGGGGGAATAACATTTTAAAATTCAGATATTCCTTGGCACACTATTACCTTCATGGTCCAAACTTGGAATTCATACTCCTCAAAATACAATTCTTACTCTAACATATATTTTTTATGGATCCAGTCAATGCTATCAATAATTCTTAACTGAAATGCTTTTATATTACTATAAAATTTCAATAATAGTCACTGTGTTTTCACATAAAAATGTTAAATGCCCCTTAAAGGATTACTATGCCGATAGATGCAAAGCTACTCTTAGGGAAAAAAACACAAGTTGTAAGAAAGACAACGGAGGAGTTCCCTTCATGGCTCAGTGGTTAATGAACCAGACTAGAAACCCTGAGGATGCCGGTTCGATCCCTGATCTCACTCAGTGGGTTAAGGACTCTGCATTGCTGTGAGCTGTGGTGTAGGTCGCAGATGCAGCTAGGATCCCGCATTGCTGTGGCTGTCGCTGTGGCCAGCAGCTGTAACTCCAATTGGACCCCTGGCCTGGGAACTTCCACATGCTGTGGGTGTGGCCCTTAAAAAAAAAAAAAAAGTGAAAGACAACAGGAACATTTTCTAACATTATAAATGTAAGTATATAACAGAACTTTTGCCCAAAATTTTAGTTTAGTGCTTTACGAGCTTTAAAGAATAGGTCAGACTTAAAAGAAGAAAGAAGTCAGGAGCTAGTTACTTCAATTCCGTTAAGCTCCCAGTTTCCCTCTCACTTGTTACATTAAGGAACTGTTCTATAAGTCATATTAATAACAGCAGTTCCGAAATTATTCCACAGAGTGATTTTAGCTAATTTGAAAGATTTCCACTGAAATTAAATTAAATGTAAAGGGTAGCCAATTGTGATCATGAAACCTTAACTCCACATTCTATATATATTAAATCACATTGCCATTTTCACTGATCTAAATTAATAATCCCCTTTTCTACTGGGCCACAATTTGAGGGAAATTTTATTGCCTAGGTGGAGGAGGACAGTAAAAAGTGTTGTGTCTTCAGCTAATGATTCATTTCACCAGCTGCCAGAATGCTGCGCGGTATAGCACACCTGGACACACGCACCAGTGGCTGATTGGGAAACACATTTATCTTGGCACGTCACAAAGGAGATGGAATTGTAATTATTCTCCCTTGTAACTAAATATATTTTGGAGCTGTATTTCCCTACAAAATAATACAAATTACACATCTGGACGAGGTCCACATCATTTTACCATCTGTTCTCTGCGTTCAATCATCAATATTTCCCAAAGCATCATCTGTGATTAAAAAATAAGACTTAAGTTTTAAAAGACCTGGACTAATTGTCAACATTTCAGGAAAATGTTATTTTAAAAATGAAGACATTGAATAAATTGCTCAAAACCCTAAATTTCCCTGGTTGACAAAAATGCAATACAAATTTAACCTTTACTTTCCATTAAGGGGATTTTGTAGCTTTCTCACATTCTAATTTTGAGAAGATAAACATGTGGTCTGAGTTTTACACAGAATTTTCCATGCGAAATTTGAATATATGAGTATCTAACATAAAAGTACAAAAAAGTATCAGAGGTTTCTTCTTTCAACTTAAGTCTTGATCTAAAAATCCAGAGATGTGTAGTCTCTTCTGAGAAGTTCCTTAGTTTAAGAGCATAAAATATAATTTTAAATTATAATTGTTCTAGGAATACTTAATGAAAATTTCACAATCATGTTTTCCAGAAAATGAAAATATTTCAGCCACTGTAACCAGTGATAACAATCTTAGTCTTATACAACAGGCTTCAATGTGGTGTGAAATAATTTTTTGTATTTCTTTCAAAAACCCTGAAGAAAGAATTGCTTAGGATATGGAAACTTGGGTGACACTTTTATGTAAGTAATATTTGACCTTGTTCCTAAAATAAGGATATAATAACAGCAACAACCAATTATATGCAGAGATTAAAAAGTAATAGTCTCTAATCTATGTACATTACACGTCCGCTCATTTCTACAACCCAGTGAGGTCAGTGCTCTCCCTTTCTGAAAAGAGGAAATTTCTTTGCAACAACAACAGAAAACACTAAATCAATACATTACTGTTCTTAGTATTTGTATATATTGATTATGGACATTATCAATGTGTGAAACTAAGGCTCTTAAAATAAGAAAGAGGGAGAGAATCCTTGACTGCCATACCACCCTGGTAGACTGCATCAGAAATTCAAATCAAGCTATCAATGGCATAGTTTTAAATATACTTAATATTCATAACAGTATTGTTGTACATATTGAAAACCAAAACCATGATTAAATTATTAAATGACATTAAAAGAGAATATGAACTATCCTTATACCACTGATGTACCATATAATAAATATTACATTACAGGTCACATCCAGAACCCTACAGTTTGCTATATTCTCTGATATTGGATTTAATAATAGGCCCCTTTAAAATGTTTTTAGATAGAAATGAAGACAGTCATAAACCATACAAATATCTTTCACACAATGGAAATTCAATAAATACTTTATATAAAATCTAGTAAGAGGAATCTTTCCTCTGTATTGCCATTTCCACACTAATCATCCTCAAAAATAAAAAAACAAAGCAACCTATTTTTCTCCGTAGTCAGTGGATTTAGAATCATAATGTAGTTGCTCATTTCAAAGCAATGCTAGAAAGGAGTTCCCATCTTTGCTCAGCAGAAACGAATCCAACTAGGAACCATGAGGTTGTAGGTTCGATCCCTGGCCTCGCTCACTGGGTTAAGGATCCAGTGTTGCCGTGAGCTGGGGTGTAGGTCACAGATGTGGCTCAGATCTGGCACTGCTGTGGTTCTGGCATAGGCTGGTGGCTATAGCTCCGATTAGATCCCTAGCCTGGGAACCTCCATATGCTGTGGGTGCGGCCATAAAAATACAAAAGACAAAAAAAAAAAAAACAAAAAACCACAACGTAATGCTAGAAAGAACTAGTTCCTGGTAAATACTATGTTCTCTCCCACAATTCCAGTTATAAATATGAAAACAGTGATGTAAATATACCATATTTCTCAATAAATAACTTTTAACATGTTTAAAATTACATAGTGATTTGCATGGCAGTTAAATCTGATAATATGAAGTGCCATTTTAACCTCAGTTGCTGGTTTGTGTGTTCAAAATTCTGACAACCATAGTACTTGGCAAGATCTAACTGGCTTACTATCTTCCGATATACTTGCTGCCAGAATTTCAGTCTACCTTAACTTGAATTGTCAACCCTTAGGCATGTTGTCTGATGTCCAGGCTACTTCACACTGACTCACCTTTGTACTTGTTTCCCTTTCTTGGCAGTCAGCTCCTTCCTCTCCCTCTCTCTTTCTCCCTCTCTCTCTCTCCCTCCCTCCCCCCATGCTTACCTATGGAACACCTATTCATAATTTGAGACTCTATATAAGCAACATCTCTCTAGGTAAATATGTCTTCCTTTCATTTCTGTCAAATTTGGAAAATAATCTACTCTGATACCAATCACACCACATTACAATTATTTACTTACACATTTGACTCAATGACTAGACAATAAAATCTTTTTTTTTTTTTTTTTGTCTTTTTGCTATTTCTTTGGGCTGCTCCTGCGGCATATGGAGGTTCCCAGGCTCGGGGTCGAATCGGAGCTGTAGCCACTGGCCTACGCCAGAGCCACAGCAACGCGGGATCCGAGCCGCGTCTGTGACCTACACCACAGCTCAGGGCAACGCCGGATTGTTAACCCGCTGAGCAAGGGCAGGGACCGAACCCGCAACCTCATGGTTCCTAGTCAGATTCGTTAACCACTGCGCCATGACGGGAACTCCGACAATAAAATCTTGAACACGTCTTATTCATCACGTAGGATGAGGCACAAGAGTTGGAATGTGGTAGATGTTTAATAAAAGTTAGATGATTAAATAAGTTTAAAATTCTCCAAAGTCTTTATCTTACACGGTATCATATAAAATTTCCCTTTCTGGCCTTTGATTATGTGATTTTCCTGTATAAAATAAAGCTTTTATATAAATCATCATAATAATTCACTGTTCAAATTCTAGGTTAAAAATAATTCATTCTGAAGCATTATATAAATCATCATCAAATCATCGACTCATCAAAAGGATCACCAACAAATGTTAATAGCAGTCATCCAGCGACCAAAATTTACAAGTTCTGATAATACTCTGCAGTTGTTTACAGTTGTTCATAACTATATATTCATTAATGACATTATTCTCTTTAGTTGGATAGGTATGAAAAATGCACATGAATTATTAGAAATAATCAACTTTCAGAGTTCACATCTTATGGACATGTGTGTGTAGCCAAGAATCCATGTTAAGTTGTATGTACTATTTTATAAAATAAGTTACCTAAAGTATAACTCTATGCCTTTATGCTTTTAGTTTATCAGATAATTTCATACTGGATGTAGAGTAGACAATAAAGTTATTTACATCTAATTTATGATATAATCAAATAAGTTTTACTTGCCCAAGAGAATGATAACAATGATGATAATGAGCAAGCAAATTAGTCCACACTGAATTCCTTCTTTAGGTCCATTTTATCAACTACGTAACTGTACATTTTATTCCTTATAAGTGTATCAGAGTAAATATGGCTACTTACTTTTCAGGATTTTCCACTTCTTCAGTAACAAAGTTGAGATAAAACCTAAAATGTCATAAATGAATTATAAACTATTAACATAATTTATAATCATCATCCAAAGTTTCAAATTTTAAATATTTAAAATCAAATCAGAATTTTAAAAATTTTATCAACAAATAATCTAAGATGAAAATCTCTATCACCAAAAGCCCCCACAATTCATTTTTCTATTAAACAGTATTTAAGGAGTTCTCTTATTTCGTAGCTTTTTTTTATAGATGTATAACATACAAACAGTAGAGTGAATAAGGCTTTATGTATAACTTGATGAATTTTTTACATATTTATAAACCTATGTAACCAACAAAAAGATCAAGAAATAAAATATTCCTAGTACTCTAGCAGGTTCCCCTCAAGGCCCTTTCAATCAGTATCATCTCCGCTACCCTCCTGTAAAGGCAACCACTGTTCTGAATTTTATCATTGTAGATTAGTTTTGCTCATTTCATTGCAATAGATTAATACTTCTTTTATAATTATTATACAATATTTATTCTTTGTGTCTGCCTTTTGCTGGAAGTTATGTTTGTGGGTCTCATCCATGTACATAGCAGTAATTCATTATGTTTTGTTGTTGCTTTTCCCTGTATGAATATAATACTATGCATTCTACCGCAGATCAACATTTAATTTTTCCAACGTATAACTAATATGAATATAGATACCATAAATATGCTTCTATCCTTTTGGGGATCATGCCATCATTTGTCTTGGACATCTACTCAGAATATGATCACCAGGTCACAGGATAGATTTATGTTTGCTGTCAAACTATTTTCTACCATTTTTGCATTCTTACATCAATGTGTGAGATTATCATGTGTTGGTCACTGGGGAAATGAAAGTAGGAAATCTAGAATCTCTCTCCTCAAGGAGCTCATGGTTCCTAGACTGGTTCATAGAATCATATGATACAGCACAGAAGCAATGCTGGAGCATGCCCAGGTTACCATGGGAACTAGGGTGAGGTTTCAACCAGACCAGCAGTTCACAGATTTACGAGAGGAGGCATCACCCAAGCTGATTCTTCAAACATGTTTTACATTGAGCCCGGGTGAAGCGGTGTACAGTAAAGTGCCAGATGCACCAGGGTATGAGCAACAGTTTAGTACTCTGCAGCACAAAATATGTCAGAGCAATGGGAACAGAATATAAGTACAAAATGGCCTAGGGCTTCTGGGAATCCAGATTTTAGCAGTGGTGACAGGTCAATCAAAACTTGTAAGGCAATAGAAGTATGGCAATAGCATTTCTTGGTTTTAGAGAACTGGCTTCCTGGATATACATACACAGAGAAGGCAAGTAGGAAATCAAAATGCATTAAAAAATAATACATTCTCAATTTGCACTCACTTCTTCTTCCTTTCAATTCACTGTTCTCCCATCCCATTCAAATAAGCTCAAGTCCTAAGGTAACTGTGCCTCAGGCATTATAGCAACTAGCAGGATGCTATTTTTCTTCTCTTTTTTTGTATATTTAGATAGCTAATTTTAGGCTTATTGTTAGTCTTTACACTTTTTGATAACTAAAGTACACAATAATTTAAGTACTTCTCACAAGTCGTAAATACTTTTGTGGTCTCTTAAATGACAAGAAACATTCTAGGCACAGGGCAGTTCACTTTCAAGTCCCATAGGATTGCAGATACTACCCTCACGTTATGGCCCTAGAGAAATTCAGATTCTTTCCCCCACTTTATAACTCAAGTCATCCCACCCAGGAATGTCAATTGCCTTGCGGCCTTGACTTCTTTTTCCACTATGTGAACTGCCAGAGACCCTTTAAAGCCCTTAAAATTTTCTTTCAAGGTTCCATGATGTAAAACCGAGGCAAATTCCTCAAATAAGCAACATAAATAACTGGATCATGAAGATGGGAAAACTAAGGGATCATAATGGAGAGAGCAAGACATATAAAGACAAAGACCTTCTCTCTTTTCATTTTAGAGGCTTAGGAGATTTCCACCACGTAAAAAAGTCATATTTTTCAATATACTCTTCAGTGGGCTTATTATTCCTTTGAAAATAAAATAGTCATTATATAGGTACACAGACGCATATAGGTACAAATTCTCTGTAATCTAAAAGCAAACGGCTGGAATATTAGCCTATCACTCTGATATATACTTAAAGTCTTTTATAACTTAAAGATGAGAAAAGCTGTGTTATTCCATCTTTATGAAAACCCCATTTAAATTCACAAGTAGGCAGCTGACATTCACGATTGTTTAAAAAAAAAAAAAAAAAAGACAACAGGGCCCAAAACAAAGTCACATATGCTGTGACTCATGTCAGCACACCAAAACTTAACTCACTTAAAATCTCCAACCTCTCAGAAATGGAATTTTAAACCAGTCAATTAGGAATTGCACTATTTAGGTAATCTATTCAAAAGACCCCTGCCATCCTCTAAATGAGAGTAACTTTGCAATAACCAACTTGTCTTTTTGTTTAGTATCACTTCCTTGTTCTCATCCGCTTCTGCCTGTAAAAGCCTTTCACTTTCTACAGCTCAGTGGAGCTCTTTTCTATCTGCTAGGTTGGATGCTGCCCATTCATATCGATTTTTGCTTGAACTCTTAAAAATTTTAATATGTCTCAGTTTGTCATTTCACAAGGTTAAGGTGTCTAATATTTGAAGGACTATGTTCTAAGTAGAAACATTTGAATATCTGAGGCAGCAGTAGCAATAAAGGTAAGCTTAAGGAGTTAGCAGCCAAGAGTATTTTTTAATGACTAGAAAATAAGTTTCTAAAAATAGAGGTTGTAGTTATACCAGGAAGGCAAGCAACAATCAATACTTATATCTGGAATATGCACTCTGAGGGATCTGGTATGATTGTTATGAGCCCAAGGCAATGGGAATTACAGGAAGAAAATGAAAAAAAAAAAAAACAGAAACCCCCGCAAACCCCCCCCCCACAACACACACACTTAGAAATATTTCCAGGCTTCTCACTTCAAAAATAGGCAGTTCCTTCTAAACAAATGTTTTAGAAACTGGTCTTTTCCAACAATGTTGAGTCAAGAAAGGAAATATTTATGAAAAAAGAACCAATTCAAATATTTGCCATAGAGAAAAGGAAAGGACTTGGGACAGGGTCAGGAGGAGAGGTGGGAAGAAGAAAGCTTTTTATTTTGGTCCAAACATTCATATCTTGTGGGAAATACACTGTTATGTTCTCCTAGTCTCCAGCAATGCATCCATAGCATCTTCTTTGCTTTACATCTCCTCAAGTTCTTTAGAGAATGTTCACAAGATCTATTGTTTCAGTTTCTCCATGATTGTGTATAAAAGGCACTGCAAACCTGGGAATGCATTCCAATACCCAACTATGTGAATTATTTTAAAAAGCTTATTCTTTAGATTAGATTGGACACAATGCTACAAAATAATCCCAGCAGGTGATTTAGAAAGACTAAATCCACTGAGGATAGGATTTAAAGGGAAGAAAAAAAGATACCAAAAAACTATTTTCTATCACACAGTTGAAAAAAAAAAATCCCACCAAGCAATATTTAGCTTTGGATCAGGATATGGGACTGAAATTGGTTGCGTTCCCCTAGGCCACAAGGGAGCCTGGCAGACATATTTCTCTGAATGCAGACATTGGCAATAATATTAAAGTTGTTCTGACCCAACTCTGTGACCTGGCTGGGTTAATGATTTCTTTCTCCCTAATCATGTTTCTGTGAGGGAGTTTTCATCATTCTAAAAAGGTCCAGCACCTCACAGCCAAAAACCCACTCTATTCAGATCCAAGGTTCAGCAGTGTTTTTTTTCTTTTTTTTTTTTTTTTTTTTTTTCCTATTCAATATGTAGGAGGTGACTTGCTAACAGAGCAAGGCCTCCCAGACAACAGGGATCTTGCTGCTTTTACTTACACCCTGGGTGGTTCAGTTCTGAAGACAATAGCTGCTTTCTTTCTTATTTGCAATGGCCCCTGTGCCTTTTTTTTTTTTTTCCCATCAAACATTGTCTGGGCAGCATCCTAGGGAGTGGAGGCTCATTTGAGGTGCCCCATCTATAATTCTACAACCCAGGCTTCTAATTCTATCATGAAAGACAAAGAGAGGTCAAAGAGGCAGGATCACATTTGGAAACAGGCTAAATATGCCCTGCTTTGGGAACTTTTTTGGTTTCTATCTTATTCCATTTATATCCAGGTATTAATGTTTCCTCTTGAACTCCAAATCAACAGACTGACTATTTCTTCTAAACATAGCTCCCTTTTCCTAAGAGTGATGGCCACATGTTAACAACCAGATTATTTCTACCTGCCCACAAAGCAGCACTCAGGTATCAGAACAGTTAACTTATCTGCCCTCTACACATACTACATATATCAGATAACGTTTCACTTAAATTCCTAGCTTTAATTTCTCATATTATACGATTCAACCCACTAGAACATAGGAAAATCAACAGATTCCTGTTCTTTAAAATAGAGAGGACCTGAGGATTCTATGGGTAAAAGTATAAATAAAGGTTCATGTAAACTCTGTTGACCCTGTAAACAGAGTATTGAAATAAATTTCAAGGCCCCAGATGGAGCCATTCCCCAAATACCAAACCAACTCTGGGTTCTGCATTTATCTACTTGTTTCACGCTCATTTTCTATTTTTTTCTTCTTTGTTCCCTATTCTTCATCCTATAAAAACTTCCTGTCCTCCACTCCATTTTGCAGTTCTTCAGAGTCTTGTTTGTATCACCTAAATTGTCTCTTTGAATCATTTTAACAAGAGTAATATTTGGATTCAATGTCAACAAAACTCAAGATGAATAAGATAATCTATCAGCCCTCCAGAGCTTACAGAAGTAGAGAAGATTTGCTCTGCATAAAGCAGGTGACCTGAATATGCAGCATTTGAAGTAGTTGGCTAGAAGAATATTTTAAGATTCCGTGGGAACAGATGCATGGTGCTCACAGGCACAAGAAACTTCATTCAATAGAATTAATCAAATCTCCCTTGTGACTATCTCCACATTCCACATTACTGATTGAATATTGCTGAGCTTCCAAACCTTGGCTCTAGCTGAAAGCTTTTGCCACCTCCCCACTTGTTCTGGCTTCTCCTGTTGACCCTCCCAGAGCTTGGCTGTGGCCCCAGGAAGCTGGAGCTCTGACCCAGGCTGAATAGCTGTAGAATAGATGATTTTGCTGCTAACCCTGTGATCAAACTCCATTTTATTTTCCGTTCAGCACCACACTGTGCTTTGGACAAGAAGAAGGTGACTTCAAAAATACTAAGACTATTGCTTACACATAATGGCTACCGAAATATTCTGGGAATACATAAATATTTTATGCTTAATCTATGATCGTCTAAGACCTTCAAACATTTTGCTTCAAACGCCATGTTAAAACTTTTAGTTCCTGTACTCTAATTTACCACTAGTGCTGTATTTTCATAATCCAATGACATTAACAGGGTAAAAACTCCATTTATTTTAAAATATATCTTGGGAGTTCCCATCATGGCTCAGTGGTTAGCGAATCCGACTAGGAACAATGAGGTTGCAGGTTTGATCCCTGGCCTCGCTCAGTGGGTTAAGGATCCAGAGTTGCCGTGAGCTGTGGTGTGGGTCACAGACGTGGCTTGGATCCCAAGTTGCTGTGGCTCTGGCAAAGGCCGGCAGCTACAGCTCCGATTAGACTCCTAGCCTGGGAACCTCCATATGCCGTGGGTACAGTGCTAGAAAAGACAAAAAGACAAAAAAAAAATATATATATATATACACACACACACACACACACACACACACATTTACATTCCATGTTCCACTAAAGAACAAAAGGAAACTGTATTTGTGTTTGAAATGCACTTATATAATTTTTGAGCTAGTGTAGTCTGTCATTATTTTTGGCTTATAGGACATTCTCACAGCTAAAACTGTACAGATGCAAATGCTCTATGAATAAAATGTTCTATAAATAACCACAAAGAAATATTGCTTCTAATTACTCCAAAACAGTGCAATTTGATTTAAATGCAATTATTTTGATGTTTAAATAACACTCTTCTACCCACTGAGCGTTCTCACAAGAGTCACTTCAACTAAATCTTACTAGATCAATAAATCTAATTAGGAAAAGATCTCACTCACAATCATGAGTATTATTATTCAAGTTCCTGAACAAAGCAAGACATAAATACAAAGCTGTGATGCCTCAACCAGAACAGCATTACAGTTGGACTTGCATTCAAGGAATTGTAGATGTGGCAATTTTAATCATCTTTGCTGCATTTTTCTTTTCAAATGTGAGGAAATATTAAGGAATTTGTAAGGTCCTTTGAAATGTAATAGATGATCCAGCACACCTGAGTTCATTATCCTGGTTTCTCCTTCCTGCCTTTAAAGTACCATTTTACCTCCTGGAAACATCTTTATTTCTATATCTGAATTATTTCTTTCTTATGGGAAGATGGAGGAAAATTCATTAATTGCTATTTGTGTACACCCTTGAATCTTCAGCTGGAAGGCTTTTTGACAAGCAAAATACTAATCTTTAATTTCTTGCAATACTATTATGCCCTTACTGATACATTCCTACATATGTGGTTTGTACTGCTTCTTCTTTATTTTTCTTTTTCGGCCACACCCATGGCATATTTAGGTTCCTGGGCCAGGGAACAAATTCAAACCACATCTGTGACCTATGCTACAGCTGCAGCAACACCAGATCCTTACCCCACTGTGCTAGGCTGGGGATGGAACCAGCAATGCCACAGAGACAAGCTAGATCATTAACCCACTGAGCCACAGGGAGAACTCCTGTACTGGTTCTTCTGACCCAGCATTCAATTGCTTTTTATATTATCAAGCTAAATATAATAGTTGCCTTGACTAGAAACCTTAGTGATGTTTGTGCTAAACTGTGTGTAATTGACCTGGTAAAGAGAGCTGCACCATCTTTCTCACTTAAGTAAAGTGCATCACACTGGATTATGGCTGTTCACATTTGCCTAGTACCTTGCTTGACGCTTAAAGTATTTAAAAGGATTAATGGACTATCCAAACCACCAGCTGATAGAGATAGCAACTTACCAGCCAGCATATGCATACATTCCATAATAAAAAGCCAGTGGCAATCCCATAATACTTTCATTTCTTCCCGAAAAGGCATCTTTAAAGTGTTGTGTTTGCCCTGCAGTTAGAATAGAAAGATTTAGGACTTTTCAAAGAATTGCTTATTATTCATTCTTTAACCACAAACATGAAGGGGGGGGAGGTTGGGGTGAACTACATAGTTTTGGGTCTAGATTTCTTACTCTCTACTCACTTCCAACTTTATCTATTAATGCTACATCCATTCGAGAAAAGTCCCCAAAGTATATGAACTGCCACTAAGACTACTTCATATTTCTTTTAACAAAATCATGGCAAAGCAAAAAAAGGCCTTTAAAAAACAATCCCTTGTTTAAATGTACCTCTACTCTTAAGAGTTTGACCATGAGAGAAGTCTCAACTGCAGTTTTTGGGAGTATGATATAATTCCTTAAAAATGGTGAAAATTATTTTGGGAAGAAATAGTCAAGGGTCTGATCTCAATAAGGAGGTGACATGAAACACAGAAGCACCTTCTCATATAATTTTAACTTTCTCTCTGCCTTTTCCTTATAGTTCACTAGATAGCAAGAGGAAAGTCTGTGGAACAATTCTGCTCCCCACCCCCACATATTTCCTAGTGACTGATACTACCAGCCTACAGCTAACTTCACTCTCCAACAGCAGAGTTGATAGTTGTGCAGAGACCACATGGCACACGACATGCAAAGTTGAGAACATTTACTCTTCACTTGACAGAGTAAGCCTGCTGACCTTTTCTTAGAGGATGGCATGCATTCCTTCTAGAAACACAGAAACTGCCCTGAACTCTAAACAGGTTTTAACACATTTTGCATCAACGTGTGGATTGAACATTTTTATGAGTCACATTTTTTCTCTACTTTATAAATCATAAGAGGACTTCTCCTGCATATCTCTTTTGAAGAATTAAAAAACATAGCAATTCAGATTTTTAGTCAACCAATATTCAAAATTAAGCAGAAAGTCTCTATTAATAGCAAATTAGATTACCCAAATGAGAAAGGTGACTGTTTCCAAATGAGTCTTCACATAAGGAAATAAAAGGGGGATGGGAGGGAGATGATTGGCATGACCCTCTCTCTTCAGTCAAATCTCAGTTTTTGTCTGCAGTGTCTGGGCAACAACAGATTTATCAATATTATGAGGAGGTTTGAGACCAAAACTAGAAGCATCCAATTCCCAAATATAGTTCTTTTTTTACAAATGATACTGTCAATTTAGAAATATCTATTTCACTAAAGCTTCTCTTGGTCATCAAAGAAGGAAAATGTAAATACTGGGACCCAGATAAAAACATATGTTGAACATTGCTTTTATCATGATCTGTGGCATCCTTGGCCTTAAGGGTCAATAGTCCTAGGAGTAAAGTACTGAATAATCAATAAAAGACACGAAACTTTGTAAAGACTAAGTCCCAAGCACAAATCGCAAAAAGGGTCATTTTGCATGTGTTATAGAAGAGAGGCAATTCTAAGTTTCAGAAATATTTTGGATACATAACGGAGGTCTCAGGGAGATGAAAATTATTGTATCCAAAGGAAAGTTTAACAAACCCTCATAAGAGAATACAGAACATACAGCTATTTTCCAGATCTCATTAGATTTGAAATAAATGCACAACCTGTTATTAGTGAAGGAATACACTTCTCTTCCTGAAGTTCCATATTAATGTGAAAAATATGTGATAAGTTACAGATAAAGAAAATCAATATTTTGTGGTAGTAGAGTAAATACACCTGCTAAGAAGGCTCTCCAAAAATATTTAATTTACTTTAAATGTGGAAAAACTCTCAGGTCATTGCTCTGTTCAGTAAGATATATAAGGAAACCTGGACACATTAAGCACTGGTATTGAAACTGAGCAGGACCCTGTGGGGCCTTCCTGGGGACAGACCTGCCATGGCCCCTGCCTCTTGTTTATAGAAAAGATTTAGCCTCCTAGGCCTTTCCCAAGTTACAAAGAACAATTTTAATCAGAGAAGTGATAAAGTGCAGAAACAAAGGAGAGTAGTCAACTAAGACAAAATAGTAATAGTTTAGCCACAAAATAAAGTCAAGGTCCTTTAGTTCCTCCTCAAGGCCTATAAATAATATCCTCAGTCATATCCTTGTATCTTTTTAAAGATGCTAAAACCCCCACCAGGTGAAGAAGCTATCTGCATGATGACCACAAACATGTAGCCCCTAAAACTCCCTGGAACCTGAGGATTGACAATGCTGACCTCTGTGACCTCACCTACTACCTCATTATTAACCAGTCAGAGAACTGTACTCAAGCTGATCACATACCCCAGGACACTCTCCCTCCATACTGTCTTTAAAAACCCTTTCCTGGAAGCTACCAAGGAGTTCAGATCTTTTGAGCCTGAGCTGCCCATTCTCCTTGCTTGGCCCTGCAATAAACACAGTACTTGTCTTCACCAAAACCTGGTGTCAGTAGATTGGCTTTGCTGTCCATTGGGGAAGCAGACCCAAGTTTGGTTTGGTAATAGCATAAGTATTAAAGGATAATTTTATTTTAAGTGTCAAAAAATCCAAAAAATATATCATAACCTCTACTCTCAAGAACTTTGCAATTCAGCAATATTTGGGCAACCTCACCTCACACACATGTATAACTAAGTGGTAAAATCTGACTGCAGTCTTATATTACATCAAAAAGAAAAAAAAAAGAAAAAAATATTTGTTTTAAAGGATAGTATATCATTTTTTTGGAAGTTAAACTAGAACTAAAAGAGAATCAATGACCCAGAGTTTCTGCACTTTCTAAAAATGGAAGAAATTCCTTACAGCAGACTAAAGAGTTAGCCCAGAAAAGGAAAGCAGTAACAAAGCAGATTATTTTCCCTACATTTTTAATGGATCAGATAAAGTATGTGCAGGTCAGCTCTGTGGAAGTGGGCATGAATTAGAAGAGGACTTCATGTCTTTCCCTCAGTGTAAGCTATAGTTTATTTTGAGTTGGCCAAGGTAGCTAGATTTGATGCGAACATTTAGCCAGGAGAGTTCTAAGATCTAAATGAACAGCAGCAGCTCCCTTTCCCCAGCTACAGAGAGACAAATCTTTTCACGGTGGTCGTTATTTAACGACTCTAACTTTTTCGCTGAATTTTGGGATTTCCTTTTGCCTTGTGTAATTCTTTTTTTTTTTTTTTTTTTTTTTTTTTATTTTCCCACTGTACAGCAAGGTGCCTTGTGTAATTCTTATTCCTCAACTTCATTAAATTTCTCTATAGATTTCCATTCCTTGGAACAGACAACATCAAATACTTAACATCTCCAAGTTATGGCACTCCTTTACAATTTCATCTTGCTTTCCTACTTACTTCCTACTATTGTATCCATTGCTAGTTAAATAACTTACCTGGACCTCCTTCTCTTCCAATGGTTTCCCCTAAATCCAAGCAACTGCCTGTGTCTTCTTCCCTAGAGCAACTGAAACTCTAAATGACATCACCCTCAACTATCTCATCTTTTTTTATTTAATAGATGACTCTGTAAGGCAAATAATCCCAGATAATGGTCTTACATTCCCACATAAATGTAGATTTTACATTAAAAATAATGTAACAACAAAAATTATGTTTTGTTTTGTATTGTTTTGGTTGGTTGGCAGCACCTGTGGCATGCAGAATTTCCCAGGTTAGGGATCAAACCAGCGCCGCATTAGTAACTCAAGCCACAGCAGTAACCTCACCAGGTCCTTAACCTGATAAGCCACCAAGGAACTCCATTACAACCATTTTTATTGTCAGATGGTTTTGGTTTTTTTAGGAATGCAATTCCCATCTTCTGACTTCCCCCGTCATGATTCCATTCTCAAGGTAAAAGGAATAATAACCATAAAGTAAAAGAATTATTCACCATTTTCATTACTTTCCACACACCTTTTGCTCTCTAATCTTAATACTATTGTTTAACTACTTGAAAGTAAAAATAAGAGGACACATTTATCTGTAGTTAAAATGGCTTTTTTCCACTTTGAGTTTCCACTACAAATAGTTTATATGAGAAAAATTCACTGATGTCTTATTTTGTTGCTTGGCCCAGTCTTAATCTCTTGTTGCCATTCAGCTGTAAATACCAACACCCCTACACACAATGTTACAGGCTTTCAAATCAATTAAATGACAGCATAGAGTCTAAGTTCTACTAGCAGAGAGACTAATTAAGGGATTTTGCTAGTACAAGCAAAAGTTAGTGTTAGAAAGGACCAAAAGCAGACACGTATTTTAAAAAGCATTTACTTTTCAGTCCATACCTTTAATTAGCTGTATCACTCCAGGGACTATAATTATCAGAATTGCTGTGAGCTTGCAAAAGGTTAGGAAAATCTGGATCCGGGCACTCCAGCTGACACTCATGCTATTTAGGACCATCACCACAGCTGCAAACAAACAGATGAAGTTACAAAAGGTGAATCCTCATGGGCATGAAGGCATCTTAGGTGCTGGCTACTCCAAGTGCCATCCATGAACCAACAGTGTTGCCATTACCTGGAGGTATTTTGGAAACACAGTGTCTCAAGCATCACCCCAGATCTAAGGACCACAAATCTGCATTTTAATAAGATCTCAAGGTGAGTTTTATTCACATTGAAGTTTGAGAAGCTTGGGTAAAACCCGTAGACAGGAAGGCGTTATCTCTTGTTGTTTGAATATGTCCATACAAGTGGGCAAATATTGTAGCACCCTAACCATTATATAAAAATATCATCTAAGCAAATTCTGAAGTCATTACATGCAATCAGATTGCTGAATGTGACTCTTTAGCTTGATATAGCCAGCAACTATGTCCTCTCTCAATGACTGCATGCATGTTCAGCAATCATGGTGCTCACACTCTGAAAAGGGCAGTATGTCCACAGGTTGGCTGGGACATTAGTTTTACTCTCAGGACTATCCTTAGCCAGCATTTTTTGCATTTCCTCTCCACTTTCCAAACATCATAGCAAAGAGTGACTTTCAACCTACCCTAAATGTATAGGTTTCCAAGATATGTTTTGGGACTTGAAAAAAAATGTTGTGATGAATCCAAAAGAGTTCCCAGAGTAGGCTGCACAGTGGGTCTGAAGCCAGAAAAATTTCCCTTTCTTAGTGATGCTATCTACAGTGTCTGAGCAGTACTCAACTCTCTACTCTCCCTACTGGGACCCTGAGTACCAGAACAGATATCATTCATCTCTCTATTGCTAGTATCCAGCTTCATCCCTAGCCCAGGAAGATAATCAATACAGTTTCATTAAATAAATGAATGAGCTGGATCTTCAGTTTAAAAAAAAAAAAACTACTTTTAACAAGGAGGCACGAAATGAATGGTGACACTCTCAGACGCTGCCTCCTGTACTCTACTGGAAAGACTTAATTATTCTAGACAGTAGATTTCAACTTTACTCTCTTTCCAAAACCTTATGCTCTGCGTTACTTGACCCTAAATCCCCTACCCACCCAAAAAGCTACTTAATACTTAACATTTGCAGTTATTATCTATAAGTTTAATTTTTTAAGAGTGCATTCTCCCTAAACAACTAACAAAAATGTATGAAAATACTTTTTAGAGAATAAAAAAAAGCACTTAAAGAATTCTTATAACTCAGGTGGCAATGGGAATGGGAAGTTTTCCATATGTACAGTAATGACCTTCACAGTTCCCATTGCATGAGATAATCATTAGCTCATTTCAGATGTAAGGATTGGTACAAATGCTATCAACACATATAATAGCAAAAATGTGTAAATATCCTAGACCCCCTAGAGGAAGGCTAATTAAGGTATACTTTTTTAAAAAGTTTAGTAGGCAGCTATTTAAAATCATGATGCAGTTAAATATTTATTAAACTAAAGGTGGTTCATGAAATATCACTAATACAGTAAATTCCATAGAGATGGACAGATAATAGATTGATGGATAGAAAGAGACAGATAGAAAGATAAAGGCATTTTAGAAAAAGGAAAGGAAAAATTCTGAATTTACCAAAACATTAACAGAAGGTATCAATAGATGAAAGAATACTGAACGATTTTCAAGTATTAAATTTTATTTTCTACATTATTTTAATAATTTTATAATGAACACAAAACATTAAGTCAAAAATCAGTAAATTGAAAAAAAAATGCAGAGGCGGGAAGAATAAGGAACTAGCAGATCCCATACAAAATTAAATAGGAGGTTACTAATGATGAAATGTTTCAAAGGAGTAATGATAAAAATCCTTAGTCTGGCTGTAGTCCTAAATAAAATACATGGGAGGTGAAGGGAAAGGTTTGAAGCTGAAAACATGAAGAAACAGGCCCATTGTTGGTTGCCAAGTGCATTATTTTATCAGTGAAAAGATAAAAAATTATTCCCCCCATATAAAGCATTTGGATATTGAAAATAATTTAATGCAACTCTGCTTGCTCTCATGTTCATCATCCAGTGATTCCTTTCCTTTTTCTATGCAATGATTCTGTGATAAATGAGTCATCATATGAAAAGGATTATTTTTTTTAGTTAAGGAGATTCAGCATTGGTTTGAAATTAACTGGACTCATGTTCCCACTAAGAACAAAAGAGCACTGTTTGCTTTTAAATAGAGCTTCTAAAACCCAAAACACTATTTCTGAGAGTACTCCACTATAGAAAAGAGCTGTTGTATAGAAAGGAATGGGGAAAAAGGAGGAAGGTAGGAGAAAGAGAAAAAGGAATAGAGGAAGGAAAGGAAGGAAGGGAGAGAGGGAGGTGGGAAGGGAGGGTAGGAGAGGGGAAAAGGAAAAGGAAAAGAGAAATAGGCATTCTCATATTTGGAATCACTATATATTTGGGAAGAGGAAAGAGGGTTTACTACTTTCATAAAGAATGCAAGAACTTAATGCCTACTGAAATAGAAAACAATGAGGTTGGAGAATTTTCTTTGTATTTTGTGAAGTTTTTCTTAGAAAAATGGAAGACAAAATCAAACAAATATAAGGAATTGATAATCTCACCTTGCTTTCCTTGCGGACAGCTAAAATTAAAATTCTCGTTAAGTCTGTTTTCTCTCAAAAATTTCTCAAAACCCTGCTGTATCTGAGCATCCAGACATTACCCTCCTTATTTGGTAAGCCAAATTCCAGCAGAGCTGTACCTCTATGAGCCTTATAGCTTCACAGGTAACAAGGCAGCCAGTACAGAGGCACTGTGAAGGTCCTCCTCAATCGCTAGAACTGCTGTTCCATCATGTGTCTTCACAGAGAAATTTAAGTCTACCTATGTTGCTTATCCAACAATATTGAAAATGGATTTGGGATTCACTAAGTGCAAGAGCTTTCAGAGTTTCTAAAACAAATAATATCTACTCTGGTTTTTATACACTATCTATCCACCTTGTAATCATCAAAGAAATTTGAACAAGCTTTCATCCTCATTTTGGATAATATGGATATCCATATTATCCATATGGATAATAACTGCTAATTTCCTGCATTAGGAATTACTCACATAAATCTGAGCTTATTATTATTATTTAGTTCACCTTAAATATTACCCAAATAAAAATAGATGGATATATGATTTTATTTACTTATTAATGACTCAGTTTCCTAAGAACTGAAATACAGCAATGAAAGCCATATGTATAAATCCCAGCAATCAGAAATATATATTGAAGACAGTTGTTTTTGAAGAGGATGTTTAGGGGAGTATTAAAAACTGATGCCATGATTTCAATATTTAAGTATTAAGACTAGCAAGTATTTCTTTCTGCACTTCCATAACCCAAGTCTGTCTTTTGTTTTCTAGAATGAGATTATTGGGCCTGGATATATTGAGTTTTCTCCCAGGATCAGGTTCTCCCTGGGTCCTGACTTCTGACTTCTTTGTGCTAAACTGCTAAAATATATGGACACTGGATGGATGTGACACAGTAAGCTAAAGTAAATTGTTCCACTGTTCTTTACACCACATGCCTGGGTTGCCTTTGTCTCTTTACTGGCATTCATTTCCTGTATGCTTTAATTTCAGAGAAGCTATGTAGCAATAAACACTTTTATAAAGCAGAGAGACTCTATCTGAGATCTCGCTCTTGGGAACAAAAATGGTAAGCATTAAAAAAGTATACACTATTGTTATGACAGACATTGTGCAAAGACTTTATATAGATAATGTTATTTAATCCTTATATATGACACAGTTACCATTATTGGCTTTATTTTTCGATGAGCAGCTGAGAATCCAGATATTACTTAACTTGCCTGTGTTCACCAAGGTAAGTGTGAAGATAGAACTGGAGCCAGGTGAGCTGACTCCAGAGTCCACACTTTTACCACTGGTTCATAGGAAACAATGAGGAAGTAGCTCAAAAAATATATTGATGTCATTGGTATACCTAGTTCTTTCAAACTTCTGATGGCTCTTCCTCTCTGCTAAGGATTTCAGGTCATGTCGATTCCACATTCGTCATCCTCCTAGAGTATGGTGGTTGTCCTGCAGACCTTGTATTTTTCAATCCTATGTATATCTACCTAACAATCGGTAGTCATTTAGTTACCATAGAAAAGAAGACTAACTTCAGGACAGAGCCACTCTTTGTGCAATATGTGAAATGCTAGCCAAGAACTGGTCCTAAATTTTCTTTCATGTAGTTTAATGATGCCAGGAAAATACAGTTTTAGAAAAGAAAATGTAGTAATGCATTCGTAGAAATGGCTAATTTTTTTCTCACGATGCAATCACAAGTGTCATTTTGTTTGCTTCTCCCAGTGATTTCCACAAGTTAGAAGAAGAAAGCAGGGCTCTTTATTCACCTACGTGAACTAAAGTTGTAATAAAACTGAGACTCAGAGAGGCTGTTAGGGATGCATCTGGGACTAGATCTCACATTTTAAGGAAAGTATTTTTATTATAACATTCTGCCATTTAGGTGTATACTTATAATGGGGTCTAGTTTCAGGAGACCAGGACAAAAAACTATATATCATTTTAAATAATGAACATGCTTCAATGTTTTTTGAAGCTACAAGAAGCATGAAAATTCATAGAGTTCCATAGAAAGTAAAGGGAGCAATGTCAGCATGAAGCTAGAGGAGAGAAGATAAACGTGTTTTAAGACTTCCCAGTTCAACTTCTATGTGCCTGACATGTTTACCAGAACAGATAGCATTTGAGGTAAGTAAAATTTTTCCATGTTCATTAATTTCACAGAAATTAAGTAGAATACTTTAAAAGGGAGGAGGGGTAAATTAGAATTTAGTAACGCCCCCCTCCCAACCCATGCTCGTTTCTCAGGTAGTTGGTTACTGCTTCACAAACCTGGAAATTCCTTTTCATGTATGATTTGATCATAGCAAGATCCTTCAGATTTATTCTTGCTCTACACTTGAACCAGAGAATTCAAACTACCACAAACTGTTTCCTCCCCCTACACGGGGATACAGGAAAGCAGTTCATGCAATTAAACTCTATTTTCTACAACTCACTAACCTTCCGGCCCCTAGCAGGCAGAAAATCACCTATCCTCACTTTGAACACTGCAGAATGTGAGCGATTTGCCCCCAGGTAAGTTTCCCCTTCTCCATTTCCATCTCCACCTGCAGTGTCTCCATTAAAGCTAAATTCCTCTCAAAGACAGTTTGACTTTGCCAATTAGGCCACTGATTTACATTACCTGCCTTAGACATAAGAATATCTAGTTTCCTCTTTCAGTGCTTCGGATTCTAGGAAGGCATTTCCTCAAAAGCTCAAGCTTGCAAAAGGAACTTCAAGATTTGCAAACTAGCGTTATAACTAACGGCAAAAATAGGCGGACATGGCTAAGTTCATCCATGATGATTTACTCAGGCCCTTTTTTAGCTGTTCCTTCACCCACTCTACTATGGGAGTTTTGTAAACTGCAACCTACTTAATCATTCTTACCTATAATTGCTTTCAAATTTTCTTTAGAACAGTATCTACTTAGGCCCCTAAAACACAAAGTACCCCTTTAAAAAGTTTAATAGAATTGGGAAAAATAAGAAAATAGTAACCTAGACTTGCCAAAATAGTAATATGTTATCATTATCCACCTCATTTCAAATCTATCTCAACCCATCATAGATTTGTAAATGTTTACATAATATCCACTGAAAGTCTGCTACTAGAGCTTTTAATTAGTAACCTCTTCTAGCAATTGGCAGAGCTCTCAAAAAATGCTACCCCTACCTTTCTCTTTTCAAATATAATAACTGGTATGATGGAACCTCAGTCAGCTGAGGGACAAGAATAAAACAGATACAACAATGGCTATGGATCCAGTCCCTCAATGGAATGCCAGACTTACAGAGAACTTTCTAAGGGAGAAGCGCTCTGCTAAAAGTCTTAAAAATCTGACTAATTTCATCCTTCCTCAGCCATTAAAGATAATTTTATCTTTTCACAGGTATTTTACCAATAAGTAAAACTGACACAAACAGGGGTTTAATATTTAGCCCCGAATCACATAACTCAGAAACTGTGACACTAAATTTCAGTTCCAGGTTGTCTGCTTCCAAGCCTGAGCTATAACTATTATGCTAAGATGGTTCAAAAATTCAAAAATTTGTGATATTAAATCTGAACATCACATTGAACAAGATTGTGACAAAAATATTATTTTATTTCTCATGAAAGTTAGTTTTAAACAAATACTGATTGAGCACAAACAACATGCTAGGTGTTATGTATAAGTAGCTACCATTCGTAATTTGTTCTTTAAAAATATTTGGCATTATCCAAAACATTTTACATATATCATCTCTTTTAATATCATTTAATCCTCACAAGACACTTTATGAGACAGGGCATGATTTTCAGATAAGAACACTGAGATGCAGAAAGGTTAAAGGACTTGTCCATAAATTTCACATCTGTTGTGTATGTTAAGGGCAAGATGAATCAAGCACATCATTACCTCTTCAGAACTTGGAAATGTCTAACTCCAGTATTTTTATCTTTCTTCAGAGACTTCGCAGTATAACTATATGTGTATGTTTTTTAGATGAAGTGAGGAATCCAGGATGAGCCTATTTAAATTCAGAAATACATCTACCTAGCACTAGAGATGTGTAATTACTCTTTCCTGCTAACTAACCACTCTCCTCTCTACTGTCAAATATTCACCTCTCTGTTGTTCACTGAACGACTTCAGCCTGAGGATGCAGTTCAGTTTTTCCCGTGTAGCTGTTTCCAAGTAGTTCAAACTTAATCAAATGGGATCATATTGATTCTTAAATCAGTGATTCAGTTAATATCTTTAAGTGATCATTTCCCATCATATTCAAGGGTTTGGTATTTAGACTCTTAAAATAAGGGCTTTGAGTCATAATTGTCTTCATATCATTTACGTAATATTGTGCAGTTCCTCTTTTTTATTTCCTCTTCTAAAGAAAGTTCTAAGATCTGTGCCCACTAAGCAACAACAAAAAAGAACCACTTCTTCATTTGGAGACCATAAAGTAATTGAGAAATGCTACTAATAATCAAATATTGAAAGAAGACTCTTACCATGACCAGTGATGGGATGGATAAAATCCTAACACTGAGAGTGAGAGCCACTAACATTGGATAATGCATGAACACACTATACACACCCAACACAGAAACATCACTCCATGAGGATAAGTGCATTACAATTCAACATGTCATCACTGAGCAAGGATAATTCTAATTCCAAATGAAAATCCATAAAATAATTAGGCTTTCATCCATAAACCTCTCTTATAGGTACAATCCAGTTGCTATATTACTAAAAGATAATTTTTTGTTTGCCTATTTTAAAAGATTAGCCATCGTATCTACTGACCCAGTGCAAAACTGGCATGTAATCTAATATCAGGGATCATTCCAAATCCTTATTCTTTTCTTTATTTAACACAATTTTGGCAAGGAACTGTAAGCACAAAGAACACTATGTGGGAAGCAGTCCCACCAGGAAACAGTCTCAAGAAACTTGGTCTCCAATCACTTTTGTGAGGATTTTTTTTTTTTTAGATTTACACCTATAATACTCACTTATGCCCACAGCTGTAATGAGCTTGATTGCAAGTTCAGGAATTTCACATTGAATAAAAAATGGTTCCAGAATGTAGCGTCCAAATGCCAGAGATATCACAGCAGTGGCTGCAGGGCTAGGAAAAAAGAATTTAGGTTAACCATAGGAAAAAAAAAAAAATAGCATCTTCACTGAACTTTGTCTACCTGGATGTACTGTAAACCAGCAAATGGAACATTTAAAGTCTATAATTTTTAGAACTCCATATTTAATTAGGTTGTCCTAGACATTCCAAGTGAAAGATTGGCTACGGCTCTGGTGGCTAGTTTTTAAACTTCACATCTCCTTGGGAACAAGCATGGGTATGGTTGATTTTGCCATACCCTTCCATATTTGACATTTTATTAAAATTCTAGTATATTACTTGAGATCCTGACAGACCTGAGTCTCACAAGAAATAATCTTCTTTCTCAGCAAGTCAGCAGTTAAATTCCAGCACACTAAGAACATGTTAACAATGCAGTTCTAATGGGTTGGGGCATGGTCAGGAAAAGGAACATAAAACTCAACTTAAGAAGTTAGTATTAATAAGTGGTCATTACATACATATATACTTATATACTCTCTCTCTCTCTCTCTCTCTCTATATATATATATGGTATTAGTCTTATTTTTCCATGCAGACAAAAAAACTTGGAGTCAATAATTATTTTTAATTCCAAAGAAATATTTAGATGCAAAGTATACATTGAAAAATAAAAGTATTCTTATAATTTTATAAATGGAGAAAATTTGCATGAGATAAGAAAATGAAAATAAGTTCAGATATGTAGTAAAATAGGTAAAAACCCCCTTCTATTTTAATTCTTCACCTATTTCTGAGATCATTGTACATGCCTTTTCAGTTTAAATATACCCACACATGAACACGTATTCGTTAGATACACAGGCAAGTCCATGGAATTATCTCATTTCTCATTGCCAGTCCTCCCTTTAGCTTATCTTCCTTCTCGTGGTTACCCAACACCCATGTCCAACTCCTAGACTATCAGAAAACCAACCACCATTATGTGTTTCAACCTTGGCCTTCTATACTACACAGTACCATGGATTTCTTGATTTTTTTTTCTTTTCCTAGAGAACCCCTTCCTTATCCCAACAAGACTATTTCTCTTGGTCTCCATCAATCATAATTTTTTGATGTATGTATTACATTATGTCATCTTGGTGCTTTCAAAACCTGCTCAGGATACAGAAAATGTCTTCAGTTCTGGGCTCCATCTGGTCTAAGCTGTTTTTTCCTCTTCAGTTGGCTTCTTTCCACTAGAAGGATCTGAATCACCTTTGCCCAGAGCTCTTGCAACTCATTGACAGTTTCTCCCAGCTCAGGTCTTAGTTCAGTTTTCTGCTGCTCAAAGGAGCATCTCCAATTCACTGATTGGGTTAGATTCCCAGGGTACTCTCTGTTTCTGAACCCCATGACATTCCTCTCACAGTGCATATCACAGTAGCAACTTCATATTCACTTAATGATTTCTTGATTGATAACTATTTCTCTCACTTAACCATAAGCTCCATGAGCATAAAACTGTGTCCATCTTGATCACTATTTCATCTCCAGTGTTTTGTACAATGTTTTGTCATAGAGTAGAAACCCAGTGAATGGTGACTATATGTTGAATGTGTAAATTCAAATGACCCCTGCAATGCACTGATGTGTGATATTTCTTTCCTTGAAATTGGTGTTTTATAGATTACTTCTGACAAGAGGAACTTACTCTGAAGCACAATAGTAAGTATTTAGGGACGATGGGTGTTTTCTTTTTTTCTTTCTTTTTTCTTTTTCTTTTTTTTTTTTTTTTGTCTTTTTGCCATTTCTTGGGATGCTTCCCGCAGCATATGGAGTTTCCCAGGCTAGGAGTGGAATCGGAGCTGTAGCTGCCAGCCTATACCACAGCCACAGCAACTCGGGATCCAAGCCGCGTTTGCAACCTACACCACAGCTCACGGCAACACCGGATTCTTAACCCACTGAGCAAGGCCAGGGATCAAACCCACAACCTCATGGTTCCTAGTCGGATTTGTTAACCACTGAGCCATGACGGGAACTCTGACCATGGGTGTTTTCAACGGAAGAGAAATATTAAAGTACCAAGGTATCTTGTTACCCCTCAAGTCATTCATTACTTTGCCCATGTGAAAGACCAACTAAGTAATGTGAGTCCAATATTACAAAGAAATATATGAACCCACTAAAAAAGCTTCCAGAATACACCTGGGTAATTTCTTCTGTAAACACATATACACTCTGTGAAGTAGCTCTCTTGTGATTAAAGTAGCATTTGATTATGAACTACTTGAGAATAGGAACCGTAGCTCACTCCACCATAAATCTCTTTAACTTGGTGTAAATCATTCAGTAGCAGTTTGTAGAATGAATGAATAAATGAATGAGCACTGTATTGGTGCTACTATTGCAAAAGGAAGGATAATGGTCATCATAAGACCAAAGTTTGGCTAATTAGCCAATACAATGAGCCAATACATGACTGAAGAGGGACTCAAGTCCAGTTTGAGTCAGGCTCCAAAGCCTGCCCTCCTCACAGGCCAGCACTCTAAATAAGTAGCATATTCATTTGAAAGCTGAGCATGTTGTATTCAGCATATTACAACCTTAATCTTTCAGTCACTTATTCAAAAAGAGTTTAATATTTGACAATCAGGGCACTGAAATAAGTAGTATAAGGGTTACAAAAAGTACTTGAAATCCTTGCAGTTTTAACAGGGAAATGGCACAGATTCCTAAAATATTAAAGTAAGAATATAAGATACCATGTTCAGTGCCAAATGAGAAGCAGAGACTGCATTTTTTCAGAATAATTAAGAGAGGAAAGAAATACTATAAACTAGAGTGAACAGGTAATTAATGGTGGAAAAGATAGAATTTAAATTGACCTTTGAAGAGTAATATTCGGATTATTAGTAAGGAGTGGAAGACACATCCCAAGCAAATCCGAGATTTTAGAAAAGGAACAAAATAGCTCTTTATAATTATCTCATTATAATACGTTTTAAATAATGCACAATTGTTTAAGATGAGAACAGACTTAACAAAGAAGTAAATACTTTTCTAAACTCTTTGCTAAAAAAGAGACTCCTAGGGCTATAAAAACCAAGATTAGTGTTAAGTCAATACTTATTAGCTCTGCATTAGCCACTTAGTCCAAATGACAGGATAAAAGCTCACAGGAGCTCTCAACTGTGTAGGTCTGATAAGTTTACAGTAAGAGCAAGTTTCTCTAGTTACTTTTGTTAAACTCTGTAATCAGAATGTGCTAGGCACATTTCATGGAAGCTGTTTGCCTTAAGGATACGCCAAACTTCTCATGTGACATCATAAGTTTCCCACAAAGTTGGAGGAAATGTGCTATTCAGAGTGACTTAGCATTATTTGGTTTGATTTTAAACCAAGACAATCAGGAAGAGGAACATATTTTTACAACAATAAAATCAAAGCTTTTCGCAACTATAGTTCACTGGTTTGTTTAACGTGAGGATATGAGTCATTTATGACAAGTGAAGTTTTGTTTTTTTCCGTAATATAAAAGTTGGTGACATACTAAGTGGTGAGGAACAGAAGTTTCCTAGTCATGCAACGTGAGTAAACTAAAACAACTTAATAGTGTAATGTACAAGAAGAAAAACCCCAGTTCCTAGCATAACACTTAATTTTGTCTAATTATGATTTATAATCAAACAAAATGTCTGATTTATCAAGGCAGATTTTGATGCTTCACATTCTTTTCAGGTCAACATCTTTCCTGAAAATGTCATAGAGAATAACTGAATACTAACACAGAGTAGATGCTTCAAAAGTTTGGCATAGGTAGCAAACTACTGCCAGTGGCAAAACTGCATGAAATAAAAACCTTGAGAAAGGTATTTCATTACAGATTTTATGTCTGAAAGTAGATGTGCTTACCACATAGTCACATGACATGCATATTTCTAATTACATGAAATAATCAAGGTGATTCAAAACAGCATATAATGAGTAAGTTTATTTTTCCTTAATGCTTTCTATCTAGGTTCTTACCGTATTATGAGCAGTTCTACCCAGACTCGCACAAAAGCTGGTAATGGTCCGAAAACTTCCAGAATATATGTGTAGTGACCACCAGATTTCTTTATGCTTGTTCCCAACTCAGCATAGGACAAGGCTCCTGTGAAATATTTATAATAAAAAGACGCAAAGTTAAAATATTACCAAGTCATCCAGAAGTAGAATGCATTCAACGTTTATGTTGTGTGAAATGCTACTACATCCTTTGGTCTGAATAACATCCTTTTTCAAAATAAATAGCAGTCATCCAATTCCAAAGAGTCTCCAAATTCATCTTGTTAACTTCCTCACATTTGAGATCTAGTTCATTCTACTCAAACAATGTAATTTTACTTAAAATAGCAAAGACAAACTTCTAAAACAATATCATATTATGAAGACTTTTCAATCTCGAACCTGGGAACAAGGGAAAAAGTGAAGACAAATGCCAAAAATACTAACATATTTTTTGAAGAACATAACTTCACATCAAGACAAGGAATTATCCCAAAAGGACTTCATTCTATTAAGATTCCTTTTAATAAATGATATTTCTGGGGTACATCAAAATAAGTAAGATTTATCTGCTTTCCAGAAAAGTATGGACTCAAGGCCTTGTAAGGCTTTACTTCATTTGTGGGATATGTTTTGCTTGTCAACAAAATGAATTTTAACTCAGATATTCTACTTTTAGGAAAGTTTTTCCTGGATGTTTTTGAAGAATATACTCTGGGTGGTTGAAATAACATAAAAACCTCTTTAAAAAGAAGAGCTATAACATTAATGTACATTAGGTAAAATTAACTACAGACCAAATATTAACATTTAGCAATAAAATTCACATGGACTTGAGCAAGTTACATAACCTCCCAAAACCTCAGGTTCATCATCTGTAAAATTAAAGATCATAATTATTACCTCATTAGAGGTTTGTATGTATAAATATGAAAATATGTGCCAAGGACAGTACCTGGGCCTGACACACAGAAAACACCTCATGAAATATAGCAATACGTATTGATGTGAGCAATTATAAAGAAAATGGAAAATATATCTTGATGTTATGTGAAAAGTTCTATCCATACTGCTAAGTACTTAAATGTAAGACCTAATTTCTGCCTTAGCTACTTTGGAGACTAAAAGTGTGGCAAATTATTACTAATCAGTAAAGCTTCAGGTAGAACAGTCCAACATTAATATATTTTGGATATTCCACAAAATCTTACTGTTATTTATCCTATTCTTAAAACTAGTACTGTATCTGAATCACCTGGGAGGACTTTTATTTAAAATAAGAACAAATGCTAAGGCCATATCCCAGAACTACTCTCTAACCAAGAGAGACCAGAGTCTCCAGTAGAGGCATCCAAGTAGGTCCAATATTTTAAAATTTGCACAGCTAATTCTAGAGTAACTAGCCTACAGATTGATATTTGCAGATCACCGATACAGTTTGTCTAGTTTATAACTCATTTTAACAAGTTGCAATTTACTGTATTTGGAAACCAGCTGCCATGTTGGCAGGCTATACAAAAGAGCACCTAATATGAAATGTTACGGGAAAGTGTCCTATGTATCTCAGAACTTATCGCCAGAGAATCAATACCTAGACCTATGTGTGCTTTTCTGAAATTCTAGAATGGTTGTCCCAGGTTTAAATTTAGTTCCTGGAGAAATGAAATTTTCATGTAAAAATCTCAAGCCCCAAATAACCATTTTTACCCATATGAAAAAAGTTCAAAACAGAATGTAAGGATCCATGTATTGACCCTGGCTTTAAAAAATTATAAACCAAATTCTTTACTCTTACTCCCAGAGTTCTAGAGCTTTAAGACCAAGGATTTTTTTTTCCTTCTATTTGCTTTGCTTCCTGTTAAGAAAACACTCCTGTCAAAGGCTCCTGGTGGCTTGAGTGACAAATGCAATACAAATGTAGATTAGTACAGAAGCATACTCCCTGCAATTAGTAATCACAAATTACTAACCCATGTGTAAGTTTAGCTAGTTTCTTTAGCATTTTTTCCCCCTGAACTTCTTGAGGCAAAAGCATATTCTCACAGTTGAAATCAACATTACTTTAATCAGTTTAATGCTGAGAGCCATTCATTTTATTCTATCATAATAACATTTTGTTGGGTACAAAAATGGAATCACATAGTGGGAGTTACCGCACATAGTATGCAAAGTCATGGAAACTGGTGATGGTTTTGCCAACTAGTAATTGATATAGGCTGAATATACCAAGTGTTGTAGAAGATTAAGAAAGCCCCAGGGTACACAAAGTCATTTAAGAAGGTAAACAATTAGGTTTCTCTGTGTCTATAAATATACATGCCACTCCATATGAATACCACAAACTCTTGGCAAACATCTAAAAATAAGTCCTCTGCAGATCTTTCCATGCTAAAAGTTTTGTTTTAACAAATTTTATCTAAAATATATTCTTCCCAATAATGGAAGTTTGAGTTCTTTAGATGAATATTCAAACTAATGCATTAAAACATTACAAGGCCTTAAGAATAAGTGGATTGTTATGTGTAGGACTGAGAGTTTGTACTTAGTAATAGTGTTAGTACCTTTAAAAATAAATCCTTTGGAGCATGATAATGTGAGAAAATAGAAAGTATACATGTATGTGTAACTGGGTCACCATGCTGTACAGTAGAAAAAAAAATTGTATTGGGGAAATAACAATTACAAAAATCTTTTTAATAAATAAAAAGATTTTAAAAAATAATAAGTCCTTTGGGCATCAAAACACAGTATTTGCCAGAGAAGAGCACAAATGTCTTATACACTTTTTCCATAGCATAAGTAAAAATTTCATTCCCTTGACCATCCACCAGTTTTTGCCACCTTTACAACAAACTGAGGTGTCTTTCTAATAATTTGCCCACCTCATTAGGGGTCATTTATTAACTCTTTCCTATTAATCATTAAATCAATAGAAGAGATCTAGATTTTGAAGAAAAATAATAATCATACTTCTACCAGTTCTGTTCAGACTAACTCAGCAGACAGGTGGATAAATTGGCCTCTGGAGACCAAGTGAACTGGCAATGAAGAAAAGAGAGTCTGTGCAAACACAGCAAACCAACAACCAATTCCAATTGTATAATTTTTACTGCAAAAGTTTATAGGTACTGGAGAGAGATAAAAGGTTGAAAGAATAAAAGATGCTCGGACCCTTGCAATTTTCCCACTTATGATAGGGAATGAATTATGTGCCGTCATTTTCACATCAAGGACTTTTTAAAGAATACTAGGAACTAACAAACACATGAAGTTAAAACATTAAAATGGAAAAGATTTCCACCCATTTGTTTTGCCAATAAAAAGTGAGTAAAACTTCTGTTGAACACTCAGTTCCGTGCTAAACAGGCCACACCAGGTTTCACTTCACAGGTGTTTCATTTGGACTGCCAGCTGCCAAGATGTCCCAGACACACTAACTGAGCACAAGTACTACTCGGTACAGAAAGCTCACAGGTATTTTACTGGGTCATCAAAGTTAGCCTTAATGTTCATTGCCACAGAGGAAAGTCAGAAAAATAGTCTGTGTAAAAGCGAACACAGCCTACAAGAAGCAATTTCAAGGAATTCAGGAGTCTGCCAACAGTGGACACTGTGTTTGAATAGTTTGCATACCTCCTCCCCAAATCAGAAAATCTGGAGTGGCCTGTGCCATTCATTCACTCTTCCCTAGAAATGAACCTCTGCTCTCCCGGAGAGGAAACTGCTGCGCTCCCCAGACACACCCCAGGGAAGCAAGCAGCTGCACTCACCAAACAGTGACAGGACCCCGCATACGGTCCAGACGACCAGGGACAAGCCCACGCTGCCTGTGTTCTGGAGCACGCCCTTAGGAGAGATGAAGATCCCTGCTCCGATGATGGTCCCGATGATGATGGAGATTCCTCTCAACAGAGTGATTTTCTTCTTCAGCACAACTTTCTCCTGCCCAGGTGGCTCCCTGCCGCCCAGGGAGGGCAGCCTCCTGTGAACATTCCCCTGCAGGTAACCTCCATTGGAGATGGTGGACACCACAGGCTTTCTGACCATTGTAGTCACCCGCAGGGGAGAAAAGGAAGTAGCAAAAAAGTACAAAATAAATAAATAAATAAAAATAAACCCCCTAAACTTTCAACTTTGGTGCCTGTTGGTGTTTCTTGACCGATGGTTCTCTTCCTCTTTGCTTTCAGATTCCTTCTCAGTTGTTACTGGGCTCACAGGTAAAAATGCTCAGGTATATTTTTGCCTTCAGAAATCTAATTACTCCTGAGAAACACCTGTGTGTTCGGTCATGGTGTTCTGGTTCCTCCACCTCCCCGACTACCTCTGCTGCTGCCTCTGCTGCTGCTGCCGCCCTATCATTACAGACCAGCTCAGCTTCCTCGTGGGCTGGTATTTAAGCTCCTGCCTGTCACACAAACTTACTCCGGCTGGATGATGATGCAAATTCTCCAGGTTTGCATCAGCCACATGAGAAGGCTCCAGCATTACTCAGCTTTTTTTTTTTTTAAAAAAAAAAAAAAAAAAAAAAAAAAAAAAAAAAAAAAAAAAAAAAACCACTAACAGCAAGTTGCTTTCGGAGGACAAAGCACACACTTAAAAGGGATCCTAACCAATTCAGGAGTAGTAAATTCGGAACAGACCTTCTCCTAGTGAGGGACAAAAGCTCTTCACTCGAAAAGAAAATGAAAAATGAAACAGGAAATGATCCCTGCGTCGTTAAGAAGCTTCTTTTTTCTTTACCTTACATAAAAAACAGTTTCCACAAAACTGTTTTGATCACAGAACATTACCCAAAGCTGCACTGTTTATAACCACAAAATTTAGATTTCATCCTGCTTCCTGGTTAATTTTTTTTATTTTGGGTTTCCTAGCAACACAGTCAATCTAATATTTACAAAGCTGGAATGATTCTGTATAGCTGCCGTCTTGCACAGAACAATTGGGAGCTTTAACATTTAAGATAAAAATTATTTCTTACTACCATAATATACCAATACTTAAAATCACCATCTGAGTGTGACTACTATGAAAATTACAGTGACTCCAGAAAATAGTCATTTTCTGATTCTCCTTAGCAGTAGGTGATCTCCTAAACTAAGTAAAAGATATGTACTCTTCATTTTGCATGTTGTTCCATCAAATTATTAAAAAAAAACCCTTCAAATTAAGCAATATTTACAATGACATAAAAACATACACAAAACAAAGGCTTGAAAGGATACACAGACTAAAATTGAGGAAAATATTAACAATATGTAGAATTTCATTCTAGAGTGTGAATTGTTATATTGTGACTTTAAATTTAAAATGAATTAGAGGAGTTCCCGTCGTGGCGGAGTGGTTAACGAATCCGACTAGGAACCATGAGGTTGCGTGTTCGGTCCCTGCCCTTGCTCAGTGGGTTAACGATCCGGCATTGCATTGCCGTGAGCTGTGGTGTAGGTTGCAGACTCGGCTCGGATCCCGTGTGGCTGTGGCTCTGGCGTTGGCCGGTGGCTACAGCTCTGATTCAACCCCTAGCCTGGGAACCTCCATATGCCGTGGGAGCGGCCCAAGAAATAGCAACAACAACAACAAAAGACCAAAAAAAAATAAATAAATAAAAAAATAAAATGAATTAGAAATATAAGCTAAGGTTAAAACATTTAGTTTGAGACAGTAAAAAAGGCAAATTATTTTTCTGTCTTTTAAGGGCTGCACCCAAGGCATATGGAGGTTCCCAGGCTAGGGGTCTAATTGGAGCTACAGCTGCTGGCCTACAGCACAGTCACAGCAATGCTGGATGCCAACCACATCTGCATCCTACACAACAGCTTACAGCAACACCAGATCCTTAACCCACAGGTGAGGCCAGGGAATGAACCTGTATCCTCATGGATGCTAGTCAGATTTGTTTCCACTGAGCCATGATGGGAATTCCCAGAAAGGCAAACACTTTAATGTTTTATTGCCTTTCTTAATCAAATGTCCATAAGACAAATACTAAAAGAAAAAAAATCCTAGATAAAATGTTTGGCAGAGGTGGTTCTGGATTCAATGAGAAGAATTATATGTTATCATTGCCCTAAAGCTACATTTACAAACACTTTTAAATACGCTTCTGAACATCTGAGCAAAAACGACAGAAAACTTGCATGTGGGAAGGGGGGGATGTGGAGGGGAGTCAGAATGATACAAGAAAGAAACAGCCACTAGCTGTTAAATGGACAAGCTCAGACCATTTAATGCTATGTCAGCACCTGAGGAAATTATCCACATCAATACTCTATCATCAAATAACAGAGGCTACCTTATTTCCTTTTTGTATTATCTACCTAAACCCTACATAATTTGCTTTGGGTATACCAAGTAGGGTTTTTAAAAAGCCAAAATAAATACTTTTTCCCAGCTGTATGTCTTTCAAAAAATTTAAATGGGTAGTTTTCCTCGTTCAATTTTGTTGAAACTCCTAAAAAGAAGAAGAAAAAGCTAAGGGAAGATTCTTCTATTTCTCTTCCTCATCCTAGGTGTTCTTCAATCACACAATTATTGTGATTAATACACATAGTGAAGAGAGGAGAGGTCTTTGTTTCCCAAAAAGGGGAACAGATTAGTTCTGGAGAAAAATGAGTTAAAAGTAAAAGACTAGAAATCCCAGCCAACAACTTCCCATCTCCAACTAAAGAGGAGCCACAGTGCAATTTTTAATTTTGAGTTTAATGACTGAACTAATAAATTGAGAATAAAGCTGCACTCAGAAAACCTAGATAGATTCTAAAAGAGGAAAAATGTTGTTTCAATACCAAACATTCTCCTACTTTGCTAAAAGTACTTATGAAGAAAAGTTGCTAAAGTTAGACTATTGGTCAAAAGGATTGTGCTATCATATAAAACAGTCACACACAAAAATTCTACGATGCTGCACACAGTTGCCAAAGATACCAGTATACTTCATCCAATCACCCAGGAATTTGCAGAAAATGCAGAATACAAAGAAAACCTTGAATTACTTTCAGGGTTAACAAATTCTTATAAATCAACAATCCTAAACCTATAAACAAAAAATTGGGATGGTCTTGGAAAAAATGTGTAACAGAAAAATTACTTCCAAATAAATGCATGTATATTCTTCCTCCTACGTTAGGTCTTATTTTAAGTATTGCTGTCATATTGGGAACCTATTCTAGTGCTATTTACACATATAAATTTAGTGCATAAGGAATGGCCCTGTTCCCTAAAAGCATTGCATGGAAGAAACACATGTGATATATTGTAGTAGCTTCCCTTTTCTGGTAATAATTTCTATCCCATGATTATAAATATGGGCATATAATGAATGATCTGACCATAAATAATTATCTCCCCAGCTGCCCAGTTGCAGGCTATAGGAATGAGGCCTGAGCTGGGATATTTCTAAAAGAATTACATTTCTTTTTTCTTATCTGTTGCAAGTTCTAAAGATGTGACCTGAGAACAACTGATGGCCATGTCCCCTGCCATGTTGAGAAAATTCTCATGAAATAAAATAAGCAAAGAATATATTTATAAAGTTCCAGCATCAACAAGCCCTGTTCTAGTTCCTACGGAAGGAATCCAGATAGGTTCTGTGTACTGAAGATCTTTCAATTCCATAAACTACTAGTATCCTTGCTAGGAATATTACCTCATGCCACACGCAAAAAGAAATTATACATGGATGGTAGAGTTAAATGTAAATAGCATGTCATTAAAGTTGTAAACTAGACTAGACTGAAATGACATGATATACTACAGCCATTAGACAGACACATGTGGTTATCAGCACTTGAAATGTGGCTAGTCCAAATTGTGATGTGCTACATGTGTAAAATAGCTTCTGGCATTTGAAATCTTTTTTTTTTTTTTACTTTTTTTTTTCCGTCTTTTTTTTTTTCCCATTTCTTGGGCCGCTCCCACGGCATATTGAGGTTCCCAGGCTAGGGGTCTAATCGGAGCTGTAGCTGCCAGCCTATATCAGAGCCACAGCAACACAGGATCCGAGCCACGTCTGCAACCTACACCACAACTCAAGGCAACACCGAATCGGTAACCCACTGAGAAATGGCAGGGATTGAATCTGCAATCTCATGGTTCCTAGTCAGATTCGTTAACCACTGCGCCATGACAGGAACTCCTGAAATCCTATTTTTTAAAAAGAACAAAAAATAAATTTCCTTAATAATTTCGTCATTCACATTAATTTCTCCAGTTTCATTATATTTTTGATGTTGTGACTTAAAAATTAAAATTATATGTGTAGTTCAAATTTGTGGCCCATTTTATTTATTTATTTATTTTTGCTTTTTAGGGCCGCACCTGTGGCATATGGAATTTCCCAGGCCAGGAGTTGAATCGGAGCTGTAACAGCTAGAACTCCTTACATTCTGTTGCTGGGAGTATAAACATCCATTATGCCAGCTTGTTGTATCTACTAGAGTTAAACACATGCATACTCTTTGACCAATAAATCCCACTCCTAAGAAAATGCTTGCCCAATAAAAATGCAGGACATCCATGGACAAAAGACATGGGTGAGAATATTTATGGTAGATTTATAATGGCCAGTACAGAAACTAATGCAAGTGAGTACATAAATGGTAGAATGGATTGATGTATCACTGTATTTATTCTATGAAATACTATAAGACAATAAAAAGCAGAATGAACAATATAACTATGTACAATATGGATGATTCTCACATAATATTAGAAGAGATATAAAAATATACATATGATTCAATTTATTTATTTATTTATTGCTTTTTAGGGCCACATATGTGGCATATGGAGGTTCCCACTCTAGGGGTGGAATCAGAGCTGTACCTGATGGCCTACACCACAGCCACAGCAATGTCAGATCTGAGCCACCTCTGCAACCTATACCACAGCTCATGGCAACACCAAATCCTTAAAGCACTGAGCAAGGACAGGGATCAAACCTGCATCCTCATGGATTCTGGTCATTCCTTAACCACTGAGCCACGATGAAAACTCCTGTATGTATATGTATGTGTATATACATCCCATTTTTTTTTTTTTTTTTGGTTTTTTGTCTTTTCCAGGTCTGCACCCACAGCATATGGAAGTTCTCAGGCTAGGAGTTGAATTGGAGCTGTAGCCGCTGGCCTACACCAGGGCCATAGCAATGCAGGATCCAAGCCGCAGCTGCAAACTGTACCACAGACCATGGTAACACCAGATCCTTAACCCGCTGAGCGATGCCAGGGATCAAACCCACCACCTCAGGGCTCCTAATCGGATTTGTTAACCACTGAGCCACGACGAATATATATATATCTTTTTAATTACATTTTTGTTTCTATTATTTCCACAATTTTCTACTGCTAGTCAGATTCATTTCCACTGAGGCACAATGGAACTCCTCAATTTACATAAAGTTTAAAAATAAGTAAAACAACTATAGTGTGAGAACTCTGATCTTTGGGGAAAAGTGGATTCTTTTTTTTTATTTTTTTATTTATTTTTTAATGGTTTTTTTTTTTTTTTTTTTTGTCTTTTTGCTATTTCTTGGGCCGCTCCCACGGCATATGGAGGTTCCCAGGCTAGGGGTCGAATCGGAGCTGTAGCTGCCAGCCTATGCCAGAGCCACAGCAACGCGGGATCCGAGCCGCGTCTGCGACCTACACCACAGCTCACGGCAACGCCGGATCGGTAACCCACTGAGCAAGGGCAAGGACCGAACCCGCAACCTCATGGTTCCTAGTCGGATTCGTTAACCACTGCACCACGACGGGAACTCCCGAAAAAGTGGATTCTAATGATTGGGGGAGGTGACACGAAGACAGTTCGAGCATCCTAGTAACGTTCTTAACAACCTGGGTAGTAATTACCTATGTCTTTTAACTTTAGTTCAAGACTTTAATACACTTACATTTTTGTATTTTCTGTATTCAATTTAAAATTCAGGTTTTTTTTAAATCAAGCATTTTGGTTGAAAAGGTATGGTATCCTCTCCAAAATGGACAGATCAAGCAGACAAATAAGCAACACTATAGAAAATCTGAGTATGAGTAATACACTTTGGGTAGTAGTTCTATAGAGAACTTCCCATTCGCCAAATAGAAAATACAGATTATTTTAAAGCATATGTAATGCCAAGTCTAAGGCACGAGGGAAACTTCAATAAGTTCAAAAAAATTAACGTGTAAACTATGCACTCTTGCCATAGTGCAATAAAATTAGAAATTAATAACTATGAAACTAAAAAAATAAATCTTCTATCTCTGAAATTAAAAATCATACTGTTAACTTGTCTTTAAATTAAAGAAGAAATGTGAGATAAATATTCACAAAATACTTAAAATTGAATAATAGTAAAAATTATACATTCAAATTTGTGACAGTGAAAAATTACTTGAGAAAAATGAAAGCTGTAAGTTACATTAATCAGAAAATAAGAAAGTTTTAGAGAAAATAAGCTAAATGTTTAACAAAAAAAATTGGGGTAAAAAGACTAAACTCAAAGAAGAAAAAAATTTAGGAGTAAGGAAGATAATAATAAAAAGACAATAAAATATTTCTAACAGCAAATTCCAATTATTTACAAAGACTAATAATATATATAAAAGTTTGGCAAAAGTGAACAAGACAAAATTAGTAAATTATTTAAATGTAAAATTAAAAAGAAAAAATATTTTAGTGAGCTGGAAAGAGTTGTTCAATTACAAAGAAATAAAATGACTAACTATGGAAGTAATATGAAAACTTGCAGTAAATGGACATTTTCTGGAAAACAGGTACTGATATGGCACTAGAAGAAGTAGAAAAATTGAATAACCATTTAAGGTGGTAATCAAGGATATCCTTGACTCAAAAAAAAAAAAAAAGAAAGAAAACTAGGTTTCATTTATTTTACAGACAAGGCCTATCAAATTTTTATGAACTAAATAATTTTTCTTAGAGAAGTTATTTAGGGGAAAGAAGAAAATTATTAAAATTATCCAACTCATTTTAGTGAGTCTAATGTAGGATTTGGCAAACTTTCTGTAAAAAGCCAGGTAGTGAAGATTAGGTTTTAAGGACAAACATGGTCTTTGTCCAATATGTGTGTGTGTGTATGTATGTATGTGTGTGTGTATGTATGTGTGTGTGTGTTACAACACTTTAAAAATACAAAAATTATTTAGCTCCTGTTTGCCAACTCTTGGTCTAGTGATACTTTGATTGCAAATAAGGTAAAGTAATGCAAAGTCACTGCACTGGCTATGACATATGATTCTGTACGTAATGTTTTAATAAAGCATAGACATGCCCATTTATTTATATGTTGTCTTTGACTGCTTTTACATTCCAAGAGCAGAGATGAATAGTTGCAATAGAGACTATATGGCCCACCAAGTGGAACATGTTCACCATCTGGCTCTTTACGAAAGGTCTGCTGCTGACCTTGGCTTACGAGAACATAGTGGAACTGCCAACCCATTTCTTTGATTTTTCTCTTACTAATATCTCTTCTCGCACACTTAGAGCTTGCTATTTCTACAATACAGACATGCTCCAGCCATAGGGCATTGCAATTACTATTCCCTCTGACTGAAATTCTATTCTCTTAACATCTCCATGTTTCATTATCTCATCTTCCATACTAACGTCTATCACAAATAATCATTCTATTTCTGTTAGTTTGAATTAATTTACTCTATCCCTCATTAGATTAATAGCTCCATGATCCTGGATCTTTATGTCTACATCTTGAAATGCCCACCCTGTTATCTGCTACAAAGTAGTAAGTACTGGACATATATTTGATAATTATTAATTCCCAGAAACATAATAAGTATTATTACATAGCTTTATTGGGAAAGTGAAAGGGGTGGATTAAGGGAAGAAAGGAATAGTCAAAGAATTGAATCATCATCTTTCATAGTAGAAAGTTGATATATAACATACAAAATGCTAACTGTAAAATAACATAATAGGCATATTATTTAGAGATTCAGATGCAAAGAACAAGAGGAAAATCAGGTTCTGGGGAGCAAGAAAAATGGTAGGGGAAGGACAAAAAGGAAAGTATATTTAAAAAATAGGGACACCCGATCATTTATAAGCCTTATGGAATAGCTTGAATTTTCAATCTCCTCATCTTTGATAAAAACAAAGCAAAAAAAATTAACAAAGTGTAGCTTAATTTAGATAAAATAGAAAAATAGAAAATGAATTATTTGGTCTTTTTATCTGGGCATAGGAAGGTAGAGATATTAATTTTGATTATATAAAGTCATGTATTCATGTGAATAATTGAGTCATTATAAAAAGGGAAGAAAGGAACAAATGAGGGAAAGAAGGAAAAAGAGGAAAGGAAAAAAGAAACACTCTGTTCTAAATTAGCAAAAAGGAAAAACATCAATTATTCCAAACTGTAATTGGAAAGAGGAGGAAAAGGACAAAGTAAGAGCAAACTAAGCAAAATGCACAAAGTTAGATTATAAAAATACATCCAAATATATGAGTAGTATCGGAAAAGTTAAATGGATTAAAAGCACCAGTCAAAAGATAGAGATTTAGATTGGATCATAAAAAAATCAACAAGCAGTTATGTTATATTTAAAGAGCACATCAGTTAAAATAAGATACCTTTAAGATAAAAACTATTAGGAAGAGAGTTATTATGCAAGTAAAACATCTTTATGCATCTAAAATACAGACACAAAACAAGTATGATAGAATTACATGGAAAATATGATATACAATTACTGTCTGAAATATCAACACCCCTTTGATATTTGTTGAATCAATAAAAAAGTTTTATAAACTATGGCCAATTATTGATGTTCTATCCAAATTCCCTCATATCACTATTTTTATTTCTGTGTACCCATTTGCTGGCTTGTGACTTAGCTCTATAAAGGCACAGCTGTACTCTCCTGAGGACTTCCCATGGACTGACTGAGTCACATTTCCCAGGTTCATAGAATGGGAAGGAGCTGGGAGTTTACATTCCTTAAGTGATGTCAGCTAATGACCTACTGACCTGATAATATGAAAGTCCAATAACATTTCCTTGAATTTATTCTCGAGTCCTTCCTGCAGAATCAGGCTGGAACTTTACATGAAAAGTTGTATAACAAAAGTTGTTTGTTTCCCATTCTTGCCCTGCTTTCTGTATTCCCTTACTGGTTTTCATGAAAGCGTTTCTGTAGCAAATCACTTGCACATGATTCCTCATACCACAATTTTTCTCTAGAGAATCTGAACTAAGATGGTTGATATTGAAAGTAGTTAGGGGACAATGTAGTTTATTCACTCATCTGTCACAAATGGCCGTAGAGACTCCTCATCACCAAAGGCAAGTAGAGCATTAATAGCCCCTTTCAGGATGCTGTATTGCAATTATTAAGACTTTCACCTGAGGTGAACTGGGGAAAAACACTAAAAAAGGATGTACTGCCTTGTACAAGCTCTTTGCTTGCTAGGAATACTACAAGAATTCTTCTCAATGTCAGGAGGAAGACAAAGAAATTTATTGTCACCATTATTTAACATTATCTATGAGGCACTAGCCACTGAAATTAGATGAGAAAAAGAGTTTGAGTATTTTAAAATGAAAAAGAGGAGGCAAAATTCATACTATTTTGTTATTAATTACTGGAAAAAATAAAACATTCAATATAAACAACTTTTTAACTAGAATCAAAGAATTTATAAGGTAATTAATGAAAATAAATAAATATAGAATATCACTGAAATACAAATATATATATGAACAAGTTAAGTAATGAAATCAGGTACATTTATTATAATAATACATTTAAAATAAAAAAATTACTCTATAAAAAATTTGTAAAACTTAAAATTTTTAAAAAATCAGCTTAACCAAACAGAAAGGTATATCATGTTCTTGGATAGGAAGACTAATATTATAAAGCCATCAGTTTCTTAATTTATAAATAGACCTTGATCCAGATAAAAAGGCCAAAAGTTTAACTAGGAAAGTGATTCTGCACTTATACAAGAATATTGTTTTTTAATTCTGAAAATAAGATCATTGAGGAAATACTAGACTATCAAAACTGAGATATTAAATAATTATCCAAATATGCTATTTTTAAACCTTCAAATTTTTAAAGTTAATATAGATTTATAAAATATTCTATAACAAATGTGATGTGATATATGAAATGTAATATAAATTACATGAAGGACAATAATTGTGTGTGTGTATAAATATGACTGCATCAAATCTCTGCAAGGAAATTTACCAGGTGCAGTCAGAGAGAAGAGAAGTTTTCAGTGCATACATTTTTCACTGTTGCTTAGTGCTACTCTGAAGGAATACCCATTTTAACAACAACAAAAAACTGTAATAAAGAACAATATAGAAGGTTCCAAAGAACACAGAAAAAAAAGAGGATATGAGGTAGTATTAGAAATTGAAAAAATATAAGAAACAACAAAAGCAATATACGTTTCTATGAAAAGCTAAAAAATTAAGTGTACTTTTAGCAAGATGGATCAAGGTGAAAAGAGATAAGGCAGATGTAAATCCCTGCCCCTCTCCAAAAAAAATAGGGGTCATATCTATTAACAAAACACAAGTTTAGAAATTATGATAAAATAATAGAAATTTAAGACAATTTCTTTGAAAAATTTATTAAATAAACAATTTTCTTTTAAAAAAAAAAACCTGTATTACCAAAATGACTCAAGGGTGAACATAAATTTTAAAAATTATTTAATAGTTAGAAATTAATAATCAGTTAAAAGTCATATATAACAAGCAGACAAAAAGTATATAGGTTACAGGTAGTTGTATAGGAAAGAGCCATAAATATTCAAAGTACATGTAATTCGTGTCTTAAGCAAAATGTTACCTTAAAAAATAAAAGAGAAAAAAGTCACAACTATTTAATTATATTCCCAATGTATTTAATATACTCCCAATGTATTAATAATTCATAATGATCATCAAGTTCTCCCACTAACATAAAGTTACTTTAACAATAGAAACATCAGTGTAAATTTTGTGTAGTTAATGGATGATAAGATTATGTTTCATGCCCTCTACATACATTTTTTTCAACATTTTATTAGAATTTCTATCTAACACCAAAGGGCATGGAAAATAAATTTAAAGCCTAAAAATTATTTTTTAGAAAACTTTGTTATTCACTGATTATGTTATTATCTAAATAGAAAGTCTGAAAGAACTGCCAATAAATATATTAAAAATAAGAATGTTCAGTGAAGTTGCTAGATATAATATACCCCCAAAATACATTTCTCAACACATATAACAATTATAAAGTGTTTTAAAAAGTAGCATTAAAAATTATTATTATTTGAAATTTGCTAAATGATAGGACTGGCAAAAGATTAAATAAGGTGATATGTGTAAATACATAGAATATTTCCTGACATCTATTAAACAATCAATCAATAAAAGTAAAATTCCATGTTATATTTTCTAAAATAAAAAAGTGTCATTAATAGTTGAAAAAAAATGGCAGCATCCTAAAAATAAATTAAAATTTTAGAGAAATGTTTAGCCTTTACTGAAGGATTTATAAGAAGATTTTAATTATTATACACACATGCGCACACACACCCTTTTCTTGGACAGCAAAACTCAATGTCTTAAAAATGGTAGTTCTCGCTAAATAAATTGATATACCAAACTAAAATCAAACATTAACATTGTGCAAAACTAGACAAGCTCACTCTCAAATTTATATGTTATAGCAAAAATCCAAAAAACTTCAGGACAAATAGGGAAAACAGAAGATGATTCAACTAACTGGAAATCATGACTTATCACAAAAACATAGCAATTAAATGAGTGCAATATTGGTGCAGGAACAAATAGACTGGAGCATAAAGAGAGATTATAAAAAAGACTAAATTACATATGATACTATTGGCATATGAGGTAACATTACACAAGTGGAGACAGAGCGGTCTGTTTAAAACACTGTGTAGGAATACCTATCCATATAGAAAAAGTTGAAATTACAACCTTACCTCTCACCATACATATACACACACACACAATATTTTGGACAGATTAAAGGTGTAAATAATGAAAGCAAATATTTAAATATATAAGAATATATAGGAGTGGAGTTCCCATTGTGGCTCAGCAGGTTAAGGACCCAACATTTTCTCTGTGAGGATGCAAGTTCGACCCCTGGCCTCACTCAGTGGGTTAAAGACCCAGCATTGCTGCAAGCTGTGGTGTAGGTCACAGACATGGCTCAGATCTGGTGTTGCTGTGACTGTGCATAGTCTGAAGCTGCAGCTCTGATTCAAACCCTGGCCCAGGAACTTCCATATGGTGCAGGCGCGGCTGTTAAAAGAAAAAGGAAAGAATATATAGGAGTAAATTTTATACCATCAAATACTGAAAGATTTCTTAAACAAGTGATAGATATCTACATAGCTTGCTTCCTCATCTAATAAGTGCACTGCTCTGATTTCACCTAATTGTAAAAACCTTCTTTGACCACCAAATATAAAATACTAGCTGCCATACTCAATGCTTGATATTCTCTATAATTACCCTATTTCATTTTTCATCACAGGAGTTTCTTTTCATCACTGCTGAGATGGGAATTGGGACTTTATCTATTGCCTTTACTTCTCTCTCCCCAAGACCTAGTACTTAGAACATGGTAGTCCCTTGATAACATGGAATTACAAAAATACAAAATATTTAAGTGTTTATAAATTTGTCATGTTAAGTCCACATTTCTCTGTACATTAAATATCGCCATAACCATAGAAATAGGCCATATCTGAAAGATAGTATTTATATTTCCAATAAAAGAAAGACAAAGTCTAGAGCATATGAATATATTTGCAAACCTATAAGAAAAGATGAGCAATCCAAAACAGAAAGGGTTTAATCAAACTGTTCTAGGAAATAAAACCCAATTGGCAGAAAGCATAAAAATGCATACCTCTTTTGGTACATGACCACTTTATTGATAAATTGGCAATTATAAATTTGACAGACCAGCACGACTTAGGAAAAATCAAATGAGGTTTGCGCACCTAAAACACAGAAAAGGAAACAAGTACATTGAGAGACCTCAGCTACATTCTTCAGCACAGACAGTGGTTTAAGTCCACCAGTCACAGACCATAACATATGAATGAGATGAGTGAAGTCCCCTGGTTTTCTGTTAGCATGCCATCTACTCTCCAGATTTAGCCTGACATAATAATCCTGGAGCAACTCTGCAAGTAAACCAATCTGAGTAAGTGCCAGGACCAAGTTTATCCCATCAATCTCAGACTGTGCAATCCAAAACTGATTATAACTTACCCTACATTTTTCACCTAAACATGTACAAACCTCATCCAGCCTCTTAAGCCTCCCTGGAGTCAACATAGTCTCATCTAAGACAGAATCAAAAGGAAAAACACACTCTTCTCAAATAGGTATGAAACAGTTACCACACATTAGACCATAATACAAATCTCACAACTTTTCAGAGAAAAGGTATCATACAGATTATGTTCTCTGATCACAAAACAATTGTCAGAAGTTGGAAATAAGAAAATTAAAATTCCCATGAAAAACTCATTGGTCAAAAAATAAATAGTAGGAAATTTTTTAAATTCTTAAGAGATGAATCAAAATGAAAATTAGATTATCATAGTAAGTGAAGTAAGCCAAAGACAGACACCATATGATACCACTTACATGTGGAATCTAAAAAAAAAAAAAAAAAAAAATGATACAAATGATATAAACAAAACAGGCGTTCCCATCATGGCTCAGCAGAAATAAATCTGACTAGTATCCCTGAGGATGCAGGTTTGTCCCTGAACTTGCTCAGTGGGTTAAGGATACAATTTTGCTGTGAGCTGTGGTGTAGGTCACAGAAGTGGCTTGGATCTGTCATTGCTGTGGCTGGGGTATAGGCCAGTGGCTACAGCTCCTATTGGACCGCTAGCCTGGGAACCTCCATATGTTGCGAGTGCAGCCCTAAAAAAACAAACAAACAAAAAAAATTAAGCAAATGAACTTAAACACAAAACAGAAATAGACCCACAGACAGAAAATTTATGGTTATCAAAGGGGAAAGTGGGGTGGGGTAAATTAGGAGATTTTGGGATTAACCTACTCACTACTATATATAAAATAGATAACCAATGAGGTCCTACTGTATAGCACAGGGAACTATACTCAATATTTTTTAATAATCTATATGGGAAAAAAATCTGAAAATAGATAGAAATGTATGTACAATGGAGTCACTTTGCTGTACACCTGAAAATAACACATTTTAAACTAACTATATTTCAATACAAAAATAAACAAAATATTAGAAACAAACAAGATACCCAAAGAAAGTTAAGGAAATAAGTAAATAGAAGATGAATATAAAATAAAGAAGTCAATAAACTCTTAAGATCTCTGAAAGGTGTCAGAATAAAAGCAAGCCTCTGGCAATACAGATGGACAAAAAGAGATGGATAATGCACACATAACCTTATGAATGATAAAGGAGACATAATACTGATGATGCAACTGAAATTTGAAAGATAGAAAGAATATTAACAACTTTATTCAAATTTAATTGAAAACCTAGGTGAAATGAAAAAAATCTTAATAGAAAGTTAAGAATTTAATTTGGGAAGCTCTATGTCTAAGAATTATAAAATCTCAACAGAATAAAACAGATCCAGATGGTTTTATGGGTGAAACTTATCAAAACATCCAAAGATTAGAGTAGTTGGATATGTATTAACCCTACAACCCACCAATTCTACCCATAGCCATTTAACTAAAAGGCAGACTTACACATATGCCCTGAGAGAGGTCTACAAGCATATAATCAGAAAGCAAAAAAATTACACCCAACCCAAATTGCCTTCAAATGTAGAACTGCTAAAGTCACACAATGGAGTGTGAAAATAAACAAATTATAGCTGTATGCAATGACATGGATGAATCTTACATAATGTTAAGTAAAAAATAAAGTCCCCAAAGCCATTCAACAGGATACTCTTCATGAAGTTTTAAAACAAGAAAAAGCAACCACACACACACACACACACACACACACCAGTCTCTCTTCCTAAATGGCAAGGAGATGATAAACACTTTAAAATCCAGGGTTATGGAGTTCCCTTTGTGGCTCAGCAGAAACAAATGTGACCAGTATCCATGAGGATGTGGGTTCAATCCCTGGCCTCACTCAGTGGGTCAGGGATCTGGCACTGCTGCGAGCCGTGGTGTAGGTCACAGATGCAGCTCGGATCCCGTGTTGCTGTGGCTGTGGTGTAGGCTGGCAGCTGTAGCTCCAATTTGACCACTAGCCTGGGAACCTCCATATGCCATGGGTGTGGGCCTAAAAAGAAATAAGGAAAAAAAAAAAAGAAATTCCCATACAGGTACTCAAAGGAGATAAGCACAGGATTGCTTGTAGTTTTTGAAGTAGCATTTATAATAGCAAAAGTGTGGAAATATCCTAATTATTCATCATAGGAAAATGGATTAACTGTGGTTTATTCCTATAAAATGTGATATAATTAGTAAAATGTATGAACTAAACTTGGTTAACATCTCAAAAACATAAGCGTAAGTGAAAAAAAAGCAAGTGGCAGCAGGATGCACACAGTATGATAGTAATTACCTAAAGTTTAAAAGTACACAATATAATTTTGCACAGTGTTCATGAATCCACTCCTTATGTAGCAAAAGAAGAAACATGTGGGAATGTAACCAATTCTATAAGAGTGCTTACCCTTAAAGAGAAAGGAGAAGAAAGGGTTAAAAGGACAAGACTTTGCTGGGATCTTTAAAGTTTTATTTCTTTCAAATAAAAGTAAGATATGGGGAGTTCCCATTGCGGCTCAGTGGTTAATGCACCCGACTAGCATCTATGAGGACTTGGGTTCCATCCCTGGCCTCACTCAGTGGGTTAAGGATCCGGCATTGCCCTGAGCTACGGTGTGGGTCACAGACGTGGCTCGGATCTGGCATTGCTGTGGCTGTGACATAGTCCAGCAGCTGTAGCTATGATTAGACCCCTAGCATGGGAACTTCCGTATGCCATGGGTGTGGCCCTAAAATAAAAAATAAATTAATAAATTAATAAGATGTGAACTCCAGGAAACATGGAAAAATAACATCCAATTCCAAAGTGTGCATCCTATGTTTGTTACATTATTTTCTAATTTTTTCCATATGTTTAAATTATTGTATCAGTAAAATTTAATTATATGAAATAATCTGACAGCTCAGACTTTACCTAAGTCCCAGGGAGCACTGTCACCTCCCGTAAGGGTTGCTAGTACACACCAGAAATGGACCACTGGAATCTTTGGAATGGTAAAATGTGTCCAGTCTTGCTTGTAATTATTTCTCTTAGTAAGCCTGAATTGTGATTTGAAAGAGATTTGGGGAAGAGTACCTAGCCTTCTGTAATATAATTTTTTATCTGTTATCAGAGAATGCCCAAAAGTTTGCTTTTATAACAGATGGTTAAGGTTATATTAAACCTAAACAAACTAAAATCATTCATAAATGAGCAATTTCAAAACACCTAAAGTCATTTAAGTTTTTGAACTGCAATTTTTTGGAATATGTGTGAGCTCCAGAGGGAATATTTAGAGGCAATAAGGGAAAATTATATGTTATAAATATAAATATAGAAATAATAATGTGCAGCTAAGACACCATGACTCTTATGTATTTCTGTTTCAAAAACTCAGGCTATAGAAGAAACATGTGCTTTGATTTTAATCATGACACTGAGTCATCATAAGTACAGGCAAGTCTCAACTTGGATTTCCATTCTTTGTTCTTTTAAGAAGTAGTTAATCTTATAATCTCTGAAAAGGATACACCCTTCACCACTACTGAAAACATGCCTATGATATGATTTATGTCAACGTTTAGTAGAATACGTTGTTATTCTACTAAAGGTCCAATACTTCAGAGTTTGTACTACTAACAACCTTATTAAAGGAATTTTCAGACTTCCCATCGTGGCTCAGCAGTTAACGAACCCAACGAGCATCCATGAGGATGTGGGTTCAATCCCTGGCCTCGCTCAGTGGGTTAAGGATCTGGCCTTGCCAGGAGTTGTGGTGTAGGTCATAGAGCAGCTCAGTTCTGACATGGCTATGGCTGTGGAGTAGCGCAGTGGCTACAGCTCCAACTCAATCCGACCCCTAGCCTGGGAACATCCATATGCTGCAGGTGTGGCCCTAAAAAGAGAAAAAAAAAAGGAATTTTCCAAAAGATAGTTATAAATAAAATAAGTAAAATCATTACTGTCTCTAATATAAGTGAATTCACACATTTTATCTATTAAGCAAAACAAGTAACAACTGTGAATTCAAACCTAGCTAATTTAGTCATCAGTTATATTAAAAACTCATTGTGAAACTCAGGGCCAGAATTCCCCAAAATAATTTCTATAAAATGGCTAACTCAATCTAGCAGGTGTCATAAAGAACTTTAAATAAACCGTAAGATCAAAAAAATAATCACGTAAAATGATTTTGCTAAAATTGTATTATTTTCAAATCTGTTCATTTATGAAGGATTTGAATTAATTTTGCTAAGAAAATTCTCTTTCTGCTTGAACATCTTTTGAAGGCATAAAAATGGTATATGAAGTCATATACCTGACTGTATAGGGCCTCTAGAAGCAAATATCCACTTGGAAGAAACAACACAATTCATTGATTACTTCAGTCTATGCTTTTCCCCTGTGCATCTGTCCATTTACTCTTTCCTTCAGCAAACATTTAACAAATATTTACCATGTGCCAGGCATTATACTAGGCAAAAATATTTAATGGTTAACCATAACAATGTGTCTAATGTAACTGGCACTGAATAAGCACTTTACAAACCCTGGCTTTATGAAGTTTACAGTCTAATAGGAAAGAAGCAAATAATTAATATATTTCAAATATAATAACTGAAAAGCAAGACTCCTATGGAAGTCTAAATGACAGGGATATGGCCCAAAAGTCAGGAATGATGTTCATGAGAAAGCACAAGAACTTTCCTGGTTTCCACCAAACACCCCCTTCCTTATCTTGCCCAGTTGTCCAATATTGTTTTTCTCTGAAAACCAATGTTGTGCCCTTATGAACCTTACTCAGCCTTTTCCTACCACTTATGTTTTTTCTCCCATGTCCTGACCTGCCCTTGGTAATGAGCACATATGCAGCCTCTAGATCCACATGTATGCAAATATCCACCAACTCACTGAATAGTCAGACTCACATGAGCACATATGCACAGTTATTTCCCTGCATTATAGAAGTAAAGCTAAGGAGAATGCAAGAATTGCTGATTGTAAGCTACCTATCCCCAAATTCTTACATCACTCCTACTTACTTCCCAGTCCCTTCTTTTTCATTGCAAGGAAGAAAATGAGTGAGTGGGCAGGAAGGAAGAAGGAATAAAAGATGAGAAGAACAGAAACAATAAAGAGAAGAAGGAAAGGAGGAGGAGAGAAGGGCACCAGCAGAAAGTTCATGAACAATTTTGACATGCCTTTTTCTTCCCTCCCTTTTTCTTCTTCTTCATCTTTTCTTTCCCCTTTCTCCTCATGTTCCTGTTTATCTCCTTTGGTTATCAACACACACACATGCACAGTTTATAACTTACATCTGGTATTAATATACTCAGAGTTCCTTCCTACTTGCAGGTGACATTATGATGCAAAAATTGGCCCCTGAATGCAATGAGTGCTGCATAGTTGTTCCTTGAGTAAACCTGACCAACCTCTCATCTCATATATGATTCAGATTTAGAGGGAGAAGAGGGCAGTACTTCTATTTCTGCCAGCCACTGTTGGCACTGAGGTTTTACTTCTGTTGAATGTTTTAGCACTACTCTGCCTCTGCTTCTTGCTTAGGCTTTTGATTTTCCTCACCTCTTTGCCCCCAGACATGGTCTCAAGCCTTTCACACACACACAAATAACAACCACTCAAAGTTGTATGTTTACATGTGTCTAGCAGACTAGCATGAAATTGTGGTACAATAAGAACTGGAGGGGGGAGTTTACAAATCAGGGCAACACAGTGAACAACTTGAAATTAGAAATCTGGTGGAGTTCCCGCTGTGATGCAATAGGATCAGTGTTATCTTGGGAATGCTGGGATGCAAGTTTGGTTCCTGGCCAGCACAATGGGTTAAGGATCCAGCATTGCTGCAGCTACAGCTTAGATCACAACTGTGGCTTGGATCTTATCCCTGGCCCAGGAATTCCATAACCCACAGGGCAGTGGAGTAGAAGGGAAAGGAAATAAATTAGTTATCTGGTGTTAAAGTCTCTTAGCCGTTCCTGACACTGGAGAATTTTCTGGGCCATCCTCCCTCCAGAGAGAATGCCAACCATTGAAAAGTTATCCCTAACCTACTTTCATCTTCTCTCTCATTCTTGGGCTGCCCAGAGAAATTCAAATTTCTTACTTTACCATCAGAGCGATTGGTCTGTTTTGCCTCACTCCTAGCCCAGCCTGTTCTTACACTGAGACACATCATTCCACAAACCAAATGGCCCATCACAACACCTGTCTCAAATATGCATTTACTTCACTGAAGAGGAATTCTTTCTTAACGTTTAAACTAACATGTTCTTTTTCCCTCCTCTCTACAATTTTGAAAACATAATTTTGAATAAAAATAAAATAGAGCAAAAGAAAATTAGAACCAATCAATCTCAAAGGAATAATACTGAAAGGTAAAATATGCTGTAATCAATATGTTTAAAAGGTCTAGCTAGTGCCTTACAGTAACAGTACGTCACTGCAGCAATTATAATGGAATTCTTTCCAACAAATACAAGTTCTGTTCACTTATATACATATGTATGCAAGTATGTATAACTATCAGTCTCTAAAATGATCATAAAAAGCCTATTACATGGCATAACACACTGTGAGGACAAAGAAAAAAGAATGTTAAGAACTTGGCCAGCAGGCAAGCAGGAATCTCAGAAACATAGGCAGGGTTATGGTTATTTTTACCAAGACCAAGCTGTACTCCTCGCCACAATACAGGCAACAGACAATGACTTTGTTTGGAGAGCCAGCAGACCAAGAAGATGGTGGACTAGTGTCCCTAGAATGATCTTGCCTTGGTGTGGATGTTGGTTTCTTTTACAGTACAAAGAGGGGGAGGTGAGGCAGTAAAAAGGGGTAAGTTATTGCAAATATCCCCTGGTTCCAACCCGACTCTGGAGGGGCTATGTTAATTTTTTCTTTCCTGCAGCCATTCAGAGAAGGACCTGGTCAGGATATTTCCTGTGAGCTGAGAAATGGTATTTTAGCTTAATGCTCAGGCAAGGAGGGAGTGTTCATGAGATGGGCTATTATACATAAGCTACAAGCAACATCTTTTTAGTGATTAACTTGTAGGAAAAGCAATCAAATAAAAAGGTTAAACAGATCCAGAATAGAACCAGATTTGTTCTCCCTGTTACATTATGACCCCTGAAAGTCAAATTGGTTATACAAGTCTGGGTGTGTGTGATTGGAGGTTTTGGTTGCAAAAGTTGGAATGGGAAAGATGAGAACTGCTAAGGCAGCCACTCAACTGACAGCCATACAACACATATCAACGTAGTCCATTTGTTCTGCCTTCCCTTGAAACTCAGCATTGATCAATCTGCCAAGTTAATGAGCAAACTGCAGCATTGCGGTCTGTCCCAACCTTGCCTGCAATGATCAAACACTGCACTTGTGAAAGAACCAGAGAGAAAAGCCAGGCTGGAGCTAACCAAAATATATATCACATCCTGGAAAGTGTCAATGAATCTAGAAAGAACACTTGAAAAAAAGAAGGAAAGGAAAAAATATCAAGACTTGACAGGTGTTCATGAGAAGCCTGAAAATGAGGAGGAAGATCATAAGTGAAGCTGACTCCAAGCAAGCATGTTGAAAATTTTGAAGTAATGCATGTAGTTATGCGATGCTTGGAGATTACAGACTCAAATACACCATGATTGACAATAACTTAAATTTGCAAAGCTCTAGGTTGGGAGTGAGTTTTTAATTTGGCAAAGAAGACTTTTCCTTCCACAAATGCCAAGTCAGAATGCAGTCAAACATCCAGCTGCAACAGTCAGTGCACTTATCATAATTAGGTATTTGACCACATATTTGAGGCTTAGATTTCTTGATAAGAATGGTAGGAAACTGAATCAATTATAGCTTTAAAGTTTGGGTATTCAATATGCCAATGAAGGAAGGGTTTCGACTGTACCTATCAGTATCACATTTCAGTCCTTAGCAAACTAAATCAACACTGGTTTGTATTTTAAGGAAAGAAAAGAAAGGGGAAAAAAAAAGGAAGGAAGAAAGGAAGAAGGAGGGAGGAAAGTAAAAAAGGAAGTCAGTTTTAAAAAATATGAATGTGGCTGGGTGTTTTATGGTCATTTTAATTGAGAATGCCATATGAGAAAAGCATCCAATTATAATAACTCATGTTTCTCTGACACATTTTAAATATAAGAGAGAAAGAAAATGAATTCAACCATTTTTATGGGTTGACAGAATCAAAATATTTTTGCTGTTTTAAAAGATGAAGGTTGGGCAATCTACAGCAAGCAAGACTTCCAAGGAGAACATTTTCAGTGATATACTTAGGACAATGATAAATTAGGATGAATTTATTGCTACCATCCTTCAATCATCCTTTTCCCTCCTTTCAGCTGAATATTTTTGGTTTTGGTCTACTGAAATCTTCAAGCTAAATTCACTTTCCACTAAAATGTCCCACAACACAAAATAATCCTTTCTTCAACAAAAATGCTTTTTTATTTTATATAAAAAATACAAAAAGCAATTTTATTGAGGAAATTCATCCTAAATATGAATGACTGATATAAACTCAAACCTTAAAGGGGAATTTTCTAAGTAAAATCAATGGATGGTAGGGTAGGAAGTTTTGTTTGGATGGTTTTAAGTGATTTTTATTGTTTCCATTATACTTGGTTTACAGTGTTCTGCCAATTTCTACTGTAGAGCAGTGACCCAGTCACACATATATATAAATTATTTTTTCATATTACCCTTCATCATGTTCCATCATAAGTGACTAGATATAGTTCCCTGTGCTTTACAGCAGGATCTGATAGCTTATCTACTCCAAATGCAATAGTTTGCATCTATTAACCCCAGACCTTCTAGTCCATCCCACTCCCCCTCACCCCCCCGGCAACCACAAGCCTGTTCTCCAAGTCGATGAGTTTCTTTTCTATGGAAAGGTTCATTTGTGCTGTATGTTAGAGTCCAGATGTAAGTAATATCATATGGTATTTATCTTTCTCTTTCTGACTTACTTCACTTAGTATGAGAGTCTCTAGTTCCATACATGTTGCTACATATGGCATTATTTTGTTCTGTTTTATGGCTGAGTAGTATTCCATTGTATATACCACATATTCTTAATCATTCATCTGTTGATGGACATTTAGGTTGTTTCCATGTCTTGGCTATTGTGAATAGTGCTGCAATGAACATATGGGTGCATGTATATTTTTCAAGGAAAGTTTTGTCTGGATGTATGCCCAAGAGTGGGATTTATGGGTCACATGGTAGTTCTATATTTAGTTTTTTGAGGTACCTCCATACTGTTTCCCACAGTGGTTGTACCAATTTACATTTCCACTAATAATGCAGGAGGGTTCCCTTTTCTCCACACCTTCTCTGGCATTTGCCATTTGTTGACTTATTAATGATGGCCATTCTGACTGGTGTGAGGTGGTACCTCATAGTTGTTTTGACTTGCATTTCTCTAATAATTAGTGATGTTGAGCACTTTGGAGGGCTTTGTTTGTTTGGCATGGAAGCACGCAGAGCACCCCTTGCTTACTCTAATAGAGTAGGTTTTATCCCATGTGTCTTTGGAATGATCACATAATAATGCAATAGATTTTTCTAGTAGGTTGCAGACTTTTGCTAAAAACTGACAACTCATCCCTTTGTGCAGCATAGTGGCATCTTCCCGACCTCGAGCACCACTCCCCATTATTCAATCCAGGTGCTATTTAGGACAGGTAATTAATTTTCAGCCTCATTCACTTGTTAGGATAAGAAAGTCTTGTCATCCTTTTCCTCACACTCAGGAATGAGATTGCTCCTGGTTACCTATAGGTCCAGCCTGTTATTACTGTTCTCAATCCCACAACATGGGAGGCCAGCTCATGTGAATAATTTTCCACCTCAGTTTCTCTACATATTTTCTTTAGCTATAACTAGATCCCTACCCTGATCTTTCCATGAGCCCTTGACTTTCCAGCCTTCTCAGGATCTCATCTGCCACCTCCAGCAAACCAGACACTCAGTCTGAGTCTTCATCTGTCACATGGAGCTAACAGATCCTCCTAAAGCTGTGAGGACACAAATTACTGAGCACAATGCCTAACAGAGTATAAACAAAATACCTTTGACCTCTAAAGAAAAGAAGTCTGAAGTTCCTGTTGGGGCTCAGTGGTAATGAACCCAACTAGTATCCATGAGGATGAGGGTTTGATCCCTGGCCCCACTCAGTGGGTTAAGGATCCGGTTGTTACCGTGAGCTGCAATGTAGGTCACAGACATGGCTTGGATCTGGCATAGCTGTGGCTGTGGCATAGGCCGGCAGCTGTAGCTTTAATTAGACCCCTAGCCTGGGAAACTCCATATGCCACGAGTGTCACCCTAAAAAAAAAAAAAAAAAAAAGAGAGAGAGAGAGAGAGAGAGAAGTCTGACACAGGAAAATATTAAGTATAAATTTGTACTGGGCCAAGAGTTTATTTAGTGAGTGTTGATTAAAATTTTTGGTTTACAATTCCTAAATAATGTATTTTTGTCTTTTTGGTGTTCTTCCAAAATCTATTTTAAAAAGACAAAAACAAAACCAAAAACTCCATTCCCAGAATTGTGAATATTTTAAAATGATAATAAAAGATTCTGGGAAGATATGACAGTGAAAGCATATTTTGGGATCTCCCTGAATCCCCCATATAAACAGCAAGCAAAGACTCAAAACACATAGACAATATCTACAATAAAATTAAGTGACAGAGTTGCCTTACAAATCCCAAAATATGAGTCCATGGCCACAAGCCACCAAAACCAGTAAGAACCAGAGTATCAGCAACTACTAAGGAGAAAGTAGAGGAGAGGCAAAGGGGACTTCTAAGGGCTCTGACAGCGGGAGAAGCCAAATATTGCCAAGAGGTACTCACTGAAAAACTTAATAGGGCCCACTATAAGTTGCCATCTAAACTGCAAGTGGATTCCACAGATAAGAGATATCATATGATATTTGTCTTTCTCTGTCAGACTTATTCCACTTAGCAGGATAATCTCTAGGTCCATCTATGTGGGGGCAGTTGGCATTATCTCATTCATCTTTACAGCTGAGTAATATTCCACCAAGTGTATGTATGTATATATCACTTCTTTACGAAATTATTTGTTAATGGACATTTTAAGTTATTTCCATGTCTTGGCTACTGTAAATAGTGTTGCTGTGAACATAGGGCTTCATGTATCTTTTCAAATTATGATTTTCTCCAGATATATGCCCAGGAGTAGATTGCAGGATCAAATGGTAACTCGATTTTTAGTTTTTTAAGGAACATCTATACTGTTCTCCATAGTAGCTGCACCAATTTACATTCCCACCAACAGTGTAGGAAGGTCTCCTTTTCTCCACACCCTCTCCAGCATTTACTATTTGTAAGCTAATATCATATGTTATTGCTTATATTTGGAATCTTAAAAAAATGATACAGGAGTTCCCATTGTGGCTCAGTAGGTTAAGGACCCAATGTTGTCTCTGTGAAGATATGGGTTCAATCCCTGGCCTTGTTCAGTGGGTTAAGGATCTGGCATTGCTGCGAGCTTCAGTGTAGTTCATAGATGTGGCTCAGATCTAGTGTTTATGTGGCTGTGGCATAGGCTGGTAGCTGTAGCTCCAATTCTAACCCTAGTCTGAGAACTTCCATATGCCACAGGTGCAGCTATAATTTTTTTTTAATTTTAAAAATGATACAAATGAACTTATTTAGAAAACAGAAATAGGAGTTCCCATTGTGGTGCAGCAGAAACGAATCTGACTAGGAACCATGAGGATATGGCTTCAATCTCTGGCCTCAATCAGTAGGTTAAGGACCTGGTGTTGCCATGAGCTGGTATAGGTTGCAGATGCAGCTCGGGTCCTGCATTACTGCGGCTGTTGCTTTGACCAGCAGCTGTAGCTCCATTTCAACCCCTAGCCTGGTAACCTCCATATGCTGTGGGAGTGGCCCTAAAAAGAAAAAAAAAAAAAGAAAAGAAAAAAGAAAGAAAAAGAAAAAAAAGAAAACAGAAATAAACCCACAGATGTAGAAATAAACTTATGGTTACCAAAGGGGGGTAGTGGGGTGGAGGGAGGGTGATAAATTAGGGGTTTGGGATTAACATATACATGCTACTATATGCAAAATAGATAACCAAGAAGGACCTAATGTATAAGCACCGGGAACTATACTTAATATTTTATAACAACCTATATGGAAAAAGAATAGAAATATATACGTGTATAACCCAATCACTGTGCCATAAACCTGCAACTAACACAGCATCATAAACAACTCTACTTCAATTAAAAAACAAACACACAGGTGGGCTTTGCTGCTGTAATTCATACTGAGTGCAAAGGGCCACAGAGAGGTGTGGCTGTGCAGGAGTATAGCCTAGACCGGCTATACTCCTGCAACTAACCAAAGGGTCATTTATAACTGGGTCATTTTGCTGTACAGCAGAAATTGACAGAACATTGTAAATCAACTGTAATAAAACATTTTTAAAAAATCCTTAAACACATCTTCAAAATTCTTTTGGCAATATAAGATGAAGTAGTCACAAGCTTCAGAGATGATGCTATGGATGTCTTTTAGGGGATATTATTCAGCCTATCACCAGGAACAAGCTAAGGCTAGCCTTTCTGAATGATACGCAAAGAAGTGCCTGCACTTGGGTAAAGCTTTTATCAGTCATTGCATTCAAAATTCTACTCCGACTTAAAATTACACAAGTTCCTCAGGCCTCTCAATTGTTTTTGAAAACAATCACTGCACTTTGGACTTTATATCACCAGAACCTGAACAGAAGATGTTTCAAAGGTGAGTAACAGGGTTTAGATTTAAGGCAAATATTACTCTCTTCGATCTATTTCAAAATCTGCTATTTTCCTGGAAAGACTTAATTCGGATGCCAAACTGTACATCACAATGAGAAAAATAAATATATCAGGCATCAAAACAGCACATTCACTTTTCACTTGCATGAGCTGAAGACTGTCAAGATGTAAAGAGCACACAGTTATGAATCAGTGTTTTAAAGAGCCTGCCATTGCTGAGCATTCATATGAATTTACAGAAAACTGTTTGCTGATCTCCACCCCTGCGACAAAATGTAATAGGTTGAACTGCGAAGAGTTTTTCATTTATTCATGGTTATTAACACAAAAGGCAATATATTTCATTAAAAACTAATAATGAGGCTTCATAGTAGAAAAAAATAAGACAGAATTTAAAGAAAAAATGTTCAAGACACCCAGATAAAATTTTAAAATCTCATCTATATCCCTGGAAGGAAGCCATATTAGAGTTTGAACATTAGAATTTGCAATCAAATCTCCATGAGACTCCCTAGCCCTATGATCTTGGACAAGTTGTTTAAAACTCTGTAAACTCATTTTCCTGCCTATAAAATGGGGATAAACTAGTACTACCTCCTATGCCACTTGTGAGGATTAGATGAGATCATGTGACATTGAAGCTGTAAAGAGTACAGCCCTCAGGTAAAGCTTTCAAAAACTGCATGCTCTTCCTCCTGTTGTTTACTTTTCAACTTCACATTTTAAGATTTTTAAATATAACCATCTTCCCTATCTCCTTCACAGATCACTGAGAACTCGAAACACAGAGTGACTGCTCAGTCTCACCCAGCCTCTCCTCTCATTTTAAACTGATGCTATGGGAAAGCAGAAGTCCTTATGATGGCCTGGAAGTTCCCTCTGCTCTTCCCTCAACAGCAATTACTCCTCCCCTCAGTCCATTCCTGCATCTCCTTCCCAGCCAGGCCTGAGGAATGCCAGTCTCTTCCTGCCTCAGGGCATTAACCCTTGCTCTCTTCTCTGTCTGGAATGTTTGAGCCCCAGGAGAATCTGCCAGCTCTCTCCTTTCCAGGCTTGAGCAGGGAGGCCATCCCAGACCAGCCTGGATAAAATTGCTCTTTATTCACAGTGTTCCCAGGCACTTTCTGCTGATTTTTCTCCCAGCACTTACTCCCTCTCCGTTATGTGTTATAAATTACCTATTTATCTTACCTATTATTTGTCTTTCCACCAACATATAAACTCTAAAAAATGCTGTCCCATTTGTTCATTGTTCCATTCCCTTTGCCTAGAACAGTGCCACAAAGATAAAAGGTATTTTGGTGCCAGCCAGACCAGGGCCCTGTCATTTGTTGCAAACTTCTAACATCATCTGAACAGCATGTCCCCTTCTATTATTCTCCATCACTGGAACCAGTTTATGCGGCTTCTCTTCCAATAATTTTTGTGCATACCTAGCTTATATGCTTTCTCTCTCAGTTCTCACTGAGCAAAACCAAATACCTCTGAAACATCTCCTATAAGGGGAAAAGCTCCAAACTCCCCATTATAATTTAGTGAAATGTTTCTCTCCCTTGTAACAGTCATCTCCTGCCATTGATGCTTTACTCTAATTATATATTATCCCATTTAATGCTCACAATAACTCTGTGGGGTACGTACTGCAATCCCTATTTTACAGATGAGGGAACAGAGACACAGAAAGCTTAAGAAAACTGACACAAGGTTACTAAGTCCCATGAGGAGTGATTTCAACTTAGAGACATCTCTCTCTTTCTTAAGTCTATGTTCTTAGCACTTTTCTATATTGCCTCTTCAACTGTGGAAGATCTGACATCACTTTCAAAGAGTCTTGAGGTCTAAAAGTACATTCTTTTCTTATACCCTTTGAGACAAATTAGTATTTGAAGTGTATGTGCAAGAATTTCTACTCTGTACAATTTCCAATAAAGACAAATGCTTGCTTTTTATGGTTCTCATAATATGTGAAAGCTCCAAATATAGCTTTGCTCAAAACATCCTTTATGTCATTGTAGAAGGCAGCCATCACTTCTGCTGATAAAGGAATGGCGTAAGAATAATCAGGATATCCATTTAGGATGTAAGCTGGATCCAAATCGAAATTGATTTATGAAGTTGACTTAATAATGCAAACCACTGGCAGTGAGCCACTTTCAAAAGAATCCAGACAAAACTAAAAACAAAAGGATGAAGGGGAAAAAACCACTTACGTCAGATGCTCTGTGCTAAGAAATAAATTAAAATACAGATGGAGAAAACATCCCACCTGTGTTAAACAAACAAACAAAAACTCTTCTGTGTGAGTAATATCAGCATATGATGCTCACAGGGTTGGAGTTGAATTGCTCCAACTCTGAATCCACTGGAGCCCTTCAGTGGATTCTAGAGGGGCTCCTTTTCCTGACAAATCAATGTGCATAATGCATTTTCCTAAAGAAAAAATGCTCAATCTGAAAAAGGATTACTTGGAGTCCAGCCAAGGAGATTATCAGTTATTGGAACACAGCCCATATTTTATTCTTGCATTTTATTGAGACTGTTATTTTAGTCTCACGAACATATTTCAAAACCTATTCCTGCCTCTTTCTTTTTTGGCCTTCTGAAAAGTATCGGAGCTCAGCTTCTCCACTTTTACAACACAGTCTTCAGTTTAGCATGTTATCTTTAACAATTATGCCTAAACTAGTACAACCTAATCACATAACAGAGAAATACTATCATTTTTGAGTTGAATTTCTTCAATAACTTCCAACAATCTCCAAGAATATTTTGTAGTTGTGGATTTGTACCGTTCTCCTATTTAAAAAAATTACATCGAAAATATATCCCTAATGGTGGCCAATTATAGATTTTTGGATAAAAGTAATCATGTGCCCAACTGATAAATCACTTTATCATGCACTTCATATGACACTTGTTGATTAATAACTCTTTTAATTGACTAAATTGAAATACAAATATAATATTTGGAAACTAGAAAAGCTAAATATTTTAAGGTCACAATTATACTTTATTCAAAACCACAAAAATGGAGTTCCTGTCGTGGCTCAGTGGTTAATGAACCCGACTAATATCCATGAAGACATGGGTTCAATCCCTGGCCTTGCTCAGTGGGTTAAGGATCTGGCGTTGCCAGGAGCTGCGGCATAGGTCGCAGACGTGGCTCAGATCCCAACAGCTACAATTCTGATTTGACCCATAGCTTGGGAACCTCCATATGTCACAGGTGCAGCCCTAAAAAGCTAAAAAGACAAAAAATAAAATCTAATGTGGAAGACAATTTTATTTCCTCATATTCTGAGTATTCCCAAAGGCAATGACTCTGCCCGTTTCTTCATTTGTGAATGATACAGGCACCAGTTGACACATGTTATAGTAGAGTCAATATCCCACTCTTACTTAACTCTCATTGCTGTATGTCATAGATCAGGGAGATGGGAAAGCAAAAGTCAAAAAGTCATTAACTTCCACTCCCTTAGAAACAGTGCTTGTTCCAACATGTCAGAGAACCTTGGCCCCAACTATTTCTGCAAAGTCCTGTTGTAAAAGAGATGAGATTTTTGGTATCCTTAGGCACAGTGAGAAAAGACATTCAAAGCTACTGTGGCAAGGCATGGAAATTCCTTTTTTTTTTTTTTTTTTTCTTTTTAGGGCCGTACCTGTGGCATATGGAGGTTCCCAGTCTTGGGGCTGATTCGGAGCTGTAGCTGCCAGCCTACACCACAGCCACAGCAATACGGGATCCAAGCCGTGTCTGCGACCTACACCACAGCTCACGGCAACACCAGGTCCTTAACCCACTAAGGCCAGGGATCAAACTGGGGTCCTCATGGATGCTAGTCAGATTCATTAACTGCTGAGCCATGACGGGAACTATAGGCGTGGAAATTCTTAAAGGATCAACTAAATGCAACCAGAAATCTGTAATTTTGTTATACTTAATGAATTTTATTATATTTTTAACAGAATCAGGTGGCCCCAAACAAAAAAATATGTTTACTAGAAACCCATTCTTAAGCATATCTGTGTGCAAAAAAAAAAAAAAAAAAAAAAAAATAGTCACCTCCCGAAAGACAAGGAACAAATAAAAATAATTGATCTACAAATGTGAACTATCACAACATTGACAGGGTGATTTACTCTGAACTTCAGATACTATAATGACTATTAGATTCACCAATAATCCCCACTGTAACTGTTCCTTTACCTTCTTGACATTGGTGATGTCACTCTCAGCAGTAATTTAACTAGATCTTTTTTTTTTTTTTTGTCTTTTTGCTATTTCTTTGGGCCGCTCCCGCGGCATATGGAGGTTCCCAGGCTAGGGGTCCAATCGGAGCTGTAGCCGCCGGCCTACACCAGAGCCGCAGCAACGCGAGATCCGAGCCGCGTCTGCAACCTAAACCACAGCTCACAGCAACGCCGGATCCTTAACCCACTGAGCGAGGCCAGGGACCGAACCCGCAACCTCATGGTTCCTAGTCAGATTCGTTAACCACTGTGCCACGACGGGAACTCCATGATTTAACTAGATCTTGATTAAACTTACCATCACTGTAATTTGAAGACTACCTCGTTAAGATGATCATTTATTTGTCCATTTAATCATCGTAACAGGAGCATGAGAACTTAACCTCAGGGATTATTCTGAGGTCTAACAAGTTGAGACACATGCACATATATATACATGTATGTGTGTCTGTATATATATATATATATATATATATATATATATATAAAGTGTTTAATTCCTGGTTCATAATAAGAATTCCAGAAGTCCTAACCATTTGGTAAGTAAATTATTATCCACATTATACAACTAGAGAGAACTCTGAAACTAGTATCTGCACTCGGTGCAAAATTCTGTGTTTAGTACGAATTGTGTGTGAAATTAGAAATCATGTGCATAAGAAAGGATACTAATGTCCTTAAATTCTGATTCTTTTTCCATACATTTCTCCTCCCTTAATCTCATTTCTCACTAACTCTATTTCATACCATCTCTGAGAATATGTTCCCTTGCTTCAGAGTGACCTTTGAGCCCCTAAACAAGCAATTTCTTACTTCTGGAACAAATTCTGGGAAAGCATATTGCATCTTATGTCTAATTGTTTGTTTCAAGGTCTCTATTTTCTGAAGCATTCTAGGGTTTACTCCATCTCTTTTCAATCTCTCATCCACCTCATAATCCCTGACCTCTCAATATTTCTTCATTTTCTTCTTTGTATTAAAAGATAGGCTTAAAAATGTATCTATTCTTATTATGAACCTTCTCTCTATTGGATTCCTAGGAAGTGCCAACTTTGTCTGAAGTCTCAGTTGTTTTCTACAAAAGCCCAATTTATTAAAATTATAAGCTCCTAAGGATGCCTGTATCAAGAAGCTGCATCCTTGGCTGACATGCTACACAAAATGAGAGTTAGCAAAATTATTTTATTTATTTATTTGTCTTTTGTCCTTTTCAGGTCTGCACCCACAGCATATGGAGGTTCCCAGCCTAGGGGTTGAATCAGAGCTACAGCTGCCAGCCCACACCACAGCAACGCCAGATCCAAGCCATGTCTGTTAACTATACCACAGCTCACGGCAACACCAGATCCTTAACCCACTGAGCGAGGCCAGGGATCAAACCCGCAACCTCATGGTTCCTCATGGTTCCTAGTCAGATTCACTTCTGCTGTGCCACAACAGGAAATCCGCAAAATTATTTTAAAATGTTGATTACAATATTCAAATTCCTAACTCTACCAAATGTTGCAAAATTGTGAAACATAGTCCCAAGATTTAATTTACTTCCTTTCCCTCCATTTAACAGGTCTGAAATTCAAAAGTGAAAGTACAACCTCTATCCATTAATAAATGTATGCTGTGTCTGATAAGTAGAGTGTGCAATTACACAAGGAGTGCACACTGTTCAAATAATAAGTCACCTTGCTATTTAGAAAATATTGTACCATGGGATTTTTTTGGATAGAATTTAATTTGTACCATGAATCAAAACCTTTTTAGAATCATAAGATATTTTACTAATGTTACATCAGAATGACTGTGAAATATTCCACAAATTTTCAGTACAAAGTTAGGTAAAATTTTCCTAATAGTCGATTTATACTTGATTCATATTACAATGACAGTCTTACATACTAGAAGGATCCCTACACTGCATGGTGAGTGTGATGGGGAAAGAAGAGTCCTTGCAGCCCATTCTACACTGAGTACTAATGGGGCATCAGAAAGATGATTTATCTTAACTCCATCTCAATTTTCTCATCCACAAAATGGATGGGTTGACACAATCCTGACTTGTTCTTAAATTCTATCCAAAAAATCCCTAAATATTCCATATAATTTTCAAAAGATTATAAGAATATTATTGATATGATTTGATTTAGTCACATTATAGATGTAATATCTACAGTGTTCATTATTCACAAGAGAAAATACTACAGTACCACACTCCTGACAAAATTAAATCATATTCTATGCTACTATAAGCAGTTTCATAATTTATCCTACTGAGACTGTTTCTGTAATAAATATTTCTTTGACCTTATAGAAAAATTATATCCATATTAAGAAAGTTTTATGGAGAAAATTATAATATACAAACGTTTCACATAACTTTTCAATTGTTGCTTTTTAAAAATTAACTCTCTCTTTAAAGTAATTGCAAAAATTAAGTATCTTTCAGAGAAGCAGGAGTGTTTTGTTCTATTATTAGGATGCAAACCCTCCAACCAAAATACCTTTCTCCCCTTTGCCTCTAGGCCTCTATTTTCTACTCTCAAATTAGAAATACTGTGTGAACTAGAAAACACATCAGCAAGCAAACACAATTTTAACATTGTAAACCATACCCATTTTGCAAGCATGAACACTGACGCAGTTTTCTTGAAGGGTATGTTCTTTCCAATGATCCCTGCCAACATCAACTCTGCTTATCAATGACTTAAGAAAATATATTCAGACAGGCAACACATTCAGCACTGAAAAGCGGGATGCTAGAGGGTGGGGGCAGGGAGGTGGGTGGGTGGGAGAATGACTTATTACACTTAACTCCTTTCACATAATACCAGAGATTTATTCAACTAGATGCTCGTGGGTTCTGGTGTCTGACAGCTGTGCAAGAAGGTAAACATGGAATCTGGCTCTGCAGTGGCTATCAGAAATGAGCTCTTAAACACTTTGGTTTTTTTCAAATGGGCTTTTGTAATAGAAGGGAAAATATCAAGGAGAGTGGAAATCAAATTATTTTTTGCTCTTCCCTTCTAACCACTTTAAAACCGATTCAGAGGTTGTTTTGCTAAGGAATTTGCTAGCAATACACAAATAGTTCCATTTTCAAAGTAAAATGAACAGAGATGATATGAATGTAAGACACATCACCTACTGTTTTGGATTTGTCCTGGTTTATCTCCTCACCAAGCGTTCACTTGAGGTAAGATTCATGATTCCTTTTTAGGATATTTATCATAATGGGAAAAAAATCAACGCATGATTTGAAAGGCAAAGCTAGAGAGAACATCCAAGTTACGGAGTATCACAAGAAAACCACCATTTGGCCCTACTGCTTTTCAAGGCACTGATCTTTATTGTTTACTTAGACTCTCAGCATGGGAAAGAAAACAACACAATTATCTAACTCTCCTCCCCATTTTCAAACAAAGAAAATTTTGTTTTATTAATGAAATGCAAAAAAATTATATCTGCAACACAATAATCCAATATTTCCTATTATGAATGTTCCTTGATTCTGTCTCTAATATCGCTATTTATTCCAAAGAACATTCTTTTCAACAAAGTCAACCTGAAAAGTGCATAGCCATTGGAAACTTTATTTTTGAATGTATTTGAAAGTAATACAATTCAACTTTGAAGCCCTCGACTCAGGACTCAGTGCAAGTTTATTTTTAATAGTTTCCCAGTGACCTCAGGACAGGTCACACCTCATCAAATTGGTATCATGGGCCATTCAGTGTCAGCCCTGCTGAATCAATCAGATGAAACATAAACTGAAATACGAGCTGTAACTTGCTAGAATGAAAATTCAGATGCTTTACCTGTTTTTTAGTTTGATCTTCAGCTGTCTGAGCAACTTTGGGTGTTATATTTTTTATGGTTTAAAAAGTATTTACAGATGTTGGACCACAGTTCTTTTAAGCAAAATATTATTTTTTTAATAATTCAAATAATCTAATAAGTAAAATACATTGTTTATAAACTACATCTTATTGTTACCACTGAGATATAACATCATAAAATAGCAAAACAGAAGTCTGGTCTGTTATGGTCTAATGTTTAAAAAATATATATGTGTATATATTTATTATTTATTTCTATTTCCACCCATATTTAAATATACATTCATTGTAAGTCACACAACCAAAAAGTAATTTTCATTCAAAGTCTATAACTAAACACAAAATTTAACAGCTTGCAGATTTGCAAACAACAAACAGGCATTTATAATAATCAGAAATAAGAAGTTTTTTCTTCTTTTTTTTCCTGAGAATAATTCTGTGGAATCCCTTTAGAATATCAAAGTAATGTTTGGAAAGAAAGGGGAACCAGGAAGTACATCTGTGATCATTATCTCCACTGTATGGGAAAAAAAAAGTTTCAATAGAAATTTGAGGGAAAATACCATTGTCAATATAACAAATAGACAGGTAGGAATAAGGAGAAGAAAGGTAAAACATGCTAAGACTGTGTTGAAGTACATCTTTATCCTGTATTATATTCCACTGGATTTATTCAAGGCTACCCAAAACTGTCTGTATCGGCCTTCTAAATTTCTTTCCAAATAAAAATGGTCTCAAAACATAAAATCTGCTAAAACCTGCATTGCTCCATAGCAAACTATTTTTAGAAAACTGCATTTAATTTAGTGGGAATAATTAGAACCATTAGGCTTCCAAGAGAGTTTTAGAAAACTATTTAAATCTCTTTGAATTTTTAAAATAACAACTCCTGTTATATGCAGATTATTGGGTCAATATTTATATTTAAATAGAAATATAATTATAATACACAAACATAATTATGCTCAGCTATAGAATTTTATATTTTCCAAAGTGTTTTAATGTACTTCACCTTACTTGGCCATCACAACCCTATATCATGGATTAATTAGTTATTTTCATACACCCTGAGCATTTGCTATACCAATTTCTCTCCCTGCTTTCTACCAGCCTTGTCTTCTGCTCTTTTCCAAGACAGCAAAAGGAAGAACCTAAGCTTCACCTGGTGGGGACGTCATAAGAAATCATTTTATATGCCTCTGTTTCCTAAATCATAGTTGAAATATAAGCATTCTGACTTTGATCCCTATTTAAACATCTGAAGACTGGTATGTCCAGTTGTAGCGGAAGACTATTCACTGTTGGTAGGGATATGATATGATTTTTGTTAAAATATGTTAAAAAAACATTTTATGTATATATCATATATGTATTTATATATTGCTATTTAAATTACAAATTCAAACATGCCAAGTAGGCAGCAGCAGAATGCAATATGATGAGGAATATTTTATTCCCAGACTTAGAAAGATGACTTTTGACTTTGGTGTTCTATCCATAGCTTAGCATAGAGAAAAAAAAACAGATTTTCATCTGGGATTCCTCAGATGCTGGCCTTACTTAAAATAACAAGCATTATCAGTTCACTGAAATACCTTTATAGGGTATTCCCATAGTAGCACAGCAAAAACAAAGCCACGAGGATGCAGGTCCAATCCCTGGCCTCAATCAGTGGGTTGGGGATCCGGTGTTGCCATGAGCCGTGGTATAGATCACAGATGCAGCTTGGATCTGGCATTGCCATGAGCTGTGGCATAGGCAAGCAGCTCTAGCTCCGATTCAACCCCTAGCCTGGGAACTTCCATATGCCATGGGCGCAGCCCTAAAAAAACAAAAAATAAAAATTAAAAAAAATAAATACCTTGATAATGAAGTTGTCAATAGTCCAAAAGTGATTTCAAGATTTAATTTTTCATCTGGATAACTAAAAATGAAATGATGTTGAATATATAAACATTGGCCAATATTATTCTAAGAGTATTATTGATGGTTGTCAAGTAAGCAAAGAGACTGTCCCATCATCCTGGTCCCAACCATCGTATGATTTCTCAGTTCATCATGTGCCTGGGTTTCCTGGCCAACAGAATGCAGGCACTCAAATATTTGTAATATATGTGACCTCATACCCAAGGAGCCAGTTGTACCTGTTGGTTTACCCAGGAGCTGAGATGCTTCCCAGAGGGAAAATGAAACTGACAACTTTTTCCTTCTAACTACCTACTAAAGCCTCTGGAACTGGGAAGGGGTGAGCAAAGGACCCATATTCACAGATGCTCATAGCCTGAGAGAGCATGTGTTACAAAACCTGGAAGAGACAGCACAGAGCACAGGAGGCTGGATTTCATAGGAGGACCTGAGTGTCAGGGGAGAATCCATCTATATCCAAAACATGGGAAGCACTTGGCATGCTCCAGGATGATAGGCTCAGGAAGCAAAGCTAGGTTTACCATGAAGCAAATGAAGCTTAAGTTTCAAGGACTCTCAATGTACTTGAGAGTTTAAAGAAGTATTCAAAGGGTCATGAAGTTTTGGAAATTTAGAAAACACAAGCTGTTTTCATCTCAACCGCTGAAGACTACCAACTCGCTCTGTCCAAACTTCTACTCCAGTTGGAATGATTGCAGGCGTGTTTGGGATCCAGAAGAGTTGAGAGGGGGATACATTTATACTGAGTTTAATGAGATATACTCCTGTGGTTTTCAGTCATTTATGTATGTGGTTAGGTTACTGCCAGCTAGGTGAGCCTTCCTGGAACAAGACCGCCTGAACACACCCAGTTTTATGACGCAAACAGGTAGATCCAGAGATCAGATCACAATGTGAGCAAATCCTATTATCCCTGGACCAGAGCACACGGGGAGAGAAAGAATGATATATGAAAGGTGCAGATATGTGGTAAAATGTCCCAATCATTAGATGAGTTAACATTGTGAGCAGAGAATTTGATTCACATTGACATCAGGTCAAAAGGAATTGATTCCTATCAAAAATACACTTGATGAATAAGTGCATATAATTATAAATACATGATAGAGATTTTCTTAAATTTTACAATCCTAAAAATTGACATGATAGTATCAATAATAAGTGATGAAAACACCAATAAAATGAATTTAAACCAACCATCCCAGAGGAAGGATGAAATTACCTTTCTCTATAGAAAATATTATAAAATCTTTCTGATTTGAAAAGGTGTTAAAAGAATATTCACCTCACAAACTTGAAAAAACAAGTAACTTAGTAGCATCCGGGTTTTTTTATGTCCTCAGCATTTGTTAAAATATGTTGTGGTTTTCTAGTTTTGTATCAGTAATCTCTTTCATACGTAAAAAATTTGTACTCATACTATCCTATCTTTTTCTTTCTTTCTTTTTAATTCTTTTTAGGGCCATACCTGTAGCATATGGAAATTCCCAGGCTAAGTGTCGAATCAGAGCTGCAGCTGCCGGCCTACACCACAGCTACAGCAATGCTAGATCCAAGTTGTGTTTGTGATCTACACCTCAGCTTGTGGCAATGCTGGATCCTTAACCCACTGAGCACGCCAAGGAATGAACTCACATCTTCATGGATACTAGTGGGGCTCTTAACCCACTGATCCACAACGGGAACTCCAATCATATCCTTTTTTTTTTTTTTTTTTTTTTTTTTTGTCTTTTTGCTATTTCTTGGGCCGCTCCTGTGGCATATGGAGGTTCCCAGGCTAGGGGTTGAATCGGAGCTGTAGCCACCGGCCTACGCCAGGGCCACAACAACGTGGGATCCAAGCCGCGTCTGCGACCTACACCACAGCTCACGGCAACGCTGGATCATTAACCCACTGAGCAAGGCCAGGGACCAAACCCGCAACCGCATGGTTCCTAGTCAGATTCGTTAACCACTGCACCACGACGGGAACTCCCATATCCTTTTCTTAAAGAGTTTCTACAAAATTGTATTAAGCTTCAGACTGGATGAAACCTGTATATTTTCCTAGGTATGTATTAATAATTTTCCTTCATTTACATCTGAATAAGGATGCTGAAAGGAACTCTACCAATAGATTAAGATTGCTATAAAATCCCAAAATTGGGAACTATCAGTGCCAATTATCACACATATTCTAGAGAGTGCCCACCAACACATCTCCACAAGACCTACTACCTGAAACATCATGGCTGTCTAGCCTGACATAAAAGCAGATTCCAAAATTCAGAGAGAATCTAGAGTCATTAGTCTAAGTAGAGAATGGTACATGCCCTCCTTCCCTGCAGGTCCACCATCCAAGCCTTCTCCATGTGCCCTGCCCTCAGAGGCAGCCTGTATGAGCTGCAACAATGGGTTCTCTTGCTCTCTGACTGTCTGTGGGTATAACTCTTAGGGAGAATGGGCAGGAGATGGTGGAGAAACAGGAGAGCTTTAGTGTTGCCAAGAGTTGGCTGTACCTATTGGGGGATGAACATAACTCCTGTTGGGTGACCTTCTCTCCACACAGCTCTGTCTCCAGCACCAGTAACCAGTCTCCCTAGTAGTTTAGCCTTAGGAGTAGTAGCTCCAAGAATTCAAAAGTACTGAATTCTCCTTCTCACACCTTTAAAAATAGTCCTTTTTTAATTAATTAAAAAATATTATTTTACTTTGATCATTTCATTGTAACTTTGATTTTTACTTTCTCACCTATAGGTTTTCCCGATTGAATTTTTCCCAATTTTTTGTAGTAAAATGTACAACATTGACTCTATTAACCACTTTTAAGTGTCCAGTTCAGTGGTATTAATGTTATTCGTGTCATTGCATAACCATCAATCACCACCATCTATCTCCAGAACTCTCCATCTTGCAAAATTAAAACATTAACTCCCTATTCTACCCTCCCCCCATTCTGCTTTCTGCCTCTAAAAAGATAACACATAGAATGGAAGAAAATATTTATACATCACATATCTAATAAGGGATTAATATCCAGAATACATGGAGAACTACTAAAACTCACCAACAAAAGCACTGACCATCTGTTTAACAAGTGGCAAAAAAGCTGGAATAGACATTTCTTCAAGGAAGATATACAAATATCCAGCAAACATGAAAAGATACTCAACATCACTAATCATTAACAAAATGCAAATCGAAACTACAATAAGATACAGCATCATAACTAGGAACATGTGGAAAAATTGGAACCCAGTGGAATGTTGGTAGTAATGTGAAATAGTACAGCTGCTGTGGAAAACAATATGGTGATTCCTTAAAAAAAATACAATTACCATATCCTCTAACAATACGCACAAGGGAATAGAAAGAGGGTATCAAAGAGATATTTTTCACACCCATGTTTATAAGAGCATTGACTACAAAGCTGAAACATGGCAGTAACCCATGTCCATCGACAGATGATAGATCAAAGGATAAACAAAACGCAGTGTATGCATACCTATATATCACTCAGCCTTAACTAAGAAGTCATTTTTTTTCCCCAAATCTCTCCTTATTTTGACCCATTTCAAATGTGGTATCTATTTATTATTGCCACTCAAACCAACATATCTACAAAAACGATGTGAGGAGGCTTTCAAGAAAACCACTCAAAGAGATTAGATGTCAGTAAAAAGGGGAAACAGGCTTTTTTTTTTTTTTGTCTTTTTGTTGTTGCTATTTCTTGGGCCGCTCCCGTGGCATATGGAGGTTCCCAGGCCAGGGGTTGAATCGGAGCTGTAGCTACCGGCCTACGCCAGGGCCACAGCCACGCGGGATCCGGGCCGCGTCTGCAACCTACATCACAGGTCATGGCAACGCTGGATCGTTAATCCACTTAGCAAGGGCAGAGACCGAACACGCAACCTCATGGTTCCTAGTCGGATTCGTTAACCACTGCGCCACGACGGGAACTCCTCCGGAAACAGCCTTTTGAGTAACTTTGGACTTCTGCTTACTCAGAGATCTTCCCTCAACACTGTGGAGTCTCCTGCCAGAGGGAGGTGCTGGGGGCACTCAGAAGAGGTCAAACAGGAACACACTCTCCTGGTCAGGGAACTGAGCACTGGAAAGTCACCTGCAGGGCCTCCTAAGACTATGCACGTGCCCCATGAAATGGCCCCCATTTGTGCTCCTGCCACTCTGGGCAGCAAAGCAGAACCCTGAGAATCAATCAAGAGGGAATTGCATAGTATCATGTGCTCAGTCACACAAAAGACATTTTTCTTTTTCCTTTCCCCTTTTTCAAGCTCCAACACCCTGGAGAAGACAAAGGATGTAAAAGTAAGGGTAACAGATAAAATTCAGGATGCCCAGTTAAATTTGAATTTCAGATCAACAGCAGCAATAAAAAAAAAAATTAATATAAGTATGTACCAAACACTATTTGGGATATACTTATACTAAAAATAATTTATCTGAAATTCAATTTAACTGGGCATCTTGCTTTGCTTTTTGTTTTTTTGTTGTTGTTGTTATTGTTTTTGTTTTCTAAATCTGACAACCTAATGTAAGAGGAAGGAGACAGTGTCTCAGGATTAGAGCTTTTCCCATCCCTATCCACACACACAGTAAGGTTGATCAGTGAGGAGGAGGAGGAGAATTTTAGATCAGAAATGACACTGCATTTTCAGCTGTTCTAAACCACACTGAACTTTTTTTTTCCCCATGAAAAAAGAGACAGGACAGTTCTAGAGTCTGTCATAAGTCCTCTTAAAGGGTGACAAGGAGAAAAAGTAAAACAAGCCCATGTTTTGGGGCCCCACCAATTTCAGGTTTGTTCAATGAGACAATTAAATGTCCAGAATTTGATAAAATGTCCAAATACAAGCCTGGATTCTATGTGGAACATATCTATCTACACACAGATAACTACCACCCCTAGAAATAGATGCAATCTGTTTTTACAATAATGGCCAAGAATTTCGAGGACAGATGCAAGAATTTTGATGAGGATTCTCAGAGATCAAGGTGGCTTGGGAAATACCAGAAAGCTGAGATGGGGATGAAAACAAAGACTTTCCAGCCCCTCGTATAAAGCCCCTGTGCAGACAAAGTGCTTGGCTAGCCATTCATGTGGGAATAGCATGAAAGCAACCTTGTTAGAGCTTGCTGAAGATGCCTATTCCTCTGAGGCTCTGGGGACCTCTCATGAAAAAGGGAGGTCTAGAAAATAATACTTAAATTCCACCTCAGGTACTCAATTTTTTCGAAAGACTGAACCTCTTCTTGAAGAAAAAAATGAAAAACTGTGTAAGAATGGCCCACATCTTATGCCCTGATATCCTTCTTTAAAGTGCTTGGACTTGCCATCAGAAAAGAAGGCTCATCTAACAAGATGGATAGAAGAGTGTGTTCTCCAATCTTTTAAGAAAACTAGGAAGACACAAAAAGGCAGGGATTTCTGGACCTGTTTTTGGAGAACAAGCTGTGGAGCCTTAGTTAAAATAGACTATTGAGATATAAGCTTATTCTTCTTCTGAGGTTAATGAAGCTAATTTGGGGAAAGGAGAAGAGGGAGGTCAAAGTCAATGAAGACAGAAAGAGGGGAGAGAAAAGAAACTGTTTATAGCCATGAAGATCCCTGGTAGGGCTTTAAATGGAACATATGACTCCTTGCAATGTTGCTCAGTAATAACTTCAAAGACTTGAGACTCAGTGATCAGACAGGCTGACCCGGCTTCCTTGAATAACTGATCAGTTATTAGATGCCAATGTAGTATGGCATCTTCTCATGATCTGATGCAATACTCCCCAAAGGAAAAAAGCAATATTAAAGAGCTACCTTGCAGGGATATAGATTCACCTGCAGAAAATTATCAGAGAATCCCTTTCTGCATAAGCGGCATTTAAGATGAGGAGTCAGCCTTGAAAGCAGCAAAAGGGAAGAGCAACTCAGATGGAACAGTACATGATATGGCTTCAAAATAAAAAGCAGTTCTGCATGCTTGGAGTGCTGAATAGAAATCCATTTGGCTGGAGCACAGTGAGAAGGCAAATGGAGTTAGGGAGGTAAGTTTTAAGCTGAATTAGCAAATGAATAAATTAGAGAATAAATGTATTGTTACTAGGAAGGATGTTTGCATTCCACTTAGATTTGTGAAGAAAGGATGCTCTAGGTACAAAGTGAGTAGTGGCTGTTTTATACAGGAAAGGGAAGCAAAATGGATCCCTAGAACCTACAGATAGAAAAGAATGTAAAGTCTTGAGGAAAGACAATATGAATGTGACAAGTAGATACGGGTTCCAAGGGAAGAGAAGCACACTTTTTCCCTTGCTCCAAGAAAGATGACAAAGCAGGGGTTCCCCACTCCAGAACCGCCATGTTTGGAAAGTATCTGCGCAAAAAAAAGCTCTCTTGTTTCTTTTCATAAAACTTCAAGAAAACCATCACTCAAAGCAAGTCTTAAGGGATATCCAGTGTGCTCAGGGTTTTCTTACCTGGCAAAGAACAGCTCCTAGATGACTGGTTTTTGAGAAGAGGGTACACATTCCTATTGATAGTTAGTAAGTGTCATATAATCAATAGGGAGAAGAATTATTTAGATAACTATGGCCATTACTGTCAATTTCTTGAGACTAAGTGGAATTAAGCCAAGAAAATATATCTTTAAATCATAAAATTTTGGAACTGGAAGATAACTTGAAGTACAAGTCATCAGTCACTCTTTTTTTGCAAATTAGGAAAGTAAAACAAAGATAAAGCAAGTGATTAAAGTACAGTTGTAACAGGTTCAATGACTACTCATTTAGTGCATGTTCTCCCTTTGTTCACCCTTTCAACAAAATAACTATAAACAAAATTTTAAAACCTCTGCAGAAAGTAAGTGGTGTCCAAGAACAGCCTTTCCATTCATGAATTAAGTGAATGGACTGTAAGTTTGCATCTATTTATTTCCTACAAGAGAAAAATTTGGGAGGGGCTTGACATCTCCTTCCTTGAGAGTACACAGTAATTTGCAGAGGTGTTGACTCCTAATTCACACTTGAGATGTTGTCAGAGGAACCATGATATAGTTGGGCCTGGTGAATTTGCTGCAGAAGTAACCAATTATCAGAGAATATAAGTAAAACTCCAGACTCAGAAACAAAAGTCTGTAGCAATTCTTAGGCAGCAAAATGTAATTCAGCGAAAGTAATTTTTATTTTGAATGACATTTTTATGTCAAGAACAAACACATCTACATTTTAGTATAAATAGTAAAAGAAAAGATGTGTTTTTATAAAATAAATTGTTTAAAGAGGCAGCAATTCACAAATAATTACTAAAATGAATAATTCTAGATTTGAGACTATTTTGGGGATATCAAAATTTCCAAGCAGTTTTTTTAAATCCTATACCTCAGAGTATATTTAGTTATCTATATAAATAATCAGCTCTCATATTTTTGTTCCCCAATCAGGAACATATTTTCTCCCTTGTGGGCAAAATTTTAAGCAATAATATACAAATTGCTGAGTTAGAGAATATGATCCTAGTGAAAAGAATGTACCATCTCTCTGAATCTTCCTAATCCACTTCAATATGTGATTCTTTATGCAACAAAATAATGTAGTAGGCAGGAGTTCCCAGTGTGGTGCAATGGGGTCAGCATCATCTCTGTATACAGCTTCAATCCCCTGCCCAGTACAGTGGGTTAAGAATCCAGCACTGCTGCAGCTGAGGCCGAGATCTGATCCCTGGCACAGAACTCCATATGCCATGGGGCAGCCAAAAAAGAAATTATACACACACACACACACACACACACATATAATATATATATATATATATATATATATATAGAAACAACATTGTCGTTAAATAAATAAACAAAATAGAAAGATTTAAAAAAAAAAATGATGTTGTAGGTGGAATATGCCCCCACCCCCAACCCCACCCTGAGCAACCTTCAGGTCCTGATTCTCAGAACATGTGTGTGCTAGTTTACAAGGCAAAGTGGAATTTCCTTTACAGAGTGAATTGAGTTGTTAATCAGCTGACATTTCAAAAGGGAGATTATCCTGGACTATCCAGATGGGCCCAGTTAATCACAAAGATCCTTAAATATGAAAGAGCAGGGCAGAATATTCAAAGTGAGAAAGACTTGAATGGTGACTGCAGGCTTTGAAGAAGGAAGGGGACCAGAGTCAAGTAATGTGGGCAAAAGCTGGAAAAGGCAAGAAATCACATTTTCCTAGAGCCTCTAAAAAGGAGTGCAGCCCTGACCTCATCATGATTTTAGCCCAGTGAGACCCATTTTGGATTTCTGACCTCTAAAAGTCCAAATAATTGGATTATAAGATAATAATTTTGTATTGTTTTAAGCTACCAAGTATGGTAATTTGTCACAGCAGTCACAGAAAACCAATACATATGATAAGGGAAGGCATATAAAATGACCCAGGTTTGTGAACGATATTAAATAAGTTGGAATTAAGAAAAATAGTTGAATTTGGAAATTAACTTCTCAACAATTTCATGCCACACATTCCAAAGGAAAAATCAATAAATATAGCTTCTAAAAGAGCATGAAAGGAGCAGTATTACATGCACAGACTATACAACTTGTTTAATGTTCCTTTACACTAGCCACATTCTCTATTCTTCAGAACCATTACTTCCTTTAAACGTCTGCTTTGCCTACTATAAATTTAAAAATAAAATTAATCTGTACCATTTTATTTAAGTATTCAAATCAATCACTCAATATTTATTGAGTTCTCTCTGCCCAGCTGTTCTCATAGAATTTACAATCCATATTAAGAGACTAGTTTTTTACTTTTTAACATAAAAAGAGTGGTACAATAAAAATAGGAATTGGGCGAATAAATCAGATGGACTGATTTGAGAAGATTCTAATAAATATTCATGGGAATGCTAAAAAAAAAGTTTTCATTCAAGACTAAGAAACAGGAGTAAATGAGTCTGATATATTTGCAAACTTTCAAAAATTGGAAATACCATAATAGTTTTTTTAGGCATGTGATACAAATGTAAGTGCTTACTTTTTAGAAAAATAGTTTGATTTATATGTGTATTATATAATAATAAATGTCAATCATTATCAATAAACAAATATAGCTCATCATTTTAATAGTGTTACCCCTACAAGAGAAAATTACCATTACTTATTACATATTATAAAATCTCTGATTAGTTTGAAGTTTTGGCCTTTGCATATATTGCATTTATTATTGGTATGCTTTATTAGAATTTACTTTGAAACTACAAAAGCAACAAATGTTTAACATACAGAGTAAGATAAATATGTTAAAGAAAAACATGACAAATCTTGTCTTCTACAGCTTTCTCAATTGATAACAATACTAATAGCTTGACAAATGTTTTTCTTTATGAGAACACAAACTAACGAAAATGTATTTCTAAGTATTAGAATATGTTGTTACAACAGTGTGATCTTTTGTTATGTAAATTAGTCTCTTCTTGCATTTATTTTCTCCAAGTAATATTTCATGAATGTCAATATTGTCACTGGCCACCTAATATTCTATAGTTTGGATAGTAACTACATCATAATTTCTTCAACATTTCCCTATTATTAAATATTTTAGGTTTTTTCCACAGAACACAGTCCCAATTCACATATCTTTTTATCTGTACCCGTACATATTTATGGCCACATCCTTAAGACAGATATGCAAAATCATACTGTCATGTTAAATGGAATGTACACTCAATATTAGTAGGTGTTGTCAGATTACATAAGTTGTGGACTATAGCTCATAAGAGCAATGCATGAAAATATCCATTTCCCTATCCTCTAAATAATTTAAAGTTTCAATCTTGTAATTATCAATAATTTTATAGGAGAAAATAGAATATTATCGGCCTTTAATATGAATTTCTCTCAGATTAAGCATATTTTCATACATTAATTTTCTATTTGCTTTTCTACCTCTCTGGATGACCTGCTTTTGTCTTTTGTTCAATTTTGGTATCAACTAGTGTTACTTTTTTTTTTTTTTTTTTTTTTTTTGTGCTTTTTGCGCCTCGTGTGCAGCATGTGGAAGTTCCCAGGCTAGGGATCAAATTGGAGCTGCAGCTGCTGGCCTGCATAAGCCACAGCCAGAACAACGCTGGATCCAAGCCACATCTGCGACCTACACCACAGCTCACAGCAACACAGGATCCTTAACCCACTAAGCGAGGCCAGGGATCAAACCTGCATCCTCATGGATGCTAGTTGGGTTCGTTACCACAGAGCCACAACAGGAACTCCAGTCTTACCTTTCATTTCTTTCTTAACCAGTAGGAGCTTTGTATATTTAGGGTTACTGAAACTTATTCTACCATGTTTTGCAAATATTTTCTCAGAAATGATTTTTTGTTATTTTGATGTTTTACAAATATTTTAACATGCAGAGGCCTTTATTTTTTAAATACTCAAATTTGTCATTTTTCTATTTCCAAGGTACCATTATAATTTGTATTGCAACAAAAGTACTGATGAAGCATAGCACATTGATCCTTCTTGTTTTGTATTTACTCAATATTTAAAATATCCTGAAACCTGCTTACTTAAGGGCCAAATTCTCTAACATTAGAGTTTAGTGAAGATTATTTTCACAACACAACAGTTCTGTTTCAAAATTCATAAATAATATCTAAAATTATGTGCTTCTGCAGAATTTGAATTTAGAGGATGAATTTGTATTTGATTGTTGAGATTTAAGAGTTGGCATTTGCTGATGCAATTGTGATGTGGCTGACTAAATTTCTCCCTGGAATATTAAGACTATACTGTTACTACCAATATAAAATACTGTGTCGGAAAAGTGTAAGGAAATAAATAAATGAAAGAATGAATGTGTCCATGTGTTTTTTCATGAAAACCTAAAATAAGTACAAAAGATAAATCTCACAAGAAGACCCTCGTTGTGAGCAAGGAGATAAAATTATAAGCACATTGATGGGAAATTCCTCAGGATTAATCACATTAATTTTGGCACATGGCTGGTCTGGAAACCACGCAGTTGTCAACTATCTTGACTAAATCAAGTGGCACTGTATGAAATATATAAAAATATCATAATGATTATACCATACTATCCCATTCAATTGAACATTACCACTGAGTGACCAGGTTTTCTCTAATTGATAAAAAATTATTTGTTCCTTAATGGAAAATAATTATATGAAGGAATCAAGAAGAAAATAATGGGAGTTCCTGTAGTGGCGCAGCAGAAACGAATCTGACTAGGAACCATGAGGTTGTGGGTTTGATCCCTGGCCTCACTCAGTAGGTTGGGGATCAGGCGTTGCTATGAGCTGTGGTGTAGGTTGTGAACGTGGCCCACATCTAGCATTGCTGTGGCTGTAGTGTGGGCTGGAAACTGTAGCTCCAACTGGACCCCTAGCCTGGGAACATCCATGTGCTGCAGGGGTGGCCCAGAGAAGCATAAAAAAAAAAGGAAAGGAAAATAATGGATTATAAAATTATCACTTCATTGTCAATAATAACCAATACTTAATGTGTATTATGGATTAGGAACCATTTTAAGTGCTTTGAATGAGTTATTGAAGTTATTCCTCACAACAACCTTGTGAGGAATCGTAAAAGTGATAAGGAAAAATAAAAGTGTGAGGATAATCAAAGTAGGGACACTTATTATCTTCATTTTACAGATAAAGAAAGTGATACCTAAATAGGTTAAATTACATGCTTAGGTCTCAAAACAAGTAAGTTGCAAAATATAGTCATATTTTCCCAAAATATAGTCATATTTTCCCAAAATATAGTCAGTTCTTAACCTAATAGCTTGTAATATTAACATACTATTTTTTCCTGGGATTAAAACTTCCTTGGGTTAGTTAAGTTTTGTTGTTTTTTGTTTGTTTGTTTTTTTTGTTTTTGTCTTTTGAAGGCCACACCCACAGCATATGGAGGTTTCCAGGCTAGGGGTCTAATCGGAGCTGTAGCTGCAGGCCTACATCACAGCCACAGCAACGTGGGTTCCACGCCATGTCTGTGACCTACACCACAGCTCACAGCAACACCAGGTCTTTAACTCACTAAGCGAGGCCAGGGATTCAACCCGCAACCTCATGGTTCTTAGTCAGAATGGTTAACCACTGAGCCACGAGGGGACCTTCTGGGTTAGTTAAGTTTTTAATAAAAGGATTCTACTTCATTTAAAGATATTATTGTTACAAAAATGTGTTTGTATATTCTGATTTTGGTAAAAGGTAGATTAGATTTGGATCAACCCTCCTGCTAATAACAACTGGAAAATTTAGGGTAAATATTTTGTAAAAAATCTGGTTAAAAATCTCTAAGATCTTAACTAAGTAATCATGAATTCCAAGGACAACATCTGCGTGTGGGAAGGGAATGAAATCTACTCTGGCTAAGAAAGTTATTTACAAATCTGAGCTCCATTATATGAGAGTTTTGGAATTGGTGTCATTCTGCGAAACCATTAATCATCATTACACCATTGCATTCTATCCACTGGGTAGAACATGAAAAGTGAAACCTGCATTTAGACCCTCTTTTCTCCTAGGAGAATTCCCTCATTTCTGAATTAATGTTTATCAGTCCTAGAAGCTGAGCAGAGCTTTTGACATCCTTGTGAAGCAAAGGAGAAAGACTTCAGAGTCTAAGGTCCAGATAAATCTCCTGTTTTAGATTGGAACCTAAAGCCTACAACTTAGTAAGAAGAGTGAAAAGGAAATACACCGGCCCTCACAGGGACTGAAGCTTAACACTAAATGAAATCAATGTGTTAAAACAGTCTAGGATAGAAAAAATTCTTATCCACCTGAGAGAAGCCAATACAAACCTTCTGAATAAACATAATTGTATCTTAAGCCTCAAATTATTCCGACATATTTTCACACTAATATCCAACACTCAATCACAAATAAATAAGGACATGAAGAGATGGGTTAATTTGATCAAAAACAAGATAAGCAATAAAAAGTAAATACAGACCTTCAGAGATCCAGATCAGCAAGAGACTTTAAAATAAACATTTTGCTTAAGTTCAAGAAATCAAAAGATGCAAATAAGAATCTTGGTAGAGAACTAGAAACTACTAAACAGAAAGCCACTAGAAATTCTCACTGAGGAGTGTGAGAACCAAAACGTAAAAAGTTATTGCATAGAGTCAACAGATCAATTCAACAGGTAAATTCAGCCTAATCGAGGAAAGAATTAACAAACAAGCAAAAATAAAAGAAGCAGTGTAAAATGTGGAGAGGCAAGTGAATGGAATATACAGAAGAATGCATAGAAGACATTAGGGATATAGTAAAAAAGTGAAATGGTCTATTATATATGATTGCAGAGGAGAGAAGTAATGGGACAAAAGGAATATTTGAAGAGATAATCAGAGAATTGTTATAATCATCCATTTCTAATTCTACACAAGATAGTCTCCAGTTGTTACAACATTGAGATACATAAGGCAATGAAAATGAATGAATTCCAACTGCACCAAAACAAGTTGGATTAATCTTATACCCATAATAATGAGGCAAGGAAATCACACACAAAAGACTACAGACTAATAATTTATATGTGTAATATAAAGTTGAAAAACAGACAAAATTGATTATATTTTGTCCAAAGTCAGAATAGCAGCTATCTTTTGGTCAGAATAAGGGAATACTGATTGGAGGGTCACTAGACAGCCTTCTGAGTACCTATACTGCTCTATTTCTTGACATTGCTGCCTTACCCAGAATATTAACTTTGTAATAATTTCTATCTAGTTTCCTTTGTATATTTTATACACTTCATACAAAAGCTTAAAATAAAGCAAAAATAATTATAGAGAAAATATTAATTCCAAAAACTAAAAAAAGTACTACTTGAATATGGCTTTTTTGTCTTTTTAGGGACACACCCATGGCATATGGAAATTCCCAGGCTAAGGGTCAAATAGGAGCTACAGCTGCCAGCCCACACCACAGCCACAGTAACATGGGATCTGAACTGCATCTGGGACCTACACCACAGCTCTCTGCAACGCCAGATCTTTACCCCACTGAGCAAGGCCAGAGATCAAACCCACATCTTCATGGATACTAGTCAGGTTCATTACTGCTGAGCCCTAATAGGAACTCCCTTGAATATGGCTTTTAAACTAAGAATTATATTTTAAGGTTTACATTTTAAATATACAACTATCTGTAAGACTATAGATTATTTCAACTTTATGTCCTTTTCATCGTTCCTATAAATTAGGATTGCTGTGAAGAGAGAGAGAGAGAGAGAGAAAAAAAGAAGTTTAATACATGTTACTTTATAAAAAGAACTTAGGGATGATACTTTTTTTCCTCCATTTTCCATTTTTCCGATTCCCAAAAGTTCAGATAGAATATATCAATAACGAAAGGTGCATGTGAATGTTTTTACTTTTTCAGAATCGTGACTTTCTTCTGTATACTAAGTAAGCTCTGCAGAAGGAAGTTGCTAACCAAAATACTCATTCCAGTTTGGATCTAAGTCAACAAGCAATGAGAGATGTCCATATAAATTATCTGATTAAGCTGACTGAGGAAATCTTGATTGCCTGCTTGACATGGAATCCCTGTTTCACAAAAATCTTTGTGATGAGATCTGTGCCCTTATGTCATATTTTAATGAGACATGAAGAAATTGTATATAATCATAAGTAGCTGAAACAATTTAGTGATTTTAATAAGAAAACATCAGCATGCCAAACATCAAGCAAAGTTGTAGAGTTATTTTCTCTTTATAAAGGGTGAATGCTAAAAGTGAGGGGTCATTTCATTGTTTAACAAATTCCAAGAAACAGGAAACCTAATCATTTACAATTGAAACTATAAATAATAGTTGATAATCTAAAACATGAATATTTTGAGACTTGCCAAGACAGAGCTAAAATGACATTTCTTCAATAAAGTGTAATAAAAGCAATAACTATCAATTTCAATAATAAATAAATGTTGATTCATTTTTAATATGGAATTGTATTAACTGTTTATAAATTTTTCAATATTAACCACTTGCCGATCCTATGATTTGCAAATATTTCCTGCCATTCCACAGGTTGTCTTTTTGCATATGTATTTCTTTTGAATTAAGCAAACAAAATTCTAAAATATTCTTTGGGAAAATGAATTTATAAATAGATGCTTGAAATCTGGAAAGCTAGATAAATAGCACCCCGTATAGAATGTTACAGTTAATAAGCCTTATTTCTGCATATCTTCCTTACATGTTGTATGTCTAGGTCATTTACTCTCTGTAATCTCTTAAATGAGGGCTTTAGAGCAGATGTGCTCCATTTTGCTCTTTGATTTTTTGTTTCCAAGTCATGGAGGCATAACAATTTTAGTTGGGAATCCAAATCAGACTAATGCTTCTTTTAAACTTTGAAGAATACCTATTTAAATAGAAGGTAATTTATATTTAAAATAATAGATGATGTGAAGCTGAAAACATAAAATGCGTCAAGGTGGTATACTAGGAGCCAGCTTGTACCTACTTACAAATGCTGTTTGTCTACAGTTATTCCAATAATTTCATGTGCAGTGATCTCACGTAAGTAGGAAGACATCGATAATGGTAGAAGGATTTATATTACAGGCAAAACAGTGTGCCTGTGCAATAGTCCACTGTTCTAGTATTATCTGAGCATAGCATCAAAAGATGCCAAAAACAAACAAACAAAAAGGTAATATTTCTCCAGTGGAAAATCAGATAGTTAACAAATATAACGTATACAAAATCTCCAAAAATGTTTTCATATTCTTAGTGAAAATTTTATTTTGTTTTTTGGCTTTTTTTTTTTTTTTTTTTTTTTTTTTTGTCTTTTTAGGGCTACACCCATGGCATGTGGAGGTTCCCAGCCTAGGGGTCCAATCAGAGCTACAGCTGCCAGCCTACATCACAGCCACAGCAACACCAGACCTTAGCCATGTCTGCGACCTACACCACCACTTACAGCTACGCTGGATCCTTAACCCACTGAGCCAGACCAGGGATCGAACCTACAACCTCATGGTTCCTAGTCAGATTTGTTACCACTGCACCATGACAGGAACTCCCAAAAATTTTAAAATAACTGTAATAAGACAATTATTTTTAAGATTTAAAATAATAATAATAAATGGCTTTTGAACTGTTAAGAGAAATGTTTTAAAAACCTATCTATATACCTCTCCATTCTTTTTAAAACTCTTCAGATTGTTTTATCCTCTTTATAGAGGGAAATTTGCAAAACAAAAACAAAATTTAAATACACATCACCGTAAAATTTTTTCTTATCAATAAATCCATGAATTGGCAAGTACATAGAGACCCATTTGTATCTCTATTATTGTGTTTATCACATTATCCTAAAACTTTTATTTATTTATGCTCCCAGTGTACACAAGAAGCATCCATTAGGAGGAACAATACCCTGTTTGTAGCCTCAGGAACTTACACAATATGGTGCTCATAAACATTTGTTGAATTAAACTGAGCCTTAAATCATAGTCTTATTCCTACAACCCTCATACTTTAACACTAGTTCCCACTGTCTTATTTAAAATTAAGAGTAAGGGAATTCCATGGTAGCCTAGCAGTTTTGTCACTTCTGTGGCTCAGGTTTGATCCCTGGCCTAGGAAATTTCGCATGCCATGGGCATGACCAAAAAAACTAAATAATTTTTTACAGGTAAATAAAGCCTGTGACAGATACTCCGAATACACAGTCTCCTTCTTTTTATTAACAGAACTCTAATTTTTAGCTGTCCACTTGCCATCCAATAAAGGGTCTGCATTCCTATCTACTTTGACACTTAGGTATAAATACATTAGCCTGGCCATTCTCACAATTAGTTCTTTCAAAAGAAGAAGGTAAATAGACAAATTATATATTAAAGCTATAACGACTATGGCTAGGATTTCCCATCATGGCACAGTGGTTAACAAATCCAACTAGGAACCATGAGGTTGCAGGTTTGATCCCTGGCCTTGCTCAGTGGGTTAAGAATCTAGCGTTGCCGTGAGCTGTGGTGCAGGTCACAGACACGGCTCAGATCCCGCGTTGCTGTGGCTCTGGCACAGGCCGGTGGCTACAGCTCTGATTAGACTCCTAGCCTGGGAACCTCCATATGCTGTGAGAGTGGCCCTAGAAAAGGCCAAAAACAAACAAACAAACAAACAAAAAAAACCAAAAACAAACAGAAAAACAACTATAGCTATGATAATTTGTTAATGAATATACAATAAGAGGCAACCTGTGACATCAAAAACATAAAATATCATTTATAACCTAAACAACAAATTAAAGTAAAACCAAAGTGACAACACTTAACAAAAAGCCATAAATTATGGAAGGAAGAAAAATGACAGAACTTTTATATGTAATCAAAGTTACCGTATTTGATACTACCATAAAATAGACAGTTATATCTACATAGCTATCTGTTAAACCTAAGGGTAACCACAAAGCAAAAACCTACCATAGTTTCACAAAAGAGAAAGGAAAGGGATTCTAACACTATGGAAAATCATCAAATCAAAAGGAAAGCATTGAGTAAGGAGGAAAAGGAACAAGGGAACTTACAAAAGAGCTAGAAAATAATTAATAAAATGACGTTAGTAAGTTCTTACCTAGCAATAGTCACTTTAAACTTAAAATGATTAATTTCTTCAATCAAAAAGTATAGGACAGCTGGGTGGCCAAAAAAAAAAAAAAAACACCAAAAAACACAACCTATATTTTATGCTGCCTATAAGAGACTTACTTCAGCTTTAAGGATATACATAGGATCTAACTGAAGGGATGGAAACATATCCCATGCCAATGAAAATCAAAGGAGAATGAGGTAACTATACTTATATGAGACAAAACAGACTTTAAGCCAAACACTGAAACAAGAGACAAAAGGCCAGCTTATAATGATAAAGTGGTCAATACTTCAAGAGGATATAACAATCATAAATAAATGTGCATCCAACATTGAATACCTAAGCTAACAGATCTGAAGTGAAAAATGGACAACAGTACAATGATAAAAGGGGATTTCAGTACCCCATATTCAATAACGGAAAGAACATCCAGATGGAAAGTTAATAAAGAAATGTTGAAATTGAACTATATTTTAGGCCAATGGAACTAACAGATATATATAGAACATTCCATTCAACAACAATTGAATATACATTCTAAAGTACACACAGAAAATTCTCTAGGGTAGATTACATAAAAGGTCAAAAAATAAGTCTTAGAAAATTTAATATTAAAATTAAATCAAGTATCCTTGCCAACAACAGTGGCTTGAAACTAAAAATCAATAACTGAAGGAAAGCCAGAAATTTCAAAATATGTTTAAGTTAAACAACATGTTCTTGAAAAACGAATGGGCCAAAAGAGAAATGAAAAGTGAGATTAAAAATATCTTGTAGCAAATGAAAATAGAAACACAAGTTACTAAAATCTATGGGATGTAGTGAAAGCAGTTCTAAAAGGGAAGTTTATAGTGATATATGCCTACCTTTTGGAAAAGACAAAGATCTAAGACACTAAACCTAAGGTTACACCTCAAGGAATTAGAAAAAGAAAAACAAACCAAGCCCAAAATTAGTAGAGGGAAGGAAATAACAAAGATCAGAGCAGAAATAAATGAAAAAGAGACCAGAAAAACAATCAAAAAGATAAACAAAACAAAGAATTGGATTTTTGAAAGAATAAATAAATGTACAAACCTTTGGCTAATGAAGAAGAGAAAAAACCCAAATAAAATCATAAGTGAAAGTGGAAACAGTGAAACTAATAACACAGAAAAACAAAGTATAAGAGAACACTATCAACAATTATACTTCAACACATAGGGTAATCCAGAAGCAATGGATACATTTCTAGAACACAGATCCAAGCAAGACTGAATCCAAAGAAAGACAATGTGTGCATACCAACAAGTAAGGAGACTGAACCAGTAATTTAAAATTTCCTAACAAAGAAAAGGTCGGATCAGGAGCAATCCTTCTCAAACTCTTCCAAAAAGTTGAAAAGGAGGGAACATCCCCAAAGTCATTTTATGAACCCAGCATTATTTAAACTAAGTCAGAAAGGACATTACAAAAAAGAAAACTATCAGCTATTATCTTTGATAAATATAGATACAAAATCTCTGAACAAAATATTATCAAACTGAATTCAATAGCACATAAAAAGTATTATACACCATGATCAAGTGGGATTTATCCCTGAGATGCACAGATGGTTCAACATAGGCAAATCAATAAATGTGATACACTACATTAATACAAAAATAATGCGATTATCTCAATAGATGCAAAAAAAAAGCTTTTGGCAAAATGCATGCTTTCATGATAAAAACACTCAACAATTTAGAATATGGAAGGAACATACTTCAACATAATAAAAGCCATATATGAGAAAGCGACAGCTGACATCATGCTCAATGGTGAAAGTTGGAAAGCTTTTCCTCTAAGGTCAGGAACAAAACAAGAGTATTCACTCTTACCACACCTATTCAACACAGTACTGGAAGTCCTAGCTAGGGCTATTAGGAAATAAAAATAATAACAATAAAAGGCATGCAAATCATAAAGGAAGAAGTAAAATTATTTGATTATAGATGATATAATGTGGAGAAAAAGGAATCCTTGCACACTGTTCATGGGAATGTAAAACTGTACAGCCATTATGAAAAAACAGTATGGATGTTCCTCAAAAAATTAAAAATAGAACTAACATATGATCCAGCAATCCCACTTATATATCCAAAAGAAGTAAAATTAGGATCTCAAAGAAATATCTGCACCCTCATGTTAATTGCAGCGTCATTCACAATGGGAAAGATATGAAAACAATGTAGGTATCCAACTATGCATGAATGGGTAAAGAATGGACTTGCCCACACACACCCACACACAATGTAACATTATTCAGCCATTGCAAAGAAGCAAATTCTGCTACTTGCAACCATAGGGAAGAACCTAGAAGGTATTATGTGGGGTGAAAGAAGCCAGAGAGAGAGAAAGACAAAACTGTATGATATACATGTGGATTCTTAAAAAAAGCCGAACTCCTAGAAACAGAGTAGAATGGTGGTTGCCGAGGCCTGGAAGTGGGGAAAATGGGGAGATATTGGTCAAAGGTACAAACTTCCATTTATAAGATGAATATGTTCGGGGGTCTAATGTGTAGCATGGTGATTGTAATTAACAATAGTGTATTGTTTATTTGAAAGTTAAGATCTTAAATGTTACCACCACAAAAAAAAGAAATGGTATTTATGTGAAGTGATGCAAGTTAACCAATGCTACCCTGTTAATCATTTGGCAATATGTAAGTGTATCACATCAACACCTTACATACCCTTAAGCTTACATAGTGTTTTGTTTTTTGTTTTTTGTTTTTTGTTTTTTGTTTTTTTATTTTCCCACTGTACAGCAAGGGGGTCAGGTTATCCTTACATGTATACATTACAATTACATTTTTTCCCCCACCCTTTGTTCTGTTGCAACATGAGTTAAATTTCTATAAAGCTGGAGGGAAGATCTAGAAAATAGGTAGTATTGGCATTCCTGTAACACAAATGAGAAAACCAAGGCACAGAGAGATTAAATAATTTTCCCAAGGTCAATGACTTAGTGAGTGGTAGATCTGGCTTTTGAACACAGAAATTTGGCTCCCCAGTCTGTGCTAACCACTATGACTGTTTCTAAAGTATTTAGATAATGGAGATTAAAAAACAAAACATTTATATGAGGAGATACCATTGTAGCTCAGTAGTAACAAATTTGACACGTATCTGTGAGGATGCGGGTTCGATCCCTGGCCTCACCCTGTGGGTTAAGGATCTGGTGTTGCTGTGAGCTGTGGTGTAGGTCACAGAGGCAGCTTGGATCTGGCATTGTTGTGGCTGTGGTGTAGGCCAGGCAGCTGCAGCTCTGATTCGGCCCCTAGCCTGGGAACTTCCACATGCTCCATGTGCGGCCCTAAAAATTAAAAGAAAACAAAATGCATGTGAAAATCCTTCAAGTTGTATACTTAGGGTTTGCATATTTCTGTATGTGTAATATACCTCAACTAAAAATATTTAGTTAAAAAATCTACTGTAAAAGAATTATGGGAAGGAATTTTCATCACACAAAGTACCAAAGGAATTTAAAACCAGTGTTGCTGACTTTCAGAGGATTCTAGGCAATTAAAACCTGATACTATTAGGGAATAACATGATGGAAGAAGAAGGTTGCAGATTTGAAAGATGGCATCTTAGTTAAAATAGCATGGGGGCTGTTGGGATAAGTTGGAAGGTTGGCATTAACATATTTATCACATGCTGTATAAACAGATGACTAACAAGGAACTGCTGCATGGCACAGGGAATACTACTCAAAATTCTGTTATTTCCTATATGGGAAAATAATCGGAAAAAAAGGATACATGTATATTTATGTACCCCTGAATCACTTCACTATACACTCGAAAATAATACCATATTGTAGGTCAACTACACTCCAATAAAATTTTTTTAAAAGTATGCTACAAAAAAAAAAATCATTTTCTTAACAACAACAACAAAAAAAACATTTTAATATCAGAAGAATATACTTTTTTTTGGTCTTTTTAGGGCAGCACCTGCGGCATATGGAGGTTCCCAGGCTAGGGGTCATATCAGAGCTACTGCTGATGGCCTACGCTGCAGCCGCAGCAATGCCAGAACTGACATGAGTCTATGACCTACACCACAGCTCACAGCAACGCTGGATCCTTTATCCCACTGAGCAAGGCCAGGGATCGAACCCACACCCTCATGGATACTAGTTGTATTCTTAACCCAGTGAGCCACAGTGGGAACTCCCCAAACCACATGTATTTAAAGACAGAAGAGAACTTGTGCATAGAGGAAGACAATGTTAAAACCAAGAGCACGGATGATTCAGGCACACATGAATAAACCACACAAAGGGGTGCAGGACTGGGGCTGGCAAACAACGTGGCCAATGGGGCAAACTCAGTCCACTGCCTTTTTTTTAAAGGCTAGATTTAAAGGAACATAGGATTGTTACTTAATTTACTAATATAGCCATTGAGAGAGACACTCTATGGCCTACAGAGACTGAAATGATTTCTGTCTGGCCCTTGACTGAAAAAGTTTGGCAACCCTTGACCTAGAAAAAGTTAAAATTTGAATAACTCATGTTTTTAAATAAAATTCTGTGAATTGAGACCCATCTAATTTTTTAAAAATGTCTTCTAGAAAGCCAATGTAGCAGACTTCACTTCTCTTCTTTGCCTAGTCCTTTGAGTGAAAAGTACACGTCTGTACTTAGAGGTAATTGCACCTCAAAAGTCAAGACCACTTAACTGTTAAATTAGAATTGGGGGTAGAGATATAAAATGCTTTAAATAAAATGGAGATTAATTAGGAATTCAAATGTGTTAACATTATGCAAATGGTCAATTAAATAACTAATTACATTGAAAAATTAATTGCCTGATTAAGTAGATGACCACACCCCACCACATATCCTTTCTCAGCCCACACAGGTGTTCCATGTCTCCTAGACTTCAAAAATGATTTGGCATTCATATTTAATGACCAGAATAGCCAGACACATTTTTTAATTGTTCAATTATCTATTCATTCTACAAGCATATAACAAATGACAATTTTGTGCTGGAAACTATGTTAGCATTTAGGAGTAGAGTAAAAAAAGATGGTCCCTGACCTCAAAAAGCTCACTTTTCTCCCATTCTCACTTCTTGTATGTTTTAGGCCTTATTCCACAATCTACATATCCCTATGGCATCTAGTTTACACAACAAGCCCTCCATATCTGTGGACATGGAACCCATAGACAGAGGTCCTACTGAATCTTTATAACAAAATGGACAAAAAGGAAAAGCTGCCTATTACAAATGATATTGGAGGAAGATGTGCTTGGTTGGAAAAACACTTGTCTGGGCCCACTGGTTGTGCTCAGGCAGGCTCTCACTTTGGTGTGGAGGAAAGAGGTTAAAGTTAAAAGGGGCAGATTTATTCTGTATAACTCAGGACCATCAACTTTTGATTCCTCCTGATGACATAGAAACTTTTCCCCAACATTTGCGAAATAGAGATTTAAGATTGATTTTGGTTAGGCTGAGAGTGAACTCCAGCAATATGGGGGAAGTCTGGGACCCAAAGAAATACATGAGTGAGGGATTTCCATATACCAAGAATATCTGTCCAAAGTGAGGAATTTCAGAATAACATCTAATAATCAAGTTGGTCTCTTATTCTGTACTGTAATGAACTTCTACTGTTTCTGGATTTCTAGTTACTAACTGCCTTAGGTCATTGGTTCTTTTGGGAAATGAGGGAGCAATGTCCACACTTAGGGTAGAACCCAAAGAACCAGGAAGAAACAGGATACAGTGAAAAGTAAATCCAAAATAAGAGTTTGGAGTTGAAGATGTAGGCAGGAATCTGTTGGCAGAGTGTAAGTGCCAGGAGTCAGAAATTCTCATAAACTCTAGAGATGACACTCAAACCCTCACAGTATGTGGCATGGAGTCCTGAATGTTTTATTTGGACATAAATGAAAAAGCCCCCAAGAAGTCTTGAAGACTTGGATACTTCAAGTTTATTATTATGAACCTGATTTCTGCCTCACGCTATACTTATTTAGATCACATAGACCTCCCCCAATGGAGTATAAGCACACATCATTCATATTTCTCCTATACCAATTTAGTGTATTATAGAGCAGGGGAATTAAATTAAAGAGGGAAAAGATTTCAAAAGCAGCAGGAAGACTGCATTAAAATCATGATCCTTGTTTCAATGTAAGAAGCAATACAGAATTGGCTGAGGGTTAAATAAATTACTTTCATCTAGTTGAATTTCCCCAATTGAAAAAAAAAAAAAAAAAACAAAACAAAAAAACAGTTTCTCTTACAGTTAGGAGTGAGGGAGGGTGGGAAGTGTGTCAGGGAGTGGATGTTCGGAAGAGTTGCGAACAGGAGTTGAAAAATGGAAAGAACTTTTTGTGTAGCAAAACCTCATGCTGGGAGAGGGAAGAAAATGAAAGGAGGGAATCTATTTACCTTTTGAGTAAAGAGAAAATAGGTATCCCTTATGCTAATTCTGTAACAGAGAACAAACAAACCTGACTCATGTTGACTCTGTTCCTTTAAACTTTGTGCTTTGTTTACTCTGCTTAGTCATGCTGACTCTGCACCTTTGTAAAGGATTGTTACCTATGGCCTAAAATATACAGAACAGCCCATTCTCAAGGCATAACACTTTTCAGTTCATACAAAGATAAAAAGTTACTCAAGAGAGAATAACATTTATCCTTTGGGAAGTTTATAGGAACATTGTGACCAGATCTTCATGGACAGCTGCAAGAACAAAGGATTCTAATACCAAGAAGTTTGTAGCAACCAACCATGCCCCCTCCACTTTCAGTATAAAAGTCTGAATTCTAACTCCAGTATGGTTTGGGTTTGGGGGTGGGGGTGGGGGCACTAGTTTACTATCCTCTCAGTCAGCTGGCTTTCTGAATAAAGTCTCTATTCCTGGAGTTCCCATTGTTTCTCAGCTGGAACCTGATATAGAGTGTGTGAGGATGCAGTTCAACCCTGGCCTCGCTCAGTGGGTTAAGGATCCCACATTGCTGTGGCTGTGGTGTAGGTCACTGCTGCAGCCCTGATTCGACCCCTAGCCCAGGAACTTCCTTATGCTGCAGGTATAGCTATAAAAAGAAAAATAAATACATGGGAAAAAAGTCTCTATTCCTTGCCTCAACAACTGGTCTTTTGATTTATTGCCCTGTTGTGCAGTGAGAACACAAGCATGGCCGTGGGAACAATTTGACTTATTCTGTGGATCATATACAATATGGACCAGAGATTTGTCAACATGACTATACAATACTGAGAATATATGCTCAGGTTCAACCTCTGGACGTTCTGATACTTTTGGTCTGAGTATAACTTCGATATTTGTATTTTTATTGTATTTCCCACAATACACTGAAATCCTAGAGGAAAGTTTCTACTCAAATTGGTCTTTTTAATCCCTAGTCTCACATGCTTACTGAATAAATTAATGTGTTCACCATGTAATACCTGCCTCTTTCCTTCAGAAATTTGAAATTTATCAATAAAGATAGGTTAATATAATTTTCACTCTGTTCGCCCTTAAATGAATCCTAAAATGCCAGTGTTTTATTTACCTATACCAAAAAAAAAAAAAAAAAATTAGAAAAAGAAAAGGAAATCTGGATTTTCCCATGTAAACTCTTCATGTGTTGTTTTAACTTAAATGTAATAATGTCAATTTCTGGCATATAAATAAGTGGTTCTGTTTCATATGGTAATATAATAAAGGTGGCTTCGGTACTTTCATTATCTTTTTGTGGTATTCTAACTTGGGGCATCAGCTTTAACAACTTAATTAATACATTTTTAACAAAGCTAAGGATGGGAACATTGTTGCAAAGCTCATTTTCTGATAGAAGATAGCAGAAAAGTTTGGAGTCCACGCAATACCCACAAATGCTGTGACATAAGAGTTCCAATGATTTGAAAATTTTGGAGGAGAAAAAAGTCTATTTCAATACCCCAAATGAAAAAGCACAATCCTGGAATAGGTCTACTCTCACCAAGCCAAAGCTTTCAGATTATTTCTATAATATTGCTACCAATGTTTCCAAGATGTAGACTTAGTTTTCAAGCACACACACACACGCACACACCCCTTTTTGAAAGAGGATGCATTTGACAAATGTTGAGTATATTCTAAGTAGCTTATTTTCCATTAGAATAATAAGTACAAGTTATATTTTACAAATGATGTGTATTAAAAATGAGAAAATACTTCATTCAATTTCTAAATTCAGTTAACAATTGGTTTTTCTGCCTAAATGAAACTGTGGCACACTGACATTATGAGCATTGGCCTAAAGAAAGAAGAAATTCCTTGGAAATCAAGAGAACTGGGAGAAAGATCAGGATGACAGCAACTGTACACCTAGACCAGGTGCAATTAATTTAACAAGTTACCAGACCATCCAAAGGTCACAGCTGTTCAATACTTCATTTGGGTCCCATACAGTCCCAGCGTACTGCCCTGTCGCTCCTAGATTAACAAAAACTGAACAAGAGCAGCAAAGTAATAAAAAATAAACTGAAGGAGGAAAATTTGAACAGGTCTAAAGTTAACCAAGATAAGTCCCAAATTCACACTCTTCCAGAGAATAAGAATGAGTACACTGTATGTGTGCTGAAACCTATTCTTATGGACCCTAAAGTTGATTGCTAATTTTTCAGGAATTTTGTAAAAGAGTTATTAAATTATTGGTAGCTTGAAATTGGCCATAGCGGGAGTAACGTCAACAGGGAAATCAGCAAACTCTACAAATCTGGGCCTTTTGTACTGCCAGAGAGCCAATTTACCCATACAGCACATGCAAAAGCATGTTATAGTGGAATGTTTGCATTTTAGAAAAAAAATATCTTTTTTATTGAAAAGCATTTGCTCGGGGACAACTGCCTCTCTTTTTCTAAATATATTAAATTTCTACGTTTCCATTTTTAGAAATTATCTGTAAAACATTTGAACCTCTATGATGGGCCAGAATTCATTATCTTTAAAAGCAATATTTTAGGTCAAAAACTAGTTGATCTGGTTCTGACCCGGCCTGACCAAGCAAATGTCAATTTAAAATATTTGCTTATCAAAATTTCCAAAGATACATAAAGTTTTCTTACCTTAGACCAAAGAGAAACTACTGATCTCAATTAAAACTAAATTACACACACTTACACTCACACACTGACATGGACCACACTCTTCCTGTCCAAATACAGTGGCTATCACCCACAAAGAAATATTATTCGCAAAAAAGACACCACTTTGGGTATCCAAAATCTATAGCGAAGACAGCAAAACTCCTAGCAGGCATTACCCAACTAAATATGTCTCCTGAGGATACTCAAAATACTAAAAAATATTCCCTTACTTGAAATCTGACTGCCTGTTCCCATGATAACAGAGGCCTCTGTGAACCCTGAACCGGGGATAAGGGCTAAAATGTCTGATTTCATATAAGATTCTCATATATGTGAATATTTCATATGTAAATGATTTGAGAAAAAAGTTAATTTCTTTTAAACCAAGACATTTTAAGACATGAAATTTAGTCCAAATATGGGCCTAAATGAGTCATAACTATCACAGTCTCTATTCAACATTACAATTAATATTGAAGAATATATTTCTTGGGAGCATAATAGTATTCATATAATTGTTTTACATGTTAAAAATTGACCAGGTCTCAGTTAATCTGTTGATAGCAAGGCAATCTGTGCCCCATGTTGGGAGAAGAAAGATGTAGCCAACAGTATAATATAAATACAATATTTGTTTGCTACATGTTCTGTAGGATAGAAAAGACTTTTATAAAGCCTAAGACTCTTGAATCAAATCTTAATAGCAACATTAAAGCAAATATCATTTCTAAGCAAAAGCAATGAGCATACCAGCTCACAAGGAGCTCAAATAGTCTAGTGCCTCCATTGTGTTAGGAAAGAAAGCATATTTACAGAAATAAATGCTGAAGATTAAAATAGCTGTGAATGAGTTTTGAAATTCAATTCCATTTTAGTCTGGTCATAAGCATTAAATATCCATATCCAGAAGTCTGCCTTAATGTGTACTAGTTCCTTTGCTATCCCTAAAATACTACAATTATCCTCCCACCTCAGGGTCTTTGCATGTGCTGTCTTGTGTGTATGGAATGTTCATTCTTCTCCCTGATATCAGGAAGGCTGACTCCCTCACTTCCTTCAGGCTTTTGCTTAAACACCACAGTGTGAGTGTGTTCTTCCATATAAAAGAGTAGGTTACACCCTTTTCCTCCACCCTGCATTTCTTATCTCTCTTCATCTTTCTCCAAAGCCCTTACCATCATCTAATATAGAATACACATGCTTTTAAAATTTTGTTGTCTATTTATTGCCCTGAGAGCGGGATCATTACCTGTTTTATTCGCTACTACATCCTGAGCACCAAAAGCAATGTCCACATGTGACGATAGCTTAATTAATAAATTTGAAATAAATGAAAATAGCCACAGGGTCAGAAGGAGCCCAAACATTCACTGATAACTTCAATATTAATTCATTGCTAAACCACAGCTAGAATTACTGCCCTCCCCCCAAAAAAACCTGTGTTTAAATAAACACTATTTCTGCATATTTTATTGACTCTTTACAATTGTATTATTCTAGAATAAGGAAGAAAAGCTTTTTTATATATCAACAAAAGAAGGCTACTCGCAAATTTACTCTATAAGGGAACAAAAAGGTTGATGGGCCAAAATTATACTCAGATGGAAATATTGAATAGGAAAATCAACAGACTCTTAGAAATACTGAACTTATTTTTCCCTTAGAGAAACATTAATTTACAAATACACACTGAACATTTTAATTTGATTCCCAGTTACTTAAAAGGAAGATCATCTGAATGAGATATGTAGCATACAGTGATGGCTGAGGATTTTGTTCTCATAGACTTTAACTTCTGAAGAGATTAATAAACATCTCTAGAAGAGAACAACCAGTATTACCAGAGCACTTTCTATGTTTCAGAAGCTGTGCTTACATTAACCACTATCCTACAACATTTCTGCCTGGTTAGGTTTTTCTTTCCCATTTTCATAGATTAAAAAAAAAAAAAAAAAAAAAAAAAAAAAAAAAAAAAAGGAATGCTAGGACTTTTGCCCTGAATTCATGGCAAAGTGATCAGAGATCATTTGGATTCCTCCTGACCCTATGGTTACAATAATTTATTTAAGGTGTATTAACTGAGCTATCACTACATGCAGATATTGCTTAGGTACTTAGTGAATAAAATAGATAATGATAAAATAAATGATTGAATAAATAAGGAAAGAAATGACAAATCTCCCTTACTTATGTAGGTATTCTCCTTTCTAGGATGTGGAGGTTAAGCCCCTCCCTACTCTTGAGTGTGGGTTATGCTCATATGCTTACTGACTTTCTTTCAAGGAGTCGCGTGCAGAAAAGGCAGAGAGAAAGAAGAAGGACTTTACAGTGGAGAAGCTGACCACACCTCCTCAGCAGGTGATCAAGGTTAACATCTTCAGTGAGACATCATGCTGATAGCATGTGTACTTGATATAATGTGGTAAGAATGGTACTTCATCCCTGTGGTCTTCCTCAAAAAACATGTAACCCTATTCTAATCATGAGGAAAACATCAGACTCATCCAAATGGAAGGACAGTGTACAAAATACCTGATGAGTACTCAAAACTGTCCAATTCCTCCAAAAAAAAAGGCAAGTCAGAGAAACTGTCCCACAGAAAACTAAGGGGCATGGCAGCTGAATGTAACGTGCATCCTGAAACAGAAAAGGACATGAGGGGAAAAAAATAAGTGGAAATCAAATAAAGCGTGGAGTTAAGTTGATAATAATGTACTAATAGCCTTTCTGTTTTGCCAAATATACCATAGTAATATAAAATGGTAATGATAGGGGAAACTGAGATAGGCATAGACAGGCATTCTCTTTACTGTCTTTGCAACTTTTCTGTAAATCTAAAACCATTCTAAATTACAAGTTTTAAAATATCTAACCTCTTAGGCAAAAATACAAGGAAAAGCATACTTCTGTTCCCAAGCATATTTACCATCCCCACCCCCAACACAACAACAAAAATGATGTAAAATGGAGACCAAGATATTCAGACTGGAGCCACAGAGTGGTTCACCTTGGATGAGTGGGGATGACTCTACCTCCTGGTCATGGTTTTTCTAGTATCAGGGATGGATAAAAGCTTTGAAATGTCAGCTGAGCATGGGAAAAACAGGGAAGCTTTCCCTCGTGTGTGAGAAAGAGCTCATGAAGAGTTTCTGTCATTTAGGATAAAAATCAAGAAGGGTTTACCTTGGAGATGCTGTGAGTAGATTCTAAAAGAGGGGAGCTCTGGGAGCAGTACATTACAGGAAAAGAGCTGGAGAGACCTCAGGGGTCCAGGGCCAGAGGCTTGTCTGCTGAGTGGAATGGGAGTCTTGAGTGCTCTGTGGGAGGGATTCCTGGCCGAGGCTCACAGGCTCTGTGGCTTCTGTAGGTGCCATATGGTCCTTGCAGACCTGAGGTTCATGGGGCTCATTGCTGTTAATTAAATCTCTCTCTAAAATCTGTATTAAGAATTTTGCAAGTTAGGATATATATTCTTTCCCCACATGGGACAAGCCAGTGAATTTTCATCCTCTCTAAATGTAAATTTACAATCTGTGTCACTGAAATCTTGAATTAAGGAATCAGGTATAATTCTCAATTTGAGAGAGACCCAAACAAGGAAACGAAGACTAGAGGAAGTAGCATCATGAAAGTAACTTCAATTTTTGCTTGGATTTTTTATTTTTAATCTCTTGCCATATCTACACTGATCAAAGACAAAATGAAAAAAAGCTGGGTTTTTATTTTTTTAATTTGAAAATGAAATCTGTTCTTCTAAAAAAGAACCAAAAGGAAATGCATACTTCAGGCAAAGTAAAAAGGGTACACCTTTCTATTGGGCTCTGGTCACTTACTGCTTGTATGTTTGATTGTCTTGCCTGATATAATAATTTATTGCCTATTAGTTCACTATTTCGTGGGCCCACTTTTCTCTCTTTGGCTGCATGAGTGACCCCATTAGCAGTAATGAACTGTGTCGTGAGTAATCACACCATCAAGACCCATCTACCCTACGCCCAAAAGCTTGAAACCTTCTCAGCACTCAGTCCTGCAAAAAGAAAAAGAGCAATGACCTGAAAAATAGAGACCATAAGAATCTCTGTAGATATTAAGTTTAAGCTTAATAGTGAGTCATTAATAAATAAGATGCAGTATAATTATTGGTATGAACCACATTTAATAATTAATGCCTTGCAAACAAAGGAGAAATGAAATACCGAGTGGAATTAGACAGAGGTTATAATCCATTCCCCTTGAAGATCCTGCTTTGAAGGGGAAATCACAAACTGTCGAAAATTATGAAAGACCCATTTCCCCAAAGAAATGGGTCTCTCACGGAGAGAGCCACTTAGCAAATAGGATTCTTAACACTCATCCATCTGTGCTCTTAAAAGCTCTACCCATGCTTAACTCAAAATGTATAACTCCTCCCATTTAATTACAGTTTTTCACCTTTTACTGATGTATCAAAAGGTTTTGGTAGAAGTGTGTGATTAATAAAAATGAGTGGGAAAAGTAGTTAAATGTAGCCTCTTTCATATGTCATTCTTATAATCTGAGATTCTTAGGCTAGAATCTGTGGGCAGTAACCTCTAGTTTCTGCTGATAATCCCAATTTTTGATGACCTATACTTACTTGAGTAAGGAAAGGGAACAAATAATTACAGAGCAATCACCAAGGTAGACGGATTATCACACTGGCTATCTCATGTAATTCTCTGAAAAGGCCTATGAGATCGGGCTTGTTAACATCAATTAACAGACCAGAAATTTCAGTAAGAGAGGCAAAGCCACTTACTAAAAGACTGAAAGTGGTGGACTAAGGATTCAGTTCCTCATCTTTCCAATCCATTGGCTTGTCATTTTCCAACTCTGGGCCCCACATGTATCTATAAATAGACTATGAAGGTCTTGATGCTTTATAAGTGACCATATTTCAAGTGAAGCTGTAGTTATTTATATAACATTTCATCAACGCCCCATCATATTCAGTTTGTCAATAGTTGAGAGAACAAAAGATGATCACACTTTTCAAGTCCAAGACATTGATTCAGAAAGGTATCCAGTCACTGCCAGCACTGCCGGCCAAGTGAATCTGTGATAAAAGCAGAGAAAGAAGATTTCACCTTCACTCACCAACTTAGCCATTTTAGCAACCTGTCCCCATTGCACCAGCCAATGGCTGAATGTTGGAGGGGAGGCTTACAATTTCTGTCTATAATTACGACCTAGCACAAGCATTTCTAACTCTCATCATGATTTTTAAGCTACAACAAAAGCAGAGGCACCTCAGGATATATCATAGGATATTCAAATGTACTACACCTCTTTTTTTTTTTTCCATTGCCTTCTGCTAAAAGACCACACATTTACCAGGACCTAGATTTTTTTCTAGGAAAGGAATGCTAGTTTAGTCATGAACCAAACCCATATTATCTATGGTTTTAGTGACCCCAATCTCACTTTCTCCCACAGGGCATCTTCCAGGGTGCTGTGAACACAGTAGGTGGTCTATGCTTTTTAAACTGAATAACCGTGTGTGGATCTCAGCTTCTGTTCAAATTACTCAGCAGATTGTGTTCACATTCCTTCAATCTTACAGTCAAATTTTACTGAAAACATATTTTTAAGATAATTGTGATAATAAATAACAATAGTGAAACAAATACTCTATATTAAACAAGGTTTAATACTTAAAACAACACTAGAAAAAAGACTCTGCTTATTATAGTCAATGGGTTCTCTCAGGCTGATTAGAACAACACCAGAAAGGCTTGGATTTCAGAAATTCCCTAGCTGCAAGGATCACACAGGCAGTTAGCATAGACTACTGTGATGAGGAGGAAAATGAAAGAGAAACATTACCATAGGAAATAGGAATTTGGCAAAAACTCATCAAAAACAAATCATCTATTCAAAAAGAATAAATTCGGATTCCCTGGATATGCCATTTCTCATCACAATAGCTGCAAAAGAACACAATTCACCAGGAGTTCCTTGGTGGCTCTGTGGGTTAAGGATCTAGCACTGCCTCTGATGGCTTGGGTCACTGCTATGGTACAGGTTCAATCCCTGGCCCAGGAATTTCCACATGCCACAGGGGTAGCCAAAATACAAAAAAGGAAAAAAAAAAAAAGGAAAAAAAAGGAAAGAAAAGGGTCACCCAAGTTCAGGAAATGGCCTCCCTGCTCTGTGATATCTATTTGAATTCTAGCCATCTTTCAAAGCTCAGGTCATAACATTTCCTTCCTGAAGCCATTAGCTCAGTTCCTTTCTCCATTTCCTAACACTGTGAAATGTAGGGTTTGCCTCACAAATTAACACACAGTACATAGAGTATGGGTTTATATGACACTGTAAGGTTATACACATGTGACAGGTGTCACTCTCATCCCTGACATGAGAATGCAGATATTGCTCCCACATTTCTTCACTGTAGCTAACAATGAGCTAGCGCAAATTACATTCAATAATTGATCATGGACTGACTGCTGGGGAAAAACCAAACAATCCACTGGTTTTCTTTGTAATGTATTTTGGCACATTGTTTTCATCATTATTTTGTTGGAAGTTCTTTACTTCCTCCTGATTTAATTTCTGAACCATGACATGCAAACATATTTTTCCTTCCACTTGATCAGTCTAAATACTCTACCTCATCAAAATCTATCCTTAACCACTGCCTCTTCCAGGAAGTCCCTCAGATGCCCCTATGTGCAGCTATCTTTGCTTTAGAAGATGTAATCTAAATAATGCTCTCGTGTTGGTAAACCCCTATAACTTCATGCTCTTCTTCAGGGTTTTCCACTGTGTATCTTATTTCCCAAGTAGACAGTAAACTCCCTTGGTTGGGTGATAAGCCTTCTCCTTCCCTTGTGTCCTTTGCAAAAATAAACACATGACATCTAAGGAAAGTGGATTGATCTGGTGAATGATTAGTATGCTCTATCACATTTTGTGGTCTCTTCCATCCTCTGTTGGCTGATCCACCACACACTTTTTCTCCCCAAAGAGTGATTGCTTTTTACTTTAACACTCAGCCACACAGGGATTTTATTAATAGCTCAGACTACTTAATATGTGTGAGACATTTCTCTTGGATTTCCAATATGGTGTTTTGAAGAAGATCCCAGTTCTTGAAGATTTGAAAAATTTTTTGAAACATTTCAATTTTTTCTAGTATTTGGCCATAAGTTTCCTTTTCTAAACTCAACTAACCAAATAATGGACTCATTTCCCCATTATAACAGAATATAATTATAATTCTGCTAATTATAATAAAGGCAGAGTAATTACAAAATCACCATGGATTACTGTATCCTTTCCCTTTTGCTCATTATGGACACGGTATTGGTCCTTGTGGGTTCTGAAAGTCTTGTCTAGAAAAGTAGCCCTCCTCCAAAATCACGGAATCACCAACAAAACACTTATTTTTTAAAAACTCACATTTTCTCTCATTTTACAAATCTATAATTATTATACTGAATGTGTTTTTATTGTTAAATTAACAGTGTACTAATAGAGAAAAACCTAAGCATTTGAATTTCCTAAAAATTGTTAAAATTGAGGTAATAACTAAAAGCTTTGTTTTATCCTAAAGAGGTCTCTGAAAGAAGTACAATAGTCAAATACACTTACTGTTCATTTATAAAGCAAGTGAAGAAAAATAATATGCAAAATAGAGTAAGTGTTAACAGATACGATTTTTTCTGGGATTTACACTTTTACCATCATCTGCATAGAAATATCACTATTTAATAGTTAAGAGTTACAATAAGGAATCAGAATGATAAATACACACATACATGTATGCAATTTCCAGCTAATCTAAACAACTGAACTTTTATTTGTTAAATGAAGACCTGATAAACAAGCACTTCTACTAATTGCTTTATTGGTTAAACAATACATTCTTTTCCTATCAGTATCAGAGATTTAGAGATTTATGAGCTTCTCTCCATCATAATGGTTCTTGCTATGTAAATAATGTATGTTTTCTTCAAAGTAATTGTAACTTGAAAGGAGAAAAATATGAAGTTATTTTAAAAACCATACAGATGAAATAGGGAGTTTTGAAGAAGATAACATTAAGAATAAATACTGAAAATAATTAACAATATGTTTCAGGAGTTCCCGTCGTGGCGTAGTGGTTAACGAATCTGACTAGGAACCATGAGGTTGCGGATTCGGTCCCTGCCCTTGCTCAGTGGGTTAACGATCCGGCGTTGCCTTGAGCTGTGGTGTAGGTTGCAGACACGGCTCGGATCCTGCGTTGCTGTGGCTCTGGCGTAGGCTGGTGGCTACAGCTCCAATTCGACCCCTAGCCTGGGAACCTCCATATGCCGAGGGAGCGGCCCAAGAAATAGCTAAAAAAAGACAGGAAAAACAAAAACAAAAACCCAATATGTTTCATGGTTAAGTATCTGAAATAGACTCAAAGGCTTGAATACTTTCATTTATTTTTTGAACATGAAATCACATAGATCTGGATCATTGTAATAGGTAAACATAAGCTTCTCAGATCCCAATCCAGCCCCATTCTTTTCCCAATAGTCTATTCTTCCCTCAGTGTCAGCTTTCTCAAGCCCCTTCCTCAACTTCTTCTTAGTTTCTAAAGTTGTAATGAATTTGATGAGAACAATAAATTATTTTGTGACCAGTAAAGCAATCAAAAGAGGCAAACATCATCAGAATCTAACAAATTAATGTTCAACCATCCTCATGCTTAGCAAGGAAAAATTCGGAGCATAACAATGTGCTGTCTGAATTCTGAGAGTGTCTGTCTGTAACTTATAAGGGTTGCTATTTATCGCTCTCCTTGAATCTTTCATTACTGACACCGGAGGGTCATCATAGGCCTATGGTATCTTACGTTTTCCACAATGCTGAGATGAGGTGAAAAAATATGTAACACTTCCACAAAGCTCCATGAACAATCTAAAGAGGGACTCTCATTTCCATGTCTCGCAACTCTATATGTGCTACTTTTAAGGCCTCCCTTCTTCAGTCTTCCTTCCCTTCCTCCTCCATCAGGATTCAACTGAGGCACCCTTTTCTTGTTTCTCTGCCCCTGTGCATGGATCTTTCCAGGTCCTCACCACTACTTAGTAATTTCCTGTTTACTTGTGTTTACTTGTGCATGTTTGAAACCATTCTGCCAACCACACCGAGAATCTCCTCTAGGTGGGTATTGTTTAGCTCCTGTGCCTCTGCTAGGTATTCATCATGGTGCCCGAATTATAAATGTGAATGGATAAATAAATGGTTTTATTCATAAACAGCCCTTTCTTCTTACAGAATGGTCTAGATTTTGCCTGGTTCCAGATTTGGCCCCTTCCTCACATCTCACTTTTTCTCCTGTAAATTACCTCAAGTTGTCTGGTCATTCAAATGGTCCAGTCATCCAGATTTATCCTTTCTCACATAGGCTGTATTTTTCTAATTAAAATACTTTCTGTGCTGTATGGAGTGAAAATCAAGACTGGGCTCAAATGTTCCTACTTTCATGCTCCCAAACTCTTTGTACATAACACTGATGTATGTAATATATATCATGTACGTAAATATGTTATTACCTATAGGACATGGATTACATTGCCCTATAGCTAATAATCTATCTGTCTATCTTTCCTGTCACCCTGAACTCCTTAACAAGAAAGAGAGCTGTTTGGTTTGTCTTTTTACTCTCAGAGAGTTTAACTGATTTGCTCAGGCTCCTGAAGCTGGCAAAAAAGCAAAGGTAAACACAGATATTCCGCCTGCAAGTATTTTTTCTGCACTTCCCTTTCTCTTTCACACCTGCCCAGGGTCTGTGTTAGTCTTAATAACATTAATAATAATACAAAATACAGGCACATACACACATTTTTCTCTGTCTCTTCTCAGAGTATATATCTCAAATAACTTTAGAAACCAAAATAAACATAGGAGACACATATAGAGGCCCTTGTTATGGGAAGAATTCTAAATAGAAAGCCAGACATCAGTATATCCTTCTAAAGCTATGCAAAATCTGTTGGTATTATTTGCCACTATTATGCAAATTTCTCTGATGTTTCCTACTCCTAAATCATAAGCATTCAGATGCACAAGATGAAGACTAATGGAGGTGGATTAAATTGTTTTAATTATTTCTACATGAAAAAAAAAAAAAACTTAAAATTTCCCTATGTGGAAACCAGTTTTCCAGGAGAAACTGCTAGTTAAGCGCCCCAGCTGCAACCAGCCAATATCTGGTGTATTTTTCTAGACTGTCTGTAGACTTCTTTCACATAGGCTGACAGAGTTCAAATACTCAACAGAGGGCTCTGGGGCAGGGTGAGAGAGGGCAGGCTTATGCAGGAGGCCAAAGCAGCTTGAAATAAGTGTAGTCTGGGTATAGGTCTTGGAATCTTGAGGCTTCTGAACTGTAATCCTAGCTCAGACACTGATCCCTTCTGCGACCTGGGATAAATGACTCAACCTTCTTCCCTGTATTTCCAGATCCTCTAAATAGGGATAATAATCCTGACCTCAGAAGGCTAGCGTATGAATTAAACATCTGAGAGTTCTGATCTTAAGAAAAGGAAGAATGAAGCATCACATTTCTTACTGTAACTCCTTCAACTTAAGTTTCCCAGAACTATTTCTGCTACATGGGCAAGAGATGGCTGATATGAATATCCAGGTATCCTGAAAGTGTTGATTCAGCCTCAAAAGGAAGTCGAAGACATAAACAAAAGAAACATGAGACTGAAAACAAAAATAAAAACAACCAAAAAATTGACTTCACCCCAAATCATATTTTTTTCTATCTGTGACAAGAGAGTGTTTGAGTTTGAAGATAAATGGCATTTCCAAGCACTGTTTTTACTAACTAAGCCATATCAGCATATTTCATTACTTACTTCAATAGCTTACAGATATATCTAGCGGTAAATAAATTCAAATTACAATCACTCACAGTTCAAGGATAAGACTTTTTGATATCTGGAGATTCTATCAAAAGTGTCATTTTAGATTATGTAGAACATTAAGATTCTGCAATCTTTGTAATACAATTAAAATATATACAATTGAGTCACATAAAGTAAGTAAGGAGATATGTCCTAGAACAGCATATGTAGTTCCAAATTCACTCAATTCAAGATTAATTTTTCCATGGGAGTAAGTGTAAGAGAGGAGAAATGCATTCTTGGAAATATTAATGCTAAAGCTACTCTAATGCATATTTACTTTTATGCTGCTGTTTCTTTCTCAGCATTAATTCTCATACCTCAGAGCCTGCTTTCCTACATTTACAAAAAAATATGGTTGTTATCCATAAACCACCAAATTGGTTATCTATTGCTGCATAACCAATTACCCCAAAACTTCTGGCTTAAAACAACAATAGTTATTATCTCACAGTTCTTGCTTGTTAGGAATGCAGGCCTGGCTCAGTAGGGTTTTCTAGGTTAGGATCTTTCATAATCAAGATATGGTCCAGTTATCAAGAAAAGCTGCACTGATATCAAGGCTCAAATGAGGAAGGATTTGTTTCTACACACACTAGTATCTGGTTCTGCACAGGCTGTTGGACTGAGGGCCTCCTTCACTAGCTGTTGGCCAGAGGCTATTCCTCGTTCCTTGCCATATGAGCCTCTGCATATGGCAGCTGGTAACATGGCATCTTGCTTCACCGAAATAAGCAAGCAAGAAGAGTTAGAAAGAGAGAAGTGAGAGAGAAAAAGGGAGGTAGAGACAGCAAGACTAAAGTCAGTCTTTTGTAACCTAATTTTGGAAGTGACATCTCATCTCTCTTGCCACATTCGATTAATTAGAAATGAGTTGCTAGGTCCAGCTCACATTCAGTGGGAGGCAATCACACAAGGCTATGAATACCAGTCACTGAAGGCCCTATGAGACGACTATCTACCACAGATTTCCGTACACTGTATGTTATATTTAATTTCCTTCCCAACATTATTAATATTCAAGAGTGTTTTTCAGTACTACTTAGTGAATACTTGCATGACATTGTTGTAAGATGTAAGAGTTCTTAAAGTATCATAGCGAATATTAAAATAGTAGCACAAAAATTCCCCAAAGGACCCAGAGAAGTACAGGAGTGCAGACATATCATCAATAGTGTGGACTGCAGCAGATAAACAAGGATGGCACGGGTCTGTGTAAGGGATAAGGTGGCATTACCTTGTGATAATAGCATCAGCTCAGTTTAGAATTCATTTTCTAATGTGCTTTCAAATAATGGTTCACAAACAATGCAATTCTTGATTATCAGGATCCGGGAGCTTAGATTTGCATTAATTTATATTCATGAGACTTTTTTAACATGCCATGTCATGCAATTCCAAATTTGTATAATATATGACCACACTCTGTGTGTCTCTGAATATGAACATGTTTGTGAAAATAAAGCCTGAATCTCATAAATGTTTCTATGTAGAATGTTTTTGAAATCTGATCAGTTAGTTCATTTGGATCATGCTGCTAAGTCAAGGTCACATGCTTCACACATATGTAAGTTACCTAGTTTTGTAAGAGAACAAAATTGTTACTGAAGGTGTTTTCCTACTTCTGTGTTATGTACATATAAATATGTACATAACATATAAAATTGTGAATATGTAAAGAATGTGGACAGATTAAAGGATAATGTATTATTGCTCTTATGAAAACAACTCAAGGTACATTACCTACAAAGAGAGGGTCAACATCATGACTTATACATTTCTTCTCAACGGCAATCATTTGCTTAGAAATATAATACTTCCTTAAGAACTTATTCAACTTCCACTCTGATGTTGTTTAATACATATTTAATGAGAAATGCTACATTTAATATGTTTACTGAAAGAATGCCATTATAGTTATGGCAATTACTTTTGCTCACTAGCTACTGCTTTTATACAGATTTCTTCCTTTTTTCTGAAATGTTTTATATTTGTTATCTCTAAGAACATGGTTATTTAGATTATCCTTAATGTAGTGGTCTGAGACAAGGTATCAAAGACGTTCTTCTATTTCCACATCATCAAAGAGAACAGATGGAGAAAAAGAGGATTTTTTTTTCCCCAAACTTTAAATCTATGATGAATTAGCTGCTGACTGTGGAGAAAGACTCCCTTCCACAAGGGTTTCAAAGCATCATTCATGAATTTAAAATGAGAAGTTCACTGTGAGTCAATAGTTTTAGCTATTAAAACCCCATGCAACGTAGATTGTGTTAACAAAGGAACTAACTAGAAAAAAAAAGGAAAAAAGTTAAGCTAATCATCCCTCTCTTCTGTTCACTCCTCAGACTGTATCTAAAATAAAGTGTTTAGTCTTGGCATCAAATTTCAAGAAGGATGTTGATACAACAGGAAGACTGTGGTCAAAAGCCACAGGGCAATAGTTACAAAATCTATGCGTGTTGCGTTAGTCTGGGAGGGCTGCCATAACAAAGTGTCCATCACAAACTGGTGGCATTAAACAACAGAAATTTATTCTCACAATTCTGGAGGCAGGATATCCAAAATGAAGGTGCTGACAGGCTTGGTTCCTTTGGAAGACTGTAAGGAAAAGACCTATTCCATCCCTATCTTCTTCCTGTATCTTCACATCACATATGGTTCTGTGTTCAAATTCCCCTTTTCATAAGGCTATCAGTTATAGTTGGTTTGAGTTCACATTAATGGCCTCACTTTAACTTGATTACTTCTGTAAACACCCTATCACCAAATCACTTTCTAAGGTACTGAGGGTTACATGAGAATTTGGGGAAGACATAGATCAACCCATAACAAATTTCTTGGTTTAGTAAGAAAGATATTAGAAGCTTTACAATAAGCATTTTCAAATTTCTGAAGGATTGAACTGAACAAAAAGAGGGATGATATTTTTCTGGGCTGGTCTAAAAAATAAAACTAAAATAAAATTTGGAGATTAAAAGATAACCATTAAATATAAATAAATATATTCTCTTTAAAAGGCTGTATACTATTCAATTAAAAAAAAGTCTCTGTATCTGGATTCATTGAGAAAAGAAGGTAAAATCTTATCACTAGTAACTGATAGCTATGGATCTTAGACTTGGTTTTTAATTTCTCTCTGCCTTGGCTATTACCCTTTAGTAAAATGGAGATTATAACACCCATTTCCTATGGTTTCTCTGAAAGCTAAATGAGATGATGTACATTCAACATTCGGCCTAGAGCTCAGTGCAGATTAGAACTTCAGGGAATGTAGTTATTAATATCATTATTTTTCTATTTGGAATTTTCTAATGATTGTAAGGTGTTAAAATAGTTCTCAGAAATTAAAATCATGGCTAGAGAGGCACTTTTCACAGGTCTTATTACAGACTGTTTTCAAGTTGGAGTGAGGATTTTTAAGGCCACTTAAAAATTAGATTTTTATGATTCTAGAAGGTAGGTGATAAGTTGAAAGCAGATTCAGTGACCCTGGTTATACATCTTCCCAAACACAAACTAGAGTTGCTATTACTTACTTTGGCTGTATCACTCTTCCACTATTTAATTTCATAACTTATAGCACTATTTTCCCTGTCATGTGTTTAATGTTGAAAAATATCTGTACAAACACCAACATCAAATCTAATGTGATCTTAAATGTCAATATTATCACGAAAAGCAGCACTGAATATTCTACTGATGTAGTAGCTCCTTGGAACTAAATAGTGTATTTCTAAGTGCAAGTCCATCATGGGTTTATTAGAATAAGTACAAGTTAACCTTGTTCTCATGCAAGGATATATAGAGAATATATCATCCATTCATTTACTGATTCCTAAGTCACTAAAATACACTTTGGTGCCCTGTTATGTGCCCAGAGACTGCCCTATGCTCTAGGAATATATATTAAAAAAAAAAAAACCAAATAGGTATTTCCATCTAGAGAGGGTTTTCAGTTTAGTGGTAAAACCATCTAAGAGACATTCGATTTCTGAAGTAGTAATGCTATGACAGGTGAAGCACAGATTTTTGAGGAGGTAAGGGGATGGACACTTAACTACAATGTTGATAGAAAGAACTTGGCAATGGAAATGTTTCTAGACTTATAACTATAGGGTTAGTAGAAGTTCACAAGTGAAGAGGAGAGAGAAAAAAAAGAATTCCAGAAAACAAAAGAAGATGTGTGAATGCCCTGGGTCAAGAGGAGTCATGTATCTAAGGAGAAACTGCAGAATTTACTGGAGGAGAGAAGGAACATAGTACGGTAGAAAACTACAGTCAAGAGTCAGAAGATCTGATCTGCTCATTAAGTACTGGTACCCCTAACTCCTATACACAAATGCAGGATGTGCTCTATTAAAAAAACACCAGCCAGCTTTAAAGCCCGTACACTACTTCAGACTCTTTATGCAAACAAGTTTTAAAAGACCATAGTATTCTCTTTTGACCAGATATGGTTAAAAGAACTGCGGATTATTAGATGTGGACCTTCCAAAAGCCAATTCCCTTTTTTCTCATCTTTCCAATAACTCATGGTGCCTGACAGTATGGAATTGTATAGAATTGAACTGAGAGATACTTCTGTCTCAAGAAGAAATTTAAAGTAGAGTTACACAATCAGGACTGGCTTTTCCAATGAAGAAATGAATATGAATGGACTCATTAAGAGGAGAGATAAAACCATCTGTGGTGCTCAGGAGAACAGGCAGGACAGAAGTCACGAAGGAGGCCTTGCACACCTGCAGCAGTGGTTCCCAAACTAGGTGAATGCAGTGTACTAACTAGATGGACTATTGCACAAATGTGATCAATTGAAATGCTGATTTTGAAAAGACTAGCATCAAGGAAAAATGCAAATGAGAAAAAGTGAAGTGAAAGAAGTGGAAAACAAAACATTTCAGTCTAGGAGGACAATACAAGGGAGTTGCTTTTTTCAGCCCTTTTCCCCACAGTAGAAAAACTGCTGCTCACTCATTCCCAGTCCTAGCACAAGGCCCAGGTTGATGCTCCACCAATCCCTTATAATTATCTCTCAGAAACACTTCAGGGAGAAGTAGTATTTGCCTGACCAGAGCCTGACATTAATATAATTAAAATAGTAGAAAAAAACCCATCCTGATTCCTAAGATAAATGAATCTTCAAGCCTACCCCTTTCCAACTGTATCCCAAATTGTGCACCAATGTGGTTCATTACCAGAAAGAACATGATATTCTTCCTCATCATGGATTACAGTCATATCCAGAGAAATAGAGGTTCAATTGACCTGGAATTCCTTCTCCTCCTCCATCCCCCCTTTCTCCTCTGTCTCTTCCTAAATGTCTCTCTTCTCTCTCCTACATCTTTTTCCTCCTCTTTCTCTTTCCCCATTTTATATCTCATCTATCTGTCCTCTTTGCACTCTCAGTTCCATCTTGATAGAATTCCAACCTGATATAGGTTAGTGACCCTATGGTCTTCTAAGGGAGTCTGTTTCTTAGTTTATTTCCAATTCTTCAGAATGGAATTTCCACAAGATAAATAAGCCTCCGTCTCAATAATATTAATCCTTTCAAATAATATAATAGGATTTATGTTTTTTTTTCCCTATAATTCTCGTCCCACCATAAGTGGGAATGAAGACGAATAACAAGAATATAAAAATAGATGTACTTTTGGACAAAGCTAAAAACTATGAAAATATTGAAAACTGAGAACTGGGAATTTATAGCAACTCTTTGCTACATGGGAACTCTCTTACCTCACAACCACAACTTTATAATAAATACATGACTGAAGACAAAGGGACAGCGGTCATCTGGGCCAGTGTCAGGTCACCAAAGTGCATCTTAAATACAGAGTCTTGGGCTCCACTGCAAACCTACCATGTTAGAAGGGAGAGTGGGCATAGGATGGAGGTGGGGTGCCATTGAAAATCTACATTTTTAACAAATTATTTAGATGACCCTTATGAACTCTTATAGTTGGGAATCACCACTATATTCTTCTAGTCCTAAGAAGAAAGACCTACAGCCTCCCAAATATCATGTATTACTTTTGTAAGCCTTCAAAACAGACCAGGACTGATGAAAATGGCTCTATTCATTCCAATTATTCATTTTCTATCCCCTTCTTAATATGTCACTATCTTTTGCCGTGTGACTTGCAGTGCTTCTCTTTGGGGAAGATACCCCACTGTCACCTCAATTATATCCCACTTGACCATGTGACTTACTACGGCCAATGCAATGTACTTAAGGGGAATAGGTCCACCACCCGGAGAGATGTTTCAAGTGCCATTGCTTGGCGCCACCATTGCACTTTCTTCCACAACAAAACTGAAATAAGACCTTTTCCTTATTAGTGTGGATCCCAAATGAAGAAGATATATGTTCCAGAGCCAGAGCTCTTCTGGAAGCTACATAGTGTTGTCTGGAACCAAACAGACTGCCAGATATTTCTCTTGCAAAGTTGGGTTTTTGGTGGGTCAGGAGATAATTGAAATGTGGGGTCTGCAACCATGATGAGCCACATGCAAACCCCTTCACACCAAGAGAAGAAGAACATTTTTATAGAGGGGGAAAGGAAGCTGGGAGGGCTGTAGTAAGCAATGAGTCCATGGCTTTTCATTGGCTGAGTCCTTGCCAGGAGAGAACAGGAGTCCATCCTGTCAGACTCTATTGCCATCTCAGGGCATGAGAGCGCCCCCTTCCAGGCTCCCAATTCTATTTCACTGAGGCTTCTGTTTAATAATTTTATTACAATGGACAGAGTGAGAAATAAACTCCTATTTTTGTAAACCACTGAGACCTTGAACTTGTTTTTTATTAAGCCAAAACATAGAGAAAATTTTCTGATGTAAACAGATAAAACATTTTTAAAATGTCCTTCCCCAAAACAAAATATGGCAGGCATGGCCACATGAACACAAAAAGCAATTTGCACTGCTCCTAAGGTGATGCAGTAAGTATACCCGAAAACACCCAATAAAATGACAGGCCCGATGTGAAAAAGTTGCCCAGCCTCACCCTGCCATGGCTTCCCAGCCAGCACTGTTCCAAGGACAGAAATGAGAGCTCTAATCTGTCTTCAAAACATCACAAGGGTTATCTGCCCTGCCCCTCTCCTACATGCACCCAGTTTGGGCAAGAAAGAATACTACTGGACAAATTGCCTTCAAATACACACACAATCTGTCTAATCTCTTCATGGCTTTTCCTGTTTGCTTTTCCAAATTCACCTTCTCATCTTCCATGGCAACAGGACAAGACAAAATGGTTCTGTTTTAATATTCAAGGGCTGTTGCTCCCACACAATGCAGTGCTGTTCAGCAGAAAAGCTCTATTCAGCATACCAAAAAAATCCCTTTAACTCTTCCCTTCTCATCACTCATGAATTACATTCCCTGACCAATACCCTGCCAGACCCCTAATTTTATCTTCCTGGTGTTAGAGGTAACAAACACGAATCAGCATGAAAAATAAAGTGCATGGCTAAACCATTGCTATATACTCATTTCTTTCTATAAATCAACAAAATGACAGGATTCTAAAATAGACGTATAATGTGAGCTTGGTAAATATCATTTGGATCTGGAGTCCTATACATGGTAAGAAATTATTCCCAGAAACCATCTTTCTTTAACCTCTGGTCTTCTAAAGTAAATAACAACATCATGCAGATTTTTAAAAAGAATTCTAACAGATGCTGGAAACATGTTTAATGAATATGCTGAAAATATACATGTAGGTCTATCCTGCACCTACGTAAAAAATAAATCACATGAAATTTTATTAAAGCAATTATCACATGCCATTTTTGCTTCATGATTAGTCTGGCATCCCTAGATAGCATAAAGGCAAATGTCTCTGATGATAAAAAGCCACTAATTCCTGCAGGTATAATTAGAGTCATATCATTTGGTATAATGTGCTTTAAAATGGTATGTGGCTACATGCAAAGGCCCAAGATTTATCAAATATAATTTTTCAAGTGTGTTTAAAGTTGCTAACATAAGCTAGAGCCCTTAGTTCTCAATATTTGCTTCAAATATAGAGATGCTTCCATAAGAACAAGCTGCTCAGGAACCACAATGTCCTTAATTCCACGACTCAAGCTGAGTCAAAGGTAATGATAACTGAAGTCTCTCTTGTTACCTGCCTTAGAAGACTATGATTCTGCTGGGTGATTTTGTTTGTGTGTTGGTCTTTTTAGGGCTCTACCCGTGGCATATGGAGGTTCCCAGGCTGGGGTGAAATTAGAGCTATAGCCACCAGCCACACCAACACCAGATCTGAGCCGTATCTCTGACCTACACCACAGCTCACAGTAACACCTGATTGTTTAACCCGCTGAGAGAGGCCAGGATTCGAACCTGCATTCCCATATACGCAAGTCGTGTTCGTTTCCTCTGAGCCACAAAGGGAACTCCCTGCTGGCTGTTTACATTTAACTCTTACCAAGATCCCAGTATAGTTTAGAAGTTTCTGAGGCTGTGAGTCAAAATTGGGAATACAAAGGTACCCTAAACTCCACCAAGGGATAATTCCTGACCCTGATGAGTTTTATTTACAGATCCCCTTCCTTCCCTAACTACGAGGATCCAAGATATTCCAAAAGTTCTAGGAGCCATTCATTCAGTCCTGGAATTCCTGGACTACCTCAGATGGCCCCAGCATTGTTTGATAACTTCAGGGAGCCTTCAGATTTCTGGAAAGGATAGCAAAGAACACACACACACTGATTGCAGGCTGGACCATGTGCCATTAGCTCAGACTTATAGTCAAGCAAATACTCAGATAAATCCAGTTTCCCTAAAGTTTCAGGGGACAAAATGTCAGGATTCATTCATCAACCAGCAGTAACTACTACAGGCACCCTCACCCCACTAAATGCACCATCCCTGTGACAGAGACAAGGATGCCCTCCATCTCCCAAGGATCCGTTTAGTTCTCTTACACCTTCTCCTCACGCGAGTTCCTTTTCTATCCTACCTCCAAAATATATGGCCATAATAAGAACACCATCCATACTGGTTAGGGCATTTGTTCATTAAAAAGTCAACTCTCAGCTAAATGAAGAGCCAAAGATCATTAGAGGTGACAGAGCATGGAATTTTTGAAATGAGTACCTCCCATAAGGCCTCAAATATCACCTTAGCCATTTACGACTCTCTTGGTGTGTATTTTATACACCATTTATTTAAAACAGCTTTGAGGGAAGGTCATTCAGGTATTTGGATGTGGGTTAACATCTAAAATGAACCATGGTTTATTATTCTTCTTATTGTCCACTTAGTAAGGATAGTACAGGAAATGACTGAAAACTATGGCCTCACTTGAGAAAGTGCAGAAACAGCACTTTTCCTTCATTCACATCAGAATGAATATTGTACTATTTAAGTTTCTAACCCTTTAGGAGCAAAGGTAATTTGGGGCATACAGTATATCTGCAGCTCATCCTTCTGACTCTCAAGCATAACACTCTCACTCAGCAGAGAAGAGCTGCAGCAAAAGGACATTAGTGTCTGCAGTGTTCTGTTTAAAGAAACTGGATCTATAAGACAATCTTATTGAGCTTATTTTAGAATAAGTGTCAGCTTCATATTTAAGAATAAGAGGAAGTCGTGAAGGATACCGTGATGCATCATAAACCGGCAGGTCTTTTACAAGCCAAGATAATGTTGAGATAATGAGAACAGATTTATGTGTCAGAGGTCTGATGTCAAAACCAGACTTTTCTATGATTTTCAAAAATAATACTTTTTAATATACTCACAACGCAATAGCTCTCAACAGCAAATGATGGTCCACAGAAATGTATGTTAATTAATATCAAAAAAGAATCATCTATCTCTGATTGTCAGGAATGCCTGTGGGTAATAGGAGAGTTACTTTAAACACTGTGATATTTTTGAATGTTAACTTTTGCAAGCCCATTTCAAGTTCGATCTCATTATTCAGGAAATCATTGAAGGGTTGTACATAGACAAAAAGCAATTCAGCTGAGATTTTGAGTAGCTTTTTATGAAACTTCTCCACAAGTGGGAAACTTGGTAACCACTAGGCAAAACATCTTTGAAAAGAACTGAGAATTAAATGGTTAAGATTCAGAGTATAAAGAGGGTAACAGTAGGATGCCCCAAGAGTGTACTTAAAACTGCTAATGTTCAAGGAATTTATTAACCTGGGACATAATGGGTTGTGAACTTATAAGTTAGTTAATGTTATACAAATGTTAAAAGAATTCAAGAATGAGAGGATTTTAAGAGGGACAGACTGCTTCCTTTTTCTATCATGCCCTGTGTGTAAAAAGCCTGGAAACAGCCCTGATGGAGAATGCTCCCTCATCAAGAGATCATGATTGAGTTTCCTAAAGAGAGATCAAAGACAGTATTTCAGATTCTTAAAGGGGAAGGAGACAAGGGCATGCTACTCAGAACTACACTAGAAAAAAGTAACATTTAAACTCTTTGTTGCTTACTAATAAATACAATCATTGGACAGAGGAGCAAATATATTCAGTAAGTTATCTGGAATTAAAAATTTTCAAAGATTGCCTCAAACTGGCTAGAGATGTGAAAATTGAAGAAAAAATATAGTTTGTGCTAGTGTATAAACCAGTATCGCAGACATATGGCAAATACCATTTCTGAGTTTGATTAGCAAACTTAGAATTTTATTTTAAAATGTAAAGGGATTTCCAGCACTAGGTCCTGTTATTTCCCGCAAGACCAGTACCCCCAGCTGCTCCAAATGGAGCAGCAAAGTGAAATTAACCAATTCCCGTGAAAGGCTGTAGTGGTTCAGCTTCAGGGGGCTTGTTAATTTCCCTTCTCCAGGGGTTCTTAGTTAGGCCTGGGAGCAGAGCAGGGAGGCAGAGTGAAAAGAGAAATTAACAAGCTTTCTAAAGTATTGCTACCCCTACCCTTTCAAGGGAATTAGTTAATTTCACTTTGCTGTTCCATTCAGATCAACTCAAGTTCAAGAAAAGCTCCAATTAAAAAGACTGAGAGGAAAGACAAAGACAAGTGGATAGGAAAGAGAGGAAAGGGATAGAATTTAAATCAATGACCTCAATCCAAAGCCTACTCACCCCCAAATACTCAGAGCACTTTACCTGTAAGCATTACATTTTTTTAATTTGGCAGGGTAAAAAATTGTTTATTAGATTTATTCCTTCTTAGAATCTTGGTAGAATTTCTGAAATACAAATATTTTCTAATTCACTTGAATGAAGGTTAAAGGCTGTTTATTTGTCTGATCCATATAATCCTCATTCACTCTCTTCAAATCTGAGTGATGTCAATCTCTACCCATTTCCAATGTGAAATAAAATTATCAAGTGTTTTAAAGTTGCAAAAGAGAAGTAAGTACCTAGAAGGGACTTCTCATAAACACTGCCTTGAACTATGAAAAGGGAAAAATGAAAAAAAAAAAAAAAAAAAAAAGCTAAATGAAAGTGAAAAAAAATACTAAATAAAAAAATGAAAGAAACTAGTAGAAACTACAGAGATAAGAGGAAGAGGCTTGAAAGGAAGAGATATACGAAAATAGTAAGTTACCTAAGGATGTGAAGTATACTATTTTATTAAATTTTTTATTATAATTGATTCCCATTGTTCTGTCAATTTCTGCTGTACAGTAAAATGACCCAGTCATACATCTATACACACTCTCTTTCACGTATTATCTTTCATCATGTTCCATTAAAAGTGTTTGGACATAGTTCCCTGTGCTATATAGCAGGACCTCTTTTTTTTTCTTTTTTTTTTTTGTACTTTCAGGGCCATACCTGTGGCATATGGAAGTTCCCAGGCTAGGGGTTGAATCAGAGATACAGCCACAGCAACACGGCATCTGGTGTAAGGTTGTACCTCCTAGTGGTTTTGATCTGCATTTCTCTAATAATTACTGATGTTGAACATCTTTTCATGTGTTTTTTGGCCATCTGTATGTCTTCTTTGGAGCGTTGTCTGTTTAGATCTTTGGCCATTTTTTGATGAGGTTGTTTATTCTTTTGGTATTGAGCCACAGGAGGTGTTTATAAATTTTGAGTTGTACCAATTTACATTTCCACCAACAGTGAAGAAGGGTTCCCTTTTCTCCACACCTTCTCCAGCACTTGCTATCTGTAATCTTATTACTGATAGCCATTATGACCAGTGTGAAGTGGTACTTCATGGCAGTTTTGATTAGCATTTCTCTAATAGTTAGTGATGTTGAGTATTTTTTCCATGTGCTTGTTGGCCATCCAAATGTATTCTTTGGAGAAATGTCTATTTAGGTATTCTGCCCATTTTTCAATTGGTTTGTTTTTTGCTATAGAGATGTATGAGTTGTTTGTATGTTTTGGAGATTAAGCCCTTGGTTGCATTGTTTGCAACTATTTTCTCCCATCTGAAGGTTGTCTTTTTGTTTTATTTTATGGTTTCCTTTGCTGTGCAAAATCTTGCCAGTTTGATTAGGTCCCATTGATTTATTTTTGTTTTTATTTCTATTCCTTTGGGAGACTGACCTGAGAAAACATTTGTACAGTTGATATCAGAGAATGTTTCGCCTATGTTCTCTTCTAGGAGTTTTATGGTGTCCTGTCTATGTTTAAGTCTTTAAGCCATTTTGAGTTTATTTTTGTGCATGGTGTGAGAGTGTGTTCCAGTTTCATTGGTTTACATGCAGCTGTCAGTTTTCCCAGCGCCACTTGCTGAAGAGACTATTTTCCCATTTTATATTCTTGCCTCTTTTGTTGAAGATTAATTGACTATTAAGTGTCAGGATTTCTATTCTGTTCCACTAGTCTGTATGTCTGTTTTTGTACCAGTACTACACTGCCTTGATTACTGTAGTTTATAGTATTGTCTCAAGTCTGGGAGAGTTATTCATCCTACTTGTTCCCACCTACCCCCCGATCCCACCCCACCCCGCCCAGGATTGTTTTGGCAATTCTGGGTCTTTTATGGTTCCATATAATTTTTTTGATTGTTTGTTCTAGCTCTGTGGAAAATGTTATGAGTAATTTGATAGGGATCACATTCAATTTGTAGATTTCTTTGGGCAGTATGGCCATTTTAATGACATTAATTCTTCCAATCTAGGAGCATGGGATATCTTTCCATTTCTTGAATCCTCTTTAATTTCCTTAATGTTTTATAGTTTTCAGCATGTAAGTCTTGCACCTCCTTCATCAGGTGTATTCCCAGTTATTTATTTGGGTGCTATTTTTAAAGATATTATTTTTTAAATTCCTTTTCTAATACTTTGTTTTTACCATACAGAACTGATTTCTGAATATTAATCTTGTATCCTGCTACTTTGCTGAATTTATAAGTTCTAATAGTTTTTGTGTGGAGTCGTTAGGGTTTTCTATTTATAATATCATGTCATCTGCATATAGTGACAATTTTACCTCTTCTCTTCCAATGTGGATACCTTTTATTTCTTTTGTTTATCTGATTGCTGTGGCTAGGATTTACAATACTGTGTTGAATTAAAAGTAGTGAAAGTGGACATCCTTGTCTTGTTCCAGATTTTAGTGGGAAGGCTTTCAGCTTTTCTCCACTGAGTATTATACTGGCTATGGGTTTGTCATTAATGGCTTTTACTATGTTAAGATATGCTCTCTCTATACCCACTTTGGCAAGAGTTTTTATCATGAATGCATGTTGAACTTTATCAAATTTTTTTTCTGCATCTCTTGAGATGACCATGTGGTTTTTTACTTTTGTTAATGTGGTGTATAACATTGATTTCTGTATGTTGAACGATTTTCATGAACCTGGGATGAATCCCACTTGGTTGTGGTGCATGATCTTTTATATATGTTGTTGGATTTGGTTGGCTAAAATTGCATTGAGAATTTTTGTGTCTATATTTGTCAAAGATTTTGGCCTATAATTTTTTTGGTAGTGTCTTTTTCTGGTTTTGGTATTAGGGTGTTTGTGGTTTCACAGAATGTCTTGGGGGTATTCCTTCTCCTTTAAGCATTTGGAAAAGTTTAAGAAGGATGATAAAAGTTCTTCTTTGTATGCTAGGTAGAATTTTCCTATGAAGCCATCTGGTACTGGACTTTTGTTGTAGGGAGTTTTTTTAATTACATATTCAATTTTAATTATAGTAATGGGTCTGTTCAAATGATCTTTTTCTTCTTGGTTGAGTTTTGGTGGGCTGTATGTTGAAGATTGTCCATTTCTTCTAGATTTTCAAATTTGTTGGCATATAATTGTAGAAGTCTTTCAAGTTTTGTGTGTGTGTGTGTGTGTGTGTGTGTGTGTGTGTGTGTTTCTGCAGTATCCATTGAGATTTCTCCTTTTTCATTTCTCATGAATGCATGTATATTTGAGTTTTCTCTTCTTCTATGTGAGTCTGGCCAGAGATTTGTCAATTTCATTTATTCTTTCAAAGAGCCAGCCCTTGATTTTGTTGATTTTTTCTATTGTTTTTTGAATCTATTTTATTGATTTCCTCTCTGGTCTTTATTGGTCCCTTCCTTCTGCTGACTTTAGGTTTTGTTTGTTCTTTTTCTAATTCTTAGTAGTAGTAACCTTACATAGTAGGTTAAGTTGTTGATTTGAGATTTTTCTTCTTTTTTTGAGGAAGACTGGTATTGCTATGAACTTCCCTATAAGAACTGCTTTTGCAGCATCCCATAGATTTTGAATGGTTGTGTTTCATTATCATTTGTCTCAAGGTATTTTTTTAATTTCCCTTTTGATTTTCTCATTGACCCATTGGTTTTTTAATAGCATGTTGTTTAATCTCCATGTAGTCCAGGTTTTTTTCTTTTCCTATGGTATATTTCTAGTTTCAGGCCATTGTGGTCAGAGAAGATGCTTTAAATAGTTTCTATACTCTTAAATTTGTTGAGATTAGTTTTGTGCTCCAGCATGTGGTCAATCCTTGAGAATGTTCCATGTGTGCTTAAAAAGAATGTATACACTATATTTCACTAGCAGTTCTCAATGCAGGTACTCCTTGGATGACTGCTTAGAATTCTTTAAGGCCTTGGGCATCTAGCTGTATACTTTCAATATCTTTCTGCTAAGTTTTCTTTGCTCTTTCAAGCTGTCCTCTTGAACAAGGTCTAAAATGATCATCTACCACTATTCTCTCCTATGGCTCACAATCTGTCCATGGGAAACTTCTAAACTTTGCTTTCATTAGGAGTGCAATTACATGCTGTGTTAGTTTTCTAGGGCTTGTAACAAAGTACCATGAACTGATTAGATTAAAATAGAAATGCACTTTCACTCAGTTCTGGAGACTATAAATCCAAAAGAAGGTGTTGGCAGGGCATTAATCCTATAGGGAAAATTCACTCCAGCCTCTTCTACAGACTTCTAGTATTTGCCAGCAATCCTTGGCATTCCTTGGCTTGTAGATACATCATTCTCATCTCTGCCTGTCATCAGATGGCCATTTTCTCTGTGTGTGTCTCTCTACTCTTAAGGACACTTTCCAAATTAGGACCTACTATAATTTTATATTGCCTCATCTTGACTTGATTTTGCCTACACAAAGACCCTATTTCCAAATTGGGTTACACTATGCAGATACTGGGGGTTGGGACTTCAACATAGTTTTTGGAGGGGAAGCAGTAAAATCCATAACACTTAGCAACGATTCTAATGGTAGCCTTCTGCTCTACTGCCACTGGATCCCCAAGCTGATGCTCACCTTTCTCAGGCATGAGATAAGCACCAACATCAGTGTCCCTCAAGCTCTCGGAATCATCTCTTTAGAGTTCCTCTTACTGCATTGAAGTGAAAAGAAAAACCCCTTCCCACCCAACACCCACTTCCTTTAAAGTCTCACAAAGATAATAGCATCTCCCTTGGAAAATGGGCAGAGTTAGCACCTATTATATTAGGACGTCAATCAAAATTTAAGTCAAAATTGTACAATATTTACATATACAATTTTGAGAGTAGTTTAACAATACTTATGTTAAAGCAGATGCATACTCAGGCACATGTGTCATCAGAAATTTCATTCACGGAGTTCCCGTCATGGCTCAGTGGTTAACAAATCTGACTAGGAACCATGAGGTTGTGGGTTTTATCCCTGGCCTTGCTCAGTGGGTCAAGATCTGGCATTGCCATGAGCTGTGGTGTAGGTCACAGACACGGCTCAGATCCCGTGTTGCTGTGGCTGTGGTGTAGACCAGCAGTTACAGCTCCAATTAGACCCCTAGCCTGGGAACCTCCATATGATGTGGAAACAGCCCTAGAAAAGGAAAAAAAAAAAAAAAAGAAAGAAATTTCATCCTCAAGGGTCTAAATAGAAAGCATACATCCCCCAAAGTAAGATTTATGCCCTCTCTGTTGCTTCCTTAATGGGTAAAGCCAGATGATCTTTATTAAAAAGTCATGTGGCATTACTGACTCATAAATATGTAGTGTGATGAGTAATAAACCCCAAAGTACAATAACTGAAATCAGTAAGTCATGCAGAAGACTAAAATTAGCCTGTATCCTAAAAAGGCATCCCTCCAAATGATTTTTGTTAAATAAATAATAAAAGTGGTAATTAGATGTCTTTTACATAATTGACTTGGTGAAATTCAGGTGAAAATTAAAATGGCCAAAAATAAGCATAAAAAAATAAGCATAAAAAGGAAAAAGTAAAAGAAGAATCTGAAAGGATGGGAATAGTCAAGAAACTGAATAACTGTTTTAAGAGTTGTTGAATATAGTTAAAATAATAAAAGGTAGAGCAAACAGTGGTTTTATTTCATGGCTCATGAAAACAACTAACTTTTGTAGACTCCATTATGAGAAAACTATTAGCTGTCTACATAAAAACTAAGATCAAATGACTATATTTGTAATCATTCTTGAGATGTGGAATGTACATGATCATATGTTTATAGCACACACTACCACCCACTGCATAGCTCGTGGCCCCATTGATCATAATCTTATCTACCAAGTGCCAAGAGCTATAGGAAATCTACGTGAGAGAGAATAATGATAGTTACTTCTTTTCTAAATTGCATCGGATAACATCCTTTTTTCCCGCCAATATATACATCTATTTGAGATTTAATCTAAGTGCAAATGTCCAAACTACTTCACTGAGTCAAAAAAGCTACTTAGCACTATTAAAATTTTTGGTAAACATGTGTATTATCACCTCTCCCCCAATAAACTTAAACTGATTCCCTAATATATACTTTATTCAATGATATCGAATCACATTCTTCTCTGCCTAGTATTTTTTGCAAGTCAGGTCAGCATCAGTGACTTCCTGTAACACATACATGGTTAGAATTACAAAATCTTCTTGGGAAAACCCAGCTGTGACATTCTCTCACTTCCTTAATTCACTCATTCCAAACTCTAGTTCTTTGAGACTCTCCATTCTCCCATAGAATCTGGTTCCAGTAGGCTCTATTTAGCTGCCATTTTACAAATGAAAGTTGTCAAACTGCTCTCAGCTCCAGCTCATGATCCAAATTTTCTGTAGCTATGAATGGATTCTCAAAACACATGCTATGTTTGAGCAACAAATACTGCAAGAAATTTGGGCTTCACTTATATGGGATTAAATGGACAACCTTAGGAAATTTGGAAGGTAGAAACAATAGTTTTTACTCCAGTCTGTCACATTGACCTTTTCTAAGCCTCACGTTCTCCCTCTTGTCTGCTCTCCTAGCCAGCAAGACACCATCTATTCTTCAGCTCTCTGTCGCTAACATGATGGTCAATGTGAAAAATATCCTAAATTCATTTACAAGAAGACATTATATGTCTAATAAATTATGCCTTAGGAATATTTACATTTCTAAATAATATTCTATAAAGGGAAGGAACACTTTCCAAATGGGAACCAGTTCAAAAATCAATGAATTCTAGAATTGGAAGAAAAAATGCAAGAAGGATGAAACTTCTTCCTTGGATCTCATTGTATTCAGTTTCCCAATGGATATTTTTTGAGGGTCAATATGTACTTTCAAGATGTTTACATTCTTTTTTTATCCCAATCTGCTCTGTATCAATATTAGTTGGACATTTGTCTATTTCTCTCTGACTGATAAACTCCTTTCAGGCCAGAATAATAGCTTATTTAGTACTCACATGATCAATGTTTGGGCAGATGTTCTATCCAGTTCCTCACTTCAGATAAGGGAAAGAATACACTGGAATATTAGGGTACTTTCACAATATCCTTCATATGGTCAGTGGGAAAAAGATGAAAACCACCAGCATTTTAGGCAATGGTATAGAAAAATACCCATGATATAAACCTAGAGCAATGTGGGAGAAGGGGGCCAGGCTGTCAGAGGACAGAAACACAGCTAGCTATATGGCAAGCGGCTGGAGTATTAGGGGATTTTGGACATTTAGTACAAAGAATTTCAGAGGTCTATAAATGTTATTTTCAAATCTTTGAAAGTATTTAATGTATTTTTGTGTTTATCTTCCTAGACAAAATAAAACCAAAGTTTTGGGGAAGTGAAAGGAAACCAGACAACCATCAGTTTAGGTATAACTTATTTATCGAATCCATGTAGACTCAGTAGGGTGCAAATAGAAAGAAAGCAAGAAAGGAAGGAAGAAAATTTTCCCCTTTGCCCAAACACTCTTAGGACATTCTTCTCTCCCCAGCATTGATGGCACCTAGGCCAAGGCTCTCAGCCCCTTTTAGTTCCAAGAACAATCTCTTTTCAATGATTTTAAAACCCCATCCAATAACATAAAGATTCTGAACCGTATCCTCTTTGAAGCTCTCCTCCTCCCTGCCCCCCCACCCCCGCTGCACCGTTGGGGCTGAGAATCAGAAACTGAGTAACTGACCTCCTCTCTTTCCCAAGCTCCCCCCTCCCTGGCTACTCATTTGATGGCTCCAGGGTCAGACCCCGGTAGTGAGAGTGGATTAGCAGGAAATGGCTTGGTTGTGTGAGGTTGATAGAGTTACTGTCAGGGCATTTGGGGTGATCAATTGTGTCACGGTTATCTTTGCAGACTCCTGAGGGCTCTTCTACTGAGGATCCCCATCTCAGCCTGAGCCAGGCTGCTTCCCCAGCTGGCTGATAGGACTAATCTAGGCTTCTGGTGGTCCCCTCTGCTGAGGTCTCTTTGCCCCTTTAGTCAGTCCCTTTGGGTAGGATTCCTTTCAACTGACCTATAGTCAGTTACCTTCAGCGTGATTCAAGTCTACATACTGATGAGAAGACAGTTGGAGCAAATGTCCTCTGCCTGCCTCTTGTTTTTAGAAGCTGTAGTCTTCTAGGCCTCCCCTGAGTAACAAAAGCCTGGCTCAAGAATTAATGACTGAAAGGATGTTAACAGGTAGTGACAAAAGTAGCATGTGGGCTAAAAGAACTAGTAATAGTTTGAACAGTAAATCAACCATATGGCAGTCACAGAATCCTTAGTTCCTCCCTGAAGTACCAGATAACATTATCTCATACACATTTCTGGAGTTGTATAGATACTAAAACCCCCACCAGATGGAAGCAGTTAATTACATGATGATCATGAGCATATAATTGACTGGCTGGAGGATTGATAATGTTAATACAGACTGGTTGGAGCCTGAGGATTGATAATGCTAACCCCTGGGACACTGCTCTTTTACTTCTCCCATCAACCAATCAGAGAACTGTGCATGGATGACCACACACCCTATGACTCCCCTTCCCTCATCTTGCCTTTAAAGTGCTTCCCTGAAATCCATCAGGGAGTTCAGGTTTCTTGAGCATTAGCTGCCCAACTTCTTGCCTGGTGCCTTATAATAAATGCTGCATTTCCCTTCCCCATAACCTAGTGTCAGTAGATTGGCTTTACTGTGTGAGGGCAAGTAGACCCAAGTTTGGTTCAGTAACAAGACTGAGAACAGCTTGAGTAACATATCTTCAAACATCAAGAGTTTGACCAATACATATGTCAACCAGGGAAAACTCTCCGCCCTCTGAAACCTGATCCCTCTATGAAGCCATCTCACTTAGAGAGTGGAGAAGCAAGTACTTAATTCTTCTTCCCCATCCCAGCAACACATAGAAAATCTCTCCAATGAAATGTCTTCCCCAAAACCTTTTCAACCTTCTTTTTTTATATATGCCTGTGGGTAGGTGATAGCTAATACAGGCAGACCAAGGTTAGAATCTAACTCCTTTGCCAGACTGCAAATTCAGCTCCTTGATTTAGAATGTTTTGTTCTCCATCTTGTGCTTCTGGAGAAAACAGAAAATACCACTGAACATCCTGTTGCTCACATAAAATGTTTTAATAATTAAGAGTAGTTTGGAAAACGTAATTGTCAGCCTTGTGAGCACCAAAAGAATTCAAAGAGAGACTGGATCGTTATTCAAGACTGTCAGAGCACAGGTGAGGCTCCAGCACAGATTGGGAAGTCAAGCATCTCAAAGGCAATTTTATCTCTTAAGACTTAGTGACCCACTGGCTGCCCCTGTACAGTGTGAGCAGTGGAGAGGGCTCCCTAGTTTTTAATAACAGAGGGAAGAACATCAACAGAAAACCATGCCACTAAATAAGCATCTCCACATATCCTACTTGGCTATCATTTATTTGATCTCTTCTCATTTTGTTTGAATTGGCATATCATGATAGCACCAAGCTTGTTATTTCAACTTTAGCATAAAATCCCTAGGGGGATAAAAGGAGAGTTCTGGGTTCAGATACACCAAGGATTCATATAATCAAAAGAGGCTTAAAAATAAAACAGTAACAACATAGGAAGAGCTATGTGGAGAGAGTCAACATCACTCTATTGCAAAATAATTACTAACAATTACAATAATAACAATTAATATAATTTTGTTCTTCCTTTCCTTTAGGCTCCTTCATTTTAATTACACTTTGATTTTTTTTTCTTAGTTTCAGATATTATTAAACACAATTAGGGCCCGTCTTGCCTTTCACCACATTGCTTTGATTTGATTTCTGCTCAGTAACTGAAAAATATTTAAACTCTGAGTTTTAGCTTTTTTCTAATCCTCTTGCTCTGGAGTTCATCAACATCTGCACCCATTTTGTTCTTATTGAGAAAACCTGGATGTGGAATTCTTTACTTCTCTGAGTGGTCTTAAAGAAGGCTCTCTCTCTGTCTCTCTCACTCACTCACACACACACACACACACACACACACACAATGTGAACAACGTAGATTTTTTAACATTCTCATACGTGAGATGGATATAAAGGTTAACATTTCATACTCCATAACAAGCAACACAAAACTCTTCAGCTAACTTTGCCTCTAAAGGTCTCTTCAGCTAAACCCCCATGGAAGATTTTTTCCTTCTTTTGACCTCTGCCTTCCTTCCTGCGGTATTAGACTCTGGGTTCTTTTCTCCTTTCTCCCAGACTTCCTTCAGAAACATATAATTCTTCTCTCAACCCTCTGTGGAGAAAACCCTCTCTACCTCAGTGCCTGACGTGCATCTTGCACATCTGAACACATCCCCGCGATGTTGAGCCAGCAAAACTCTTCTAACACCTCCTACCCTCCTGAGAAGACAATTTAACCACCACCTTTGATTACCAGAACATGCCACCTGGCTCATCCTCCCTCTTCCCAAGAGGTTCCTCCAAATATTCTAGTGAATGAGATGTTTTCCCTCTGTTGAGCTATGCCCTGTGAGGGAAAGAATGCATATGTTCTTCATGAGTTGTTGCTTGGTCCTGTCAACTGAAGTTTAATGAGTAATTTCTGGTATTACTCTCCCCAGCAGTCACTGCAGAGAATTCAGATGCCGTGAATACATGACAAAGCAGGCTCTGATTTAGCTGTGGAACGAAAGAGGTGGTGCCACCACCATGCTGTGCCCTGAGTTTTGAAAGGTCCTGTGTTGCCACAACCTAGGGTCTTCGCCAATGGGATTGTTTCCTTTCCAGGGCCCACATTTCTCATGGCCCTGAGAGTTACATTCTACAAGATGATTTTTATATCCAACCATACATCTAGAAACTTGTTTAGATGAAAATAGTGACAACATGATCCAGATAATTATATTTTGAATTTATAGGGCACTTTTCTGAAGAACTCAGAATTCCTCTCAAGGATCTAAGACTTCCTATCATTTCCCTTCTAAAAATCATCATATGAAAAGTAGTGATTGTATCCATAAATGCAGATTGATTTCAAGAGTTTAAATACATTTTTAATAGTGAACCCTTAAATAGAGAGTTCGAGCATATTTTAGGGGTGATGAAATAGAAAGCTGGCAGCAAGTTACGATAACTATGATGGTTGTAAAGTAGTTTACTTTCTGCCTAAGGCATTAAGACATGCATCAGGCATCATTAGAGAAGGTGTTCAGCAACTATCAGCCCCGAAATAATTACAGACCGCAGTTTAAGACGTGCTCCCCACTTTCTGCTCATTGCTAACTGCCTTACACCACCGCTTCTGTCAGCACTGCCTGTCAGGAGTGCAAGGGGCAGGCCTGTGCTCACCTGAGGTTAATGATTACCTGGCAGCCCCTCCGCACAGTTTAGGCATTCTAATGTTTTCCTGCTGGACTATCACCTGGCAAATTCCACAGGGAAAAAAAGAAGCACACTTCTATTCCAAATTACCTGTAGGAGTCCCCTGGGGGTTGTGTGTGTGTGTGTGTGTGTGTGTGTGTGTGTGTAATCAACAGTGTTGTACCTTTAAACTAAGTTGGAAAAGGAAGAACCAAAGGTAAGGGAATGCCTCAAATCAAAATCATCTCTCCAGGAAGTTCCCCTGTGGTACAATGGGTTAATATCAGGCATTGCCACAGCTGTGGTGTAGGTCACAGCTGTGGCTCAGATTTGATCCCTGGCCCCAGGACTTCCACATGCCACTGGTGCAGCCAAAAAAAACAAACAAACAAACAAAAAAAAAAAAACCTCTCCAAAGTTACACTGTCGAATAAGAGAAGGGGTGTCCTTACAGAGGTGGAAAATGATGTCCATAAGGATTGTCTGCATAGACAGACATGACCACTCTAGTGCATTAAATTGATGTTTTGCAACATGCACATAGGCATAGACTCACACAAAACCACACATCAAGAACTTTCATCTACATTCCTTAAATACTGTCTTTACTGGGAAAGCCTGGGCCTTTATGTGGTTAGGAAACCGTAATTTTGGCCCAGCAAGGCTGCTCTTTATGTCGAGAAAATGAAAGCCCTTTGAAGATTAATAGGACTGTGAGCCTTCATTCATTTTGCAAGGGCACAGCCATGCTGATTCCTGAACTGTAGCAATTTAAGGAGAACAAGTATCAGCCTCACCTGAGAGAAATGAATCATGAAACAATCTTCCCCAGATCACCCCTACTCCTTCAGTCTTCTGCAACTCTTCTGATTCACTGTGTCAACACCCATATATCCAGATACTTCTGAGAAAAGATCACACTGGACATCCGAGTAAATATAAAATATATATGAAGGGATCAGACATCTTGCCCCAAAAATTAGCAACTTTGTTTTTTGAGGGGTTTTTTGGGTTTTTTTTTTTTTTTTGCCTTTTCTAGGCCACTCCCGTGGCATATGGAGGTTCCCAGGCTAGGGGTCTAATGGGAGCCGTAGCCACCGGCCTACACTAGAGCCACAGCAATGTGGGATCTGAGCCGCATGTGCAACCTACACCACAGCTCATGGCAATGCTGGATCTTGACCCACTGAACAAGACCAGGGATTGAACACACAACCTCATGGTTCCTAGACGGATTCATTAACCACTGCGCCACGATGGGAACTCCAACAAATTAACAGCTTTGGTTTAGCACAAACTTCCCGAAATGAAATTTGGGGTCTCCTGGGACTTTTCCTTCCTGAAGCAAAGGAGGTACCAAAAAACAGTTTCCCCCAAAAGCATTCATCCCACAGTTCAGGTCCATTCCACAGAAAAACACAACTGCCCCACTGTGGCTTGCCCTGTCTTGGTCCCTAATGAGGCTCTTCTAAATCTCCAATTCCTATAAGTGGCTCCTTTTTTTACTACATCTTGGCTTACAGCTGTGTGGCTTTGGGGTTGGGACTATTTTTAAAAAGCCAAGTCTAAAGGCAATTCATTTGATCAGAGAGTTATATCCTGACTTCCTCTTTTATCATTTCCCAGTCAGACTCGGGCTGCAGGTAGAAGCCTGCCGTTACTTTGTCCAACATTAAAAATAATTTCATTTTCCTGCCAGAATCTGGTCTTACTGATCATGTTGCTGCGCGGAAGCCTGGAGAATCATGGCTTTCACCTCACTTTTCATAGTGAAAGAAGGCAGGTAATCCTAATTAATGAAGAAACATGGATGGGGAGAGAGACTGCAATATAGAACAAGAAGAATAACAACTCTACTGTAGCAGCTATTTCCATAATCCAAAAGAGAAAGGGAAATTGTCAAGGCAGCAGGAATTGCTTTCAAGAGCAGCCTTCACTCTAAGACTAAAACAGAGATGCAGCTAAATTTACTCAGATCCACTTCTTTCTTCAGCTCAGTTGAGGATTTCAATTTAATCTAGTACTGCAAAAACCGATAGTTCAGTAGAGAACCGCCACAGATTCTGAACAGAAAAATCATTTGTATTCAAGAAGCAAAAGTGGTACATTTTACTATTCCATTAAGTAAATTTGAACTCAGAAAATCTGAAGATATTTTTCCCTAGGCATTATTAGATGATATAGGAATGTCAATGCCTGCAGTATTGTCACCTGCTACAGTTGACAGCCAGCCTCTAGAATAGGGGGTCTCATACTGTTGAGTGCTTATTTGTTACAGTCCTGGACAATGGCAATGGAAATTATCCATGGCAGCATAACATGAATGCTGAATTGGAATTCAGCACAGAGAACATCCAGGAATGTCAATAAATCACTACTTTTTCTGTTTACATGGTTCCTGTAGCAGAAAATACATGTCCTATGTACACTTGATAAAGAAAGGGAGGTAAATTTATCTTTAGAATGTTATACAGAAAAGAAATGTGCTTTGGGGTCAGACAAACCTAACTGCATGTAAATACACGGAAACAATACTGCCACTGGATACTTCATAGTGTTCACAATTGGTATAATTTCTAACCGGTATAGCCCACTCAACACCCCAATAATGGAGACAATGTTGGAAAAGATCTTGACCAGAAAAATGTGGAACACCAAGCATCTTTCAATCAACATTCACAATTTACAGAAATATCCTCTAAAATTCAGAATCAAAAAACCCTCCTGAGTCTAAAAGAATTTACCCAGAATATCAAAGAACCTACAACCTGTTTTGTCCAGACAGGGATAGGGAAATAAGTTCAATTGATTTCCTATTGTATATCATACATTTTATATACAGCTCATTTATTTCTCAGTGCAGTGCAAGTATTATCTCTATTTTACAAAGGAAAAAATTGAGACTAGGATAATAGCATCCACAATAATTGCTTTTATTACTATTATAGTTAATATTGAGGGGAACAATTTGGCAGTTACTTTAAGTACTTTAAATGTATTACTTCCTATAAACCTCCCCAGAAAAGTCAGATATTTGTATCCTCCTTTTAGAGATAGAGAAATTGAGGCTTGCAGAGTTAGCATAACTTGCCCAAAGTCACACAGCAAAACAATCAGCCCAAGATTAAAACTCCGTAACTTCCAGTAAGCTACAACCACCTAGTGAGGCAGATATACTTTATTTGCTATAAATCATCACACCTTTAAGTTACTGGTTATATGAAATATAGTGAGTTTCTCTAAATTACTGCTAACAATTGCAATAATTAAAAGCTTACTTGGAAGTCAATGGGAAAATATAATATTTAAAGCACAAGCTCTTGTGTCAAATACATGAGGTCTAGTGAGTGCTGTACTAGTAGGGAGTTGTTAGTGGCAGTTTGGTGATGTCTACTTAGATTAAGAAATAAGAAATTTTGTATGTATGGCTTCTCTGATCTTCTTACAAAAAGATGTCATGATGAGTGTATGTGCATGACTAGGTCACTTTGTTGTACAGCAGAAATTATCATGGTCTTGCAAATTAACTATGCTTCAATAAAAAAAATTCTAATGATATTAAAACAACTTTGAGCAAATATATTTTTGTATTCATTTCTCTTCATCATTTAGCCCATATTTATTTAATTTTTGGCCACACCCACAGCATATGGAAGTTCCTGGGCCAGGAATCAAATCTAAGCCACAGCTGAGACTTGAAGCAGCTGCATACAAAGCTGGATCCTTAACCCACTAAACCAGTCTGGGGATCAAACTTGCACCTCAGCAGCAACCCCAGCTACTGCAGAAACAACCCTAGACCCTTAACCTGCTACACCATAGCAGGAACTCCACTTAGTCTATATTTTACTAAAAGCACAATTAGTAGTTGACTTAAAAGGTTTTTTTCAAAGAGTGGGGCCTCTTGAAGTTCTTGTGTTGGCCAAGGTTACATTTCTTTTTTGAATATAATTACCCTAGAAGAATTATGAAATACATTAAAATGTATAAATTGATGAACCAAAAATCCTTTGAAGCTGTTTGGAAATATTCTCATATTGTTCTAAAGCACTTGTAAGATTTCAAAGTGATTCTGCCAAACATATTAAAGTAGGTTTTGGAGTCCCTGGGGTTTTACTTCCAGCTGTGCAAGGGGTCAGGACCTCTTGGCTCATCCTATCAGGGCTCACCTCTACTTGCAAGCATTCCTCACAGTTGGGTTGGCCATATGATTGACATCACACAGTGCAATGTGGGCAGAAGTGATATAGAGCCCATTTCCTAAAATATTCTAATTAATTTTGCAAACCTACTCTCCCGAGTCTGTGTATCTGGAAGTGAAAATCTCATGATAGGATAAAGTCACATAATGAAGGATTCTGACCCCTTGGGAGCCACCTAGAGTAAAGCTACCCTACTAGGAAATTCTGCATCAGTATTTGTGGGTGAGATTTAACCTCTGTTGGGTAAATTCACAGAGAATTATTTTAATAGCAGCCAGCTTTATTTACAGTGATCTTGAAACTGGAAAATTTGATTTTTACTATCCACTTCATAAACTCCTTGTGAGGATGGAACGAAGTAGTGAACTTAGGTGCATGACAGCTACTCATCCTTCTTTACATGCGTTTGAGTCTTAGTTAAATATGTGTTTCATGACATATGCTTATATAAATAAGTACACATACATTTATATATAACTATGTAAACACACATCTCACCCAGGCCAGACATTCTTCCCCTGTTAAAGTGTGAAACGGAAAAATCTTCACAATGGCCATTTGGTGGTTACCAAATATAAAAAGCTGGCAATAAAACATGAATTTCAGAACAATCTGCTCATGCTAGACTCCCAATCAGCATTTTCTCCTCCTGGAGCAAGAGAATAAAAGACTGTGCTTCACACACAATCACAAAATTCATGTGATCATGAACCAATTCTACATGTGATTCATGTACAATCACAGAATGACAAGTTCACAGAGTGAACTTAATGAAGCTCTTTATATTGAAAGCCCAGAGCTAGAGTTCTGGTCTGAGTCCCAAAAAGATGGCCCAAGATAGAAAGTTGTTGTGACTGATTTCTGGGACTTTTAGAAGCCTCTCCGTTTCTCAACTGAATTACACAGCCAAAGAGCTCTTTATAGCAGTGGTGGTTTCTGCATTAGGCAATAGGGAATGTAGAATCAAAATTTTAGACAGATCCTAATACTTTCTCACTAGAAGTTACAGCAATCAGGAATAAACAGCTTTATCTATAGAAAGAAGTCAGTTGTATCTATAGAAAGACTGTAACTGTTCAAGTCTAGTGCATTAAATGCTTAGGCTATAGAGGTGTTGAGTCCTATTGAGAGATCTAAATTCAGAATCAAGATCTGTCCTAGCACTTGACCTCTTCTTTCCTCTGAATCAGAAATCTCAGGCAGGTTAGAATTTAAATTCCACCTGCCATGCATTATTTACAAAATACATAGGGATGACTAAAGTGTCCACAAACAGATGAATAAAGAAAATGTCATGCATGAGCAAATACATGTACACACACACAAGAGGAATATCATTCAGTTATAAAAAAGAAGAAAGTCCTGCCATTTGCGACTGCAAGGATGAACTATGAGGGCATTACTCTGAACTGAATAAGTCAGACAGAGAAAGACAAACACTGAAATATGTGGAACCTAAAAAAGCAAACTCAAAGAAATAGGTAACAGATTGGTTGTTGTCATGGGCAAGACATGGGGAGTAGGAAAAATGAGTGAAGGTGGTCGAAGGGTACAAACTGTAGGCTATAATTTCTAAAAGGAATAGTGCTGAGGATTTCATGTATAGCATGATGACTGCAGTTAAGAATACTGTATTATATATTTGAAAGATGGTAACAGTAGATTTTAAGAGTTCTCACCATTAAAAAAAAATCGTAACTCTGTGAGGTGATGTATGTGTTAACTAACATTATCGTGGTAGGCATTTTGCAATATAGGAATTTATAAAACCACTGCCGTGTACACCTTAAAGTTAAATGTCCTATATGTTAATTGTACTCAATAAAGCTTAAGCACAAAGTTCTTTTCTCAGAGTTCTAGAGGCTAGAAGTCTGACATGTCAGCAGGGCTGCTTAATTAATGAATTGGTTGGTTAATTGATTTCAGACATCACCAATGGCTCATTCCTCAGATCTAAATGTCTTTTTGAAATCTTGTCCAGATCAGCTTTCTCATTCAATACTTTGTCATCTTCTGCTTTATTATTCCACATGCTTCATTGCTTTACTTGTTAGCTTGGCCCCTCTGGTTTTTCAAATCTAATTTCTGAGGGTGGATACAAACTAAAAATAAATCTGTGCCTCTGGACTATAGAAACCCTATACCCTGAAGCTTTTGCCTTCCTGTACCATAGTTTGTCCCAGCTGGTACCACGTGGGGATTAAAAGAAATGGAGGCAGGTATTCTAGGTTAACACCAGATCATGGCATGCTACGATGCACTGAGGGAGACAGGCATTTTAGGAAAATGGCAGCTCTCATGATGGTGACGAGAGCCTAGCCTAAGAGGTCCCAAAGCTGCCATTCTTCAAGAAAAACAAGATGAGAAAGCCAGGAGGATAGTCAAGTCTTCCCAAGCTTGAGCATGCAGCTGTGGGTGCCAGGCAACACGTTCTGCCAAAGAGGAACATCTTCAATGGGATTTAAAGTTGGCTCCCTGCCAAATTCTGAAAGTCATTCTATCCTAACTATGCATACTCATATATGTACTAATACCTTCAGAAATTAGTTGAATATATTGGGTGTCTTTCTAGGTATATTCATCTGCTAGGTCTCTGTCATAACAACAACCACAACAAAAAATCACACATGGTAGTTTAAACAGCATAAAGTTATTTTCTCAAGAGTTCAAGAGGCTAGAAGTCTGACATGTCAGTAGGGCTGCTTCCTCTGAGGCCTCTCTCCTTTGCTTACAAAGGGCCACCTCCTCACTGTGCCCTCATATGTCCTTTTCTCTTTGTGAACCCATCCTAGTGTCTCTGGGTGTGTCCAGATTTCCTCCTCTTAAAAGAACACCTGTCATATTAGATTAGGGCCCACCCTAATCAACTCATTTTAAATTAACTGTCTCTTTAAAAGCCGTATTTCCAAATACAGCCACATTCTGCGGTCCTGGGGGCTAGGTCTTCAATATAGGAAATTCAGGAAACACAATTTGCCCCATAATACTAGGTTATGAATTAAATATAAAAGTAATCATTGACCTTAGGAGTAATTGTATTAAGAATGGATTCTAGGTTGGATCAGGAGTAGATGGATCCAGTGGTTATCAATACAGTGAGGACCATTGTCACCAAGTCATTTGAAAGTATATTTGAGTATATTCTTTAGGCCAGGTATTATGGTGGGGGTACACAGATATATCAGCAACAGTCTCTGAACCCAATAAAAAGACACAAACACTAACAATTTAATCAGATAATAAATAAGTGCTAAAATAGAAATAAAAAGGGGCACATTGAGATCAAAAGGAAGAATCTCATTCTTCTGGGAAACAAGGAAAATGTCGCAGTATAAAGGACACTTCTGTAAAATAAGAAATTGAGCAAGAAGATGGAAAAAGAAGAAAGAGGGGAGAGGAAACAATTTGGGCATAATACAAAGAGTAGCAAGTTTTCCTCTATACTTAGATTAGGTTGTGAGCTAGAGACTGATGGTCATTTGGTCAGAAGAAGGAAAGGCCTGTGTATTCTCTAATGCACTTGCACATAATCTATAACAGTGCTGCCCAATAGAAATTTCTGTATTGAAGGAAATGGTCTATATCTGTGCAGTGAAGTAGACACTAGAACTTGTGGCTACTGAGTCTTTTAAGTATGGCTAGTGCCACTGTGGTACGCTAATTTTAATGGATAAACAGTGAGATCCTGCTGTACAGCACAAGGAACTCTATGCAGTCACTTTGTGATATAACATGATAGAATATGAGAAAAAGAATGTTTATATATATATATATATATAATTTGCTGTATAGCAGAAACTGACAGAACACTGTAAATCAACTATAATAAAATGTTTTAAAATATATTTAATTTAAATAGCCACACATGGCTATTGCCTGTTGGACTGGACAGTACAGATCTGAAAAAAGAGTTTTTCATCTTTCTTCTGCCTCTACACCGAGCACACTCCTATCAACAACACTTCTCATTATATGTGAAGTGCGCAGCAGAATGCTTACACCAAAGTTTGGCTGAGAACATAAGGCAGTAAGTGTCAGAAAGCAAAGTTAATTGTGAAATAGATCACTAAGTGTATTCATCGGGGTTCTCCAGAGAAATAAAACCAATCGGATGAAGATTATGAGTTGGCAAGCTGAAGACCAGACCAGACCAGGGAGAGATGTCAGTGCAGTTCCAGTTCATGTTTGAAGTCCTGAGAACCAGGAGAGCCAAGGCTATATAGTTCAAGTCCAAAGGCAGCAAGGTCAGGGGTCACTCGGGGGAGAATCAGCCTTTTTGTTCTATTCAGGCTCTCAATTGAATGGAAGAGGCTCACCCACACTGGGGAGGACAATCTGCTTAATTCAGATGACTGCTTTAAATGTGAATTGCATCCAAAAACCCCCAGAATAATGTTCAGCCAAGTATCTAGGCAACTTGTGGCCAAGTCAAGTTGACACATAAAATGAATCATCACACTGAGTGAAAAAAATACTTGCTAGAGACTTTTAAACCTCCTAGCCCTGTGAAGAATATAAAAGCACTGAGTTTTGGAGAAAATTCATGGGACTCCAGAAAGAACTACTTTAGGGTTGGTTTGCTGTAAGAAAGTCCTCCTTCACCCCTCACTCAACACTAATGAAAGAGCTTCAACGGAGAGCTTGACAGGTGTCTTTGCTATTGTGGTGAAGCAGTGGATTGGCGTCTGACTCCTATGTGAAAATCCAAAAAAGCAGAATGGGGCTGGATAGCTGTTCCAGGTGGGAGGAGAGAATGAAAGGTGGCAGATTTCAGTTGCTTGGACACTAGGTTGACACAAAGTATGCAGGAGTCTTTCTGTCAGTAAATGTGGGCGTGTGTGAGCTCCTTTCTTACCAGATGGCCCACAGGGCCAACAGGCCTCAGCACTGTGTCTCTGATAACATGATAGCACGCCTGGAGTCAGAGAAGAGTGTATCACCCTCATCAAGGGGAAAGCAGATGAGAGCTCTTCAGTCCTGAGAGCTCTCAGAAGACTCACGACTTCAGCAGCCAAGGAGCTTTTAATTTCAATCATGTCCTGAGAGTGTGAGAACAGGCTTTGTATGTACCAGTCAGGTAAGACATTTCCAGCTCCCACACCTGTTCCCCCATGATGGTTGAGAGGATCAGGAACTACAGTTCCCAAGATGAGAGAAGAGAAGCCAGTGCAAAAACTGTAAGCTTCTTACAGCGGCCTTAGCTAGGAAAAGGGGAAGAGCTCTCACCTGAATGAAGCTGAAGTTTTCAGTGTGGAACCAGACAATTCAAGAGATATCAAAGTGGCAACAATGACAGTCTTAATGGATACATTTTATATAGGTGATGAGGAAGAGAAGGTTGTGACGTACATGCTTGGGTTCCTCTTTGGGCTAATTCTCTCCAGCTATATTTGATGATCCTATGACTTTGTATTAGCTAAGAGTAATTAGGCAATGGAGTTTCCATCTTGAGCATAGGAAAATGTAGCCCCATAGAGAAAAGTATTGGAAGATCATGGAGAGCAAAATAATTACTCTGCATCCCATAGTTGTTCTAATTTAATATACCAGATACATACAAAGAAATTTTTTTCTTTTTTTGGCAGGAGAAAAGCATATGTACTTTTTCACTTTTTAAAATTATAGTTCATTAACAATGTTGTGTTATTTCTACTGCACAGCAAGGTGACCCAGTCATACATACATATAGGACATATGTACATATTCATTTCTCATGTTCTATCACAAGAGATTGGATATATTTCCCTAAGCTGTACAGTAGGACCTCAATGCTTATCCATTCTCAACTCTTTTTTGGCTGCACCTGCTACATGTGGAAGTTCCTGGTCCAGAGATTGAACCCACACCATAGCAGTGCCCAAGTCACTGCAGTGATAATGCCTGATCCTTAACCCACTGCACCACAAGGAAACTCCTATTTATACAATGATCTTCAAATGGTTGCCCAATTAGAGGGAGAGGGCTTGACCCCAAAGCATCTTAGAATCTTGGAACAGGTGTGTAGAAATTTGTATAATCCAAATTATCTTTTTAAAAGATTCTTATTTGTGTGATGAAAACTTTAATTCAAAAAGATACATGCACCCCCAATGTTCATAGCAACACTATTTAAAATAGCCAACACATGGAAGTAACAAAAATGTCCATTGACTAATGAAGGGATAAAAATGATATGGTATTATGATATGATGGAATGTTACTGAGCCATAAAAAGAATGACATAATGCCACTTGGAGCAACATGGATGGACCTAGAGATTATCATGCTAAATGAAGTACATCAAAGAAAGACAAATATCCTATGATATCACTTATATGTGGAATCTGAAAAAAAAAATGATACTAAGGATCTTATTTACAAAACAGAAATAGACTCACAGACATAGATAATAAACTTATTGTTACCAAAGGGGAAAGCAAAGGAGGGATAAATTAGGAGTTTGGGGATTAGCACATATATACTACTGTATTTAAAAGAGGTAAAAAAATAAATACCTACTGTATAGCACATCAAACTATATTCAATATCTTGTAATAATCTACAGTGGAAAAGAATCTGAAAAGGAACACATATATCTCAATTTTGCTGTACATCCAAAACTAATACAACATGTAAATCAACTATACTTCAATAAAAAATAAGTTTCTGATTCTCCCAACCCAGATGTAAATCACTGCTATGAAGGGTAGGAGTCATTAAAAAGGAGAATGACAAACATTTGTGTTTTAGAAAGCCCATCCTGATGCTGGAATGGGAAATAGAAACAGTAACTCTAGAGACTTTATGAGCACTTGCTAGGAGCTAAAAGTGATTATTCAGGTGAAATGTGATGGGGATCTGAGCAAAGGTAAGGGATGCAACAAAGGGAAGAAATTTAGGAGATATTTAAAAGGCAAAATTAACAGATCTTAGTGACAAATTTGGATATAAGGGTGGGAAAAAGAATCTTTGAAAGCGATGCTCAGGTTTCTGACAGGGGTAATTTTCAGCAACACTATTATTAGCAGCAACACCAAGGACAAAAGCTGAGGCTTGGATGAGGGCTGTCCTCACAGTTGTCATGTTAGAGCTAGTCCAGGTGGGCATTCCACTATGTCACATGACTGTATCACATCACCTTATTGTGATAAGAATAATAAAGGCCCCCCCCCCAAGATGTCTACGTTCTAATCTTGGAATATTTTAGGTTCCATGGCAAAGAGGAATTATGACTGCGTGTGGAATTAGTTTGCCAAATAACTGATTTTAAAATGGGAAGATTAACCTGAATCAACCAGGCAGGCCCAGCATAATCACAAGGGTCCTTATATGTGGCAGAGGAAGCAGAAGAGGCAGTGGCAGAGTGATGCCGCGTGAGAAAGACTCAACTGCCATGGCTGATTCTAAAAATAGAAGGGGGCCAGGAGTCAAGAAATTCAGGCAGCCTTAGAAGCTGGAAAAAGCCAGAAAATACATTTTTCCCAGAACCTCCAGAAAGGAATGCAATTTTGCTGATACCCTGATTTTACCCCAGTGGGACTCATTTTCACCTTCTGACCTCCAGAACTAGAAGATGATACATTTCTGTTGTTTTAAGCCACTAAATTTATAGGCATTTGTTGCAGCTGCAATAAGAAACTAATGAAGTTCCAGTTTATTCTTCCTTAGCAAATCACTGGTTTTAGATCTACCTTCCTAATTTGTTTACCTCTAAATAATGCTTTAAACATTTCTTGAGTCTTTGCAATTTATGACCTGTTGACTATGTGCCTACAACTGTGAGATAATTTCTGTATTGTTAAAAGTATTGTTTTCCTGTGAACAGTCGGTTCCATTGAAATATCTCAATACAAACATAAAAGAATGCTTTGTAATCCAGTCTTCTTTGTCCCTTGCTTATCTAATCACCATTCAACCAAAATCCTTCTCAAGTAATAAATAATTTAGTTATAAAACTTGGGCAGCTTTCTGTCACAAGTTATATTTATTTTGCTGTTGAATTAATTAGTGTTTGGGAAATGCCATGTAAATGTTAGCTCTTATCCTTTCCTTATTTATAGTAAGTACATAACCTTAAATTGAATTCCATGCAATAGAAAATGCTGCGAAATATATGTGATAGTGATGGATGAATATTACTTGCCCTTAGGACTTTTTCCATAACATATATATATAATATTCAGAAATTATGAGGACAATATCTCTTGGGCCTAGCTTGACCCAACTCTCAGGAAACATACATGTGAATGATTTGAGTTAGAAGACTTAAGAATGAATATGAAGCCACCACACTTGTCATGTAACAGTGAAAACAGGTAGAAGAGGGGAGAAGCAAAACTGTAAAAATTGTATCTTTTGGGCAATGGGAATATTATGTGTTTTTTCTAAGGTCCAAAATATTTCCAAATAGGAATACAGGGAAAAAAGTTTCAATTATGTTTTAAAGTCATAAATATTCTAACATCGGGTTTATATCGTGAATCACACCCACCCCCTGGAAGAAGGGTCCCACCTGGAAGCACATACTATAGTCACTGTGCCACTGCCAGATGTTACTAGAGGTTAGCAGAAAAGAGCAGTGGGACCCAAAGACAAGGGCTATAGCATCTTCTTTGTAGAACAGGAAGTGATGAGAATGTTATGTTCTGCCACAAAGTGCCAGCCAAGCAAGGCAGAGAAGAATCTGGCCTCTGGGTTATCCTTAGTTATTACACTACCACCTAAAAGAACCAAAATGTAAAGTAGGTCAAGAAGAAATACATGAATTATATAAGAAAATTGAAATTTAGCTCTAGGCACAAAGCAAGCTAGAGATACTCTACTATAAAATTCCAAAATTTTGCACCCTTACCTAAGCCCTTAAGCCACAGAGACACAAAAGGCTTCTGTATGAAGATAATACTGGAAGCTATAAATGATTAAGGTGGAGGTATTATGGTTATACACTGCAGACAAAATAATATTTTAAACATTCAAAAATCGTGTGTTGTCTTTAACTTGAGCCATATGCCATAAATCTCAAAAGCCAGGGTAATTGTAGTCTCTGTGGCATGTCTGTTTGTATAGCAAAACCTATATTTGAGTATCTCTGGAGAACTAAGGTGTAACTGGTCACAGCTGTGTAACTTAAGAAACTGATGCATGGAACCATACAAATTATTTGGTTATTTTCAACTAGCAGAACTCAAGATATATATAGAGCGAGAGCGAGCGAGAGAGAGAGAGCGCGAATTTGAAAGTGTAGAGTTCTGGATTATAATTGTATTTCTACTACATTAAAGAAACACACAAATGCTTATGCTGTAATAGAAGCAGCCTCCAATATAGTCCAAATGTACAATTTTGTCTCTGCTCAACAATGTTAATTTTAACAAATTTTTAAATACCGTTGGCAAAATACCTCAAGCAAAATTCACCTGAGCTCTTACACACAATGAATCATGGGTGGGAATGTTAATTCAAATGTGTGCTTTGCAATAAGTAAATACCCTGGAATCTAGCTTCCTAGTCACAATGTTTGCCCTTCCTTCCCAAATATGGAATCTAAAGTTATTTCATGGCCTATTCAAAAGAATGTTGTTTTCTGCCTATGTACACGTGATTATTCAATCATCCAGACAGACCCTGGTGTGATGCCCTCAGTACTTAGAACCTTCTACAACCTATGCTCCCTGGAAACTTTGTAGCCAGTCTCTTTTCCATTTTATTGAGAGTAGTTGACTTGTCCCTGGGTTTTCTTGGGTGAACTGAATTTCTACTAAGTATCATCAAGTGGTTTTGATCTCTGGAACTTGCCTCGATGAACAAGAGCTGCAGTTCCAAGTGGCTGGTGGTGGCCCACACCTGTATGCCTCTAATAAAACCTTAGCACAACTTTAGACAATAGACATGACCCAGCTCTTCTACACCCTGAGAGAAACTAAAGATGATGCCACAGGATTAACAGGGACTACTGCAGAACTTCCAAATTTTTGTTGATCATTTAAAAGAACAACATTGAGGACTTGAAACAGTGAGGACTCTCTGTTCTCCATGAATGGACCTCAAACATGTTCAGAAATACTAGCAGGGAATGCAGCTCCTCACAAGGTCCTCTTGCAAGGTCACCATCCAGAAGGGCAGCCTCTCTAAGAATAGAGCTGGGGAGGGACTCCACGAGGGGTTGAGAGAAGGAGGCTGTCAATTCAACCACCCATGTCAGCCAACACAAGAGTCACCGAGATGGCAAATGCTATAGGGAGAAAAATGGCACCTTGTGCACATTTTGTGTCCCACTATTTTAATTAAACTCCTTATTCTTGTACAATAATACCCCTAGATTTGTGTAAGGCCTATGTGTTTTATAACAACACTATTGCTAATATGCTGGAATGTGTTCATACACAACTAAGCCCGTGAGCTTCTTTGCTAGACGCTAATAGTACTGGTTCTTTCCCCATGTTGATCAGAAATTCATTTGTGAGGAAACGGATGGATTTCTATGGCAAATTATCTCATGCTAATGGGATCTTCATGTTCTTAAATATGTCTAAAATCCTGTGTCTCTCCTTGCAGTGTTTACTCACATCTATTTAATAAGTAAAATGAAGGGTACAAGGAAACCAAGATACAGTAATATTGATGGTGTGGTGTTGTGAGGGAGGAACATATATTTGTGTGTGCTCTGGGAGGGAGGGAGGAATATACTCATTTGCACATGTGCATAACCTGGCTTCTTTGCTAGACAGTGGGTACTAGAGAAGTCTTTATGAATTTCACTTTTTTTCAGTGTACCTTATGTGTCTCGTGTCTATATTTGCCTCAGCATGGCCATTCCTTAGTCCCTAGCAACTGAATAATGAAGCATAAAACAAATACTTAGTATCATACACAACACCGCAAGATCAATTATACCATATCTTGTTTCCTTTGTACTTTCTTTTACTTATTAAATAGATGTAACACCACAAAGAGACACACATTAGGATTTTAGACATTTAAGAACATGAAGATGCTCATTAGCCTAAGACAGTTTGCTGTAGAAATTCATCTGTTTTATCAAAAATGAATTTCTGATTAACATAGAGAAAGTTTCAGTACTAATAAATTCTGCATAGTTCAAGTTGTGCCAAGGTCTTCATTTCTTTAGTTCCATTGGCAGATTCAGAAGTCAATCAAATGTGGAAAAGATTCAGGAACATGAGTCTCAGCACAGGGTTTTCTTGATTCCCCCATCCCCTTCTCTCTGACCGGAGAAGTCTCCCAAAGATGCCAGATCACAAGTTTGGCTGCATGAATTAGCTCTCCTTAGCTCAGTTTCTCTCTGGTGGAACCCAGAGCAGCCTGTGGTTTAGAGCTGGTCCTATGGAGCTCTGTGGAGCTGAGAAAGCATGTGGGAGGAAGTCGGTGAAGGGAGGAGGGATCACCATGTTCCCAGCTGCATTCAGGCAGCTCAGTAGCCTGAGGGAAACTATTGTGATCCAGAATTTGAAAATCCCCATTGGCAGAACACTGAGGGCATTAGGAGAAAATATGCTTTCCTTCAGGGGTGACTGGGTGCAGGGCTGCTGTCAGTCAGGCTCTGAAAAACCTCCCCACACCCCTGGGGATGTCACACTCAGGGAACCCCCTCTCTGCTGTGGGGACAGCACCTCATACACCCTCTCAAGATACAATCCAGAAAGATGGAAAAACTGGATTATTTTAATTTTAATTATTTTATTGAGGTATAGTTGATTTACAATTCTGTGTGAGTTTCAGGTGAGCATCAAAATGTTTTAGATATATGCATGTGTGTGTGTGTATATATATATATTAATATATATATTCTTTTTCAGCTTCTTTTCCATTATAGGTTATTACAAGATATTGAATGAAGTTCCATGTGCTACATAGTAAGTTCTTGTTATCTGTTTTACATATAGTGGTGTGTATCTGTTAATCCCCAATTTTTATCTGAACCTGCATGAATTGTTCAGGTGAGATGCCTGCTGCCCAGGGCAATGAAGCACCCACAGCCCAAATAAAGGATTAAGTGGTATGGCAGGATAGAATACGGTCATTCTGATCCATGAAGTTATTTACTAGAGGATTCGCGTCAGTCGGGTGCATGATTTGTTTGAAGATTTCCATGATGTTGGACAATTAATTAGAGCTTATGGGATAACTATAGTCTCTACTTTTAACAAACATATATAAAAAAGAACAGTCACACAATAACCAATGAGAAAATTTCCAACAAGGCTTTTATGTCATGGAGCCTAGAAGAACCTTTCAGGTCGATGGTAAATTGCATGAACACACTGGGTCAATATCCATTAAGTTTAGACAGTCCTTCAAACAATGAAAGACACTGTGGGGTTCAGACATGGCTGTGGAGCTATACTGCCAGCCTTGAAATCCTAGATCTTTTCTAAGCAATAGTTATATGACTATATGAGTTATTTAACCTCTCCCTGCCTCAATATTTCTACCTATAATGTGGGAATGATAATAATGCACCTACCTCACAGTAATCAATAAAAGTAATGAACTTGGAAGCAGGTATGAACGTGGAAGTACATAGTAAGTGCTTAATAAGCATTAGTTACAATATTTAAACTGGAATTTAAACATTTTATGAGGAAGAAAAATTGGGGGAAAAGGTGTCTAGGTTCTGTGGTCTTGTTAGAAAATAAGAAAGTATATTTTAAAATGGTTTTTAGAAAGAAAAAACAAAGACCCAAGGAGAACAAAAGAGGGTAAGACTCAAAGCTGTTATGGTTACAGATTATATGCAAGAAGGAAAAAGTTTCCTGAACTTGGCTGTAGAGTTAAATGTGTTTTTCATGAACATTTAAATTTTTCTGTGATTGAATCAGCCACCCATTAAATTTTAAATTAGGAAAAGCCGTATAGAAAAGATAGACAGCAATCTTGATGACTAGAATGGGGATTAAAAAGACTATTATTTGATTTTCATATAATTTCTTTATAGGATTAATATAAATGCCTGTTACAGCAGATTAGTCTATGTACATCAAGTTTTACTGTAAAAATTTAACTTAGGAAGTTCCTCTTGTAGTTCAGCGGGTTAAGAACCTGACATTGTGTCTGTGAGAATGTAGGTTTGATCCCTGGCCTCATTCACTGGGTTAAGGATCCAGTGCTGCCACAAGCAGCAGTGCAGGTCACAAGTTGTGGTATAGGTCTCAGATGTGGCTTACATCCCATGTTGCCATGGCTGTGGTGCAGGCTAGCAGCTGCAGCTCCAATTCGACCCATAGTCCGGAAACTTCCATTTGTCACAGGTGCAGGCTTAAAAGAAAAAAAAAAATTTAACTTAGACTAGTATTACTAACCAATCAAGAAAGTTGTCCATATAAAACAAACTCCTGCTTTCAAATACAAGCATATCTAAACAGCTATTCCAAAAGAAAAAGAAGAAATATCCTTGTTTTTAAGTGCATCTCAAGGTAGCAATAGTGCTATTAGATTCATTTGGGATTTATTTACATATTTATTACATGGATGATACAAATAGGTCAATTTCCTTCTGCCATATTAGGATTTGCACAAACCAAGAGTATCTTGGAATTTGAGGCATTTCAAATCACTGATCACCAACCTTAAGTTTTAGGTTTTAAAACAGACCAAGAGAGGAGAACCAACTTGCCCAAAAGTATTAGTAAAATAATTCCTAAGCATGTTTGTCCTATGCATAAAGAGAGCTTGCTGTCACTCAGGAAGGACAACACAGTACTGCACTGCCAGTGTGCTCATTTCCTACGGTTGCCATAATAAATGATCACAAACTGGGTGGCTTAAAATTCTAGAAAAGTATTTTATCATGGTTCTGGAGGCAGGGGTCCAAATTCTAGGTGTAGCCTGGACTATATGCCCAACTCCCACCCTGGCGAGTCTCCAGAAAAACACCGACTTCTTGCATCTTCCAGCTTCTGGTAGGCATCAGCATCTCTTGGTTTGTGGCCTCCCCTCTCTCTCTCTCTTCATGTCACCCTATCCTGGGTCTAACTTTAAACCTCCTTATTTTATCCCAGCTATATAATCCTTTATAAAGCTTCTTCTCAAAATGCTTAACTTAACCATATCTTTTGGCTTATAAAGTAATATTCATAGGCTCTGAAGATGAAGCTGTAGATATACATTTTGGGGTGAGGCAAAGTGAGGAGAAGGGCACCATTTAGCTTCCTACAGAGCTGGTGGATGCCTCTGAAATAGAAATTCCTTCTCTGAGGTGCTTCATATGATGCAAGCTTAAGAAATATTGTTCTTTACAATCATTTCTCATAATTAACTGGAATGTTATTACAAGCTTGCAGAATTCTATCATTAGCAAACCGTGTTTACTTTTATCTCCGGGTCCTAGTTAAGCTTGACATGTTCTGGTTAAACAGGATAGACTGGATACATCCAATGATCTCCATTCATTCTTGAAACTCGACTAAGAAGTTAATGAATAAACCAAGTAAATATGTTCGAGGTGAAAGATCTTAGAAGATAAAAAGCCAACAAGTTCTATCACCCAAACTTTGCAAGAGGGAAAGCAGATGGACAAGTAGTGAGTGATTTAACAGAGAAGAGAAAGACCCTAAGTTTGCAAAGTGAAAAGTCAGTAAGTCACATATAGACTCATACCTATATATAAGAAACTGGAGGCATTAGTTACCCACAAAGGCCAAATGAAAGGTAAAGATTCAATAATGCCTTATCTGTAATGCCTAGGCCCAAAATTTTTGAAAAGTAAAATTTTTTTAAATACTCACGTGATAGCAAATCTTGACATTATTTGAACTAATTTTCTATCAAAATGATGTAAAGTATATGAAAGTACTAGTTTTTATTGACCCATCTTGGTATGTGAATATTCATATTCTGTTGCAGAAAATTCAATGTGTTTGATTAAAGAACCTGTTTTAGGTGTTACTAGGTAATATACAGATTATGCACTATATTATTTTCTGAAATCTTTTTTAAAAAATGAATGGAATTGCCACAGAGTGAGAAAAGTAAGAGAGGTAGTGGGTTAAAACCTCTTACTCATGAGAATTTTAAGTTTCATTTTTGGCCCTTCACACCAAGCATCTAGAGCTTTCTCTGTCTGCACCATAGTGCTCACTTCCCTGGTTCTGTCTATGTTAGGTACAAGCCAGGGGATACCAGAGGGACAAAAAAGATAAAACTCAATGCTGGTCTGGAGAAAAATCACAGTGAATTTAGAAGTCACTCAGGTGACAGTAATCAATAAAATCAGAAATCAAAGTGGAAACATTATAACTAATAACAGAAATACTAAGGATCGAAAGAAACTGCTATGAACACTAAGTAATCAGACAAACTAGAAGAAAGAGATAAATACCTAGAAACATGAATTCTACCAAGACTGAGTCATATAGAAAATCTGAACAAACCTATTACTAGTAAGGAGAATGAATCAATAATCAACATCTCCCAATAGACAAAAGTCCCGGGTCAGATGGTTTCACAATGTATTCTACCAAACATTTAAAGAATTAATACCAATTTATCTTAAACCCTCTCAAAAAAATGAAGAGGAGGTGATACTTCTAATCTCATTTTATGAGGCCAGCATTACCCTAATATCAAAGCTAAATAAAGATACTTACAAGAAAAGAAAATTTCAGGCCAATACCCTGATGAACATAGATGCAAAAATCTTCAACAACATATTAGTAAACTGAATTCGACAGTACATTGAAACATTCATACACCATGATCAAGTAGGATTTATTCTTGTGATATAAGGATGTTTCAACATCTACAAATCAATGTGATACACCACATTAACAAAATGAAGGTTAAAAATTCTATGCTTATATCAACAGAGGCAGAAAATACATTTACCAAAATTCAACATCATTTATGATAACCATCAACAAATTAGGTATAGGCAAAATGTGTCTCAATGTAATAAAGTGAATATATGACAAAATCATGTTTATCATACTCAATCAGACATATTGAAAAAGTTCCCCACTAAGATGAGGAGTAAGATAAAGGAGTCCCCACTCTCACCACTCCTATTCAACACAGTACTAAAAGTCCTCGCCAGAACAATTAGGCAAGAATAAGAAATAAAAGTCATCCAAATCTTAAAGGAAGAAGTAAAATGGTCTCTGATTGCAGATGATACAATCTTATATATAGAAAACTGAAGATTCCACAAAAACCTGTTAAAACTAATGAGCAAATATAGTAAAGCTGAAGGATACAAAAACAGAAAATACAAACTACAAGAACAAAATACAGAAATCGGTTTAATTTCTATATGCTAACAACTAATTATCCGAAAAGAAATCAAGAAAACAATTCCATTCAAAATAGCATCAAAATGATAATACTTAGAAATAAATTTAACAAAGGAGATGAAAGATCTATAGACTTGAAATTATGACAGTGATGAAAGAAATTGAAGATGGAAAGATATACTATATTCATGGATCAGAAGAACTAGTAATGTTAAAATGTCCATTCTAACCAAAGCCATCTATATATTCAATGTAAATCCTATCAAAATTCCAATGGCATAGTCCTAGGGAAAGAAAAGGCAATCTTACATTTCATGAGGAACAACAAAAGACCCTGAAGAGTCAAAAACATCCTAAGAAAGAAGGACAGAGGGAGACATTACACTTCCAGATTTAAAATTATTACAACACTATAATAATCAAAATAGAATGGTACTTGCATACATAGAGACAAATACACCAATGGAATAGCATTTAGAGTCCAGAAACAAACCCACACATATATGATCAAGTAATATTTCACAAGGAAGCCAAGAATACTCAATGAAAAAAAAGAGTCTCTTCAATAAATAGCTTTGGGATAATTAGATATTCACATGCAAAAGGATGAATCCCACCCCCATCTTATACCAGTCACAAAAATAAACTCAAAGTGCGTTAAAAGTGGGCGAAAATTCACAGAGATTTCTTTTAGATATATACCCAGCAAATATTCATCAAATAAATCAATTTTAAAAATGGGCAAAAGACCCAAATAGCCATTTTTTTCAGAGAAGGCATACAAATAGCCAACAGGTACATGAAAACATGCTTAGCATCATTAATCAGAACAATAAAATATCACCTTACACTACTGGAATGTCCATTAACCAAAAGTTAAGAAATAGCAAGTATTGGTGAGGATGTGGAGAAACAAAGAGCTCTTGTACACTTTTGGTGGGAATGTAAATCTGTACAGCTGCTATAGAAAACAGTATGGAGTTTCCTCAAGAAATTTAAAACAGAACTACCCTATGATCCAGCAAGTCCAATTTCTGGCCAAATACCCAAAGGAAATAAAATCATTATCTCAAAGAAACATCTGTACTCTTATGTTCATTACAGTATTATTCACAATAGCCAAGGTATAGAAATAATCTAAGATTCCTTTGATAGATGAATGGATCAAGAAAATAGGATACACACACACACACACACACACACACACACGCATGCAGAGGAATATTATTCAGTCTTAAAAAAGAAGGAAATCCTGCCACTTGCAATTACATGAATGAACCTGGAGGATATTATACTAAGTAAAATAATGCAAACACAGAAACCATAGTATCACTTATATGTAGAATCTTAAAAAAAATGATTAGAAAATTATTAGATTTCCTGGTGTTCTTGCCCATGTTGAGTCACAAAAAACAGTAAAAAAAAAAAACCAAAGCAATTATTACATTTGGTAGAAACAACAAGTAGTGTAAGAAGAGACACATAATAATTATATTAGTATAATAATTATACTAGTCTGCATGGCTTTGCCATGAACAATATTTATATATCATAAAATGAAAGCATCAAATATCAATTTGAGATATTAATATATTATCAAATAGTAAATCAATATACAGCTAATATATGTTCATAAGAAGAATGGGGAAAGGAATTATGGGAGTGAACATCTGGGATTATGGGTTGATATGAGAAAGATACTAAGAAGATACTATCTAAAATTTAAAATCAAGAACTAGACAAATATACTCGAAAGTTAGAAATAAAGAGGTAGCTATTAGAATACACAGATAAAAGAGGTAAAAGCTGCTACGTTTTGAGCCAGAGACTTGGGGTTGTGTGACTTGAGCATGAGTCAGTTATTTTTCATTATAAATCTCTGACTTTTAAGATATGGGTTAACTTGATATAAATAAAAATCAAATTAATTTTTCAAAGAGACTAGTGATTGTGTTAGCAAATAAGATTAATGATGCTGTAATAACTTGCCTGTCCAAGCTTAATATTTTCCCTCCTCTCCTTTTCTATCTAATCTGCATTTTTCAATCTAAATTATTTTTTTCCAAATTAATCTTTCTACAGTACAGCTCAAATCATGTTCTATTCAAAAACTTTTAAGTGGCTAAACTCACTAAATGTTTAGTAAAGTTTTAATAAATGTTCAGAATAGATTTAGATTTATAGAAAAAATGGCAGAGTGGCCCACGTACCCCACACCATTCCTCTTACTACTAATATTAATAATATTTCATATCAATATGGTATGTTTGTCACAAATGTTGAAAAAATATTGATACATTATTAACTAAAGTATGTACTGTATTCAGGTTTCTTTGGCTTTACTTAATGTCCTTTTCTTGTTCCTGGACCTATCCAAGATACCACATTACACTTAGTTGCCAAGTCTCCTTAGGTACCTCTTGGCTATGGCAGTTTCTCAGACTTATTCTGGACAGCTATATTTATATTTATATATAAAAATACTATATTGCATTGCTACAATAAAATATTACCACAAATTTAATGGCTTAAACAATATAAATTGATTATTTTATAGTTCTGTGGGTCATAATATCCAATCCAGGTATCACTAGCCAAAATCTAGGTTTTTGGAGGCTACAGGGAACAATCGGTTTCCTTACCTTGTCCAGTTTCTACAGGCTGTCCACATTCCTACCACAATGACCTCTGGTCATTTTGGAGAGAACTATTCTGGTATTTTATACAACGCCCCTCAATGTGGATTTGTCCGATGTTTTACTCATGATTAGAGTGGGGTTATGGGTTTAGGGGACGGAGATCACTCAGGTATAATATATGATGCACTTTCATCATATATCAAGTGCACACACATGCTGTCAACATGACTCATCACCCTTGATGTTATCCTTGGTCACCTAGCTAAGGTAGTATTTGTCAGATGTGTAGACAGAATACTTACCCCACATATATCTATGTCCTAAATCCTGGAACTTGTGAATAGTTTAAGTTACATAATAAAGGAGAATTAAGGTCATCAATGGAAGTAAGTTTTCTAAGCAGCCAACCTTCACATCAGGAGGTTATCCTGCATTACCTGGGTGGACCCACTATAATCAAAATTGGAGAGTCAGAGAAAGAGAGGTAAGAAGAAGGAAACTCAGAATGATGGTCTGTGAGAAGAACAGGGCAGATGTTACTGGCTTTGAAGACAGAGGTAGGTGGTCAATGAGGCAAGAAATAAGGGCAGTCTAGAAATCAGAAAAGACAAGAAACAGATTCTCCCCTAGACCCTCCAGAGAGGAATTCAGCCCTACTCTCATACAGGACAATACTGAGATTAGCCCAGCGTCAGACTGTGAGATGATCAAGTTTTATTGTTTTATACCACTAAGTTTGTAGTAATTTGTTATAGAAGCAAAATCAGTACAGGTTTTTTCCTAAAAAAAAATGTTCTTTTTCCCCCTTTCCATGGTGTAGTCTTTGGAAGGAAAGCACTATGCACTGTCCATTATTTTGAGGAGAAGGAAATAATGCTCTAATTCCTTAACTATAGAGTAGAAATTATTTGGAAATCTTCTACAGGAGAAATTTGTTTATTGTCCCCGTCTACTTATTTGCCTTTTTGGTTTTTTATCTTTTTTCTTTTTTTTTTTTTTTTTTTGGTCTTTTCAGGGCTACACCCGTGGCATATGGAGGTTCCCATGCTAGGGGTCTAATTGGAGCTGTTGCTGCTGGCCTCCACCAGAGCCACAGCAACACCAGATCTGAGGCGCATCTGCAACCTACACCACAACTCATGGCAACGCCAGATCCTTAACCCACTGAGCAAGGCCAGGGATCGAACCCGCAACCTCATGTTTCCTAGTTGGATTCGTTTACACTGCGCCATGACAGGAACTCCCCCATATACTTATTTATTCAATTGCTTATTTAAGTCATTCTGGACTCTGTATTTATTTGATACTTAGGATTATTAGATTTCCACTTTACATCTTCTTGACCCCAAATGGGTCAAATAGCCTTGGAACAATTGCTAGAAAAAAGATCTCCATGACTGGTTTTGACTAATCACTATTCACCACTAGGGCTGCATGTGTGATGTCCATATACTCGACCCCCCAAAAATAGATAAACTCAAGAAAGAGGGTAGGCATGCATCACTCGATATTTAGTAGGCAACAAATGCCATGTTGGACTAACAAATATTTTTTAACATTTTTGCTTTGTTTTAATATGAAATGAGTTCAAAAGGCACTGGTATTCTAAATCTATCAAGGAGAGACACTGTACTGACTGATTTATCATCACATTTGAAAATAAATTTCTTCTGGTCTTGAGACATAGGCAGCTAAAAAACAAATGCAAACTTTTCACATTGAAGCAAGAAGTTTTTTTCTAAAGTCAAAAGTTTCAAAAATACTTTAGGAGTTTGATATATATATATATATATCAGGAATTTGATATGTACATATATATATCCCAATAAAAATTCCCAGAAAACAAATTTACAAAGTGACAGAAAACAAATTGCCTGGTTTTTCTTTTTCCATGTACCATCCTAGCTAAGCTGTAGTCCCCAGTTATTCAATCAAATACCATTTTAGGTGTTGCTGTGAAGGAAACTTGTGGATGTACTTGAAGCCCTTAATCAGATAACTTTAAAGTAGATTATCCTGGATAATCTGGATGGGCTTGATTGAATCAGTTGGAAGAATTTAAAAGCAGGGTTGAAGCTTCTTGAAAAAGTAAAAAAATTCTGGAGTTCCCATCATGGCTCAGTGGTAACAAACCTGACAAGTGTGGCCCTAAAAAGCAAAAAAAAAAAAAAAAAAAAAAAAAAAAAGAAAGAAAGAGAGAGAGAAATGAACAAAACAAACAAACAAATTCTGCCTATGGGCAGCTACGTCCCATGGCTGAAAGTTCAAGCCTACCAATGACCTACCCTTCCTGATTACCCACAGGATGGATTTCAGACTTGCTTAGTCTGCCCCTACAATCGAGTAAGGCATTTTTTTGTAATAAAGATTCCTGGCTCTTCCTTTCCCTCCTTCCTTGCCATATCTATCAATCAGTCTATCTCTCTATGAACCTACCTACCTACTTATCCATCCATCTATCCATCCAACCTACTGATTTTGCTTCTCTGGTTGAACTCTTGACTCAAACACTTGGAGACACATCAATTCAGAAAGATTCGCCTTCTTATCTAATTAGTATTATAATAATACTCTTTCTTCATTCTAATTTTTCTGTAATTATATATATTTTTAAATTGTACCAACTTTTATAAAGAATTAAAATATTTTACTGTTATCTATTGCATCAAACACTCTACACTAGTCATTTTCTCTAGAAGGTAATCTCCTCTGAGCTTGGGCTAAATTTTAAGGACAGAGATGGGAGGAAAACTAGGGCAGAGTGCAAAAGGTGGGGATAAGCATTCACAAGATGAAAAACAACACAATGTTGACATTATAATAGAATAAATACATCTAAAACATCTGCTGGTTTTGGAGTGTTTTGAGTACTCCACAGTCTTGCTGACATGGTTCTAGAAGTAAACACAAACCCAATGGTGAATGACTTCAGCTCTTGCCTTTCAACAGGGGCCAAGTAACAATGCTTTCATTTGACTGAAAATTAAACCTCTTTAAATTCCTTAGCTACAATAATATTCCAACTTTTTTTCCTCCATTATAGTTGTTCAGTCTTTATTTCTTACTTAGGGACTAATTAATGAACCACAAAAATGATCGTTTCTCGTGAGTACATCTCCAGAAATCTCCTCAGGCAAAAATCTCACATTCTTGGTACCTTACAGTGATCAAGTAGCACAGGTTTGCATTTCTATATTTGAGTCCAGTCAAATCTTATAGCAGAACACTCTCAATCTCCCTTCCCTCTTTATTTTTCACTACAATACCACCTTGTCATATCCAATAGCACTTATTTATTCATCATACTTATTGTTTCTTCCTTACTAGAATTTAGAATATAAGCTCAAGGAGGACTGGGATTTTGTCTATGTATTCACTGCTGAATTCCAGTCAGTAGTACAATGCCTGATGCGTACCACAATGCTTACTGAACATCAACCAAACAAATCTCACTCTGTTGCTAAGTCTGTAATATAAATATCATAATGGTACCTAAAATACTAGATTATTATGGGGGTTAAAATGATAATGCATGTGATGCTCTGGATTATCTCAGTAACCTGAACTCAGAAACATTCTATAGGGAATTCAACATCTGCTTCTATTCAGAGTGTACAGGAGATAGAGTAATATAGGGCAGAAATGAGGCATTCATTCATTTTTACCCTTAGAGTTTACTAGTTCCTTACATATAATTCTTTGAGTTTTTATCTACAACATTGTTTTTGGTTGGAATCCACTGAAAATATGTTTGTTAACTTTAACCTAGTACTGCATTAGGTAGGGATTTAGGAAGAGCTTTTTGCTGCTTATCATCTAGTCAAATTATCCAACTAGTCAACAGAATCACTGTAGCCTGGCATTCTGTTGCATGTGATGAAGTATTCAAGATCAATAAGGCAATCTTTCCAGTAACTAGTTAAAATACATAGAAACATTTCTCCATATATAACCCAAATACTTTATGGTATATGTTGCAGTTTATCATTTTTATTCTTTTTTTAAGTAGAAATGGAAGAAAAATGGATGTCCCTTTTTGCAATAAAATACTGAAGAGAGCCTGAAAATGAACTCTTTTGACTATTCAATTTTGAACCATGAGGACCCTATTACACTGTTGGTGGGAATGTAAATTGGTTCAACCACTGTGGAAAACAGTATGGAGATTCCTCAGAAAACCAAAAATAGAACTACCATCTGATCCAGCAATCCCACCCCTGGGCATCTACCCAGAGAAAACCAAAAGACACGTGTACTCCAATGTTCATTGCAACACTATATACAATAGCCAAGACATGGAAATAACCTAAATGTCCATTGACAGAGGAGTGGATAAAGAAGATGTGGTACATATACACAATGGAATATTTCTCAGCCATTAAAAGGAAAGAAATAACAGCATTTGCAGCAACATGGATGGACCTAGAAATTATCATGCTAAGTGAAGTCAGTGAGACAACGAGACACTAACATCAAATGCTATCACTTACATGTGGAATCTAAAAAAAGGATGCAATGAACTTCATTGCAGAACAGATACTGACTCACAGACTTTGAAAAACTTATGGTGTTCAAATGAGACAGGTTGGGGAGTGGGGGGATTCACAGGCTTTGGGATAGAAATGGTATAAAATTTGGTTGTGATGATCATTGTACAACTATAAATGTAATAAAATTTATTGAGTAATAAAAAGTAAATAAATAAATAAATAATTTGAACCCTGAGACCAAAGAAGAGAAATTTGCAAGGCTTCATTCTTTAATACTCTGGAATTGAGAATGAATCTAACTTCAAATAAAAAACTACTCATAAATTAAGTCCTCAGGGACACATGAAAATGTCAACAGAGGTTGTCTCTGGGTCCAAGAATTTGTGTGGTTGTTGATATCTATTTTTTCAAGAGTGAGCATTCATTATTCACATAGATTAATTTTTAGAAAGGGTTTTTTCCTTTAATTGGCATTTTAAATCTGGGAGGGGTAATAAAACATTTGCAAGTGTCTTCAAAGTCTTAGAATTAGCTAAGCAGAACGTGAAAAAAGATAAAAAGCAAACAGTTTAGAACATGAAAAAGGTAATCACAAACCATGTAAGAAATATGTAGTCAAAAGTTCAATAAACAAACACTTTTGGCAACACAGGTAACTCAAACCTTATATAAGCAATTTCTTCTGGCCCATCTGATATTTTCCATAAACGCTAAGGTATCATTTTGTTCAGGGACTATAGGCTATTGGCAGGGGACAAAATACTAAGTACATTTTTGTCTAATAACATTTGATTTTAAAATGCCATTGATCTTAAGGCACCTCCATAATTGCAAATTGGGGGCTTTTCAAGTAATTTATATGGAAAAATTGTGAAATTTATATTTTGAAATGAAATTAAATAATACCTGCACTTCCTACTTTGGGGAAATTTTATGTTAAATCACTCCGACAGGCAGAGATGACAAAACATTGAGAAATATTTAAAGATTTCATTTCTCTTCCTGATAATGACAAGGTTCATTTTGTGCTCTCAGAGGGGAAATCAAAGCTGATTTACTGTCAACTACTTCAGTGCCATGATCCACATTTCACATTCTTTAAAGAGCCTCAGCAAAGCAAGAATATGACTGTCCTTTCACAATGGGGTTGATCAACTGCCAAATGCCTGATAAATCATCAGATGCTTTCATTTGAAGCTACCTGTTTCTTTATCATGATAAAGCATGATGCACAGCATGTGGCAACCCATCATAATTTCATGGGTAAAAACAAGCTTGATTTATACCACCTTTCTTGAAAGGGCAAACAATAGCAGTGAAAGGAAGGACTACAACTCTGCATATTTTTCCATTCTTCTCAATTTTTCTCCTTTGTTTCACCCAAATGGTAGAATAGCTCACTCCTTTCCTTGGCCCTGTCTGAGAAAAAAACAAGTAAGATTTGAAGAAAGCCTAGAAGCATCTGAAAAATAACATTGACCAGCCTCCCTCTCATAATCCTCAAATTACTATTCTGATCTTGAATCCTGAGCAGATCAGCAGTGAGCTCAGAGAAAACGTTCGTGAACAGGCTATGAATTTAAACATCCAGGAGAAAAGGAATTGAAATATTTAATCATTCTCCCAAGCTTGTAAGGGGAGGCAAAGCAAATACTAGCTACCTTTTCTGAACTGCTGTTTGGAGGAAAGATTGTTCGCAGTTCTTCAAGGGTGAGTGGGAGTTGTATTTTTCCCAAGAGCTGGATCCAAGTTGTTCAAAATTGCACTGCAAAGTCAAACTCTCCATGCAACCCTCTTCCTAAACCCACCCCAAGGCATCATTCTAGCCCCATGGGTTTTATTCTTTCTTTTGTGCCAATCACCATAAATTCTCAGAGATAAGATTTGGAGGTGGAATAAGAAAGACAAAAGACAATCTATTGTGTTTCTGAAGAGATACTGAGATAAAGGATTTTACTCCACCAATCAGTATTTCCCTCTTGGGTAACTGAGGCTGGGAAGTAAGAAAAATGTTGGAAGAGCCAGAATGGAGATGCCAGGAAACTGAGTTCCTTGCTTAAGGAAGTATAAGCAAAACAGCATGACAAGTGCTAATTTTAATAGGAGGTATAACCAGTTGCCCATTTCTCTCCTTTCTGAAGCCTAAAAGAGTTTGAAAGCACTACTTGCTTGGCCCTTCCATTCAAAATCAGTTTTTAAGAATCATGTACTCCCAGAGTGCCCGTTGTGGTGCAGTGGAAATGAATCTGACTAGGAACCATGAGGTTGCAGGCTCAATCCCTGGCCTCGCTCAGTGGATTAAGGATCTGGCATTGTCATGAGCTGTGGTGTTACGGATCTGGCATTGCCATGAGCTGTGGTGTAAGTCGCAGACACAGCTCGGACCTGGTGTTGCTATGGTTGTGGCATAGGCCGGCAGCTGTAGCTTGGATTTGACCCCTGGCCTGGGAACCTCCATAGGGCCTGGGTGCAGCCCCAAGAAGCACAAAAAAGTAAAATAAATAAAATCATGTATTCTCCAGAATGGATTCTACTTCTGTTCTCTGAAGACCTAGATATCTCTTTCTCTATTCAGCCATTCAGTCTTGTTATTGGCCCACCTGTCAATTAATATTTTTTTAGGCAAGAAGAGTGTACTCTCTGACAAATCCAAGTGCATACGAAGAGAGGAAAAATTAGTCACCTTATAAAGCAGGCTTTTTCTTCAGGAGAGACTAACCCCACCTCTCTCGACTCTGCAGCCCACAGACCACCTTCTACTGAAGATGACATGGAAGAATTTAACCCTTTGGTGGCATGCAGAATCTGTGATCTGTCCTACGACAGGACTGTGGGGTGGGTTAACCCTGCCATACCACAGCCCCCCTGCACTGCTGGTACAGTCCCGATTTCCAGGCTAGTGAAGGATTTCTCTATGCTTGGTTGGCTATGTTCATGGTTTTGTACCCAAAGCCCTGGGTCCTTGCTGTAATATCCCTTTAGGCAGCTGCTTGATGACCCAACTGTCTCTGTCACCATAAACTTTGATCATCTTATCCTTTCAAGCATGAGACCCAAACCCACTCATTCACTCTGGTCTAAGAGTACAGGAAGAAGGAGGAAGGTGGGTCTGTCCAGACTGCCAGGCTCCTACCTGGGCAGCCTTGCCATTTATTGCAAGTGGACCAGCCCTACCTGTGTGAAGTGAGCATGCCCAGGTGGGCAGCATTATTCGGTGCATTTACTTCTTTTCTTCTCAAGATTGCTAGGAATACAGAACGGGATTACCTATTTTGATTACCAACCCCTATTCTGCAGAGGAAAAATGAAATAGTGAAAATGATGTTGCCATGTTTAAGAAAAGAAATTCATGGCACAACTTGAAATACAAATAAGGTTCTTTCAGTTTTCCAATTTGCTGAAATTATGTACAACAGATTACTCTCAAAAAAATTAATCATTCATGGTTTTAAATATGCAAATGACCTCTCAACCTATTTGATGAATTAGCCATTATATTCTTGTTAAACCTCTGCTCTCTTTTTAATGAACATCCTAATTCTCTTGGTTTTCCTCATATCGCTCAAGTAGCTGGACAATCTTTCCTTTAATATCTCTTCCTCTACTATTGAATTTTTCAATATTAGAATTCAACTCTTCAGTTTGAGTCATTATGAATATTTTAGTAACATGTTTTGTTTTTTGGTGGTTTTTATTTTTTATTTTTTATTTTTGGTTTTTTTTAGGGCTGCACCCACAGCATATGGAGGTTCCCAGGCTAGAGGTCTAATTGGAGCTGTTACTGCTGGCCTACGCCAGAGCCACAGCAATGCCAGATTTGAGCTGTGTCTGCAATCTATTTCACAGCTCATGGCAACACTGGATCCTTAACCCACTGAGCGGGGCCAGGGATGGAACCTGCGACTCATGGTTCCTAGTTGTATTCATTTCCACTGCGCCACAACGGGAACTCCAACATGTTTATTTTTAAAGAAAAATTTTATTATCTACAATCCTCCTTCTCCCTCCCACCCCAGCCTCTTTAGAAGGCAAACTTCTGAAATAGATCTTTGTTTTGTAGAAAGGACTGACAAGTGACCTTATGAATGACAGAAGGTATAGAAAGCTACACATAAACACAGAAATAAAGGGTTTATTGTGGAATACAGTGGGGGGGGGTGGCAGTGGTAAAGTAAAAATAAGAATTATAGAAAGAGGATGAAGAGGTGAGGCAGCCACTGTTGAGAAAGAGCCTCTGGAAGAGAGCTGCCATATTTAAAACAAACTATGTATAAAGTTTGCTATGTGATGTATGCTATGCTCTTTGTTGTCTCTCACAAAACCTCATTAATAAACCTATAATATTAATCAATGTTTCTGGAGATGGTTTGTATGCAGGTAGTTTGAGATTTAATTTGGTGTATGCTAAGACAGGTTGAAAATGATCTCAATTATGGAAAAATAAGAAGAAAAGTGGCTTAAGTTCTATGTCCCATTCAAATCTATTCTCTCAGCAATACATGAATATTCATCTGATTTCCTTCTGTGCCCACTTTAGGCAAATAAAACTCAACATGCCTGAACTAACCCAAAGACATGCTTTTCTTCCACCATTTCCATTTTGGTAAAACGGAGTACTGTCCACCTAGCTGCGTGTGCCATAACTCTAGAAGGACAGCTCCTCATCTCTTACCCCTGACTTCATAGCAATCATCGTGTTCTTCTTCTTTACTGTATCTTTTTTTTTTTCTTTCTTTTTTTTAAGGCTGCACCTGCAGCATGTGGAATTTCCCGGGCTAGGGGTCGAATCCAAGCTACAGCTGCCAGCCTACGCCACAGCAACATGGGATCTGAGCCACATCTGCAACTTATAGCAATGCCAGATCCCTGACCCACTGAGCGAGGCCAGGGATCGAACCTGCATCCTGATGGATACTAATTGGATTCATTTCTGCTGCTCCATGATGGGAACTTCATTCTCGGCTGTATCTTGAATCCACTCCTTTCTCTCCATTTTCTCTGTCACAGTCACCTCTCTCTAGAACTATTGCTAAAATTTCCTAACTGGTCTCCTACTTCCTGTCTTCCCCTTTTCCATCAGAGTAGTCTATAAAGTCTATCATATCCTAAGTTCAAGGCTTTCCTTTTATTTTTAGAGTGAAATGCTAACTCCCTCTTTTTATTGATAAGGCCTTTCATGATATGACCCCTGCTTACTTTTCCAACCAATCACACCCATTCTCCTTTCTTGGCATTCTTGGTGTTCTCAAGGCACCGTGATGGCTTTTGGCCATCAAACATGTTTGCATGGCCTGAAAGCCTCAACCCCACTAAATTTTCAATCCTATGTAAAGAAATGGAAAGATATTCCATGTTCATGGACTGGAAAAAATCAATATTGTAAAAATGGCCATACTACCCAAAGCAATCTACAGATTCAATGCAATCCCTATCAAATTACCCATGACATTTTTCACAGAACTAGAACAAACAATCCAATAATTTATATGGAACAACAAAAGACCCAGAATCGCCAAAGCAATCCTGAGAAACAAAAACCAAGCAGGAGGCATAGCTCTCCCAGACTTGAAATATTACAAAGCCACAGTCATCAAAACAGTGTGGTACTGGTATCAAAACAGACGGACAGACCAATGGAACAGAATAGAGAACCCGGAAATAAACCCTGACACCTATGGTCAATGAATCTTTGACAAGGGAGGCAAGAACATCAAATGGGAAAAAGAAAGTCTATTCAGCAAGCATTGCTGGGAAACCTGGACAGCAACATGCAAAGCAATGAAACTAGAACACACCCTCACACCATGCACAGAAATAAACTCCAAATGGCTGAAAGACTTAAATATACGACAGGACACCATCAAACTCCTAGAAGAGAACATGGGCAAAATACTCTCTGACAAAAACATCATGAGTATTTCCTCAGGTCAGTCTCCCAAAGCAATAGAAATTAGAGCAAAAATAAACCCATGGGACCTCATCAAACTGAAAAGCTTTTGCACAGCAAAGGAAACCAAAAAGAAAACAAAAAGACAACTTACAGAATGGGGGAAAATAGTTTCAAATGATGCAATGGACAAGGGCTGTATCTTGAATCCACTCCTTTCTCTCCATTTTCTCTGTCACAGTCACCTCTCTCTAGAATATATAAGCAATATATAATCTCTAGAATATATAAGCAACTTATCCAACCCAACAGCAAAAAAGCCAATCAATCAATGGAAAAAAGGGCAAATGACCTGAATAGACATTTCTCCAAGGAAGATATACAGATGGCTAGCAAACACATGAAAAAATGCTCAACATCACTGATTATAAGAGAAATGCAAATCAAAACTACCATGAGATACCACCTCACACCAGTCAGAATGGCCCTCATTAATAAGTCCACAAATAACAAGTACTGGAGGGGCTGTGGAGAAAAGGGAACCCTCCTGCACTGTTGGTGGGAATGTAAGCTGGTACAGCCACTATGGAGAACAGTTTGGAGATAGCTTAGAAATCTATACATAGAACTTCCATATGACCCCACAATCCCACTCTTGGGCATATATCCAGACAAAACTCTACTTAAAAGAGACACATGGAGTTCCCGTCATGGCGCAGTGGTTAACGAATCCGACTAGGAACCATGAGGTTGCGGGTTCGGTCCCTGCCCTTGCTCAGTGGGTTGACGATCCGGCGTTGCGGTGAGCTGTGGTGTAGGCTGCAGATGTGGCTCGGATCCCGCGTTGCTATGGCTCTGGTGTAGGCCGGTGGCTACAGCTCCGATTCAACCCCTAGCCTGGGAACCTCCATATGCCGCGGGAGCAGCCCAAGAAATAGCAACAACAACAACAAAAGACAAAAAGACAAAAAGACAAAAAAAAAAAAAAAAAAAAAAAAAAAAAGACACATGCACCCACATGTTCATTGCAGCACTATTCACAATAGCCAGGACGTGGAAACAACCCAAATGTCCATCGACAGATGATTGGATTCGGAACAGGTGGTATATATACACAATGGAATACTACTCAGCCATAAAAAAGAATGACATAATGCCATTTGCAGCAACATGGATGGAACTAGAGACTCTCATACTGAGTGAAATGAGCCAGAAAGAGAAAGACAAATACCATATGATATCACTTATAACTGGAATCTAATATCCAGCACAAATGAACATCTCCTCAGAAAAGAAAATCATGGACTTGGAGAAAAGACTTGTGGCTGCCTGATGGGAGAGGGTGGGAGTGGGAGGGATCAGGAGCTTGGCGTCATCAGACACAACTTAGAATAAATTTACAAGGAGATCCTGCTGAATAGCATTGAGAACTATGTCTAGATACTCATGTTGCAACAGAACAAAGGGTGGGGGAAAAATGTATACACGTAAGGATAACTTGATCCCCTTGCTGTACAGTGGGGAAAAAAAAAAATTTCAATCCTTACTTAGCCAACTCCTCTCTTCTCTTCACTTTGGGTCTCAGTTTGAGTATCACTTCTTCAGAGAAGATTCCCTAAAGCCCTGCCCCTTCTTCCACTCGCTTGTCACTCCCAGACTGATCAGGTCTCCTTGTTACATGTGCTCCCAGCACAATGCACATTTTGGTTATATCACTATCTATAATTAAATAAACTTTTCTATGATTATTAATGTCTACTTTCAGCACAGACCCTCAATGACATGATCTATAATATCAATGTTGGTATTCTGTTGGTGAATTGCTAATTAGTTAATGTTGTGTTGTCAGTCATTTCTGGGGCTCCCTATTTCTGTGATGGAATCTTTTTAAAAGTTTATATATAAATCATATTTACATTTTATATTTATATTTCTCTATAGAAGAAAGACTTTACTAAAATATGCTATACATCTATAGGAATTTAGTCTTAAGATGAGAATGAAGCTAAAATAAAAATTCTGGGAATTTTAGGGGAATGGCTTTGTCTTCAAGGACATGTCAATCACTAACAAGGACAAGATCTCCCACCTGCAAATGTAGTCCTTGAACCTCTAGGAATAAAGAACTGGGATCCATTTTAATTCAAATCTCACTCTCACTGCTGAGGGAGGTCAGAAAAGGAGTTCATTAGTGCCACCTGGGATGACAAGTTTATGGTTCCATCATTATAGCTGCTAATAAATGAACTGATGATATGAATCAAATTTACTAAAATCTCTGTTCATCTTGAACTACATTGTAAAAGATCAAAGTCAAGACAATGTGCTCCATAGTATTGCAGATGTAATAAAGCCTAAAGCTCTCACTGCAAAATGAGAATGATGAGCAGTGAGCTACCTTATTTAACAAAAAATGTTTGGGAGGCTAATAGCCCATGGCATACTGCTCATCAAAACGGACCAAGAGAAAAGATGTGGTTGAAATCAGTGGGCCAACTCTGCTACCACTTTTGGCTGTTTCCACCTCTAAGAGAGTCAATACAATCACATCTACCCATAGACATCTTAGATGTTTTTTCCAGGGAAGTCACGTTGATCCTTCCTTCTCTCCAGTTAACATCCACTGGAACCAAGCAGGAACCTGTGGAGCTGTCCCAATGGCAGGTCTTCATTTCCCCATTTTCTTATTTAAAAAAAAAAAAAAAAAGGCTTTAGTCTCCCAGGCCTCCCCTGAGTTTCTAACCAGGTCTCCCCTGAGTTTCAAAGAGCAGACTTAAGCAGTTATTATTTCATAAGTGAGGAAATTCAGAAAAAAATAAAAGCTGTGAAACAAAATGTAGTGATAGCCTAAAACAATAGTTCAGCCATAAAATAGAGTCACAGGATCCCTCCCTAGTTCCTCAAGAGCTAGAGATAAAAATCTGACATGTACTTTTTTTTTCCCTTGCTTTTTAGGGCCACATTCAAGGCATATGGAAGTTCCCAGGGTAGTGGTAGAATTGAAGTTACACCTGCTGGCCACAGCCACAGCAATGCAGGAACTGAGCCACATCTGTGATCTATATCACAGTTCACAGCAAGATCCTTAACCCACTGAGTGAGGACAGGGATCGAACTTCATCTTCATGGATACTAGTCGGATTTGTTTCTGCTGCATTATGAAGGGAACTCCATGATACATATCCTTGAGCTGTTTGTGGAAGCCAGGACCCCACTAGAAAGAATGCTGAACATAAGCCCTCAAATCCCAGACTTGTTGGAACTATAAGATTGATGATTAAGCCTTCCAACACACCATCCTGTTACTTCCCCACAAACCAATCAAAAGAATGTCCACAAGCTGAACATGTACCCCGTGACCCTACCCCCAATGTTGCTTTAAAAAAAAACTTCCCTAAAAGTCATGGAGCAATTTTAGTCTTTTTAGCATTAACTACCCATTCTCCTTGCTTGGTGCCCTGCAAATATACTTTTCTTCACCACAACCCAGTGTTGGTAGATTGGCTTTGTTGCATATAGGGAGAGTGAACCCAAGTTTGATTCAGTAACATCACTACTTATGATTCTTGATCCTATCACTTCAGAGGAATTTAATATATATTCAATACATGTTCATGGCTGCTTGGAAAAATCATAATATAAAATTAGTCAACACTTAAAAACTAGTTAGCAAGGTGATATTTACAAATTTCATGTACACCTCTAAACAAAACTAGCAGATGACAATTTTTAAAAAGTGGAGAATCTTTTATATAGATCAATAGTAATTTTTAAGCTAATTTCAAAATCAAAAAAGGTCTTGGTGGGATAAGTTGAGTCTAAGAAATATTCCTAGAGAAACATAAAAGAGCATAGGAATTGATCTGTGATTGTATCCATAACTCCTTTACTGTGTTGAGTTGAGGAGGGTTGAAGAGAAGAAATTGACTGACACTGATAACAGCGAGAGAAAATATTGATAAGGGGAGGCCATATTAAGAAAGATTTTAAATGCTGGAATGAGAAATTCTAAATAACCTTAAAAGAGCTAGGGTGTATTATATTCTTAATTAGAGTGGTGTAATAAAAGTGATGCTACAAGAAAATTACAGATTAAGGAATGAATATGGAAATGTTAGGGAGACTTGTTAAGAGATGATTGTGATAATACAGGTCTATAATCATGAAGGCTTTCATTACTGTATGGAGAATTAAACAAATCACAGAGTGACTGAGGATGACACTGAGAAATGAGGATCCGTAGGACTTGATGACTGATGAGTTATAAGAGATTTTAGGAGAGACAGATATGGAAGAAAAAAGTGACTTGAATATTTTGATATTTGGAGATAGGAAGGAATGGCATTTTAATCAACAAACTTGGAGAAATGGAGAAAGACATCAATCTGGGAACTACTCAAGTTTGGTATACAGGATTTTGCAGTAAAAAACAGTCACTGGAACTGCCAAAATTTGAGTGAGGTCCTTAGGGTCCATGGAGTTCAAGTTCCCAGCAGGACTCAGGAATCCTTTCTATGATACTCCTAACAGAAGTACAAACACTTTCTGTATTAGGGACATTGCTAGGAACCCCTTTGTTGCATTGAATTAAAATCTATTTCCATACAATTAGTACCTAAAATTTTCATTTCCATCTTCTAGAACATTACTGGACAAGACACTGTCCTGTTCCATGTAATAATCTTTCAAATATATGACAATCAATTCATCCCCCTTTAATTCTAGCTTTTCAATAATAATCATATCCTACCTAGTTCCTTCAGCTATAGCTCATTCACATAATTTAAAAATTCTTATTTATTAACAGAGATTAATAAGGCATCACAAGTATCTCTCAGCTATGAGAATTACTGATGGCTACTTGAGTCTTATGGCTGTTATTTTTATAATTCCCTTAGGGAAAAAAAAAAGCCAGGCAGCTTTTTTTTTTCCCCTGGAAGTAAAGACTATACAAACTATATTCAAAACTAAAATGTCCTATGTCTAATGAAAACCCAAGACCAGCTAGCAAGTCTAGAGAATCTGTGACTGGGCTCCTACCTAAATAAAATAATAAATTAAAAATAATCAAATTCGGAGTTCCCGTGGTGGCACAGTGGTTAACGAATCCGACTAGGAACCATGAGGTTGCGGGTTTGGTCCCTGCACTTGCTCAGTGGGTTAACGATCCGGCGTTGCCGTGAGCTGTGGTGTAGGTTGCAGACGCGGCTTGGATCCCGAGTTGCTGTGGCTCTGTCGTAGGGCAGTGGCTACAGCTCCGATTCGACCCCTAGCCTGGGAACCTCCATATGCCGTGGGAGCGGCCCAAGAAATAGCAAAAAGACAAAAAAATAAAAATAAAATAAATAATCAAATTCAATTTCCCAAAGGATTCTAATATTCTACTTGTGTTCATGCTACAAATTTGGAAAGCCATAAAGATTTCAGAAAAATTATTTTTCTTATGGTCTGATATTTTTAACAGCATGTTTGCTTCTAAACCTTGAGGTGTACTCATGAAAAAGAAAAATCCATTTAAGTATCTATTATCTCTGAATGGAGACTGCATTTGATGAAACCGCCATACAACTAACAAATGTTTGCCTACCCAAATGACTTTTGCTCTGGCATTATGCCTCAGAAAATAAATTATTTTTACTTATGATCATCATAATGTATATTTACATAATAAGTTTCTCAGAGGAGTTGAAACCAATTTTTGCTTATTCTACAGCACCTCTCATTTGTAAAAGTCAAAAATCTGCTTCTTTGTTGCTCCAAGAGGGAAAATGTGTTAAAAAGGCATAGGCCTATCAAAGCAAAAGTCAGTATTCAGTGTGCCAGCTGTCAGGAAATACTCATGAATCTCATGAACCAGCACTCATGAGGTTTAATCTTTACATTCAGGGTCAGCCACTCTTACAAAATAAAAATCTTAGAAACTAAAATGCCCAATACTGTAAGTACCTATTGTGTGACCAACATTACATAATGTGGAAGAAATGGCCTGGTCTCAGATCTGAGAAGACAAGATATCAAAATGAGAAATAACTTGAGACTCATAAGAGAGAATATAATGACTTCTTTAGGGGAAGCAGGAGCATTGTTAAGTTACAGGGTAAGACATCAAAAGAACCCTTATTCCCTACTCTGCAACGAACCTGAAGCTAGTTATTTATCCCACACGTAAAATGCAATGTACCTACACACAGTCATCCTTTCCCAGAAGGATAGGTGAGGATGAATCACTTGTAGGTTCTGGAGTTTCACAAAGGGTGTTGTGATTTACAAATTGCAAAACTGTCATTTCTTTCATTTATGAATGAGCTTACACACTAGAGGGGACGTTCAGCAGTCCAGATGGTACATCAACATGCATCCAACGGCCCTTTCCAATATCTCCTGAGGATGAGCTGAGGACCAAGCTAAAGATACGGTTCATTGATCTCACATTAAATCATGCAAGGTTGAGATGTACAACACCTCGATGTACTTTCATAATACGAGATGAACAAGGTACAAAATTAGGTATTATTTTATAATTACTGATATAGCCTCTGTATTTATGAGACATTACAAAATACCTGACCTTCTCAATGTAGGTTAGCTAATTATTTTCTATCTAGCAAGAGCTAGTTCATGAAACCTGTATCTCAATACACACAACTAACATGCTTCATCTTACCAGTGTCTGTTACTATTGTTCCTAACACATTAATTATATTTCATATTTAAGTATTCATTTGGAATTTAAAAACTTAGCCAAGTGCATCCCTGTGACTGTAGTTTATAGTATCAGACTCTCAGTGTAGAAAAAGTCATAAGTGACTTCATATTTATTTACCCATAAGTTTGTTTTATCTTACTCTACTAGACTATTAGCTATTTTGGGGCAGGGTAATTAGATTTTTTAAATCATGCATGTAACCATAACGCCTATAAAGACACTTTACACTTGGTAAGTAAATAATAAATATTTGTAGCATGTTTGAATGATATTTGGATTCAAATGAAAGATGTGGATTTTTGTCAGTACACCGTGTTGTTATGGTGAGCAGAATGTTGTGGTTTATATTGGTCAGGTTTTAATACTGGTCATGTTCTGATTTATACAGGGTTTAAACAATTGCAAATCTAAAACCCAGGATTCCATCTAATGAAGATACATTTACTCATCTTCCCTTTTGATGATCATTTCTTAAAGAGCCCAACACACTGCCAGCATACAAATACAATGTTATGCAATATTGAGAGATTCAGTCCTCACAAAATCAAAGTGTGGACTTATTTTTTCATTACTGCAAATTTTGAAAGATATAGGAATCATCCTTTCCTATTCTTCAATTACAAACATTCATTTTGAGGAGAAACATCTCAAATGCACATGACGATATTTTAATAAAGACTGAACCTTGAACTTGATCTTTTATGTTTAAAATCAAAGAAATCCTTGATGCCAAATTTTTATATATTCATTCTCCCTAACCATGACACTTTCCTTCTTCAGATTTTTCTCAGCCTGTGAATATTTCTCTACCTTTCTTCTCTGTGAAACATGCAAAAGCCATTTGTTTGTTACTTCTTTCCTCTGAGCAGAGCTAATGGTAAACCTGTGCTTTTAATACAAAAGTTCAGGTTTAAGAATTCTACTACAAATCGTAGAAGTCCTTTATATAAAATGAGAAAAATCAAGGTCCACTCTTGATAGTTATGGAATTAGATGAGATGTTCTGAAAGAACTTCTCTTTTTCATTCCATATGCCTTGTAGCCCTAGTGCACAAACTGATATTCCTCAAGTGAGTTGCAGTGTTAGTTATTCTTAAATAATTTATTTAATTTCCATTAACAGTAGAAAATTTAATTGTTGGTAGAAACGCAAATGAAATAAAGCTTGATCTTGAAGAGGTTAAAGTAAATTTGTAGGAGTTCCTATTGTGGTTCAGTGGAAACAAATCCAACTACTAGCCATGAGATGGCAGATTAGATCCCTAGCCTTGCTCAGTGGGTTAAGGATCCAGCATTGCTGTGAGCTATGGTGTAGGTCACAGATGTGGCTCAGATCCTGCATTGCTGTGGCTATGGTGTAGGTGAGCAGCTACAGCTCCAATTGGACCCCTAGCATGAGAACCTCCATATGCTGTGGGCATGGTCCTAAAAAGCAAAAAAATATATAAATAAATTTAAAAAAACATTAATTTATAGGACTGGAATATAATATCAAGAAATGAATAAAAACATTTATGAATAACAAGTCAATAAACTCAAGACATACTCTACTCATTGAACACACAAGTCTTTAGAAAAAAATGTGCGAAATGGCTAATGATGGAGGTTGTTTCTCAGGCAATTCCCACAAGTAGATTTACAGGTTACAACAAATCAAGATCAGCTTCATTTCATATTAACCAGTACCATGTGAATAAGTGATATCATTTGTCACAACGTTCGTGTTATAAAGTGGATGAATAAAACCAGGAAAATGACAACAACTAGGTTTTAAGAGTTGTTTTCCCGTGGTACATCTGCATTTTTCCACTCTGAAGGAGGAAAGGGAGAGTGGGTGAACACAAAACAGTATTAACATTAAAAATAAGTGGTGGCAGGATTTGGACAGATGAATTAAGGAAGAAATTTTCCCAGAATCAGAAAATTTATGTTTTATATCTGAGGCAAGAGAAAACTAGGAATTGTGGTAAATCATCCTATAACATATAGCATCAAAGGGGAGGATGAGTAATGTCAAGGCTTGAAGTATAATTTCAACAGGAAAATGTGTTTATTCCAGTACAGGAAATCCCAGATCCTGGATTTAACACAGGACTGAGAATAAATACAGTAGCTTATGATAGATCCTATTTCAAAATTCATGAGAAATAAGAGACTAGTTATAAAAATTATTTACATACTTAGCTAGCTGCTCTTGCCATTTAAAGATCCTGTAAGTCAAATTGCTATCACCCTTTTCTTCAATTTTAAACATAAGGCCAAGACTAGGAATATTTACAAAGCTAACATAAAATCAAGAACAGGAGAAGACTTCAAAAATTTATCCTCATGTTATCCTGGTATGATAACGACATGTTTAGTGAAAAGAAGATAAATTCAAATTTATGAGAAATGAAAACATAAAAATAATAGAAGACTGTGTGTAAAAAACAGTATTTGATTTCTTCTCTATGTTGTATAAAAGTCCCATACATTTCTCAGTAGACATAAGTAAAATCTTATTAAGCATCAATTATTAATAAACATAACCCTAGTATAAGTTCAGAAATGAGTACAAATTATTTTCCACCTTCTTTTCCTACCACTGGATAAAAACACATCCTTTTCATAACTATTTTATTCAAGGTGAGTGTAACAGTGGGTCTGCACTGTTACTGTGATCAGAGAATTTAATCAAACTGTAAGAAAAAAAAAAGCAACAATTTTGTTTTTCCTTTTGGAAGTTAAATTCCATGTGGGGAAATAGCTGCATTTTCTCTTTCTACCACCCAAATCTGAAGTTCAGTTTTAACCTAATTTATTGATTCTACTTTATGGTTTCAACCCTTGATGAAGCACCTCTCAGGGGCTTTGGACCTGGAAACAAAAACAATATCAAAGCTACAAGTTGGAACTAATGCAAATATAAAAAATAAGGAAAATCAAAAGCGATCATTATCAAAAGGCACCAGGCAGAGGACGTTTAGCCTGTGTACTTGTTTCTTCCAGAGAGAACTTAGAGTGCTCTTTGTTCTAGTTGTAAAAGCACACTTTTTCTCAATAGTGTTGTTTGCTATGTTGATCCAATATGGCTGACAAAAAAAAAAAAAAAAAACAAGAACAAAAAGAACTCTTTCAGCTGTAGCTTTTATCTCTGATAACTCCATCCAAAAGTGGATATTATCTATGCCAGTGGTCTCCAAAACATTCACTGTGGCTGCTTCAGAACCATGTGGAGGGCTTGTTAAATGGAATGCTGCTCCTACCCATCAGAGTTTCTGATTCAGTAGGTCTTAGGACCATGGGAGAGCAGGGTACTCAAATTTTTGTTTTCTAATAGGTTCCTAAGTGCTGCTGGTGCTGTTGATTCTGAAGCCACCCTCTCTAACCCCTGGACTAAGGCACCTGGAGAGAAAGGAGACTAAAGAACTAAAACTTGTAAAGATTTAGGTTTCTCAAAATCCAGCTGAATCAAGAATTCCAACCCAGGAATTTCACTACTTGTGTATGTGCTATGTAGAAGGCAGTAAATATTTTTGGATCATTCTAAAAATTATTTAATCAATGCTTCCCAGCTGCAATGTCTAAGATTAATCTCATGTTCCTAAGAACCACGGAGAACTAAAGATCCAGAATCAGAAGCCATGCTGGCTAATTCCTCTGTCCTACATCATCACTCAAACACTCCTTTCCTCACTGTGTACATCAACAAATGTGTGCATGTGTACAAACTAGAACACACCCTCCATCAGCCCTGCCAGTAACAACTGCAGGGCAAGCATAAGAGTGTAAGTGGAGGCCCATATACCATGTCTAAATATTTAAAGTTGTAAAGATACCTTAAAAAAAATTAAGTTCTATTTACTTACCTTAACAAGTACACTTTCTCAACAGTTGGGCAGGCCCTGTTCTTATTTAGGATATGTAGACTATTCTACACATTTTATACCTAAATATTGAGGCTTCAGAAGAACCAGTACCCATCCTACAAGTACTCTCCTTCTCTCAGACTGACTTCAGTTCAGACTGACACTGTGAGGGGCCTGGAGTTTTGTCTACACCCTACCAGAACAAGTGCAATTCCTTGGGCCCAGAGTGTAGACACAGAAGTATTATCTACCCGAGAAAAGGGGCTCCCAATTTCAGACTAAAATGTCAGGCAGGGCTGAGTCACCTGAAGGCCTAACTGGGACAAGATTCACTTCCCAGGTAGATCAGGCACATGACTGACCACTTGGTGCCAGCTCTTGGCAGGAAGCCTCAGTTTCTCCTCACAGGGACTCTTTGCACAAGACAGCTTGAAGCTCCTCACTACATGGTAACTAGTTTCTCAAGAGTCTAAGGCTAAGGGAAAAGCTATAATGCTTTCTATGTTACCTAATCTCAGACATCATTCACCCTCAGTTCTATCATGTTCTGTTGGTCACAAAGACAACCCTGATTCAACATTACAGGGGACAAGGCAAAAGCATGATAATAATATGTAGCCCACTGAGGGCTCTTTTGAATCCTGGCTATCACAGATGACCTCTATGGACTCTTCACATTCTAAGATTTTATGATTGGAGGGAATTTAGAACAGTTATTAATAATACTGAAATATAGTCAACTGAAAATAGACAATGTTACAGATACATAAAATGATCTGCAGTAGGTAAAATAATGGCCACCCCAAAATGTCCATCCTCCCCTAATCTCTAGAACCTGTGAATCAGTTATTTTACATGGAAAAAGAGACCGTGAAGATGAGACTTAGAGATCTTGAGATTAGGAAATTATTCTGGATTAATTAAATCGGCCCATTCTAATCACACGAGTAGTTAAAGTATCTTTCTTGGCTGTGGTCAAAGGAAAACATGACTATGGAGGAAAGAATCAAAGAGATGCAGTATGAAAACCTGGTCCCCTGCCATTGTTGCCTCTGAAGAAGGAAGGAGCCAAGAAACGCTGGTGGTCTCTAGAAGCTGGAAAAGGCAAGAAAATGGACTTCCCCCTCATGCCTCCAGGATGGAACCCAGTCCTAAGATGCTTTGACTTTAGCACAGTGAGACTCATGCTGGGATTTGACCTACAGAACTGTAAGAAAACATAAATTCGTGTTCTTTTAAATAACTACGTTTGTGGTGGTTGGTTACAGTGGCAAGAGAAAGTAAAAAACTATAATCAACATAGTAATTTTTAAAACACTTGATAATATTAAAATCTTGAATTAGTTCATCATTTAGGATAAGCATAAAATATTATCTAATGAAGTTTGCAGCTCTTGTATTATTGGCATCATATTTTATTTCATTACATTAGCACTCAAGTTTTACCTTGAGACCGAACTGACAAAAATCAAAATCTCCTGAGTTAGAAAAATGCATTGTAGTGAAACTGTTCAAGGGCATATTCCAGCTTTCAGGAGACTACACTGGATTTCATTTTTAACAACAATCATTGTGGAAATTGTTAAAGGTAGATGAGATTTCAAAATTTGGAAGGACAAGTTTTAAATGGGATAGGAGATTGAGAACAGCGGCATAAAAAATAAATTGGATGGTATAAAAATGTAGTTTTATAAAAACACTTCAAACTATTTAATATTAGTGTCAGATTGAAATATGGGTAGGAAAAAAGATATTAACTATGTGACCAGTAAAATGTGCTTCATATAATTTATCATTTGTTCTGTTTGCATTTGAATACCTAGTAGCAATAAAGTATAAGGACCTGGAGAAACTATCACACTTAAGACTTTATTATTGAGGTTCCCATTGTGGCTCAGTGCAAACAAATCTGACTAGAATCCATGAGGATGCAGGTTTGATCCCTGGCCTCACTCAGTGGGTTAAGGATCTGGCTTTGCCATGAGCTGTGGTGTAGATCACAGATGCGGCTTGGATCTGGCATTGCTGTGGCTGTGGCATAGGCTGGTGGCTACCTATTTGACCCCTAGCCTGGGAACCTCTATATGCTGTGGGTGCGGCCCTAAAAAGACAAGAAAAAAAAAAAAAAAGACTTTACTATTGATCTCAGAATATGGACAACCTAAATGAGAATACAAGACAACATATTAAATTACAGTTGAAATTAGCAATTGAAGAGATGGAAAACCACCAGATGATAATTTCCAGATAAATGGACTCTGAGAATAAATTATACGGAACTCCAAATGAAGGAAATGTGATTGAGATGATAATGGAGATGCTGTTTTACCTAGGTTTGAAAAGGGCAAGGAATTGTATAGTAGAAGCAAAGAGGGAAGGAATTCTAAATGGCTAATCTAGAGATTCAAAAAAACAAAAAGTCTGTCATTATACAAATTACCTTATAATTATTGGTGACTTAGGAATTTCTTTAGGATGAGAACCATGTCTCACTTTCATTTATACTCTAGGATTTATGACTCTAAAACATATAGTACAAATTCAGTAATTAGTGAAAAAGACGACTTATAGAATAGTGAAGTTATAAAAAAATAAATTTTCACAAAATAAATGCAAAGCATTTTATAAGATGAACCGAGGTCCAAAAAGGAGGCTTAGATGTCTGTTAAAATGTTGGGTTAACTTTCTGAGGAGAGATAATCAAAACATGATCTGAGGGATGACGATGAGAAAGAAGAGCTGTAAGCCATGTCTGATGAGAAGGAGATGACAGAATTAGATGTTGGGGGAAGGGAGAAGTCAAGATGAAATTTGATGCTTAGATCTTAAGTGGCTATGATAATGATGCTGCAATTAATAAGGATGAAGAAATGAGACAGAGAAGACAATTGTAGATCAAGATGTTTAGTGTGGGAGTTCCCTTGTGGCTCAGCAAGTTAAGGATCCAGTGTTGTCACCGCTGTGGTTCCAGTTTTATCTCTGGCCTGAGTAATTTCTATATGCCATTGGCAGGTCATAAAGAAAAAAAAAAAGGTTGCTCAATTTGGTTTTTACATGTTGAATCAAGTATAAAACATATGAAGTACATATGTACCATGGGAGCATGTGCCAACAACTTGGGAGGGAGGATACATATTTGAAAACTATGTGCACATAAACCATAATCGGAACCATAAGAAAGGAAGAGATCACCAAATGAATTCATGGAAAGAAAAGCATAAGGATACAACCTGAGAAAGGCCCACCTTTAAAGAAATGAAGAAAACAAGGAGAAATAGTAAAAAGGAGAAAGCAACAACAGAGATGCCCAAGGGAGGTGTTAGGAAGATAGGAGAGTTAACCATAAGAGCCAAAGGCTTCTGCAAGATAAATGGAGACTTTGGATGGAGGAAGTGTTTGTGGATTTGTGTTAGATGGCAGCCTGTGACCCTTGAGAAAGTACTTTCAAAAGAATTTAAGAGAATAATTAACATTGTGTATCTTTTTGCTTTTGAAAGGTATTAAATCAAAAGTTAACATACTGAAACTAAAATAATAGGGCTCTCCACAAATATTCAATGTCCCATCACACCCCTCCTCGTGGTTTCTCCTAAGTGTGTAGCCAAAGTAGCCTAAGAGGTTGCAGGTTAGGGTAGAAGCTCAGGACCAAAATACTCACCCATGTAATGTCAGACATATATAGGGGGAGGGTATGCCTATAACTTGAACCTTGAGTCCAATGACAACAGAAAATATCTATGCATCTCATTTTCATCTTGGTGGGGACAGAAATCATTGGTGTGGGCCTAAGCCTCCCTATACAGAGAATTCAAGTCAGTGTGGGTGCTTCCTCATTGTTTGAGGGACACCTAATGCTTGAACCACAGGAAAGAGAATGGCCACTCCACCACTCAATCAGTGCAGCAACATTTTCCCACAATATACATGAGGCAGAGCAAGCTAACTTCTAAGATAAGCACTACCTTTACCAAATTTACATTCAGGATTTATAGTAAGGCTGCAAGAAGCAAACATGCTAAATTAGCAAAACCGTGGGTTCAGAAAGGTGTATCTCATATGCCAGGAGATAAACCACACTGCTTCCACTCACACTGACATTTTTGTCAACATACTCTGTTAATTATTCAGGATAGCATTTTTCATAATTGGCAAGGCTATGCCCCCCACGTGGTCTTTCTCAGTGACTGTTGAAAATTGCTAAATACAATTTATGTAATCTATTTTTGTCAATGACCTTATTAGTGCTTCCATTGCTAAACTGTGTTTGTGGGTGGATGTGTGTATGAAAATGCAGTATTGACTTTTTTAAAAAAGAAGTTACATAACTTTACACTTCATAAATTTAACAACCAAAATGTTATCTGTAATAAGTGTTTCGGGGAAGCACTGTTTTACTGCTGACTGGTTTGATGGGAGTTGATTAGATGAGGGTTTTCATCCTTGTGTTGTTACTGATGCTGGCTCCTTTCCAGTTGGCAGCAAAGGTGTCTAAACACTCACAAACAAAAATTACCCATAAAACCTGTGACAGGGTTCTCTGGGTTCATAGCTACAGATCACTGCACATCTGGATGGGTTGTTTCAGCTGAGTTTATAATGTCACATCCCTTGTAAACATGATACACCTGTCTCTCTGTTTAACAGACAGTTTTTGAAGCTGGAGCATTTATTTTCTCCCAGAACTTAGCAGTGACACATTATTTAATGATATTAAAACTGGGAGCCCCAAAAACATTCTAGGATTTCCTTTCTTTTATCGAGACATGCAATAACCTTTTACTTAAATATACCAGCAGAAAAAAAAAATCTTGATTTGGACATAAAAGGGGATTAAAAAGGACACAACGAGAGAATCAAACTCTTGATGATTCCCACTATCTTTTCAAGACAAGGATTTGTAACTATTTTTATTTTTCACATGTTAAAAGTCACTTTTGCTGTCAGCTTTACAAAAGATTAAGCACCAAGTAATCTGTGAGCATCAACTATGTGCAAGGCTCTCTGTAACTGAGTTACGAAGTTACAAAGCGTTGTTTTACTCTTGTTACTTTGCTCCAGTGGGGCTTAAAACCTATTTCAAATGTATGCACATGAAAAGACGCTAAACCAAACAGTAAATAGGTGTCAATCACGTGCAAGGTAGGAATACAGCAATGATGGACCGTGAGAACCTGTGTCCCTAGGAGGCAGGGATGAAGTCTGCCCTTTGATTTAAGGCCTAAGCTGCTACCCCACCCAACCACTGTTCACTACTCAGCCCCTCACCTCAAAATCATTAATTTCAAATGAGTCACTTTATTAGTGTAGTCCTCAGGATTATTTCCAACCATATCAGACCTTCCACTCTTCAGCCCAGTGTTCATCTGGTAAGTCTCAAATACAGAATCCCAATCCTAAATTGCATCGTCCAACCCACACTCATCTTTACTTTTACTGAATATAGCAGCCAAAATATTACATTGGGAAGGAAGCACAAATGGCAATACTTAAACCCCACTAGGGCATTTGGAGTCGGAGGTCAAATAATTTTCAGAACCAAACTCCTGGGGGTGTATCCTCATAATTATGGTTCATATGAAGTGATTTAAGGTAACAAAATGGGTAGACAGTTTCTGAACAAGAAAACATTTTCTCTATGGCCATAGGACTTAATTCTTATAATTTGATATTGGTAGATTAAAAATTGCCTTGATCATTTCGTAATTCATTCACTTCACTCAATATACCTTTATTGAATAGATACTATGCCAATTTCTCTGAAGGGAACTAGAAAAATAGTGCATCTGTATCTACCCTCAAGGAGTTTGCAATCTGGACAAGGAGATAAGCTTTGGAGAAGCATGCTTGTGATTCTACAGAAGTACAAAAGAAGAAGAAAGCAGGAAGACCAAGGTGGGGGGTGGGTATGATTCTGGGAGTTTTAGAAAGATAAAGAGAAGTGAAAGATCATGGCAGACAAATGAAGTGATGTATGTTTATAGGTTCATATGGGCATAGAAAATAGTACCCCTTAACCTCAAACAGGAACCAAGTGAAAAATAATCCAAAAAAGATAGCAGATGGGATCTAAAAAGAAAATCTTTATTACCAAAGAAGGCTAGGTTGGAGGATGCAGTTTTATCTGTGGGCAAGTTGGCATAGCTAGTGAATTGGCTGGACTTACTCTTCCAGCCGCAGGCCTGTGGGACCATAAGAACATGAGCAGCAAAGGAGAACAAGCTGGCTCCCAAGGAAAAGGAACAAGAAAAGGCTCGCATACTTATACTTGGCTTCTCTTCCCAAACCCTCCTTGAGATAAGCCACACTTTAGCTTCTCTGGAGTGATGTGCATGAGGGCATGAAGAGAAGGCAGAAATGTTACTCTAAGGGAAGGAACTTCCTCCATAATCATAGAGACACCAGGAAGAGGAAAGAGGCATTACTCACTAACACTGTGCAAATGCACAGACCTGAGACAGCATGGCCTGAAACCCCAGATAAGTACTTAGGGCCAAAGCCAAGCCTATGAAAACAGAAGCAGGAGAGAATGAGACTATTGGAAGCCAGATCACAAAGGGCTGAAAACATGAAGCCAGGAATTCTTTCCATTTTATACCTTAGTGCCTACCCTCTCCCTAATGCCATCAACCCATTCCTATACCGCATCTAATCGGTTTCAATACTTTGATGCCTGTGACTAAATGTTGGTGATACTGTCAGTTTGTGGGAATGGGAAATGTACAATTAACCAGAAGTCAGCAGGCCCCGTAAATGGCTAAGTGATGAAAATAGTATGAATACTACTCACTAGAAGCAACTAACTAGTCCTTCCACTTGTCTATTAGTTTTATATATGCCTTCTATAGTGCTACTCTGAAGGTGTGGAAGTAATATAGTTACAGCATTGTATTTTCCATCTAAAAATTATCATTCACAAGAGTCTCTATAGACATGTTTTTAGTTATTAATTATTAAATTCCTTGTGAAAGATCAATTGTGCCAAGATATTTCCTCTTGCAAAATCAAGATTTCAATTTGACCAATAGAAACAATTTTCTGAAGGAATTAAGGGGCATTAAAACAATTATTTCTGATTAACTCCATTATTACAATGAGCACTTTAAAATATTCTGTGTCTGGTTCTATCTATAAAAGATAACCTACAAGGAGATACCTCAGATAACTAAATATAGAACTACCATATGACCCATCAATCCCACTCTTGGGCATATATCTAGACAAAACTTTCTTTAAAAAAGATACATGCACCCATATGTTCATTGCAGCACTATTCACAATAGCCAAGACATGAAAACAACCTCAATCTACATCTACAGATGAATGGATTAAGAAGGTGTGGTATATATACACAATGGAATACTACTCAGCCATAAAAAAGAACAAAATAATGCCATTTGCAGCAACATAGATGCAACTAGACACTCTCATATTAAGTGGAGTCAGAAAGAGGAAGACAAATACCATATGATATAATTCATATCTGGAATCTAATATATGGCACAAATAAACCTTTCCACAGAAAAGAAATTCATGGATATGGAGAACAGAATTGCGGTTGCCAAGAGGGAGGAGGAGGGAGTGGAATGGACTGCCAAACTGGGGTTCATAGATGCAAACAATTGCATTTGGAGTGGATAAGCAATGAGATCCTTTTATATAGCACTGGGAATTGTATCTAGTCACTTGTGATGGAACATGATGGATAATAATGTCAGAAAAAGAATGTATTTATGTATGTGTGACTGGGTCAATTTGCTGCATAGTAGAAAATTGGCAGAACTCTGTAAACCAACTATGATGGAAAAAATAAAAATCATTTAAAAAAAAAAGATAATCTACAAATCCAGACCACACTGAGATACTGCCTCATGCATCTCATGCATGCTACAATGGCTATCATCAAATAGACAATAGATAAGTATTGGTGAGGGTGTGGAAAAAAGAAAGCCCTTGTCCACTGTCTGCAGTAAAGTGGTGCAGCCACTGTGGAAAATAGTATAGATTCCACAAAAACTAAAACTAGAATTATATGATCCAACACCCCTTTCTGGATATATATCAAAAGGAATACAACCACTATCTCGAAGAGCTATCTGCATCTTCATGTTCATGGCAGCATTGTTTATAATAGCTGAGAACAGAAACAACTTAAGGTCCACTGATGGATGAATGGATTAAAAAGTGTGATTGACATAGATGAATAGATAGATGTATAGATAGATATACTGGAATATTCTTCAGCCATAAAAAGAAGGAAATCTTGGGGTTCCTGCCATGGCTCAGTGGGTTAAGAACCCAACTGCAGCAGCTTGTGTCAGTGTAGAGGTAGAAGTTTGATCCCAGGCCTGGCGCAGTAGGTAATAGGATCCAGCACTGCTGCAGCTGTGGCTCAGGTTCAGCCCCTGGCCCAGGCACTCCCATATGCCATGGGTGCAGACATTTTTTTGAAAAAGGGATCTTGTCATTGGAAGCAATATGAACGGACTTTGAGGGCATTATGCTAAGAGAAGTAACTCAAAGACAATATTTTATAATACCATATGATCTCATTTATATGTGGAATCTAAAAAAATTGAACTCATGACCAAGAACAGATTGGTTCTGTTCAGTTGAACCAATCTGTTCAGGAAATATCTTGGCACAATTGATACCAACTGAACTCGTGGCAGAGAACAGATTGGTTCCCAGAGGTGGGGGTGGGAAATGGGTGAAGGTGGTCAAAAGATGCAAACTTCCAGTTACAAGATAAATAAGTTCTGAGCATGTAATGCAGAGCATGATGTCTAGAGTTAACAATACTGTATTTTATATTTGCAAGTTGCTAAGAGGAATAGATCTTAAAAGTCCTCACTGTGAGAAAAAAGAAATGGAGCTCTTGTTGTGGCTCAGGGGGTAAAGAACCTGACATAGTGTCTGTGAGGATGTGGTTTGACCCCTCATCTCACTCAGTGGGTTAAAGATCCGGCATTACTGTGACTATGGTGGTACCTGCTGCTCCGATTCGACTCCTAGCCCAAGAAATTCCATATCCTGTAGATGCAGCTGTAGAAAGAAAAAAAGTAAAAGAAAATTGTAAATATGTGAGGTAATGAAGGTTAACCAAGCAAGTGCTGATCATGCCTCATTGTATACATATACCAAATCCTTATGTCATACACCTGAAATTAATATAATGTTCTATGTCAAATCTCAATAAAACTGGGAAGAATTTTTAAAAGATAATCTAGAGTGTCTTAACCAAAAATTAACTTATATACCCCACAAAATCACACATACACACACATCTGATACTCAGATACCAGAAATTGTTTCAGAACAAAATGAGTATAAGTATAAAAATAAGTACATAAACACAAATACCAAGTAGGAAGCAAAATCTTTCTTGTAATTGTCCTCTTTCCCTACCCATTGAATAAAAATTGCATCAGCTTGAAGTTTTCTCCTCTAATGGTGCTCAGATGTCCTGAACAAAAACAAAGGAAGGGGGCTTTTATTTGCATACTGTCCCCTCACCTTAAGAAAATCCCTCCCCTGCTTCCCTCTCCTTTGCTTGGCTGGTGGAATCCTTTGACTCCCGCTGCTGCAGTTCCTGTTTGCTCTCAGGCTTGTTTGATCACTCCAGGCACAGCAGAACAGCATGGAGCTCTTGCCTTTTTGGCACAGGTTTCATATTCAACAGTAGGTGGTTTCTCACCAGTTTGGCTTTTGCTTTAGGACAATGAGTGACAAGATGTTAGTTTGCACAGCATGACTTATGTAACTTACAAATAAAAAGGATCAGGCCAGAGGTTTGTTCTGCGAGTCAGCAAGATTTTCAAAACAAGAATAAAAGTCTTTTCCCAACATCCCAAGATAAAGATGACTGGGCCAAACCAATAAAGGGCAACTCAGGCAAGAGAATAATTCAATGGGGAGAATATCACTTTTAGGTTAATTCCATTCAAAATAGCCAACCTGGGATCCCTGAAGATAGAATTTTTTTGGGGGAAGAGGGTGGTTGAAACAGAAAATATGATTTATTGAGGTGTTCATTTATTGGAATGATAGCTATATTAATATAATGAATGTAATTCTACAAAAAATAGCTACTCTGGAGTTTCAAGAAATCAAATATTACATAGCATAATTTTTCACTAACCTGATAAAACTCATGTAAGTATTCGTCTCTTGCTTGGAGAGTTTAGCTTCACTAAAGAAACCTTATTAGGAAGTGAAACATCCCTTAAGAAGAGAGCTCTGAAACAGTTGTTCTTTGAATTTTAGAACAGGTGTTTTGGGGTTCTTGGCTCTGATTTATTATCACGGCTCACAAGATGAACTCCCTGAGAAGTTACACAACAATTGCCATAATGCAAGGTCTAGATTTCTCAATAAATCATGACTCTTTGCTTACTAGGAATAGTAGTCACGACACAAACAAGATTTCCAAGATTGTTCAATGTTTAGTGACCATGCTTTGCATGAATTTAAAAACAAACAAAAAGGGAGTATGTGCGTCCTTCCGGAATCCGGAATACAAATCTCAATATAATTTCCTATAATCATGTCTGAATTACATAATTGTAATTCAATTGGGGGATAAAACCCCAATTAGATTTTACCAAGTAATTTAAAGCTGAGTCCCTCTCCCCACCAATCGCATATATATCCATTTCTAAGACGACTTCCCATTGCAATGACAGACCTGTAGGATTCCTTTTACCTCTACCTACAAGAAGTTAAGAATCTTCCTAGAGCTTTGAATGCAAAGCAAAAATAAAATAATTTCTACAATAATTCTACAATTTGATTTTCAAAATGTGACTAAAGGTCATTTACATTGAAATACCAACCAAAATCAGTTTCAGTAAGCTAAAAGCAAATGGCCATCCTATATAGTGAAAGGTTCTATTTTTCTTTAAGTCCAAAAACATATTAGAAGGGTAATTAACAATGAATAAAGTGTAGAGATAGAGTGGTAGAGTGGAACAGTTCTTACACTAGTGACAAAAGTAATGGGTTCATGCCCACTCAGCTATTAACTACTATGACTGCTCCACCATGAGGTCTCTGAAACTCTGGAAAACAACACCCGCTCTAGTCACCCTCTATACCAGGTGGTTGTGAAGTTCAAATCATATCACGTATGTAAAGGTGCTTGATAAATTGTAATATACTCAGAAAAAGTTTACATGTTATTGGGCAAATGTCAGGTGTTATGATTTTTTTTTTTTGTCTTTTCTCTTTTTCTTTTTCTTTTTGCCTTTTCTTGGGCCAGCCTACAGCCTAGGCCAGAGCCACAGCAACGCGGGATCTGAGCCATGTCTGTGACCTACACCACAGCTCACAGCAACACCAGATCCTCAACCCACTGAGCAAGGCCAGGGATCAAACCCACAACCTCATGGTTCCTAGTCAGATTCGTTAACCACTGTGCCATTACAGGAACTCCCAGGTGTTATGATTTTATTAAGGTCAGGTAAAAGTTGAAATTCTTACTCTTCCATTCCCATTTTTATAAAAGAGAATGATAAAAAAAAAAATCAAGTGCATGATGACAAAATCTCCATGAATCAAAATAGCAAAGTAACTACTTATTTCATTAATTCTCACTTCCATACTTTGGCCCAGTCATGTCATATAATCACATACTTATATATAAGAAGGATATTGGAATTCCTGCTGTGGCCGAGTGGGTTAAGAATCTGACTCCAGTGGCTCAGGTCACTGCGGAGGTGTGGGTTTGATCGCTGGCCTGGCACAGCAGGTTAAAGGATCCAGCATTGCCGCAACTGCAGCATAGGTCACAGCTGAGGCTCAAATTCAATCCCCGGGCTGGAACTTCCATATGCTGTGAGTGTGGCCATAAAAAAAATACATATATACATATTATATTTATCAATTTATCACATGATATTTATCAATTTCTAGCCCCAAGTCATAATTTTATAGACAAGAAGACTGAGATAGAAATATGAAATCAAGTGACCAAGGTGGTGCCCCAAAAGACCCAATTGCAAGCATCAGATGTGGGGACTCAACCTCAGTATTCTTTCCTTCTGACTACATCCATGGCAAAGAATGATGAGTGCTCGGCTCCTTGATGTCTAATAGGTATCCATCTGCAAGAGTACAAGTGCTGTAAATATCATTTCTATAAAAGTTAAAAATAACAATCAATTTGATCCACTATATTATTTGTGTTTGAACAGTATCTGTGCTGACTGAACAAACGCATTCAGGCACCGCACATCTGTACTCCACAGCATCACAGGCCTTTCATCACTCTAAGCCCGTTCTTTGAGAAAGACTGGCTTCTCGCTGAACTCGGCATGAAGACAACAGGGCAGGACACCAATTAGTGGAGGCATTTGTATCAACTTGACAAGACCACTGTGCAGGGATATTCACTGGACCCCAAGCAATGGTGGAAGCATGTCCTTTGGCAGTAAATAATTAAACTACAAGTAAAAGCTTTATCCTTCATTGATATAGGTTTGATTTACATTTAAGAAAATCTGCAACCTTGAGGAAATCTGATCAGTTGCCAATCCTACGTGATCTTGACAAAGCCACTAGAAATTGCATGGTGGTCCAGTGTCACACTTCCTATGTGATCTAAATTCAATTTTTTCACCTTCAGCAGGATAGGTATGGAAGCAGAGGTCATGATTGAGTTAGCATAGTTTCAGGTAGAAATTACTCCCTGACAATAAAAAACAAAAACAACAAAAATAATCATTTGCCTCTCTGGTCAGCAAATGCCATTGACTTTTATAGTTCACAAGTTCCCATTTAACTATATCTTTTAAGTATTCTATTTTCTAAGTTTTTACATCACAAACTGTTTTTAGAGGGGGAAAAAAACGTGAGTTAAGTAGCCATGTGCTGGCTGTATTTTGTGTAGCACATGTTTTGCTTTTTAATTCCAATTTCCAGATCTAATTCCCTCTTAGTCTATTTCTGGTCAGACTGATCCACTAGAAAATACTAAGAAAAGATCACAAACCAAATCCTATGATAATATCCTCAGAAATTTTAAACAGCTCTAAGAAGTTTGGCCTCAGCCCCAAACATGAACATGATCGCTCAATTTTAATGAGGTCAAACAAGCTACTGGGCATCTGGCTGGAGATCAAGGCCTTGACCCGAGTGGGCAGGGCCATCTTGTTTTCACAAAGAACCTAAGATGTAGTGACAGGTGATAATGTAACGCACCAAGCTCCTGCCCTGGGCCACTTCATCTTTTCACCCCACCAGGATCCCAGAGGCAACAGGTTTAGCCAGATGTAAATAGCAGCTGAGGATCTGAAGGAGAACGGTACTTTTGCAGGGGAAAAAATTTAAGGGATTTAAATATAAACCTGTAACATTTGTCACATCAAACATCTATATCCCTTTACAATTCTTCCCTCCTAAATATGATCTTTGAAAAAAATTAAGTCATTTTTGAGGAGAATGCCTTGCTTTGAGTACCAGCAATTTATTTAGATCTGAATCATTTACTAATTATGTAAGGAAGCTCATTAAATGGCAAGATCATAAAAAGAAAAATTCTGGATCCTGAAATCTCAGAAAGTTAACAAAAATTGCTTCCATTTTTCCTTCCAATTGTTCATATAAAAATTTCATCTTAATATCATGATCAGTACAGAGCCTACCATGGTATCAGTGGGGGGACCATGTCATCAAATTTGGGAAGAGGAAAAGCACCTATAGACAGTTTTAACACTTACCTTAAAAATAAAACATCGTGGAGTTCCCATCATGGTTCAGCAGTTAATGAACCTGACTGCCATCTGTGAAGACGCAGGTTTGATCCCTGACCTTGTTCAGTGGGTTAAGGATCCGGCGTTGCCATGAGCTGTGGTGTAGGTCGCAGATGCGACTCGGATCCCGAGTTGCTGTGGCCCTGGCATAGGCTGTTAGCTACAGCTCCAATTGGACCTCTAGCCTGGGAACCTCCACATGCTGTGGCTGCGGCCCTAAAAAGACAGGCCAAAAAATAAATAAATAAAATAAAAATAGAACATTGAGATTAACACATACACACAGGAATGCAAAAGCAAAAACACTGAAGTCATTCTCTATTAATATTATGCTACCTCAGAATCTGCAAAACTCCACTGTTTGATACATTTAAAGGATTATGATGAAATGGGAATGGGTTTAAAATTATAGAAGTCAGCTTAAGAATCTGGAACTTGGTTTAGTTGACCTATAAACATCAAGCTACATTACAGAAGTTGTGATGTTCTCTAAAAAACTTTGGGAAAGTCCTTCATCAAAAATGAACAGTAAAAAATATAAGGCAAGAAAAGTGAGAAACTCAATGGCTATTTCCTAATTCCTAGGGAGAGAAAGAGCATATGTATCAGTAACCATCTAGGTCAAGATAACCATACTCTGAGACCAGACAGAGGATCTCTGAGTTCCTCTTGCATTAAAGCCTGACTTACTGTAAGAATGTGTATGGGATAAAAATTATTTCACTAACTCCAATATTAATTTATTATCCACTCAACAACTTAAGTATTGTCACAAATCATGAAAGGCCATTATGAACACATAGGCAAGAGATCTTGCTCTACACTAAAGAATACCGTCCATTAGAATTTTCTGCAATGTTGCAAATCTAACAGAGTTAGATGTCCAATATGGTAGCCATTAGCACAGGTAGTTATGGAGAACATGTGATATAGCTACTGTGATTGAAGAACTGAAGATTTTATATTTTAATTGCTTTAAACTTAAATAGTCACATGTGACTAATAACTACATTAGCCAGGAACACTGTAGAGAGTAAACAAAGTATGTGGACAAGTAATCAACTGTTATCTATGAAAACATGCGTCAGTCTGCACAGGGAAAAACAAAAAATCTTATTCTTCTTTGATCTATTTAGTTCCATCACCACCACTTTTTTGGGTCTCTAAGGTCACCTGTTGGGTTTCTGAAAGTTGGTAAATACAAAGCTAGGGTAGAAAATCTCATTAAATCAGAATATTGCAGGTGGTAGAAAACATTTAAACATGGCCACTTATGTAAGCACCCCATGTTTGTAAAGGGGTCACATATTACATTATGCAGCCCACTCATGTGGAGATAGCAACCAAGTTTACCAAAACTGTGAATAACAACAGATATGTAGCTTAGAGAGAGAAGTATAAACTTGACTTAATGGGAGTTTTCAGACCAATGGGAGAGTTCTTTTAAGAATCAACTGTTCTTAGCTTTGGGCTTATAGTCCAAAAAAAAAAAAAAATAGATGAAAGTTCTATCAAGAAAATACAGATCTTATGCAAAGAGCTTTCTTCAAACTTCAACATTAGGCAATAGAATGGGTTTGCAAAGAACGACTATGCAATCTCTAACTCAGGAAACTGTCATATATGCCATGTGGCTTAACTCACTGGTGTCATTCACTATATACTATTTCTAGAATTATGTGTTTTATTTCAGCTGATTAAGTTTAGCTGAGTTTCTTACATAACGGTCTTGCTGTTTCTTTTCCAGACTTTCAACTCCCACATAGTCTAGTGTGGAAGTATAATTATTTCCTTAAAAGTAAATGCTCCGTTAAGGTTAATATGTTCAGTTAAAGTTAATAAGCTCTTGTATATGTTATTATTAAGGTCACTGTCTAGTTGTAAAAGGTAACAATGTAGTTGGCACTGTATTGAGGTACCAACGATGCAATTCTTAACCTGAGGGCATAAATCTAAAATTTAGCCGAATGAAAGGTAACAAGATAGCTACAATTTGATTATTCAGAACTTTTATTGGTAGCTAAGCTCTAGGGAGAAAATGAGTTTTTAGAAGAATTATGGAAGAGTATGCAATGACATTAATTTCAATTTTTAAAAATTAGGGAACATAAAAGAAATAAGAAAATAAATTGATATATTGGGCAATAATTCTGAGAGAGTAATAAACTTGGAATGTATTCATTAGCAGTCAACAATATGTTTAGGGGATTAATTATTAATGATGTTGCAGAGAGTCAAATCCTGCTATGGGCTGTAATTATTAAATGTGGTTTTGATGAGCAACAATTATGTGAGCACAACATTCCTTTTCAGAGTTTGTTCTGTTTTGTCTTAGGCTTTCATTATTCACGGTTTGCTGCAAATAAGAACTGTAATATGATACTACAAATGCAAAACCTTGGGGTGGTCCCCTGTGCCACCAGATTTCCACCAACACTTACTCTCTACTCTCAGCAATCAGAGAATCTTTAAGAAATGTTTTTACCCTATAACATCACCGCCAACCCAGGGAACAAGCAAAATGGAAGCATCAAAATGAGGTAATGCAGGAGGAAGAGAAAGAGTTTCAGGTGGTTAACAAAAGGATGATGGATTTGAGGGCAGCAGGTGATGAAAGATTAAAAAACCTGAGACAAAGAAAGAGTTAGGAGGGTTGAGACTTCAGGAACCCTGCTTTCCTGTCTCCAGTTCTTAATCTGGCTGAAGGTATGGGCAGCCATGATTGTTAGGACTTGTAACAGATGACAACCTGCAGTCAACAGATCATCAACTACCTCCTACCACCAGTGTGACAAAGACCACAAGAAGGTCTGGGCTGAAAATCAGATCACCCAGCCTCTAGATAGCTGGTAAGGCTGCCATTATCAGATTTGCACTAGGGCTGCTGGACACTTTTTATGGCAGATGCCACTGGGTAGGAACATGGGTTCTGGAGTCAGACTGCCTTGGTTCAAGCTTCACACCACTAACCAGCTGTGTGAACTTAGCAGGTTAATTATGCTCAGTTAGGCCTGGGTTCCCCCAACTGTGAATGAGGACACAATGATACTGACCTGGTAGCCCGCCCAGGAACTACAGAAGAGTGCCTGGCTTATAATAAGCACTCAAAAATATTACTTAGGATTATTTGTAGCTTTCCTACTGTGTTATAATATAGTTTAACTATATTTTCATAACAAACAAAATTATTGATATTTAACAGCTACTTAACAGATAGACATGGTGGTTTTAGTGGCTGGGAATCTCATTAAATAGGTTCCTAATAGTCAGCTGATATTTAGTGAGCATATTAGTGGCCTTATTGCTTTTAAATTAAGCTCTTATTTCAACCATTTAATTTCTGTTTATAACATACTTCCAGCCTTTTTACAAAAAAAGAAAAAACATATAAAACTTCTCTTTATAAAAGAATAATGATATCTATTGACCTGTTTTCTTCCTTGTTTTTATTGACTACTTAAATCCTTAGAAGCATTTGGGCAAAGATACTTTGAGCTGTTCAATCCTGCTAGGTCGTATGCTGTTGTGAAATTATTTTCTGCCCAACCACAAATACAATATACTTGTATAACTTCCTCTTTTACATTTCCAGTTTCTGATTCACAGACAATCACATGCAGATTCTCTTTATTTGGCAACACAACTTCTATCTTTATGTTCTTCTTTCTTTTCCCGGATGTCTTTTCCCATTGTGATGACTTCAATCCCATCATTTCTATACCTGTCTACTTGCAATATCAATATTATCTTAATACTGTGTTTATCTGTACTTTCTTCTACCCCATACATCCTGTCAGTATAAACTTTTTCCCCTAGATTGACTAACCAGCCTGGTTTAACGTACTGTTTATTTGTCCGTCTTCGGTTGAATATTACACATTTATCAGGCACTGAATAAAATGCATGGCTTGTGCCAAAGTAATAAAGGATCATTTTCTACTAGAAAAAGACACATGTACTAATCATACAGCCAAGAGCAAGCTGACCCTGCTTGAGATCTTGCAGCAAAGTGCAGAAACTCACAAAAGCTCTCACAAAAGAGTCAACAATAAACATCTATTAGGTTGTCAGCTGTAAACACCTGCCAAGATGCTGCATCACCGCATGAGGAGCCGTGAAATAATGTCCTCACTGTCTTTTTTTACCTCTTCTTCTTCTTCACTCCCAACCCTTGAAGAGTCAGAAACTTCTATGGGTGAGTCAGAGAAGAAAGGAGAAGAAGATTAGGTAATAAATCTCTCCAACCCCCACTTCAAATCCAGGCTTCCCTCTGAGCTGCTAGACAGGAAGAAGCCTCAACATTAACACCAAACAAAAGTTTTTATTATGACATGCAACTGACAGTAAAATTGCTAAACTCAGACAGTTGTCTATGATCTGAAGTTACCAGAAAACCATATTTCCCAAGAGTTATGAGAAAAGCCATGGAGCCTGCCTAACTTTTCGTACAGGGATGGGAAAGTCTCATTCCACAGACCATGTTTAAAAGGATAGAGGGAGGCCAAGTCAAGACTGCTTTCTGGCTGGAGGATGCAAGTCATAGCAGTTCAATGTGGCAGTTGCTTTTTAAGAGAAAATGGTGGACTTCCCAGTGTGGCTTAGTGATAATGAACCTGACTAGTAACCATGAGGACTCAGGTTTGATCCCTTGCCCTGTTCAATGGGTTAAGGATCAGGTGTCACTGCGAGTTGTGGTGCAGGTCACAAACCAGACTCAGCTTGGATCTGGCATTGCTGTGGCTGTGGTGTAGGGCTGTGGCTGCAACTCAAATTCAACCCTTAAGCTTGAGGACTTCCATATGCCGCACTACAGAGCTTAAAAAAGAAAAAAAAAAGAGAGAGAATGGTGATACCAGGGGCCAAAATTGCTTCCCCAGGAAAGGAGATGCAAAGGAGAGGGGCAGAGCGTAACTCAGCAAATTGTCTTGAAACAGGGAAGCCATCCTGAAAAGGAACCATGTCAGTTGTCACCACTGGGTCAAGGACTGCTAGTCACTCCTTCATGTCTGATCTATACCTAGGGACATAGAAAGTCACCAGACTTCAAATAGCTCCATTTTCCTGAGCTGCTGAGAAGGAATCATCTAACATGCCTCTCCCTTGCCTTCCAGGAAGGTAAAGATTCTCGTGAAGAATTATTATAATTATCCTTTTAAATAATAACTTAGGCATTAATGGAAACATTAGTCTTCTGCATGATAATATTGCCATCACTTAAAGACACAACTTATGACAGCAAAACCGCCCAGAGAAGAGGCTCTAAATCAATGCAAAATAACAAAAGGATAGAAAACATATCCCTGGAGACATACCAAGAACTGCACATTGTTTTGCATTTATTAAAATGCAGATGTAAGCATGAGGCATAAAATTACAATATTAAACCAAGAACTTAAATTATAGAGTATCATATAAGATTATAACTTTGCTTTCCTTTAGGGAAACAATGGGGGCAGGAAATGTCATTTCTGAGACTATTCACTAGTGATTTGAAGGTGTCTAGCACAATATTTGGCCTTATTTTTTTTTTCTTTTTATGGCCATGGCACATGGAAGTTCCTAGGCTAGGGGTTGAACTGGGGCTGCAGCCGTGGCCTATGCCACAGCCATGAGCCATGACAACACCAGATCCAAGCAGCATCTGCAACCTACACCACAGCTTATGGCAATGCCAGAACCTTAACCCACTGAGTGAGGCCAGGGATTGACCCTACATCCCATGGATATTAGTCAGGTTCTTAACCCACTGAGCCACAACAGGAAATCCATGGCATTTATTTTTTAATTAATAAAAAAGGACAAAAGGATCTCCTATCATTCAAGAAAAAGAATTAGACCCTGCATGTTTTGAAATAATATCCAAAATCCAAAATTACATTTTAACTCCTCAAAATAGCCCAGGTGGGCACCTTATTCCACAGAGGTTAAGACCTCAATGTCTGTTTTACTCCAATGAAACAGGTAATCTACTTTTAAAAATTATCTAATGTGTGCATAAGATATATGAGCATTTGCTTCGTTTATTTTAAATAGACACTTCCTAACTGACTGTATCTTATTTCTTAGGCCTTAAAGAACCACACCCTAGAGGCAGTACACTATAGGGAACTATTTTGGGGGGCGAAGAGCCTTAATGTGAATTAGAACTCTTGCTCCATCACATTTCAGACATGCCCCAGCTTGTGTAGCTTTCAAAAACTTTAATAATAGCAATTCCATTTAATTTGTAAGTTCCTAAGAAGATACGACAAGACGGTGAACATGAAATTGTATGAAGATTTATAAAGTAATATAAAATAGTGATGTATTTTATTTTTTCAACAGTATTTCAGTGAAGAATATCTAACCTAGTAAAGGACAAAGAAGACAAACAGAAAAGTAAAAGAGAGAGAGAAGGTACAAGGTTATGGACAAGGACAACATCTCTCTCCTTACCTTTCTTACTCTAAAAGTAAATACAGAACGCTACAAAGAATAAGTAGCAGTAATTTAAAGAAAGAAAGGGTCCCTTTAAGATGAAATCACAAAGGCCTCGGGCAAATCCTCAACCCACCTGTTTTCACAAGCCAGGGATAACCCGTTAGTTTCTCTATGTGATTTACCATGGTGGCTCTTCCAAGGCCTCTTATCCTTCACCTTGATATGACCTCTCCTCCAAGGGCGTGGCCACTCCTCCAAGGGCGTGGCTGAGAGTTTTTGTTCAAATAATTCAATGTCTGGATGTATTCCCCAGATTCCTGATGTTTAATTCCAACAAAGATATATTTTACTTCCTCCATTCCAATTCTGCATCAAGATAAAACTCTGTTTCCTAGAGTTCCATCTTTAGAGTTTTGCCTTAACTGTAAATTTTCATCTGCAATTTGATCATTCTTATCTCTCTAGCAGTAGTTTGCATTTTTTGGAAGTCCCACCACAAAAACAAAATAGTTTCTGAAAATTCTTTTCTTAATGGTATTTTCCAGATTTTTAACAACAGTAGGGGTACACTGCAGCATATATTACAAAGTGTAAATTCCACACACAAGTAACCATGGCTAAAATTAGCATGCCTTCACAGAAACTTTAAAAAAAATATATTTTGAGATTTTGTTTATTTTTGCTGTTTTTAATATAGTAAAATTCACATTGGATATTCATTTGGTATCTAACTTCTTTCATTTAACATCATGTCCTAAATTATTTGCATCATAAAGTTTAATGTCATTTAGAGTTTATTATTGAGATAATCTCAATTTAATAATAATGAAATTTAGGTCGCTTTGTACTTGGTTTGGATCACTCATAATTTGTTTTTTTAATCTTCAGGAACAGTTTTGTTAAGCATCAGGAACAGTTTTGAATTGTAGCAAATGTATTTATAGTACCACTTGAGATATCCATCAATTTTTATCTTTAACCTATTAAAATAAAGTTGTTAACTTCATTTTTTTTTCTCTTCTAGTGTCACTACACTACAGTTGGAAAATGTGATTAAAAAATATTTCTTCATTTTTAGAATGCTCTGAGAGTGTCTTTGGGTGTGATTCCATATACTAGAATGCATTTCTTATAACAAACACACAAAAGCTAAGTATTTTAAGCTTTGACCACAGGGAAAGCAGCTTGGATTATTTTTCATAAACTTAGAAGGACATTTACAAGTCTCTATTTCTACTTTATCATTGATCTACAGAATAAAAGGTATAACCATACACGACAAGTGATTTGGGGGAACACCAGAGCCCAGACGGCAGGTCACTCTTTCTCCCTCAAGCAGCAATTTCCCAAGAAACCCTTTGTCAGGCAGTGATCAACTATCCTGATTTGTCCTAGCCTGAGGGGCTTCTCAGGATGGAAAACTTTCAGTGCTAAAACCAGAGTCATCCCAAGCTACCAGGCATGAGTGGTCACCCCATAGTGAAACTTAACCAATATCAGATGTTTCATATCTTGAAACCAACTAATAAACCAGTTCCTATTGTAGAGATTCATGCTTGTAATCCTCTTGCTACAACATGAGAAGTATTCAGCCTCATCAACTGAATGATCATGATAATCTTGAATGATGTACACTGGATTTAATCATCCTGGCTGTAATCACCTTTAGGTGTTTTTAAACACTTGAGACAGGAGAATTATGATACAACTGACCATAACCCGGTGTCCTGCCCCCAACCACCTCCCTGTCTCTGGCTCCTCCCCAGACCCCCTTCTCACGCACTGTAATCCAGTCGCTCTGGCTTCTTGCTGTGCCCTGAACACTTCCACCAGCAGTTACTTTGCCTCTGTCCTCTTTTGCCAAATATCCAACTATCCACATGCTCTGCTCCCTCATTCAAATCTGGGCACAAATCTTACCTCCTCACAGAGGCCTTCTATGACAACCTTTGATAAAATAGCCTTCTGTCACTCTCTACCCCTTGATCATTTTATTCCTCTTCATCATAGTTACAATCACCCAAGACATGTTCATGTATTTGTTGAGCATCTATTTTTCCCCTCTACTAGACAGTAAACTACCAAGGCACTTAAGAGCTATTTGTGAAATGAAGAGATGAACCAAATTGGATAAAGTTACCACCACACACTCTGCAGTAAGAATGCCCAGATTCAGAACTCAGCTCAGCCTTGAATAGTTAAGCGATCTTGAGCAAGTTAGATAATTGAACTTCTCTGGGCCTCGGTTTCCCATAGGTAAAATGGGATTAACAACAGCTCCTTCCTCTTATGGGTGTTGTGAGGGAGGAATAAAGTAATACAGGTGATGCATTAAGAGCAATGCCAGGTGGGTGATAAGTATTCAGCGAATATGACTGTGTATTTCTATTATTCCTCTCAGTAGTGAATATGTTTCCAAATATTGCATATAAAGCTATCCAGCTGGGACTCTCTGAATATGAATATGTGAAAAATCAAGATCACCAAAAAATAGATGCTATATATTACTATTATAATTTTTCAGACTTTATTCTAAAGTTTTCTGAATGACATCCTCTCTCGAAGGGCGCTTTTTTTATGCAGAAGTTTCTATTCCAGTCTGGACTCTGATTTCAAACCAACTGCTAGTCCAACTCTTCTGAGCTGAGTAATAAATGACTGTCTAAGCACGTCCTGTGGGTTTTCCGGGATGGGCTGGTCTTGGGCTTTACTAAGTGTATTTGTCTTGTGAATAGCATTTGTATTTGGAGTTGTTCCTTTAATTTCTAAAGCATTTAGAAAACCAGTTTCCCCAAATAGGATAATTTTTTGGGCCATAAAACACACTAAATTTGGTTTAGTTGGGAGCATCAGTGGAAGGCTTTGTCATGTATTCCACCAGCAGGGTCTTCTTACAGCATGTCAAATAAATTTTTCTGAAATTTTGCAAAGTTGAACAGATGGTTCAGCTCTCTGATATTGGCCATAACGGCCTTACCAAAGCTTTTGATTTTGTTTGTAAAAATTTAACAGTTAAACAATGGATCATAAAGTAGGGTGGGGAGGTCACTGAGAAGCACTTCTTAAAATTATTCAACGACATCATCCTATGTGTCTGTAAGTAGTCAAAAAGATAGGTTCTTTTTCACAATCTTCCAATTGGGTTCAGGATGTTTAGGAAGAGAAGGAAACAGATTTGAAAGTTTAAAATATGGCTTATGTTACTGACTGAAGAAAGAAGTAAGGGTCAAGACCAGCAGGCAGAAGAGCCAACTACCACACCTCAGTGCTCTCCACATCAATAGCCTGGCTTACTTTGATATGAGGGCAAATTGTAACCCCTCCCCCTCTAAGAACTGCTTTGTGGTCCACAGGGAGGAAGGCCTCATGCCATTCAAATGGCTCTTGTACTTACAAGTTAACAAACTTCAAAATGCCATTTGAAAGAGAAATTAATACAACATATCAAAAAGAGGTCACACTACTGTTTGAAGATCTATAAAGGAGTCATGATCTTTGTTCAAGGGAGCAAAAAAATTAAGGAAATGTTCCTTAGTGCTGCTCTGAACTGAATGTGTGCTATGAAGTTCTTCTGATTATGGAAGCTGCTTTTTTATTCAGAAATAAAATAAAATGCTCTTGATATGCAAATGCTAAGAATATCCTTTGCTATCAGACAATATCTAAAAGCAAACTCTGCAAAGTGTTCCAGAACTGTTTATTTAAGGACATTCTGGTCAAATGTTAAGGTGGAACCTATAGGCAAGTATTTACCCAGATTATCTGAAAGGGGATTTTCATTGATTCTATTGTCTAGCTCTATATCATTGATTTCTATTATCTAACTTTATTTTTTATGACATCAACTTCTTGCTCTAAGAGGTCAATAATAATATATTCATAAAAGAATCCAAAATTTTCTAATAGTTAATAACTCTGCAAAAAACTGTAATAAACTATCCTTAGTATACAGATAAACACACAAATTGTATTCTCCAGATTATATCAAGCAAGACAGTAAAAATGACCGAGTAACAAACATGAAAAGACTTCTTGTCTTAGACAAAGAGCAAAAGTAGCTGGAAATTTGAGTTGTAAAATCTTCTTCTATTAGGTCAAGAGGTTGCCAAGTTCTTTCCCTTAAATTCACCACATGATTATAATCATTTTGGTACTATATTCGAGTGAAAACTATTGCTTCTCTTGGTGTCCCTGTCAGCTCAGCTAAATCCAAGAACTCTGGCCTGCAGTGATATATTCTATCCTGAAGTCATAGCTTCTCTCCAACTCAGCCTGAGTTCCGAGCTTCAACTCTGTTACTAGGCAACAATGCCATAGGGCCACGGATGCTGGTTTCATAAAGATACATCTCTTCTATTCAAAACACTTTCTATAGTAGTCTCTGCTCCCTCGGATCTCAAACAGACTTTGGAGACTGTTCCAGAAGATAGAGTGATGAACAAAGCTTATATAAGACAACTACTAATCCTCCAGGGCCATGCCCTCAACCCATATCCCAATCTTTGTCAGAAGGAAACCCTAAAACTAAAGAACTTATTCAAAGCTGGCTCCAATTCTGTCATGGAGAGAAAAAACACAAGCTAGCAGACATTAAAATTTAGTGTAGCTGGTTCTTTTGTCAAGACACTGGCCTCAAGCAGAGGCTGAAAGAGCTCATTGCTTGTCAAGCATCCTGTACCCAAAGCTCCTAAGAGGAGACTGATGCTCATCTGCTGAAGCCTGGGGTGGTTAAAAGGCCATTCTCTGAAAACAGACAATTTAGATTTGAATCCCAAGTCCCTTATTCTTTGAACACGTTTTTAACCTCTTTTGGCTGGAATAAGTGCCTGAGGTGCCAGAGAATCTCCTCTGAAGATCTTTAAAAATAGCTATTTTAAAAGAATAGAAATAATTGTCTAAAGCAAGCTAGAAGACAAAAGAATGAATGACCATTGAGCCTTAAATGATAATTTGGAATAAGCCTTGGATATCACACAGCCTCATGACATACTCAATGGTTTATTTTTATCAGGTATCTGTGAATCAAAGCACTTACAAATTTATTATTTACTGGGAAGATTCACTTCATTTTTTAAAATAATAACCCCATACCTTTAAATACTTAAGTTTAGAACATTGCCCCTGTAAATTTTTTCATTTTTTTAATTTTTTTGCCACATATTTTTGAGCTATAAAATTCTCCATGAAACTATTACTACTAGTAATGAAAACATGCAGAATTGTAAAACATGTTTCACGCATGATTATTGTTTTTCTATCTTTTTCCACTAATGTAATTTATTTTCTCAATGTAACAGCATGGATATCACAATAGTCACAGCAGGACTAGTGTTTAGCCACCTTTGGGGTGGAGGGAATTTGGGAGGCTGAGTAGGAATAGGAGATGAAACAACAGGATAATATATCTGAAACCATGTAGACAGTGACATGATAACTGATCTGGCTCATACAGGTATCAAAATTATCAGATCATTGGTGATATCAAATGTACAGTGAATCAAATTCTATATGAACCAGCCTATTCATAATGCTTGGAGCTTTCATTTGAATGGAAGGTCACCATAACTTCTTTTGGCTCCTGATTGATTAGGTTCCTGGTGGCTAATGTCATTTCTGCTGTGAATACTGCTGAACTCAATACACCCCAAGACTTGAACCCCAGAACCAAAGTGTGCTTTCAGACTATCCAAAAGACTCCAAGTAAAATCTAGGTGAACTCCTACAATCAGCTGCTGAAAGATTAGACATAGCAGCAAAAATTCCCCCAAGGATCTGAGGTACACTGATAAGACTGAAACAAGCCACACATTGCCAAGTTCAAGGTCCGTCCCAGACAATAGCTAATCAATAGTGATCAGGCTTCTCCAGAATAAGTCAGAGAAGAAAAGGAGCTAAGAAATGTAATTTCTGCCACTAATGAGCTGTGTGGCACTGGGAACGCCACTTAGTGTTTCCTGGCCTTGGTTTCTTCTGCTGCAGACTGGGCAAGATAATATGTGGTTCCATCCAAAGTATTGCTCTGCTCAGTTAACAGGATCATGGCCATTTACTGGAAAGTTTTAAAGTCCATGGGAGGCCAGAATATAAAGTTTTATAACTTCAACCACTTTTATATTTTAAGCATCATTATATTAGAGGGAAAATAGTCCCAAATGTTTTTAAACTAATTCTTCTTAGCAACTTTAAAACAGTCTTTAAATTATTCAAATTAAGCAGCAAATGGAGACATCCTAGAGTAGATACACATTTAGTTTTAAATTGCCACCTTTATATTTTACATATCATTGAACTTTCAAATAATACAATTAACAACAGGGCAAAAATATAAGTGAATTGAATTTAAACTGGGAGGCTACAGGGAGAGAAGTTTTTAATCACTAGATGTTCTGTAGCATAACTGAATCAAGTTGTTTATGATAATTTTATTACCTTGGCCCTCTTTTTAACAGAGTTATTATTATATTTTCTCATGATGTATGATATCACACTTTCGAAGCCCTTTCAGTAATTGGAATGCCATGGAACTGGCTTCCAAGGCTCATTAATGTAAAAAATTATCTTAAAAGTTAAATAAGTACATTCATTTCATTTTAGTTTGGAACTTCCAACTATGAAAGATATTTTCTGTATTCCTGACAGTATTTCTAATCAGAGATCACCTCTTTTTTGTTAATGCTACATCTTCATGAGTTTCATTTACATTTGACCCATTTGTAAGAGGAGGGTTTTAACTTTTCACACTAAAAATGTCAATGTGCCCATTTTGCCCCAACTGCAAATTTTATTCCAGAAACACTACAGCGGGGGTTTTAATCTGATTGCTCTTTAGAATCACCTCAGGAATGTTGGCAAAAAAAATCTCTAAATGGGGAGTTCCCTGGTGGCCTAGCAGTTAAGGATCCCATGTTGTCATTGCTATGGCTCAGGTTCAATCCCTGGCTCTGGAACTTTCTCATGCCACAGTTGCAGCCAAAAAAAAAAAAAAATCTCTAACTGGTCCTAGTCCCAGAATATTTAACACGGAAACCCTGGAGGTGGGCAGCAGATGCTGGTGTATTTAAAATATCCACTGGGGATGCCCAGTCAGGACTGGGCATTTATCATATCAGACTCGCATCAGTCTCTACTGTGTTTTGCTGTCAGCATTCCCCTACCTGCCCCTTATCTACCACAAAGCCCTCTATTTTTTCTATCTCTTAACAGTTTTTCAAAATGTTCTTGAAGTAGCAGTTCATTTTGTCTAACATTTTTATAGAGTTGGCAGCATACATATCATCCCATTTCACAGCTGAGAAAGTCTGGGTTGGGCCAAGGGAACACAAACATGAAGGGACAACATGAAGTGATAAAGCCAGAATTAAGATTCAGAGGTTCCCATGTCGGGCTTAGTGCCCTTCCCATGCTCAGAACCCCACTGTCTGCCATTAATTGCTGCTAGTCTGCATACAGAAATGAGTCTTGAGACTATCCAAAGAAAAGGGCCAAAAAGCAGAAGGGCTTCATGCTGTGACACCCACTGATTCCCTGTATTCAGCCCAGGATAATTCCTTTAAGAGTTTTGGCAAAGCCTTCAATGTTGTTTTCGAAATTTTTCTTACTAAAGATGAGTCTACTGAATAAATAATTAATTCACTAGTTTTTAGCCAACAATCAATTAGTTGAAAATTATTAGCCAAAATTACGATCTAGCCTGTTTTTCTGTCACTTTACTCTTCATCCCCTGGGCCCTCTTTCCTAATTAAAAAAAAAAAAATTCTCAACTCTTTTAACACTTTCTTCTCTCTGGCTTCCAGATCTGTAAAGAGAAATGAGAACCCTCCCATTCTGGTAATATATTTTAAATGCATATAATTAAAATATTAAAGGAAAATAAAATATTCAGAGAAAGGTATTTGACTCCAAGATCTGCTGACACAGAATCATGTGAGTGTGACCTGTGTTTTCGACTTTCAGACCTCAATCCAAAATTTCAACTTTCTTTGCTCAACCATAGTTTTATATTCTCTTGTTTCAATAATCCAAATGATTGATTTAACTGCCCATTTCTCTTTTATCTTTTTTTTCCTTTTGGCCACTCCTGTGGAAGTTCCCAAGCCAGGGATCGAACCCATGCCACAGTACTGACCCTAACCATAGCAGTGACAACCACCGCTAGACCACCAGAGAACTCCCCCTCCATTTCTCTTAAGCAGATCATGATAATATATAAAGAATAAAACTGATGAAAAGAGAGCTCTAGGAATTGAAAAATAGACTATATTTTTATTTTCAAAAAAAAGCTAAAGAGTAATTAAAGAAGTCTTGCAGATTGATTCTCATTTATTAGCCAGTAATAAGCTGAAAAACAGATATCTCTGGCTAAGACCAAACAAAGAGAAAAGGGACAAGAATTTCCCTTCAACCACTACATAGTAGTAGTATAGCATGAGAGTATCAACAAAGAACAGAAACCCCAGGTCCAGTCCCAATGCACCACAGCATTGCCTGTTTCCTCATCTATAAAAAGAGGATAATGAAAGTCTCTGCCTCACAGAGTTGTTTTAAGAATTAAGCATGTTAATGTACACAAAATTTCTAACAGCATCTGGCACACAGAGTAAGGGCTATCTACCAAAGTGTTAGCTCATATCATTTTTATAGATTGTTGGCACAGAGTTGTTTTTACCTCTGCCCTCCTCATTCTTGTTCTTGCCATGGTTGCTTCACAACCAGTAACTTTTTTTTTTTTTTGTCTTTTTAGGGCCACAACTATGGCATATGGAGCTTCCCAGCCTAGGGGTCGAATCTGAGCCTGCTTATGCCAGAGCCACAGCAACGCGGGATCCCAGCTACATCTGCAACCTACACCACAACTCACGGCAACGCCAGATCCTTAACCCACTGAGCGAGGCCAGGGATCAACCCTGTATCCTCATGGATACTAGTCAGATTCATTAACCACTGAGCCATGACAGCAACTTTACGACCAGAAGCTTTTGTTCCCCAACTCTGAAACCATTGTCAGAACATGAACTTCTACTAAATTCAGACAGTGAAGACTACACTCGGTTTCCTAAAGTCAGTAAGTGAGAATCCCAAAAGTAAATGATGAAAATGAAAGAGGCAAAGCAAATTCATTTATCTGAATCCTTGGACAGGACATGCAGTGCACTGACCCACCAAAGATAAAGTCTTCCCTGATATGGCCACTTGATTTTAGAACTCCTCAGCTTACCTTAAGTCCGGCTGCCCCACTATCAACACACACACCACACACATGCACTCGAACCCCACACCAACACCACCACACACTTGCCATATACAAACACTGCCAAAAGCTCTAGCAGCAGTAACAGGGAATGGCTTAAAATCTGAGCACACAAGCCTCAGAATTTAGGCAGAATTTTACCATCTCTGCTCTTTTGGATTTCCATACTCAAGCCAATATTAATCAAATACTCCTCAAGGAACATTTCTTCATTTGATGCTCACTTTGAACTGTGTATTTCCCACTTTATAATTCCAGAACACTCTAACCCTAGTAAGGCTTTTTGATATCAAACCCCTGGGCCAGAAGCTTTTGACCATCCTTTAAAAACACAAGAGCACTAGTGGCACAAATATAAAGAAATGATCATAGTAACTAATATATATAAGCACTGTCTTAAGCACTTTACAAACATTACTGAATTTAATCTTCAGAATTAACTCTTTAAGGGCTACCTAATAAATCAAGCAGGTTTTGAACTCAAGATGGCTGGATTGTACAAGCCTGCATTTTTACCCACTAATAATATTTTGTTTTAGAAAGTGCAGTTGGTGGAGAAAAGAACACATCTGTATAAAAGAACAGATCTCTTAAATATGATTTGGGTTATTTAGAATTAACCAACTAAGGGGAGTTCCCGTCGTGGCGCAGTGGTTAACAAATCCGACTAGGAACCATGAGGTTGCGGGTTTGGTCCCTGGCCTTGCTCAGTGGGTCGAGGATCCGGCGTTGCCGTGAGCTGTGGTGTAGGTTGCAGACGCGGCTCGGATCCCGCATTGCTATGGCTCTGGCGTAGGCCAATGGCTACAGCTCCGATTAGACCCCTAGCCTGGGAACCTCCATATGCCGCGGAAGCGGCCCAAGAAATAGCAAAAAAAAAAAGAATTAACCAACTAAGTAGTGAAAACACAATCTCCCACTTCAAACGGAGTGGTACTTCCTACTCATACACATCACCCCTCAAATTCCGTAATATCCTTTTCTCCAAGCAGAATGGCATTCCATCATTTGAAATTCATACCCTTTTTTATTACTTAAAATGAACAAAATAGATTGTTAAGTTTGCAGAATTTAAAACCCAGCAATAGAATTACAGTCCTTATACCTTTACCAATGACCCTGATGCTGCATAAATACCACCAATGAATGAAAACTAATTACAGTTCTTTCCAGCTAAAAAGCAGCAGCTGAATACCACTAATTATGCAATGAAGCTAACAATAATGCTAAAAACATTAGCAATAAATGTATTCACAAGAAAGACAAATAAAGAATAAATGCAGCAAATCAGCTATTGTAGGAAAAAAAAGGCAAATACAAAAATCTTCCTGTAGTACACGATGGATATTTTAAAATGCTTAATTATCATACAATGTTTACTTCTAGCTCATCACAAAGGCAATTTTCATAGCTGTCACATACCCCCAAATGCATCTTTAATACATACTGATGATTTTGAGTTTTGTATTAATGGAGCTATGCCTGAACTTATGTGGCAAAGAGCTAGAGTTAACATTCAGTTATCCAAGAAGCATAGATGAATTTATAAGACCACAGTTATCCAAAAGGATTGGGAAAGACAAACTTGGGTTTTGTTTAGAATTTGGAGAAGTAACTGAAATTCAACTGTGTTAACCTGGCCAAATGCTCTTCCTGGTGGGCTTACAATTGTAGTCAAACTAGATACCACATCAAACAGTAAGGATTCAGTGGGGAGCACCTGCCAATTTTATCCTTGATGTGCTCTGATTCAGAAGCATCTTAGTAGAGAGAGATTCAGAGACAGAGAGACATAGCATATAAATAAAAACCTATGATAGCTGGGTATCTCTTAATAACACCAGAGGCAGCACCACCATTCTTCACGGAGTTGCAGCAGAGTGAGTGTGAGATGAGAAAACAGAATTTGCTCTCACCCCACTTGGCCTATTTTCCCGTGTCATGGGGTGAGCACCTCACTTGCTTCTGTGCAAGTTAAAGAACTTTCAGAGTGATTTAGTACATTTGACTCTATGGGATTTTTGCATTCCATGCTCTCTTTATAATTGTTGTGAGGAAATTATTAACACTGAAGGTGAGTTTTCTATGATAATGTACATTTTATGTCAATGAACTGAGGATTTTAAGTCTTAATAATAGATTGAGCTTGGGTAAGTATTAAGCACTGTAGAAAGCATGTGTGATATTTTAGAGTAAGAGGAGGAGCTAGAAATGCTGAACTACTATTAGAATAAGAGAACCAAATAAGGTTCCAGAATTGACTCTGAAATCAACAAGACTGACAAAATTATTTATAGCTTATTTACTTACAAAATGATCTATGATTCTATTATACATAGCATACGTAGTACTAAATCCCTATTTATCAATAGTATTTCTTTTTTCCTTTTTCTTTTTTTGCTTTTTAGGGCCACATCTGCAGTATATGGAAGTTCCCAGGCTAGGGGTCGAGTTGGAGCTACAGCTACTGGCCTATCCACAGCAATGCAGAATCCAAGCCATGTCTACAACCTACACACCACAGCTCACAGCAACACTGGATCCCCAACCCACCGAGCAAGGATAGGGATGGAACCCACATCCTCATGGATACTAGTAAGATTCATTTCTGCTGTGCCACAATGGGAACTCCCTATCAAAAGCACTCAGGCATAAAATAAATGGAAACCATCCAACTAAAAAAAGAAGATAAACATAGAATAAACTGGAAAACAAGGGTTAAAATGGCAATAAATAATCATCTATCAATACTCACCTTAAATGTCAAAGGAGTGAATGCTCCAATCAAAAGACACAGTGGAAGACTGGATAAAAAAGCAAAAACTTTCAATCTGCTGCCTACAAGAAACTCACCTTCGGGCAAAGGACACAGATAGATTGAAAGTGAGGGGGATGGGAAAAGTTATTTCATGCCAATGAACAAAACAGGAAAGCAGGAGTTGCAATACTCTTATCAGACAAAATAAACTTTAAAATGAAAGCCATAAAGAAAAACAAAGAAGGACACTATTTAATGGTTAAAGGATCCATTCAAGAAGAAGATATTACAATCATCAATATATATGCCCCAATATAGAAGGCTACAACAAATACTAACAGACATAAAAGGAGAAATTGATGGGAATACAATCATAGTAGGAGACTTTAACACCCTACTTGCATTAATGGACAGATCCTCTAGACAGAAAACCAATAAAGCAAACCTAAAAGAAACAATAGAAAAGTTAGACTTAATCAACATTTTCAGGACATTACATCGAAAAAATCAGAATACACATTCTTCTCAAGTGCACATGGAACATTCTCAAGAATTGATCACATATTGGGGCACAAAGCTAACCTCAACAAATTTAAGATTATAAAAATTATTTCAAGTATCTTCTCTGACCACAAAGGCATGAAACTAGAAATCAACCACAGAGAAAGAAATCAGAAAAAAACCCACTACATGGAGACTAAACAACATGCTACTAAAAAAACAATGGGTCAGTGAGGAAATCAAGAAGGAAATTAAAAAATACCTTGAGACAAATGATAATGAAGGCATAACCTCTCAAAATCTATGGGATGCTGCAAAAGCAGTGCTCAGAGGGAAATTCAGAGCAATGCAGGCCTTCCTCAGAAAAGAAGAAAAATCTCAAATTGACAACTTAATGCCTAAATCAATTAGAAAAAAGAACAAACAAAACCTAAAGTCAGCCAAAGGAAGGAAATCGTAAAGATCAAAGAGGAAATCAATAAAATAGAGATTAGAAAAACAAAGAAAAAAATCAACAAAACCAAGAGCTGGTTCTTTGAAAAGGTAAACAAAATGGACAAACCTCTGGCTAGACTCACCAAGAAGAGGACAGAATAAAACCCAAATAAACAAAATAAGAACTGAAAAAGAAGTCACAACTAATACTACAGAAATACAAAAACCCATGAGAGAATACTATGAACAACTATATGCCAACAAATTTGACAACCTAGAAGAAATGGACAACTTTCTAGAGACTTACAGCCTGCCAAAACTGAAATCTATTCAGAAATAGATCAACTGAACAGACAGATCACTAGAAATGAAATTGAATATGTCATAAAAACACTCCCTACAAATAAAAGTCCAGGACCAGATGGCTTCACAGGAGAATCCTACCAAACATACAAAGAAGAACTTAGACCCATCCTCCTTAAACTTTTTCAAAATGTTGAAGAAGGAACACTCCCAAAGACATTCTATGATGCTACTATCACCCTAATTACAAAACCAAAGATACCACCAAAAAAGAAAACCATTGACCAATATCTTTGATGATTTTAGACACAAAAATTCTCAACAAAATTTTAGCCAACCAAATCCAACAACATATAAAAAAGATGTACCATAAGTGGGTGAGATTCATCCCAGGTGCACAAGGATGGTTCAACTTACGCAAATCAATCAAGATCATACACCACATTAACAGAAGAAAAGTAAGAAAACCACATGATCATCTCAATAGATGAAGAAAAAGCATTTGACAAAGTCCAACATCCATTCATGATCAAAACTCTTACCGAAATGGGTAGAGAGGGAACATACCTTAACATAATCAAAGCCATTTATGACAAACCCACAGCAAATATAATACTTAATGGAGAAAAGCTGAAAGCCTTCCCACTGAAATCTGGAACCAGACAAGGATGCCTACTCTCACCACTGTTATTCAATACAGTACTGGAAGTCCTAGCCACAGCGATCAGACCAACAAAAGCAATAAAAGGCATCCAAATAGGAAGAGAAGAGGTAAAACTGTCACAGTATGCAGATGACATGATACTATATATATAAAACCCTAAGGAGTCAACCCAAAAACGACTTGATCTGATCAACAAATTCAGCGAAGTAGCAGAATATAAGATTAACATTCAGAAATCAGTCACCTTTCTGTGTACTAACAATGAAATATTAGAAAAGGGATACAGAGATATAATACCTTTTAAAATTGCATCCCCAAAAAATCAAATACCTGGGAATACACCTGACCAAGGAGGTAAAAGACTTATATGCCAACTATAAGATATTAATCAAGGAAATAAAAGAAAATGGAAAGAAATGGAAAGATAGTCCATGTTCCTGGGTTGGAAAAAATATTGTAAAAATGGCCATACTACCCAAAGCAATCTACAGATTCAATACAATGCCTATCAAATTACCCATGACATTTTTCACAGAACTATAACAAACAATCCAAAAATTCATATGGAACCACAAAAGACCCAGAATTGCCAAAGCAATTCTGAAGAACAAAAACCAAGCAGGAGGCATAGCTCTCCCAGACTTCAAGAATAGCTACAAAGCCTCAGTAACCAAGACAGTATGGTACTGGTACCAAAACAGACATACAGAACAATGGTACGGAATAGACAACCCAGAAATAAACCCAGATACCTATGGTCAATTAGTCTTTGACAAAGGAGCCAAGACCATAAAATGGGGAAAAAAACAGTCTTTTCAGCAAGAATTGCTGGGAAACCTGGACAGCACCATGCAAATCAATGAATTTAGAACACACCTTTACATGATATACAAAAATAAACTCAAAATGGCTGAAAGACTTAAATGTAAGACAAGACACCATCAAACTCCTCAAAGAGAATATAGGCAAAACATTCTCTGACATCAACCTTATGAATATTTTCTTAGGACAGTCTCCCAAAGCAACATAAATAAAAGCAAAAATAAACCAATGGGACATAATCAAACTGACAATATTTTGCACAGCAAAGGAAACCAAAAAGAAAACAAAAAGACCACTTACGGAATGAGAGAAAATACTTTCAAATGATGCAATTGAGAGGGCTTAATCTCTAAAATATACAAACAACGTATACAACTCAACAGCAAAAAAGTCTACAACCCAATGGAAAAACGGGCAAAAGACCTGAATAGACCGTTCTCCAAGGAAGATATGCAGATGGCCAACAAACACATGAAACAATGCTCAACATCCATGATTATTAGAGAAATGCAAATCAAAACTACCACGAGATACCAACTCACACCAGTCAGACTGGCCATCATTAATAAGTCCACAAATAACAATTGCTAGAGGGGGTGTGGAGAAAAGGGAACCCTCTTGCACTGTTGGTGGGAATGTAAGCTGGTACAACCACTATGGAGAACAGTATGGAGGTACCTTAGAAAACTATACATAGAATTACCATATGTCCCAGCAACCCCACTCTTGGGCATATATCTGGAGAAAACTTTCCTTGAAAAAGACACTTTCCCCTGCATATTCACTGCAGCACTATTCACAATAGCCAGGACAATGGAAACAACTCAAATGTCCATCAACAGATGATTGGATTCAGAAGAGGTGGTATGTATACACAATGGAATACTACTCAGCCATAAAAAAGAACAAAATAGTGCCATTTGCAGCAACATGGATGGAACTAGAGATTCTCATCCTGAGTGAAGTAAGTCAGAAAGAGAAAGACAAATACCATATGATATCACTTATATCTGATATCTAATATACAGCACAAATGAACCTTTCCATAGAAAAGAAAATCATGGACTTGGAGAATAGACTTGTGGTTGCCAAGGGGGAGGGGGGGAGGGAGTGGGAGGGATTTGAAACTTGGGCTTAGTGGATGCAAACTATTGCTTTTGGAATGGATTAGTAATGCGATCCTGCTGTGTAGCACTGAGAACCATGTCTAATCACTTATGATAGAGCACAATAATGGAAGAAAAAAGAATGTATACATGTATGTGTGACTGGGTCACTATGCTGTACAGTGGGAAAAAAATTGTATTGGGGAAATAAATTAATAAAAATAAATAATAAAAAAATTTAAAAAATGGTATTTCTGAAACCCCTTGATCATTCCAAGGAATGCAGGGGGAAAGGAAAAAATGTTTTTTGAAAAAGAAAGGAAGCTAGAAATTATCATACCATGTGAAATAAGTCAGACAGAGAAAAACAAATATCATATGATATCACTTATATGTGAAATCTAAAAAAAAATTGTGTAAATGAACTTATTTACAAAACAAAAGTAGACTCACATACATAAAAAAATAAACTTAGGGTTACCAAAGGGGAGAAGTGGGGGTGGGGGATAAATTAGGAGTTTGGGATTAACAAACACATACTACCATATATAAAAATAGATAAACAAGGATTTACTGTATAGCACAGGGAACTATATTCAATATTTCATAATAATCTAATGGAAAAGAATCTGAAAAGAATTCATATATAACTGGAACACAGTTCTGTGCACAAGAAACTAACATAACATGAAGTTGAAAGACACTAACACCAATTCTATGTCAGGGACCAATTAAATAACAGAGAGATCCAAAATTTACTGGACCTTACACAGAGAGGTAGGGGCTCAGAAAAAAAGCAAAATTCTGAGAATAAAATTAGGTGCACAATTAGTACTTATTTTGGATGAAAAAAAGGAAGGACAACAAATTACAAATTTTGAAGAAAATTTAGTTTTTTGAAGAAAAACTAAAGGTCAAAAATTAAATTTTAGAAAAAACTATTTTATTTGCAGAGCAAGAGAGAGCCTAGTAAATCAACACATTCAGCAGGCCCCTCAGAGCTAAAAAGCAAAAGGGGGACTTTGTTCTGTCTTGGAAGGATTCTGATTGGTTAAGGAAAGCATTGTTAAATCCTTCAGAATTGGTGATTGTTACAGGAGATCCAGGACAGTTTCAAAGTGGTGGAGCATCTGGATCCAAGGTCACGGAAGAAAGACTACATATACTTAGGAGCTGGTAAACTCTCCTCTAGCACCACAAATATCTCAAAATCATTAATAAAAATAATAGCACTCGTAGTAAGAAACTGTCATGGTCTATGTTTTTTTGGCTGCATACCCTTGATTGCCTTCTCATACGTCAATTTTGCAACACATTCTTAAATGAGCATTTCTTCTACTTTATACTTAGAAATCAGTAATATATATTTTTGTTTTATTATAGTTGATGTACAGCATTGCATCAATTTCTGCTATACAGCTTAGTGACCTAGCCATACATATATCCGTATATACATTCTTTCTTTCATATTATCTTCCATCATGTTCTATCCCAAGATAGATATAGTTCCCTTTGCTGTACAGTAGGACCTCATTGCTTACCCATTCTAAATGTCATAATTTGCATCTACTAACTCCAAAATCCTAGTCCAAAGTCTGTTCTCCATGTCTGTGAGTCTGTTTCTATTTTGTAGATAGATTCATTTGTGCCATATTTTAGACTCCACGTATAAGTGATATAATATAGTATTTGTCCTTCTCTTTATGACCTCACTCAGTATACATGTACCACACCCTCTGCAGCATTTGCTATTTGTAGACTTATTAATCATGGCCATTTGGGGAGGTGTGGGGTAGTATCTCATAGTAAGTTTTTATTTGCATTTCCTAATAATTAGTAATGTTGACAACTTTTCATGTATGTCTTCTTCAGAGAAAATGTCTGTTTAGGTTTTCTGCCCATTTTTTGATTGGGGTTGTTTGTTTTTTTGGTATTCAGTTGTAAGACCATACAGTGGAGGAAAGAGTCTCTTCAATAAGTGGTGCTGGGAAAACTGGACAGCAACATGTAAAAGAATGAAATTAGAACATTCTGTAACACCAACACACAAAAAAATTCAAAATGGATTAAAGACCTAAACATAAGACTAAATACTATAAAACTCCTACAGGAAAACATAGGCAGAATGCTCCTTGACATAAATCACAGCAACATCATGTTTGACCCACCTACTAGAGTAATGAAAATAACTAAAATAAACTAATGGGACCTAAATAATAGATATCTGTTGCACAACAATGTGAATATGCTTAACACCACTGAACTGTATGTTTAGAAATAAGATGGTAATTTTTAAATTACATAGTTTAGCAGCACAATTTTAAATTTTTAAATTTTTTTAAGGCTTTTTAGGGCTGCACCCATAGCATACGGAAGTTCCCAGGCGAGGGGTCAAATCAGAGCTACAACTACCAGCCTATACCACAGCCACAGCAACATGGGATCCTAGCCATGTCTGCAACCCACTCCACAGCTCATAGCAACACTGGATCACTGACCCACTGAGCAAACCAGGTATCAAACCCACATCCTCATGGATACTTGTCGGAATTGTTTCTGCTGCACAATGGGAACTCCCAAAATTTTTAAGATGTTTTTTATTATAGTTGATTTACAATGTTCTGTCAATTTCTGCCTTACAGTGAAGTGACCCAGTCATAAAAATTAATAATACAGAAAAATTTCTACTTCAGCTTCCAAATTGATTATTCATTTTTAGGGCTGTTGTCCAATTGTTGGAAATCACTTTACAAATTAAATTCTTCAAAGTTTTCCTATTGCAGTGAATAATCTTAAATAGTTTGAACTGTTTAACTTCCTTAAATTTACTGTTAATGATGTTTTATGTTATCTTCATTTATGTTGATATTTATGTCAAAATACCAATAAATGTGTTCTCAATATGTTCATGTATTTCACTCCTCTTCATAAATTGGGTTATCGAAAATCTAAGACCCTATTCATTATATCTACCTAAAATATATCTCTTCTCCTAAGCCATTACTGCTTTGAGTATGATTAATGTTATATCTTTAATATTCCACTTTATTAAAATACTCTCCTAGTGCTTTAAAAATTACATTTAAAAATAACAAAAAAATGTTTATTAAAACATTACAAAATATTTTTCCAAAATGCACTTCAAATGAAGTATCCGAGCTTTATCAATTGTTTGGTTTAAAGGGTTTTTTTCCATCTACTTATTGTTTGGGTGCCTCTTTTTGGTGTCCTTAGGATCGTTAATAAACCCAAATCACTGGGTTCAAATCACTTTACAGTTCAAACCATCCTATTACCCATGACTTCTAAAGACAAACCTCAGTTGAGATATGTGTTTTAAGTTCTCTAAGAATAAGAAAAGAAAAAAGAACAAACTGTTCCTGCTGAAGTAGTTCTTGAACTCAGGGACAGGTGGTGAGGATAGTGGAATGGGGGAAAGGGAAGGTTCCCAGTAGATTATGTGGAACAGGTGGCTCTGGCCTGGGTGCCCGCACTTTTCATGGAATAAAGTGAGCACAGGCATTTGGGAGGTGAGTATTTGCTACAGCGCATTATGGAAAAGAGATTTTGAGATTTATGCGTGCTTTTAAGGGAGGACTAGGAAGAGGGAAGAGACATTAGCTATAGTTTTTCAGTAACAAAAGGAATTCTACCACTCATGGAAATATCTGCAAACCAAATTATATCCCACTAAATCCAAACCATGTCCCCCAGTTCAACTTGCCCTTAGCCCAATGTGAAACACTCACAGCCACTCAAACACTCAAGAGGAAAGGGAATTTCATGGAGACAAAATCAGAATTGAATGTCAAGGGTTCTTAATTGCAGACAAACCAAATAACTCTTGCAATATATTTTCAAATGTATGATAATATGAACCCATTCCTAGGGCCACTTGTGCAGCTCTGAATGGAAACTAGGTAGGTGAGTGGCCCTGGAACTCACGCTTAATTCTCTACAAAGTAAATCCTCCTACTTCACACTCTAAGCTTCCTGAATATAGAAAATATATATTTATCTTTGCATACCCACCACTTGGATTATGCAGTATGTGTATTTCAGGGATAAACAGAGCAACTCTGATGCATCCAAGACATAATGTTAGCAAGAGGAGGCAATTAACTCTTCACGCCAAGACAAAGAGAGGGACCAAAAAAGTTTCTGAAATTATATGATATTAGGAGGAATATAGTGGCTGTTTCCAATGGATTCTTTTTCTACCCCTCACTTGATCTCTCCTTCCTAAAGTTGGGAGATTAGCCATTGCAGGAGTCTTACAGAAGGCTATACTTGCCTCTAGAACAGAAGAAAAAAGGCCAGCTATATGCTTTCCCTACCTCTCAGAGGCTAAGTTATAGGAATATGACCCAAGCTTTGTCAATCAGATTATAGTCACTAAAGACTTGTATCAGGAGTTTGTAATGAGAATCCATTCCAGGAATGGCAAGAGTATCTGGTGTCCAGTGGTGAAGTGTCAGCCATGATGAGTGGTTACCAAGGCATGTGGTGGTGGTGGTTCCAGGGCCAAAATTCATTGTCAAGCCTATCCCTGGAGATGCAAACCTATACAGAAACTTATTTAGCCTTTCTTCTTTTGTCTCCATGACAATACACTCTGTTTTTTTTTCTTTGTCTCCTTTGAGGATACATTTTCCTGGTGTCTCTATGACCATTTCTTCTCTGTCACCTTTGAAGGCTCTTTCTGTTTTCACTAGCCTTTAAAATATTAGATCTTCAAGGTTTACCCCTAGGCTGTCTTCTTTCCTCACTATGTAAACACCTCTACCTCTCTTTACCCCAGTCCCAGATACCTTCACCTCCAGCTCAGACTACAACAGTAACATCCCATATCCATTCCTCATGTCTCCTAATCTTGCAGCCTTTGGAATCCAGCCTCTATATTCAACCAGAGTGGTTTTCCAAATGGCAATCAGATAACCCCTCTGCTATGCAAAACCCTCATTGGATCCCCAGTTCCTTAAGAAAAAAAAGGGCAAAATCTTTACTATGGCCTAGAAAACTCTGTGTGGTTTTGCTGCTGCCAGTCCTCCTAAGACATAACAAGACACTCGTTATGATGCAAACAACCCAGTCATTCTCTCCCAACTCTCCTTTTAATGAACTGAGATTTGAAACATGGAAAGGAAGTAGTTTAAGTATAGTATCGTAAGGAAAGTCCTCTCTGACCCAGACCAAGTCTGTTCTCTGCTTAAATGTTCTTACAGAACCAAACACAATTCCTGCGTGAGACTTACCATTTGGAAATATCTATCTGGGTATGTAATTATGGTATCTGATGTCTAAATCTCCAGTTAAATGATAAGAACTATGAGGAGGAGGCCTCATTTTTGTTGTTGTTCACGCTTGTGTGCCAATGAGTGCAATAAACATGTTGGAGGAAGAAGTGAAAAAAAGTTTCATAGTTAAAGATTTTAATACTAATCTGTTAATAACACCCAATTCTCCCACTGTCCCCTCTGCTCAAGACCTGGGAGCTACCACAGACTCTTCCTTCCATTATTTAACCATCCAGCCTCATCACTCTTGCTTGGAAATTTTCTCCTTCATTTTCACCTTATAATTATACTGTCTACATCCTAACACAAACATCTTGCTTTCAGATGTTTTATAATTTGTTCTACGTGTTTGAGATTCTTTTTTCCTAGTGCATTGCACATATTGCTATAAAATTTAGTATGTAGCCCTGAAATAAAATATCCTTTACAGTAAAAGCTTATAATGATAAGCTATAGGGAGGCCAGAAGTTTGTGTTTTAAGGTTCTTAAACTAATCATCCTAGTTCTTCAAAACTTGTAATCAATGTACCTAAGTAACTTCATTTCCCAAATGTTCCCAGTATAAAATACCACCTTGTGCTAGGAATGTCTAATCACTTTTGAATTAGCTTAATTTATGGCTCCCATTTCTTCTTCTTGCATCAAATTGCTCTCATTTCCTAGAAATCTCCTCCTCTTGTTTTGACTGTAGAAAACTATAGCCCACATACAACTGAGGCCTCACTCAGCCCAGTATCTCATAAGCTTCAAATGACAGGAAATTGTAAATGAAAGCAATTCCAGTTTTTACCCTCTTCCACCAAGTACGAGATGGCAGATCTCACACTTGGTGGATCAAAATAAACTCAATACACTGCACAATATGATAATGCCCTATTTGTACTACTTCCAATATTATCTAATTCTTTCTCTCCCTTACTTCCAAGTTCCAAATCAGAACATTTTCCATGTTCAACCCCTAATTCTTCCCTTCTCCCCAATCATCTTTAATTTGAAATTGCCCATCTTTCCTCTGATAAACTTTTTGATTCTTCTGATTATTTTTTAATGGTTTTATTTTATTTTTTCATTTGATGGAAATACTTTAATTTATTTTCCCACTGTACAGCAAGGGGATCAAGTTATCCTTATATGTATACATTACATTTTTTCCCCCACCCTTTGTTCTGTTGCAACATGAGTATCTAGACAAAGTTCTCAATGCTATTCAGCAGGATCTCCTTGTAAATCTAAGCTGTGTCTGATAAGCCCAAACTCCCGATCCCTCCCACTCCCTCTCTCTCCCATCAGGCAGCCACAAGTCTATTTTACAAGTCCATTATTTTCTTTTCTGAGGAGATGTTCATTTGTGCTGAATATTAGATTCCAGTTATAAGTGATATCATATGGTATTTGTCTTTGTCTTTCTGACTCATTTCACTCAGTATGAGAGTCTCTAGTTCCATCCATGTTGCTGCAAATCACATTATGTCATTCTTTTTTATGGCTGAGTAGTATTCCATTGTGTATATATACCACCTCTTCCGAATCCAATCATCTGTTGATGGACATCTGGGTTGTTTCCATGTCCTGGCTATTGTGAATAGTGCTGCCATGAACATGCGGGTGAATGTGTCTCTTTTAAGTAGAGTTTTGTCTGGAAATATGCCCAAGAGTGGGATTGTGGGGTCATATGGAAGTTCTATGTATAGATTTATAAGGTATCTCCAAACTGTTCTCCATAGTGGCTGTACCAGCTTACATTCCCACCAACAGTACAGGAGGGTTCCCTTTTCTCCACAGCCCCTCCAGTACTTGTTATTTGTGGACTTATTAATGAGGGCCATTCTGACTGGTGTGAGGTGGTATCTCATGGTAGTTTTGATTTGCATTTCTCTTATAATCAGTGATGTTGAGCATTTTTTCATGTGTTTGCTAGCCATCTGTATATCTTCCTTGGAGAAATGTCTATTCAGGTCTTTTGCCCATTTTTCCATTGATTGATTGGCTTTTTTGCTGTTGGGTTGTATAAGTTGTTTCTTCTGACAACTTAGATTGACATTATGTGCCATGTAAGTGTGGGTGAGATACAGAGAGGCCTGAATATCCTTACAGGTTAATTTTTTGTCCCTGCTTTATAATACTATGCATCCCTAAACATGAATCTTAAGAATTATTTCTTCCAAAAAAGCCTCTCTGATGGTTTTATCATATACTTTATATACTTACATAATTAAGTTCTATGTTAAATGTTTTAGCTCTTAATGATCCAATTTTAAAGTTGAAAAAGGTTTTGGAGCTCATCAGTTTAATTCCTTCCTTTTGTAGATCAGAAAATGAAAACTGTGTTTCTCAAACCGCTTTACAGATGCTTGCCACATTGCTTCCCACTAAACTGAGGTACCTTGAGGGTGGAGAATAATAATGTATGCTTGCCTGTCTTCCTCAGCCCAATGCATAGTACTACACACAAAATAAGTAAATACCTATTTAATATCTAAATAGAAGAAATAAGAGGTACAATGTCAAGAAATTTACAAAAAAGGCAGTCACTTGCTCGAATTTAATTTCCAGTAACAAAACTAAGCTCTGAAGATGGTAAGTACTTTGTGCAAGATGATACATCTGGTTGGTACCCAACATAAAGTATTTAAATACATGATTTTTAACTTTCATGCATATTTTCATAAATTTTAGTATCACATAAAATTATATATATGTATATAAAAAGCTACTATGAAGGAAAGGGAAAAATAAATGCCAACTCAAGGTAATAGTTTTATCTAAGGGGTAAGAGAATATGAAAATAATAGAGAAAAGGTGCAGAAAGGGCATCAAAGGGAGTGGTATTCTTACAGTAAGTGGTGGGTCCATGGAGTGCATTGCACTGCTTTTCTTTTAGCCCTATGAATGTTTCTGTAATGATAGCTTTCTATTAAACTATAACATACCTATAGAAAAATCACATAAAAATAACATGAGCAGGTTGATGAGTTATCACTAAGGGAACACATCTGTGTTACCAGCACCCATTCTGGTATACAAAAATTTACAAGAACCCAAAAGCTTCCTTGGGCTCCCTTTCAGTCACCACCCTCCAGATGAAAACACTACCCTGACAACAAACAATGCAAATTAGTGTTGTCAGATTAGAGCTGAACTTCCTATGAATGGAATCACACATAAGTACTCACTGCTGTCTGGTTTCTTTTGCACAAGATATCTGTGAGATCCAACCATGCTGCTGCTTATAATTTGGGTTCATTCATGCTTATTGCTGAATAATCTAAGAATACTACCAATTATATATTCTTTCCATTGTTGAGGAACGTATCATTCTCTTGGGCTCTTATAAGTAGTCCTGCTAGAGATGTTTTTGTTCACACACAAGTATGTATTTCTGAGTGTGGAATTGTTGGTTCATAGGGTAAATATATGTTCACCTTTAGCAGACACTGGGAAATCACTTTTTGAAATGACTGTATCCCCTAACACTCCTACCATTAGTGTATGAGAGTTCAAATTGCTCAATACCCCCCAATACCTGGCTTTATTGGTCTTTTCTCTTAGTCATTCTAGTTCTACATGTATTTTATAAATATTTTGTATCAGTCAAAATTTAATAAAAAAATTTTTAATGTGGAATATTTTAAAAATAGAAGTTCTCATGATTGAAGAATTTGCTTTTAATTAAACTCGTTTTATCATGAAAACCTGCACATCTGCTGCCATATTATGCAAGGGATTGATGGACTGACTGATAGACTGACATGTAAATACAGGTAATGATAGTCATTAGAGGCACATTAGCATAATAGTTATGAGCCAAGCTCTGAACACAGGCCATCTAAAATAAATCTTGGATATTTCATTTATTTGGTTGTATGATCTTCGATAAGTTACTTAAATATATTTGCCTTAGATTCACCATCTACAAAATGCCAATAACAATGGTATATTCTGCATAAAATTGTTAGAATTAAATGAGCTAATATATGAATTATTCAAAATAATGAAGAATACAGTTAAGTAGTGTGAATTAATATTAGTTGCTCTTATTCTATCTTAGCCTACATGGGATTATTTACATATACAGTTCATCCTTGAACAACATGGGTTTGAACTGTGTGGGTCCATTTACACAGAGATTTTTTTCAAAAGTAAATACTACAGTATCTACTGGGTACAGTACTACACAACCCGGGGCTGCCTGAATACCAGTATGAGGACACACAGATAAACAGGCCAACTGTAAAGAAAAACATAGATTTTGACCTCTCAGAGGATCAGCACCCCTAGCCCCATGTTGTCAACTGTACACACATTTCACACTTTTTTTTTTTTTTTTTTTTTTGCTTTTTAGGGTTGCACTCCCAGCATATGGAAGTTCCCAGCCTAGGGGTCAAATTGGAGCTACAGCTGCCAGCCTACACCCCAGACACAGCAACACGGGATCCAAGTCACATCTGTGACCTACACCACAGCTCATGGCAACACCAGATGACTGAATGAGGCCAGGGATTGAAGCCACATCCTCATGGGTACTAGTTGGATTTGTTTCCTCTGTGCCACGATGGGAACTCCCTGTACACACATTTTTATATAGCTCTTACCTAAACTTGTATGATTTAACTGGAATTCACCCTTCTTTTCCACCCTTCCAATTACACACCCAGGAAAAACATCCTGTCAAAGGAAGGAAGGGGTGGAGGAAAGGAAGGAGGGAGAAAGAAAGAATATAAGCACCATTACTCCAAACTTCTACTTAGATTTACCTAGACTCTTTAGCAAAGTTTTTTAAAAAAATCATAGGACACATTAAAGTCAACTTGTCAAAACTCCCCAATTTAAACAGAGAAAATGAAATTTGGACATGCATTGAGCAAGAACACATATCAAATCAGTAACAAATATAAAGGCCAGTAACCCTCAACCTAGTGCTCAGATATTTTTCTAATAAAGTCTCCCCATTTGTAGCAAGATTTAAGATGCTAAATCAGTTTGGGTCCACAGATCAGAGTCACAATAATAAAATACATTCAGAACTGCTTGGGAAGGAAGGTAAAAAGTTTGCATTAATTGAAAATATTTGTACATTTTATCATCAAACCCCAAGCTTATCTATTTCACAATACCAACTATTATAGAAATGATTGATGAAGTTTGTAAAGACAAATTTAAATCATTCCATTGCATAAAATATTGTAAGAATCAATCACATTGCTTAATACAAAAAGATTATCAGATTTGCACAACTTTGCATATTTCCAGAGATAATTGATATATCTCTCCATTCTGAAAGCTCAATACCATCTTATTCTGTGTTTTTAAAAATTATTTATATTTACTTTTAGAGGGATCTCAAGTGAATCAGATTAAACAAAAATCATTGATTTTTATTCTTTTGGACTTAATGGAAGACACTTTATGACAAAACTCTTTGTTTTTATGGAGTGTTTCTTTGTCTTACGGAGTGAAATTATATTTACTAATATGAAAGGTAAGCATTAGCAAAGGTCAAAATCTCCCTATAATTTCACTAATTTTTTTATTGACCAGGATATGAATCAATTAATCAGCATGTAATTTATTCAGACAACTTTGTCTTCATCCCTGAAACATAGGCCATAAACAAATACACTGCAAAGCCATTCTTAGGAATAGAGATTTCATTAAGACCATGAGTTTTAGGGCTTTATCCTCAGCACCTCTCTCCTATTTAAATATCCATCTTTCATCTCAACAACTACTACAATCTGCCCAAATTAATTCATTCATGGAATTTCCAGAGATAGGAGATAGAACACGATTCCTTCCATACCCCAAAATGGATGAAAATAAGTTACTAATCTATCCCTTAGAAAGATTCTACTTTTTAAGGAACTGCTCATGAGATAAGAGCATGGCACATGTTAAGCCTTTAACATGCTGAGGGACTGACAAGATGAACATCATGGTAATTACACTACTTATATGATCATTTTCCCCCAGTATTTTATTATGAAAGAATTGTGTGATAATCATGTACACACTTACCATATAGGCTCTACAGTTGTTCATGTTTTAAAATTGCATTATTTTGTATCTATGTAGCCTTCCATCCATCAATTCAGCTTATTTTTTGATGCATTTCAGAGTAAGTTGTAGATACCCATCACCCCCTAATTTTTCAACATAATTTTCTATTTTAGGAGGTTTTTTTGAAGTTAAAATTCATGTCCTGTGAAATACACAAATTTTAAGTTTACCATTTGAGGAGTTGCGATAAATACAACCCAAGTAACCAAGACCACTGTCCATCACCCCAGCAAGTTCCCTGGTGCTGCTTCCCTGTTAACTTCTACTCTGTGTACACATAGGCAAGCACTGTTCTGACATTTTCATTACAGATTAGTTTTACCTAACATTGAACTTCATATCAATGGAATGATACATTATTCACTCTTGTGTAAGGCTTCTTTTACTCAGCATAGCATGGCTTTATGTATCAGAAGTGCATTCCTTTACATTCCTAAGTAGTACTCCATTGCATTTTTATAATATCCAATCATCATCTGTTGGCTAGTTTAAATACTATTCTAACATTCTCATATTTCTATGAGAAATAGCCCAAAACTATTCTTTCACATTCTTATATAAGTCTTTTGGTGGATGTATGCTCTGATTTCTTCTGGATAAACTTCTTGGAGTGAAATTGCTGGGTCTTCGTGAACATATGTTTAATTTTATAGAAGGAAAAAAAATTTTCAGAACTTTTTTCCAAAGTTATAGTACCATTTTATACTGGCACCAATAACCTATGAGTGTTCTGATATATCCACATCCTTATCAACATGGTATAGTCACAAAACCTTTTAAATAGATTATAGTTTCTTCAAAACATGACACACCATATCACATTTTCCCGGCTAGCTTCATGAGATATAAATGAGTTGAAGTGGTCTGGTTTTAAGATAAAGCTGTAGCAACCACATACAGGAGTTTTACTGAGTATCAAAATAATTGTCAACTGGGTCATGTAAGCATGAGCTTCTAAACTTTTCTGAGAGTATAAATGTCATTCCTCTCAACTGAAAGCTCCTTGAGGACCAGTTTCTTATTATTCCTACCATCTCCATAATGTTTACTGAATTGATTTCATCAGAAATCAATACAGAAATTATAGCTGGATTAAATATGGATGCAAAGTTCCACGAGAGAAGCATATGTGTTGGGGCTTCTCAGTACATAGCATAGTGCCCAGGGCACACAGCCCTCAATAAAGATTTTTCCCATGAGTAAATTATCTGGCAGGTAACCCTAACCACTCCTCCAAGTATGTCTTTAGAAAATTAGTGATAGCTTCTCAAGATTTCTTTGAAGATTGAGACAATATATATAAAATTATCTAACACAAAGTCAGGTACTTAGAATATACTCAAGAAGTATCTCAAACTGCCTTTCAATAATTATAGGTACTACTCTGAGATATAACTTGCTTTTTTTTCTGCAGTCACAATATTCCTAAATTTCATCCATTTTCATAGTTTCAGTTCTCATCCCTAACTCTCTCTCCCAAGTTCTAGTTCTGTGTTCCCAAAAGACTTCTATACATCACATCTGCATTTGATGGTAAAACTCACCGTATCTTCAAACTCACTGTGTCTAAAATCAAATGAATTCATTTCATTTTTTAAAGGAACCACCACACACTCAAGGGATTCCTCAACTTCCTTGTCAACTTCTCCTTCCTCTCCCCCTTCATCTCTCTTCATCCCACCCTCCACCTTCCTCTCTCCCTCCCCCTTCTTTTTTCCTCTTCATACACTTTCTTGTCAAATCCAGTGAATTCTCCCTATTGTGAAATATTTTGCTCCCTTCCCTCCTCCATTCCAAATTCCACTACCCTAATTCAGGTCATTACTTACCTCTGAATTGTAGTACTGAAATAGCACCCCAATAAATTTCCTTATCCCCAGTCTCTATCTTTAATCTACTTCACAGTTTGCCACAATTAACCTTCTAATTGCTAAATGCATTTGCTCAGCTCTCAAAAACCTCCCCTGACTTTCCATTGCCTGTGGGAAAAATTCAGATTATTTTACCTAACATTCAGCCTCCTCCCTCTAGCCCCATCCAAACCTTGCCATTTCATTTCCTGTTACTCTTAAACCCTAGTCAAAAAACATCAGAAGCTGTTGCCCATAAATGACCTATCGCTCCATCAATGTGTAACTATTAACATTGGCACTTGTACCAGGAACGCATGTTCTCTCATCTCACATCTAAATGACATTCTTCATTCAAGATTCAGAGAAAATGTTCCAAATCCTTCCATGAATGCAACAATCTCATTCTTTTCTTACTTTAGTGGCACTACAGTTATGCTTACGTTATAGTACTTTTCCTCGCCTATCTTACATAGTAGATGTTTATGCCACTCCTTAAATAGTGAGGTTTGCCAGTACAGTGAGCCTATATACACTTTAGTCAGAGGTCCAATTCCTAACCCAGCTTTTTGCTAGCTAAATGATCTTAAGCAAGGTGGTTAACTTTAGGTATAGTATCTGTAAAAGCAGGGATACATTTAACTTCACATACTACTACAAAGACTAACTGTGCAAATAAAGTGCTTGTACACAGTTGACATTCAAATAGCAGGTATCTTTTCAATCTTCACATGTGCCAGCACATTTCACAAGTTAATCTCACTTGGTGCTCAGAACAACACTATCAAATAAGCTTAATGTCATTGAGTATTTGAAGAAGCTGAGGATCAAGTTGCATATATATAGTGACAGAGTACCCAGTATTTTACATTCCTCGTTGGCAACATGCCATGTGTATAATAGGCATTCAGTTACCAAAAAACAGTGAATGGGTGGATCAAAAACAAAGAATTACTGGTCAAAAACAAATAAGAAAGTAGCTGTACCAAAAAAGTCAAGCAGAGTTATTGTTTTATCTTACACTTATGTTGTAAAAAAAAAAAGTAATCAGGACATATTTAAATATGATTCTCAATTTGGAAGTCGTCTGGCAAAAAAGAGGACAGAAATAGTAATATCTTGTTGTAGACAAAGAAAACTTAATTTATCCTATGTAAAATAATCCAAAACACCTGGAAAGCAGTAATGACAAAAAAAAGACCAGGAGAAAAGAATGGATAACACATGATATATGGGCTTGAATTATGGTACAGAAACAAAAGGAAAGGAAAAAAAGTCCTAATGTAATTTTGCCATAAGCTCAGAGGAATTGTGATGCTGAACAGAATTTAACCTAGAAAGCTCTGGTCTAGTTCTGGATATCATGATGTATAATAGTTGTAAAAGTTTCCTGGAGGCACTTCCAAGGAAAATAATAAAAGCAAGCCCAAGAATAGTTGGATGTGGACTGAATCTACACAATGCTCTGGTGTGTGAGTGGACTGTAAAATTCAGTCCCTGCCATTTACTTCCATTAACCCAAAGAACAGATCACCTTGAAGAATCAGACAATTTTGTGAACACCTACATTTGTGCATTGAAACTTATTATATCTCTGAAAAATCAATATATTGTCTCTTTTCAGAACTTAAAACCTAGAGAAAATGGGCCACTTTCCAGTTTTATCTGGGTATGAGATTAGTAAACTCTGATTTTGTTTCTAATAAAAGTTTAACCTTCTACACAGAGTGGGCCAAGTAGGCAAACTAACATTAACAGGAAAGAATAAGCCCCTTATAAAGTCACACTATCTTAATGATTAAGAGGCTGGGCTTCTAGCTATATGCCAGGTTCAAACCCAACTCTACTAAGTATTTAGCTATGTTAACCTTAATTACTCAACCTGCTAAAGCTCAGCTTCTCAAACAGACCTAGTAATAGCAGTTACCACTGTAATTAGGAGGTAATAAAGATTAAATGAACTAATGTAGCTAGTTCAGATACAATAGCATTCATTACATATTTTCAAAGAGCAGGTTTGAAATCAAGTAATAAAGGGAAGGAAGATTAGAGGATGTTGTCCAAAATTCTTAGTCAGAAGTTCTGGGTTTAAACTGGACTCATAGGACTTACTTGATGTGTGACCTATGAAATGCGCTTGCTCTCTATGGCTCAGTTTTCTGAGATCATTCATTTTTTATATCAAAATTTTTTATCATGATCAAATTATATAAAAGGAAGGCTATAAAAGCCTATCTAAATGTTATTATTTGCAGCATGTCAGTATGCACAGTGCTTAATAGATGTTCAGTAAATATTCACGTTAGATGAATCTCATGATAAACTATGCTAAGGTAGTATTTGAGGAACTGTTCTAAGATAAATTAAGGAAATAGAAAAAGAAGAATTCTCATAGCCAACATAAATCAACTTTTCAGGGGTTTAAACTATTGATTGGTTTTAATTTTCCAGATAATTATCTCAAGTTACATTTTTGCATATTATATATATACCGATATGTCTACATATAGGTGTGTGTGTATATATATATTATATATATATAATATACACAAAACTAAAGACTTGTACACAAAACATTAAGAAATTGATGTATTTTTTTCATTAAGAAAAGCAAAATAATAGTTACCAAATTTAAGTTATATTCAATATATTATACATCGAGCTACCAGATCATGAGTTTCAGCCATTTCAGATGTGAGATCGACAGGCAACACCCAAAAAGTAAGTCAACAGAATCAGTTCATTCCTCCAAAGAACTTTTCTGGAATTAATTGAAGGGGGCAAAAATGAACTGGTTTTTTAAAAAGCATCTCTGCTACAGAATTTTTTAAGGCATTTTTCATGATACAGCAAAATAATTTTTGACTTCTTGCTTCCTGGTTTCTCCAAAAATGGACTAATGTGTAAAGATGAAAGGACTTCCATAAAGCCACAATGGACATGTTCTTAAAGCAGTATGGGAGGAAGAAAAACAGGAACATGTGAGAGAAAAAGCTTTTTGATGACTAAATTACATGTATGATGATTAATAGTTTGGTTAGTAATTGAGGTCAATTGATCATCCATCAGTTAACTCTGTAAAATGGGTTTAAGCATTTTTTTCCAAACATGAGTTTCTAAAAGCATCTTATTCCATGGAAACTAAAATTTCCCTTGAAATTATTATTTATTTTCAAATTTTCTACCTCTATCACTTCTTTCTGTAGTAGAAAAAAACACCTATTTCTTTTCTTTTAGCCCTAATATTAAGACATTTGATTTATTATTAAAAAGAGTAATAACAACACTGCAAACATTTGTTGACTGCATACTATATGCCAGACAATTGTGGTATAAAGCATTTAGCATTTACATGCATTTTTATATTTTTAGAGCATTTGATCTTTATATCAATTATGTAAGATAAAAAGGTATCATTATTCCCATTTTAAATTTGAAAAATCTCCAAAGCCAACTCCATACTTAGTAGTAAAACTAACAGCATTCCCATTAAAGTCAAGAATAAGAGAAGAATGCCTCTTTTGTCTTTTGTGTGTGTATGTGTGTGTGTGTGTGTGTGTGTGTGCGCGCAGCAACTGTTCCGAAATTTCTAGCTGATGAGGTATAAACGTTGCTAAGAAGACAAAAATTATTTTACCTGCATATGGCTTTACTGTTAAACATATGAAACTCAACAAAATTAACTTTAAAAACCTGAACAAAAAGAAACAAAACACTGTAGCTATTAGGTATGTGTTTTGGTAAATGATAAAATAACTAATAAACAATGGCTTAAATATGAAAAGATTATTCCCCCATGAAAAGAGTGTGGAGGTGGATAACATACTATACAATCACTAGGGGCCAGCTTTTTAGCTTTCTATACTGCAATCCCTAAGGAATATCCTTGTGGCTCCTGAATCTAGCAATACTGCATTCCAGCCAGAAAAGAGAAGGAAGAAACATAGGACAAACACACTTCCTTAAAGAACTGCTGTCCAGAATTTAGAACCTGGACTTGCCATAAATGACCTAAATTATATTAAGATTTGTTCCCTCTGCATACCCTCACTTTGTTGAGTTTTTATGATAAATGGATATTGAATTTTCCAAATGCTTTTTCTGCATCTATTGAGATGATCATATCATTTTTATCCTTCATTTTGTTCATGTGGCATATCACAATGACTAACTTGCATATGTTGAACTATCCTTGCATCCCTGGAATAAATCCTACTTGATTATGCAAATTATCCTCTTAATGTATTGTTGAATTTGGTTTCCTAATATTTCATTAAAGATTTTTATATCTATGTCCATCAGGGTTATTGACTTGCCATTTTCTAGTGGAGTTCTTATACGGTTTTGATATCAGGGAAATGCTGGCCTCATAAGATTGATTAGTTTGGAAGAGTTCCCTCCTCTTCTATTTTTTGGAAAAGTTTGAGAAGAACTGGTATTAATTCTTGGGTAGAATTCACCAGTGAAGTCATCTGCCCCTAAACTTTTGTTGGAAGGTTTATGGTTTCTGATTTAATCTCCTTGTTAGTAACTTATTTAGGTTTTTTATTTTATCAATATCTTTATAGACAGTTTTTTATGTTCCTAGAAATGCATCCCTTTCTTCTAAGCTGTACAATACATTGGGTTATAATTCTTCATAGTAGTATCTTATGATCCTTTGTGTTTCTATGGCATCAGCTATAATATCTTCTCTTTCATTTGTGAATGTATTTAGTCTTTTTTTTTTACTTGATGAGTCTAGTTAAAGGCTTGTAATTTTATCTTTTCAAAGCAGCAGCTCTTAATTTCATTGATTTTCTCTATTTTTTTAGTCTCTTATTTATTTCTGCTCTAATCTCTAATTCCTTTCTTCTACTAACTTTGGGCTTCATTTGTTCTTTTTCTAGGTTTCTTGAGGTGTAAAATTTAGATTGCTTATTTGAGACTTTCCTTGTTTCTTCAGGTAAGCTTTTCTCACGGTGAAATTCCTTCTTAGAACCTATTTTGCTGCATTCCTCAAATTTTGGTATATTCACTTTTTTATTTAAAGGCTTTTTTATTTCTTTTTTGATTTCTTCTTTTATTCATTGGTTGTTCAATAGCACATTGTTTAATCTCCATGTATTTGGGATTTTCCAGTTTTATTCATGTAATTAACTTCTATCTTTATACTATTATGGTAAAAAAAAGAAAAGGCTTGTTATGACTTCAGTTCTCTTAAGTTTATTAAAACTCTTTTGTCATCTAACATATGATCTAGCCTGGAAAATATTCAATATGCACTTGAAAAAATGTATATTCTGTTGCTTTTGGATGAAATGTTCCAACCCAAGCAATCTAGAGAAAGAACAAGGCTAGAGGCATCGTGCACCCTGGTTTCAAACTATATTACAAAGCTGTAGTAATTAAAACAGTGTGGTATTAGCCTAAAAACAGACATAGATCAATTAAATATAATAGGGAGTCGAGAAATAAGCCCACACATATACGGTCAATTAAAGAAAGGAGCCAAAAATACACAATGAAGAATGTATTGGGAAAACCAAACAGCAACATGTAAAAGAATAAAACTGGACATAAACATGTAAAAGAATAAAATTCAACCACTGTCTTACACAATAAACAAGATGTAAATCAAAACCACAATGAGATATTATCTAACTCTTATTAGAATTACCATTATCAAAGTGATAACAGAGAGTTCCCATTGTGGCATAGAGGAAACAAATCCAACTAGTATCCATGAGGATGCAGGTTCAACTTCTGACTTCACTAAGTGGATTGGGGATATGGCATTTCCATGAGCTGTGGTATAGGTCACAGACTCAGCTTGGATCCTGCATTGCTATGGCTGTGGCATAGGCTGGCAGCTGTAGCTCCAATTGGACCCTTTGCCTGGGAACTTCCATATGCCATGTGTGTGGCCCTAATAAGAAAAAAAAAGTGACAATAACAAGTTTTGGCAAGGGAACCACTGTGCACTGTTGGTGGTAATGCCAATTGCTGCAGCCACTACGGAAAACAATATGGAAGTTCCCCCCAAAATTAAAAATAGAACTACTATATGATCCAGCAATGACACTTCTGGGTATTTATCTGAAGATAACAAAGACACTAATTTGAAAAGACATATGCATCTCAATGTTCACTGCAGCATTATTTTTATTAGCCAAGATTTGAAAGCAACCTAAGAGCACATTGATGGATAAATGGATAAAGATCTGATACATATATACAGTGAAATATTACTCAGCCATAAAAAAGAAATCTTGCCATTTGCAACAACGTGGCTCTACCTCACTAGCATTGTATTAAGTCAGTAAGTCAGAGAAAAGCAAATACTGAATAATAACTCACATGTGTAATCTACAAAACAAAAAAGCACAAACTTACAGACACAGAAAAGAGACTGACGGTGTCAGATGTAGGGGGTGGAGGTGGGAGAAACGTGTGAAGGGGGTCAAAAGGAAAAATAATATTCCCTAAAATGCAAAACAGTAGTCAAGTTGATGGTATGTCCTTGGGCTGGTTGCTCAGCTTCACAAAGATTGAATTTTTTTAAGAAATAAAATGAAAGTCCTAATAATATCTACCCCAGAGTCTGAAGAGCATCAAATGAGAATATGTATGTGATAGTCCTTTGTGAATATTAGGATTAGCTTGATGTTTATTTACACATGTTTTTGTATGCACACACTTTGAGAAAGTAGTGGGATTTCAGATGATCTTTGTGTATTACGTAGAAGTTAAATTGGCAGAGAAGCAAAGCAATCAATCAGTATGCAGGGAAAATGGTGTAATATTAAAGAAGGAAGGGACAGACATTTCTTAGAATAAAAATCAGAATCATAGAGAATTACTAAATCAACTTTCTAAGTCTTGAACTTACACTTAAACTTCATTGGTGTTGAATGTTTTCCTCCTTAGACTATCAAACATCCCAGTTGCCTTTAATTCATTTTAAGCAAGATGTAACTTTCAGTGAAATTAATGTGACTTCTGATAGCTTCGTATTTGTTTTACATAATTGTCCCTGTTCAACAATCACATAATAATAGTAGTTCAATTTAAAAAAAAATGATTCCTCACATTTGTCATCAGAGAATGCAAATTAAAAAAGATATCACTACACATCTATTTATTAGAATGGTCAAACACTGACAAGCATGTGGAACATTAAGCACTCTCATGGATTACCAGTAGGAATGCAAAGTGGCACAGCCACTTTGGAAGATAGTTTGGCAGTTTCTTACAAAACTCAATGTACTCTTACCCTATAACTCAGCAATTGTACTCCTTGGTATTAATCCGAAGGGGCTAAAAACTTATATCAACTGAAAAACTTGCATATCAATGTTTGTAGTAGCTTTAACCATAATTACCAAAACTTGGAAGCAACCAAGATGGCCTTCAATACAGGTGAATGGATAAAGTGTGGTAAATTCAGACAATGAAATATTATTCAGCACTAAAAAAAAAAAAATCTGTCAAGCCATGAAAAGACAAGGAGGAATTTTAAAAACATATTAGCATGTGAAAGAATCCAATCTGAAAAGCCTACATATTATATGATTCCAACTCCATAATTCTGGGAAAAACAAAAATATAAAGAGAAAGATCAGTGGTTGCCAAGGCTGAGAGCGGGGGGAGACAAACTGGTGGAGCACAGAGGATGTTTAAGGCTGAACACAGCTAGTCTCATGAGTGAGAAGTATAGGATTATGTTCTATCCCACTGAGATTTTTATGGCTGTTATGCAGCAGTATTATGGCAACATCTAACTAATACACTTGCCCATCAGACACACATATTAAGACAACTGTAATTATAAAGCACTTTGCCAAAAGGAAACACACTTCACACAAAGTAATTTCAGAGAACAAAAAGGGAGCAAAATCTTTTTTTAAAGTAGATACTAGGAGGAAGGAATGAGACTCTGATAGTGTATTGCAGTTACAAAGCCTTTTCAGTGTTATTATTGCATCTAGTTTGAAGATCATAACACAGAGGCTCAGTTTCCCAGAAAATGGGAAAAATAGGACCTCTACTTAGTTTTCTGGTTCCAAATCCTGTGCAACTCTAGTGCAACCCTTCTCAAATGTTCTCATGAAGAGAAAGCATACAAAGTAGTCCCCACAGTTTTGAAGATGTTATTCATCACTCAGACATCACATATGTTCTAAAGCAGGAGCTTTCAGGTTCATTTCAAGACACTAAGTCATTGATGAGCTTCTCTCCTTGACAAAAACATCTCAAAGCGGGTAAAACACATTGACACAGTATTTTCTAAGCAAATCTTTAGAACGTAGATAAAACTAGAGTTCTCTGTAGAGAAAGAGTAAAATCTCCATGTTAAAATACCCATCTTTAAGACATGAACGTAGTGTCTTTCCAAAATAGAAATTAGAGTTTGCTCATGGATACTTATTTTAAAAAACTCTTTTATCTAAAACATATGCTCTGCAGCTGTTTCAGGAATGGATATCTAGCCTGCCGTTGGATGTATGTCATTAGGTAAAACTCATGATCTCTACTTCCCTAGGGCTACACGGCATTTTCTCTTTCTTGTATCTCAAGAGAGAATATGGAGACATTCCACGAGTTACTTTTTCTCTAGTGCGAACGTTTGGCAGGGATGATGTCATTTCCAGATGCTTTCTTATTTTTCATCTGTTTAATGACCTTACTCATCGGAGCGTTGGAAGGTTTTTAAGTTTGGCTTCATCTGGGGATCACGGAGAAGAATGTTGGAAACATTCTTGCCAGCAGAGTCTCCATGGTGTTTGCCAAAGAAAGCTTCCAATGCATAAAATGACTCCCCCTCTCTCCCTCTCTCCATCCTTCTCAGGTATGGAGGAATCTATACATAAAGTAAAAAAAAAAAATTATTAACATCTCTCAAGGCCAATAAAAGTGATTCTATGGGCCAGCTATCACTTGACCATTTTGTGGATATCAGCAGCTGTTTTATGGTAGGATGACTACAGATTTCAGATTTATAAGTTATTGAAAATACTTAGATGAGTATACAGTGATGAAAATGTTGGGAGTCAGAAGATTCCAGAAAACATGTGATTGAGTAAATTTTTAGCACCATTTTTCCACAATTCTCCAATTGGTTTTAATCTCAATTCTATTGAGAATTTTGCAAACCATTTAGCTATCTTATTATTAATATTTAGTTAAATGGATTTCCAATCAAGTAATAGAAAATATGTAGACTAATCTAATTACCATGAAGCAGTATGGGGACAAGTTACCTACACAGAATTCAGCTCTGCCATGGCCTCATTGAACCAGAATATCTAAAAAACTGGAAATGAGCAGAAAAGATCTAATTTCAGGGAAACTGAAATAGATGTGACAAAATCGATCCTCTTCTCAGAGCCCATTTATTTGTGTTTTCGAACATTTGCAATAAGCCTGATTTTCCATTCCCTGTAGCCGTAACTGATCCTTTTAAATGACTTAGAACCCAATTTGGAATGCCTTATCTCTTTTAAAAAAGTGTAACTTTTAAAATTTGATTGTTCTTTTTTCTTTGAGCTGTAAGATTACATCATGAAAGATTATGTCCTCTTTTTCAGCAAAAGCAGTATCCCTCGGGCTGAAATATGCCATTATACTTTCCTTCATCTAGCAAAGTAGTGCTTTGATGGCCCCACACTTACACAGCATCAGGAACCCAAGAACCGTGTGCTTCACTCTGTGTACACCTAATGCAACACTGAGGTCATTTAGCTATTTTTATTTTTGGCACTAGTACCAATGACAATGAAGGAGACTGGGGTGAACATTTTAGCTCATCTCTGAACTTTTACAATTTTTCTGTTATTTTCCATGGCACTACCATGATTTGGAGAAAATCGTCTCAAATGATCATTTCTTCATGCCTTCATTTTCAATTTAATACTTTCCTGCTTATACCAAAGCATTTGCCTTTCAGGTTTGTGAGAAATGTACATAAATGTGATAATTATGTCTTTACTGGGGGCCCAAGGACAGGGTAATTAATATAGCATTTGTAATGTTGGGCTTTTTTTAACATGGGTATTTTTTTTAATTGAAGTATACTTAATTTACAGCGAGTTAATTTCTGCTGTGTAGCAAAGTAACTTAGTTTTATATATATATAGTTATATATAGTTTATATATATATATATACACACATATATGTATATACACTTTTTTAAAAATATTCTTTTCCATTATGGTTTATCATGGCACACTGAATATGGTTCTCTGTGCTATATTGTAGGCTCTTGCTGTTTATCCCCTCCATGTACAACAGCTTCATACGTAGTGTCTTTGACATTGGATTTCACACATGTGGCTCAGGACATCTGGAAAGGTCAGCTGGAAGTCCCTTCCCCTTGGTTTCCTTGCTCCCACTCCCTTCCCCTCCTCCAGGGTGCTGGCTTTATCCTGCAGCTACCCCTTTGATCTGTTCCCAGTTCCAGCTAGAGAGGAGTACAGTGAAGCTTTCTTCTTCAGAGACTAACATTTACAAAAAATAACAACAAGGTTATTTCCTGCCAATGCTGATGGCATTTATGCACTAAAAGATCTCTCTAAGAGTAAAGTTGAAAGGATTAAAGAAATGAAAGACCATGTTCTGTTCACCAAAAATCACAACGAGGTATGAAAGAGACAAGGGTCTTACTAAAGCCAAATCTTTTTGCATTCTACAACTTAGAGCAGCAATCTGGCAGAACTTCTACCAGAAGCATCTTTTGTTATTTCTCATTAAAGAGCACAAAAACATAGCCTTAAGCCCATACTATCAAATGGCAGTGGAGGTGATAAACTCTTCCAAATGTATAGATTTCTTCTACATTTGCAAAAGGCCATACAGGATTATCTCCTAAAATAGACTTAGCCAATGTCTGTGTAAAATTTTGTTTTGGTTATTTAGGAGGTCTAGTGGGTTTTTTTTTTCCCCTCAAAAGACGTAAGACTGTTTTCACAAGTTTTCTCTGTGAAAATTCCCAACCTAACAAAACTAGAGTTAACAGTGAAAAATGACTTCTAAATAGATCCCCATTTTAAGCATCCGTTCTGATTAAAAATATCAAACTGAAAAATTTATAATTACTGCACAAAGCTGAAATTTAATGGGCAACCTAACCTTTTCAAAAAGAATCCCAAGTGTAAACCGTCAGATAAGGGGTCTACTTAGCTTTTATTTTCACATTGTCCTATGCATATAATAAGCTCAAGAATTTTTTTCTTTATGTAGAGTGAGGTGAAATAGTTGTTATTTTTATTTTGATGTTCTTGAAGGGCAGATCAAATGAAGCTTATCCACAATAATAATGATTGATGAGCTTTGCCTAATGATAATCCTTAATGCCCTAGAGAACTATCCCAATAGATGCAAACAGCAACAGACTTCCTGCTCAATGAAGGGCATTCTCACACAAACGTGGGTAATTAGCAAAAAAAAAAAAAAAAAAAAAAAAAAAAAAAAGTATCTATGTCAACCCCAGCGATGGCATAAAGGAAAGAGAGCTGGCATTGTAATTTGAAATTCCAGGGTGTTCCTACCAGCTGTGCCACTTGAGAACAGTGGATACTGGGGAACTGCACTCATTTTGGTGAAATTGAGAGTCCCCGTGTATAAAATGGGCACTTGCTTAATTGTTCCTTTCCTCTCTTGATGTTAAATTGTATGAAGTAAGAAAACTTGTCTCTTTGGGTCAGTTTTGTTAGGGGAATCCAGCATATCATGTGGCTCTCGGTAAATGCAGAATCAATATTTGATGGCTGAAAGAATGAAATCATTCAGCATTCAATACTTAGTATGCAGCTCCTGCAGTTCAGGCACTGTTCTAGGTGCTGTGTAGGAGATTGTAGAGAGTAGGGGCAGCAGGGAGAAAACAGAGACAAATCCCTACATTTGCAGAACTTGCATTCTAATGGGGTAGACAATTAATTGCAGTCAAGTAGGTAAAATTGATACCAAAAAAAAAAATTAAAGCTGGAAAGGTAGAGATGAGAGGTTGGGTATTAGGCAGGGTGGTGAGATTTTAATTAGGATCAGTAGGGAAGTCCTTGGTGAGAAGGTGACTTTGCCATAAAGACCTGAGGAATTGGACTGCTCCCCATGTGCAGTCTTAGGGGCAACCATTCCAAACAGAACGAACAGAAAGTACCAAGACCCTGAGGCAGGAATTTCACAAAAAACAGCATGGGGGCCCAAATGTCATTTAAGAGTAACAAGTATGGAAGGAGGGAGGATGAAGTCCGAGGGCTGAAGGGGAGGCCACAGATCATAGGTTGTTAACGAGGACTTTGGCTTTTACTTCGAGAGGGACTGGAAGCTATTGGAAGGTTCTGAGCAGAGGAGTGACACGATATGACTTATACTTGAGCAGGATCACGCTGGTTGCTCCGTTAACAGCAGACCACAGAAGGGCCAGGGCAGAAAGAAAATAAAATAAATAAAATAAACACCTACCTTAGAGCATTTTTCTAAAGATTACTCAACAAGACATGTGTGGAGCCTGGCACAGACCTGACATTAATCACCTTTTCTCACTAAAGGAGAGTTGGTTTCATTCTTACAGATAATACTTGGGCTGTTCTACAGACACATATACCGAAGCTCTGCGGTCAGAGTCAACAATCCCAAGAGACTGTATCTCTTTTATGGAAGCCTGAGAATTGGGATATTGAATTTATATGAGCAACAATAATAGCCTCCAGAAAGAAAAGAAAGGACCCTAGCATCTAACAGAGTTCTTCAGATAAAGGAAGTCAACCACACTATTTACCCTCCCTGCCCCCAACCAAAGCTCTCAGTCCCTTAATGGTGAGGCATCAAAGGATTGTGAGGATGCTGGGAATTTAGCTTTTATCGAAATGTTTATATTTAAATTCCACAGCACTAGCATCAAAGGGCAGCCATTCACATCAACATCTTCAAACAAAACACACAGCATGCTTTATACTTACTGCATGTCTGATAGGTTTTCCTGGGGAAAAGCTAAAAGCTACATGAAACCTAACAAAATCCTTGGATGCTAATTAAATTCCTCCTTAAAACCCCACCATCAGACATTAACTAGGAATGTCTTATTCTCTAAAGGAGTAGCTGGTTAGTTTTATTTCTGCTTAATAAAAAAAGCACAGCTATGTGACAGGACGCTGTCCAAGCAGTCCTGACCTTGCAAATAGCCAACTGAGCGGGTGGCATTTCCCTTCCCACCCTCTACTCTTCCTGCTCACGGGGGTTGACAGATTCCCTGTTCCTATGGCTACCCTCAGTGCTACTCCTGGGAGGGTTTGCATCCATTGACTCAACAGCAATTTACTGAGTGTCTATTTTGTGCCAGGTGCTGTTCTAGGTGCTAATGATACAGCAGGGAACCAAGCAAGACACTGCTGTCTGCAAGCCTCCCTGTAACAGCCTGTGGAGGTTAAAGAAGAGGTGAGAGCAAGAAAGAATAACCACCTCTAGATTCTGCCTTTCCTAACACCTCCATCTCCAAACATTCTCATAGACGCCAATGACAGCCTTCTTTGGGAAGGAAAACACTTGACAACAAATCCGGGCTTTCCTGTAAAATGTTGATGAACCACAGTCTTTACTTTTAGGGACCTAAGCACACCCCACATCACCTGTGTGCTTTTGTGTCTCTACACATGATATTGAGCAGAAAGGAGGGGAGGGGGGATGTGGATTAGAACTTTGTTCATAGCAAATAATGAAGAATCCAAGCATATCAGGGTTTTTTTATTTTTTAAAGTGTCTCTTGAAACTTTTACTTTCCCCTTTAATTATTATTTATATTCATTTGTTTTAGTTTCCTCGGTAACTGCATTACCCAGAGCTACTGCTTTGCAGAGGGTGTTTATGAGAGTTGCTCACTATACAAGATAATTTGGGTGGCCTTCTCTCATCATTTTCCCATTCTACTTTCCTATCAGAACCCCAATTTTATTCAGAGATTCCTTTCCCATTTATGATGCTGGGCAAGGTGACATCTCTGACTCCAGGGGTCATTCATGATCAGCTTTGGCCAGTTTAAGGGATTCCAGGGAGGTGTTAACGCTTTAGGAGTGGGCATGTGACCTTAGATGGCCTAACTGATGGAACTGAAGGTGCCCACAGTTGAGAAGTTTTTTTCTCTCTCTACTGCTAGATAAAAGCAAGAGATTAGAGTTAACACCGTGAGAGACAGAACCTAAACCCACCATTGAACTCTCAAGTGAATCAAACCTGAGGCTATAGGAAATGATAAATTTCTTTATTGTCTAAGCCAATTCAAGTCAGGTACTCTGTTACTTGCAGCCCAAAGCATTTTATCAGCTACATACTGGAATTGTCACCCCTCTGGGCAAATGCAGGATTTATTCGTAGTTCAGATTCCAAGCAGGAGAAGATTCTTCACATCACAGAATCTTTTTTAAAACACTCCTGTTTTTATGACATGAAGAAAGCTATGCCAGAGCTTAAAACTCTGATGCTGGCAAAGAATATGGACACAGAACTCTCAGGTTAGATTTTAACACTACAGACCCACTGCAGTATGAGATTCATTTGAGCACTCATAGAGGGCATTTTAAAGAAGTGTATAAATAAAGATCCTATTAGAGTAATAGGGTTCTGTAACAGAAGTCCTACAGAATATCAATATTCCGGAGTTCCCATCGTGGCTCAGTGGTTAACGAATCCGACTAGGATTAAGGAACCAGCATTACCGTGAGCTTTTGTGTAGGTCGCAGACGTGGCTCAGATCCCATGTTGCTGTGGCTCTGGCATAGGCCGGTGGCCACAGCTCTGATATGACCCCTAGCCTGGGAACCTCCATATGCCACAGGAGCAGCCCAAGAAATGGCAAAAAGACAAAAAAAAAAAATCAATATTCCATTATACTGTAAAATATGTTCAGCATATATGTGTAGTAATAATCTTATTTTACTTACAGGCTATTCAGTTATTCTCAACAAATTCTACTCTTTTTATTCATTTTTTAAAAATTTTATGGCTGCACCTGCAGCATATGGAAGTTCCTGAGCCAGGGACTGAATCTGAGACACAGCTGTGACCTATGCCACAGCTGTGGCAACACCAGCTCCTTTAACCCACTGCACTGGGCTAGGATGGAACCTCTGCTTCCACAGTGACCCAAGCTGCTGCAGTCAGATTCTTAACCCACTGTGCCACAGTGAGAACTCCTGCACATCCTACTCTTAAACCCACAAATTCTAAATATTTTTATCTGAGGACACAGTGATAGATTAAATCCTCTCTGGTAGATTGTTTGCTCTACAATCCTCAATTCCTCCCATTCTTGGAAGCATATGGCTCTATAAACTGACTTTGCCACTCTTTGTCTCAAGGTGAAACTAGTTTCCCTCCCCTTGAATATAGGCTGACACTCCCTTGTGAATTGTTATAACCAGATGAGGGCAGCAGAACTGATGTTGTGACCAGTCTCAACTTCAAGAGGCCTCACAGCTTCCACTCTTGCCCTTTGGCTGCTCTGACACTGCCAGGTGAGAAGCCCAGACTCACCTCCTTGGGGATGGACCATGAAGGAGGAGAGACTCCATCATTGCCACTGAGACCCAGACATATCACTGAGAACATATGGGCCAGCTAGCCTTCAGTTGACATATCAACTGACAGCAGCCATGTCAGTGACATCTAGTGAGACCTACAAAAGTCACCCCTCTGAGCCCAGCCCATGTTATAGAATTACAAAAATAAGTTGTTACTGCAAGTCCTTAAGTTCATGGATGGAAAACTAATACATCCTCCCTGACTACTGAAGTCAAAATTCCAGTGCAAAATCAAGTATATTCCTACATTATATGTTGCTTGTATGTGCAACATATAATGCTACAAACAAATGTCTTAGAAAACCCAGTGTTTTTAAGGAAGGAGCCTTCTTGGAAGGAAAACAACTTCCTCCTCGGCAGAAGTTCCCCATTCTATGTTTGTAACACCTTTCCTCACCCTCACAACTATTGTCCCACTTGCCTGCTCAAGGTCACAGGAAACACTGTTCACAATTAGCACTGGAATGGGGGAAAGCCCTGTTCCCATCCCACTACACACTGCTGACGATGGTGGCCAAGTGCCACATTTCATCAGTACAATCATTTGCATGCATTGCAGGTGGGCTTCGTGAGCTGGTCTGAGGACCTAATACCCATATGATGCATTAGTTATGAGTTCCAAACCACTCACTTACAACCCATTTTGTTACAACTGTAACCAACTGATTTAAAAGCAAGCTCAGGAGGGTGCAATCAGGTGACATTTTTATTCTCTCACACTGCCTTCTGGCTCATTCCATCCAATTTCCCTCTTTTGCCTCAAGATAGCACTGGGTTCAGACTCAATAGCTTTTGAATCACTTCCCAGTTTAAAAAAAATTCCAATCAATTTGAAAGTATTTATCTCGGAGCTAATTCAAAGCTTCTCCCTCTCTTTAGCCTTACCCTGGATGTCCAGTCTAGAAATTATACGCTCTACCCTGGGATTTCTCAACCACAGCACCACTGATATTTTGGATTAGATAATTCTTTGTTGTGGGAGGCTGTCCCATGCATGGTAGGGAGGTTTTGCAGCAACCCTGGCCTCTTATCCAACTGATGCCCATAGCACCTCTTCCAGTTGTAATAACCAAACAATGTCTTCAGATACTGCCAAATGTCCCTTAGAAGGAAAATCACCCTTGGATAAGAATCACTGCTCTAGACAACTTTAAAGTCTATTTTGTCTGATATGAGTATTACAATTCCTGTTTCCTGTCTTGTCCATTGGCAGGAAATATCTTTTCCCATCCCCTCACTCTCAATCTCTATGTGTCCTTTCCACTAAACCAGAAGAATTCACCAAGGCCTACCCTGCTCAGTAGTAAAAAGCAACCCTAGCCACCTCACATATTCACACTTATCCCTGATGAAGTCACCAGTTCCTGTGGCCTCAATACTCCAGCAAGCTCATAACAGGATCTGCAAAGAGCTCTCCAGATCTTTGCTTTGGAAGCAATATATGGAGTCGCCTCAGAAAAAAACAACTTGTGTCCAAGGAAAGCCTCCAGGAGAGAAGCCAGATACAGGAGTCCCCACTCTAGAGCATTTTGTCCTCAACTTTAGGGCATCATCAAAAATCCTAAGACAACAGGATAACATTCATTAAACCCATTTATATGACCCATTAGTCAGTTGCATCTATATGTGGAAGGAAGAATCTAAGCCAACATGTCTCAGTTATTAGGCTAAAAAATTCAGTGGTTATGGGTTCTTCGCAAACCAATTCATATTCTCTTTCATTCATTCAATAAATATTTAATGAGTATCTATCAGGAGCACCCATGGATATTGCAAAAACAAGGCAAGAAAAGCCTCCACTCTCATGAAGAATAGTCTAGGGAGTTCCTGTTGTGATTCAGAAGTTCTGAACCCTTCTAGGATCCATGAGGATTTGGGTTTGATCCCTGGCCTCACTCAGTGGGTTAAGGATCCAGTGTTGCTGTGAACTGTGGTGTAGGTTGCAGATGCAGCTTGGATCTGGTGTTGCTGTGGTTGTGGCATAGGCTGGCAGCTGCAGCTCTGGTTCAACCCCTAGCCTGGGAACTTCCATACACCATGGGTAAAGCCCTAAAAAGCCAAAAAAAAAAAAAGAATAGTCTAGCAAAGGAGTACAGCCAATGAAGAATGTAATGCCAGACTGTAGTAGTAAGTGCTATGGAAAACACAGGACAAGCAATGCAACAGAATGATTAGAAGGGGGTAGGGTATGGAAGTGTTCTTTTCTATTGAGTGGCCATAGGAAGGGTACTTTGCGTGGGAAACATCTGAGCTGAATCCAGAATATTAAGCAAGAGCCAGTCTTGTGGATCTTGAGGAGAAGAATACCAAAGATAGCAAGAGCAAAATGCAAGGGCTGTGAGCAGGAGTGGGCTGGGCCTCTTCCAGAGATAACACAGCCATGGAGCTAGATGTGGTGACTGCAGGACAGAGAATGTTATTTGAAGACACAGTGCTCATAGGCCGAACCTACTTCAGACATACATGGGCTGCTGTTTTCCAAGTACATGTAAATCTGAGAATGATATAGACATGCATTGAATATGTCACTAAGTATCTAGCAGCTTTCTGTCATGAGTAGAGGGATGGTGAAATCTGTTGATGTGAAAAGTCCTTATCTCTGAAAATGCTAGAAACCACCACCTGCTCTGGGTTGCTGATATTAGATTTACTTGGACAAAATTAGGTTTCTATTCTTTAGTCTGGGGAGAAATGAAACTTTGCAAAGAGGGAAATGTGTACATATTCACTCTATATCCTTCTTGAAAGGACAAAAATTCTATATATAATAGACAAACCTGAGGGCAGTTGATGGTATAAGCAGAAAAACCAGAGATCACATTCAGGCAAGTATATTTGTATTTTTGGTACAAAAACCCCCTCTCATATAAACACAGTATTTGTTATCTCCAGAGACTCTGCATACTTACATTCCAAATAATTGTAAGGAGAACAAGAACTATATACCTTATCGCCTTAGCAAACATTGATTTTTACTAATAGAGATAATTATAATTTTCATAATGATTATAAATTGAAAGCATATCATATTTAATGACTGATGCCAAAATCATCATGGAACTACCTCTAACTTACTATCAGAAGCTTATTTACCATAATTGACTCTCTCATTTTACCTTGGTTTTGACCCTGTAAACCAAGCATGATGCTCCTGAATTTAAAAGAGAAAGTGATTAATGTGGCAAAGTGCAGAGAGTCAAGCTCCTATATGCCAATGGGGACCTGGAAGAAGCCTGATAAATAATAATCACACCACTTCTCACACTCTCACTCTTCCTTCCACTCATCTTTCAGGCAGCCTTTTAGATGAGAGGTCACTTATTTTAAATCCAAATATATCTCTGCGCTATTCAGAACTTATTTATGCCATGGTCAGGAAAAAATATTTACATCTGAAAATGCTGAACCATGAAACTCTAGCCACAGGAAAGGTTACTTGTACTAAAAAGAAAAAAGTTTGTATCAACCTAATTTCCATCATCATTTTTTTCTTCTCATGAAACCAGTTTTGCCTCTGCTTTGCCTTGAGAAACTAACTTTTGAGTATCCCTTCTGCTGTAATTTCTCTAGGAGACAAATCCAAAATCAAAAGCCTTTCAGGTTGAATGCAAATATCCTTGCACCATGAAGGTAAAATAACAAAGAAATCAATTCTGGGAATGTAGATGATGGAAGAACAATGGTTTTGTGAAATTAAAGAAAAATAGTGGATTTCAAATTGATTCTGTGTAGGATGTAGAGAATAAGAAATGGAATATCCAGTTTCTAATTTCTTAGTAATCAGCAGTTAATGAATACTATAATTCAGTTTTGTTTTTGAAGATCATTTATATCTCCCTCCCACTATTACCTATTATCTTTCCGTGCTATTGCTCCTTGGGTCTATGCTGATAGCTATTAGGTTACTAAAAATTGTGCTCTCTCTCATAACCCGTAAAGGAAGTCAAGGCACAGGGCGTTAGATGCTGGGGAAAATTCAGTTAACTCATCCCTGAGTGCATTAAAAGAAATGTAAGAAAGGGCAGGTGGAGGAAGCAAAGATGGGAGGGAAGAGGTGAAACAGTGCTGTTAAAGGGTCTCACTGGTACTTCATGGGAAGAGGCTGAGCTAGAGGTAACACTCAGGTTTGTGTCAGCTTCCTACAGCATTCAAATATGTGAAGATTATTCTGTTCTAGTAGTGGCTCCGTCATAATTTGCCTCCTCTCCCCTCCTCATCTCAAGTTGCAAATCTGAATCTCTATTAATGGATTTACCCTAACAATAAGAAATACTTGGGGGAATTCTGTGGTGGCTTGGTACATTAAGGATCTGACGTTATCAGTGTCATGGCTTGGGTCACTGCCAAGGCACATGTTCGATCCCTGGCCTAGGAACTTCTGCATGCCATAGGTATAGCCAAATAAATGAATAGATTTTTTTTTTCCAAGAAATGCATTGGGTTTAAATCTCAGCTCTGCTCTGTAATACCAAGTCATTTAAACCCACTGAATGTCAATTTCTCCATCTATAACAAGAAAGCATGTTACAATAAAAAAATACAGGTGGCAACTCCCACTCTTGGCACAAAGTCATTACTTCATCAGTACTTGAAGGTGATCCTGTATATTTTATGTCTCTGTTTGAGGAAATTCTTGCACTTAATTGTTTCTTTTACCCTTCTAGTCATTTAAATATTTAACTGAACATCCAATGTATACCAGGATTTGAACCAGGTGTTAGAGATACATGACATGACACAAGTCCCTACCGTGAAGTAACTCACAATCAAATTGGAATTCATAACAGATGCTCCAAAAGGGTCCTCGCAATTTATTAAAACATCTGCTTTCATTCACATCTTAATACTTGAACCTCGTGCATCACTAGACCAAATTTTAAAGCAAAAGCCATTTCCGCATAGTCACTCAAGCCAAAACTTGATTTTTGTCATGCAGTAGCTGGTGTAATGAAACACAAAGTATAGAACAAAGGAATTTAATATTCAAACTTAATCAATTATGTGTATTTATACTAACCTTTAAAATCTTCAGATATAATAAAAAGGAATCTCATTTTTGACAGATCTTTTATAAAAAGAACCCAACTTCTCTTGGGTATGATTTAAGGCTCACCCATGCCACAGTCAACATCACCAAGGAAATACCAACAGAGGAAAAAACAGAAAAGAAAGAAGCTAACAATAGCATTTGATTAGTTTATGATACTCTAAGATAATGACATTTAGATATTCCATCCAATATCTTTTGGGGGCCTGAGTTGAAGTAGAAAGAATTACTGTTGAGAAGTACTGCTATTGCTTGTTTTCCCACTACAAAATAGATTGGTATATGGATTCCATGAGGACATCATGCCTTTCTCAGCACTTACTATCAAAAGAAACAAGGAATCTGAAAACAACATAAACATATCCTGATAAGTATAGCCAACTGATCTTTAACAAAGTAGGAAAGGCAAAAAATGGAGCAAACAGTCTCTTCAACAACTGGTGCTGTTATCACAATATTGTAAAGCCATAGTTCAATAAAATTTAAAAAATGAAAACAAAAACAAAAAAAAATGGTGCTGGAACAACTGGACACATAATATGTAAAAAAAAAATCTATAATAACAAAGTTTTTTTTAAATCTAGACACAGACCTTACATTCTGTATAAAAATTAACTCCAATGGATCATAGACCTATATGTCAAATTCAAAACTCTAAAATTCCTAAAAGATAACATGGGAGAAAATCTAGATGGCTTTGGTATGGTGTTTAGCTAGAACACCAAAGACACAATCTAATGAAACAAAGAATTTATAAACTAGATTTCACTAAAACTAAAATGTCTACTCTGCACAATACAGTATCAAGATAACTAGAAGACCATCACAGACTGGGAGAAAACATTTGCAAAAGATACATCTGATAAGGAAGTGTTATCTAAAATATACTAAGAAGGGAGTTCCTATTGTGTCTCAGCGGGTTAAGAACCCAACTCATATCCATGAGGATTCAGGTTAGATCCCTGGCCTCATCCAGTGGATTAAAGGATCTGACATGACTTGGATTTGGTGTTGCTGTGGCAGTACTGCAGGCTGACAGCTGCAGTTCCAATTTCACCATTAGTCTGAGAATTTCCATGTGCCACAGGTGCAGCCCTAAAAAGGGAAAAAAGGAAAGAAAAGAAAAGAAAATATACTAAGAACTCTTAAAACTCAACAATAAGAAAACAACCTAATTAAAAAATGGGCCTAGGACCTTAAAAGACACCTCACCAAAGAAGATGCAGAAGGTAAATAAGCATGTGAAAACATGCTTCACATCATTTCTCACCAGGGAAACTCCAGTTAAAACAACAATGAGATGCCACTACACATACACACCTGACAGAAAGGGTAAAATCCACAACATTGACGACACCTAATACTGGTGAGGAGATGGAGCAACAAGAACACTCATACATCGCTGGTGGAAATGCAAATTGCAACAGCCACCTTGGAAGACATTTTGGTGACTTCTTACAAAACTAAATTTACTCTTACTATAGAGTCTGGCAATCATTCTTCCTTGTATTTTCCCCAAAGGAATTTAAAACATATCCACACAAAAGCTTTCACATGGATGTTTATAACAGCTTTATTCGTAATTGCCAAAACTTGGAAGCAACCAAAATTCCTCCAGTAAGTGAATGGTTAAATTGTGGTACATTCAGACAATGGAATATTATTCAAAACAAGAACAAAACAGAAGTGAATCATTAAGCCATGAAAAGACATGAATGTACCTTTAAGTCTATTACTAAGTGAAGGAAACCTTTATCAAGAGGCCACATCCAACTGTATGACATTCTAGAAAAGAAAACTATAGAGACAACAAATAAAGTGGCAGGAGGTGAAGATGGTCAGGAAAAAAGGAGCATTTTTAATGGAGTAAAAATACTCTGTATGGGAGTTCCCGTCGTGGCTCAGTGGTTAACAAATCCGGATGAGGACCCATAAGGTTTCAGGTTCGATCCCTGGCCTTGCTCAGTGGGTTAAGGATCGGTGTTGCTGTGAGCTGTGGTGTAGGTTGAAGATGCGGCTCAGATCTGGCATTGCTGTGGCTGTGGTATAGGCCAGCGGCTACAGCTCTGATTAGACCCCTAGCCTAGGAATCTCCACATGCCACGGGAGCAGCCATAGAAAAGGCAAAAAGACAAAAAAAAAAAAAAAAAAAAAAAAAAAAAAGTGCTCTGTATGAGGGGAGTTCCCATTGTGGCTCAATGTAAACAAACCCAGCTAGTATCCATGAGGATGCTGGTATGACCCCTTGCTCAGGGGGTTAAGAATCCAGCATTGCTGCTGAGCTGTAGTATAGGTCACAGGCATGGCTTGGATCTGGTATTGCTTTGACTGTAGTGTAGGCTGGCAGCTGCAGCTCCAATTCGACACCTAGCCTGGGAACTTTCACATGCCGCAGGTGCAGCCCTAAAAAAGGCAAAAAACAAAAACAAACAAAAAGAACTCTTATTATAAAGATGGATATATGTCATTAATATATTTGTCCAAACACCTAAAGTATACAACATTTATAGTGAACCCGAAGGTAAACCATGGATTTGGGGTGATTATGCTGGATCAATGGTACCTTGTTAAATAAAAAGGTACCATTCTGGTGAGTTATTTGTCAATTATGGGGGAGGCTATGCCTGTGTGGGGGCAAGGAGTAAATTGGAAATCTCTGTACCTTCCTCTCAATTTTACCATAAACTTAAAACTGCTTTAAAAAATTAAGTACTCAATTTAAAAAAAGAATATAACCATATACCAATCTACTCAGTTTGGTATATGGTTAACAAACTCACTAGCTATTTTAAACTCCCTTCATTAAACATTAAGTGTTGGATTTACCAAATTAGAAAAATAATAATAAAACCAATTAGTCTTTAGTTCTAACTGAAATAACTGAAAAATTACATTAAATATGTAGTATTTATGAAGAAGTCATGCAGGAGACTGAACCTATTCCTGAACTTTGCTGAACCTTTTTTTCTTTTGCTATTCTAATTATCACACCACTTTTTACCCCAACCATCAATTTTTCAGATGCTACACAAAGGTAAAGCTAAATGACACCAGCACAAATACTTGGAAAGAGTCAAGATTAACCAGAGAATTTTGAGTCACTGGAGCAGAGACAAGGAGATTGTCCCAAGGCAACAAAACCAGAAAAGTCATCAACATGAACTCAGTGTTCCTGAACTGAAACTCCCAAATAGACTAGACTCCAACGGGGAAGATATGGATTAAAGACAGTGAGGTTTTTTTCTCTCCAGCACCAAAATAGCCAGTTCATTCAGTCAGTGAACTGGTGGAAAAAGCCAATTGGATTGTTCTATTGATCTGGAACAGAGTTAAGTCAATCCAAACAATCAATCTTGTTAGTCTACACACTAAGTGGGGAAGAGAACAGAGTCAATTACCAGGGACTTTATATTAAAAACAAAACAAACTTTTGTTCTATAATGGATATTTGACATGTGCAAGTACTTTGGGCCTGCTCTATCCTAAAATACACATCAGTTCTCCACTTGGACTTGAATAAGGAGATGCACTTAAAAGCTACTGTGAACACCTCTTACACTCATCTAAATGAACTATACGGCTTTTATCCCCTCTTACAAACACATTGGTCATCAGCTGTGTCAGCCCAAGGAAAAATTACTCCTTCAAATTGATTTTGTCTGTCCAATTCAACAAATTCTTACTCAAAATCTCCATCAGGAATGTTTACCCTCCTTTTGAGGGTTTTGGTCCACATTCAGAATTGGAAGAAATTTGATGGACCCTCTTCAGAGAAAAATGGCATATACCTGTTGACATATACATATTCTCAAATGCACAAAATATCACCTATCAATTTCAGGGACTTCACAGAGTCTCCAAGTTATTAACTCTGGGTTAAGAACCCCTGTCTCATGTACCTGGAACTGAGCTAGATACTGAAGTCTTGAATTAAGAAAGGGCTAATAGACAGCAAAATATACTAAAAGGCTCTGTAAAGACAGACAGGCTGGTACCATGCAGAAATACAAAACCAAGGCAAAAGAATAGAGTCTGGAAGTATACTCACCCATACATGAGGATTTTAGTTGTGAGCTTTTATAATAAAGTTGCTATTTCAAAGTACTGGGGGGGATGGGCTACTCAGTGAGTGGCATAAGGAAAATCAGGCATTTTGTAAGGAAAAAAAGCTCAGATCCCCATCCCACAACTAGGGCTGCAACACTGCACACAGCCTTTATAAATTGCTGATGGAGTAAAGATTTAAATTTGTGCATATATTAGAGGAAAATACAGGGGCATATTTTTATAATTCTAGAGTATAAAAGGCCTCCCTGAGCTAGCCACAAAAGTCCTAGGAAAAACTGGCAATTTTGATCTTACGAACATTAAAAAGCCTTTTAATTTTGTTAGTTGTTTCCTTTGCTGTAGAAGCTTTTTTTACTTTGATGCAGTCCCACTGTCTGTTTGCTTTTATTGTCCGTTCTTTTGGTGTTGTATTGAAGAAATCATTGCCAAGATCAATGTCAAGAAATCCTCTATCTTTTCCTGAAGGAGTTTTATGGTTTCAAGTCTTCTATTTAACTCTTTTAAACCTTTTTGAATTAATTTTTTGTGTAATATAAGAAAAAGGTCAAATTTCATTCTTTGGCATATAGATTTCCAGCTTTCCAGTACCACTTATTGATGAGAATATCAATATCATCTCTTTCTGTGCATTCCTGGCAACTTTGCCAAACATCAGTTGACCATACATGTGTGGGTTTATTTCTGGGCTATTTTGTTCCATTGGTCTGTATGTCTGCTTTTATGCCAGTACCATATCATTTATTTTTACTATATTATTATAGTATGTATTATACTATGTATTTTGAAATCAGGAAGTATGATGCCTTCAGCTTTGTTTTTCTTGCTTAAAATTACTTTGGCTGTTCAGTCTTTTATGGTTCCATACAAATTCTAGGAATTTTTTTTCCTATAAAATGTGCCATTGAGAACAAGGACTGCATGAATATGTTGCTAACTTTGGATGGTATGAACATCTTAATATTCATTCTTTCAAACCGTAAACGTGGAATGTCTTTCCATTTATTTGTGTCTGCTTTAATTTCTTTCACCAGTGTTTTATAGTTTTCAAGGTTTAAGGATTTCACCTCCTTCTTGAGTTTATTCGCAAGTATTTTATTTTGTTATGCTATTAAAAATGGGATTGTTTCCTTAATTTCTTTTTTGGGTAGTTTATTGTTGGTGTATAGAAATGCAACTAAAAAGCTTCTGCACAGCAAAGGAACCAATCAATAAAATGAAAAGACAACCTAAGGAATGGGAGAAATTATCTGTAAACCGTATATTTGGTAAAGGGCTAATATCAAAAATACATAGGAAACTTCTGTAACTCAATTGAAAAAAATTAAAACATGGGAAAATGGCCTAAATAGACATTTTTTCAAAAAAAAAGACATGCAAATAGCCATAAGTACATGAGAAGGTACACAACATCACTAATCATCAGGAAAATGCAAATCGAAATCACAATGAGATATCACCTCACACCTGTTAGAATGAGTATTATCAAAAATCAAGGATAACAAGTATTTGCAAGGATTTGGAGAAATGGGAGCCCTAGTACAATATTGGTAGGAATGTAAATTGGTTCAGCCACAATAGAAAATAGTATGGAGTTTCCTCAAATAATTAAAAATAGAACTACGCATGATCTAGCAATCCCCTATCTGGTTATATATGAAAATAAACTGAAGTTAGCATCTTGAAGGGATATCTGCTGTGTTCATGGAAGCATTAGTCACAATAGCCAAGTAATAGAAGCAACCTAAATATCCATCAATGAATAAATGCATAAGAAAATGTGATACTTACATACAATGGTATGTTACTTGGCCTTGAAGAAAAGGCAGTTCTTGGGAGTTGTGGTTCAGCGGAAATGAATCCAACTAATATCTATGAGGATGAGGGTTTGATCCCTGGCACCTCTCAGTAGGTTGGGGATCCAGCATTGTCATGAGCTCTGGTGTAGTTCACAGATATGGCCCAGATTCCATGTTGCTGTGGCTGTGGCATAGGCCAACAACTGTAGCTCCAATTCAACCCCTAGCCTAGAAACTTCCATTTGTGGTGGCTGTGGCCCTAAAAAGCAAAAAAGCAAAAAAAAAAAAAAAAAAAAAATTAATTCTGCCATTTGTGTTAACATGGATGATCTGGCGGACCTAATCCTCATGTGAAATGAGCCAGACACAGAAGGACAATTACCACATGATACCACTTATATGAGGAATCTAAAACAGTCAAACTCACAGAAGCAGTGTTCCGGGCTGGGAGCAGGGGAAGAAGGGAGTTGGAGTTATTTGTCAAAGTATACAAAGTTTCAGTTTTGCCAGAGGAGTAAATTCTAGCAATCTACCATACAGCATAGTGCCTATAGTGAAGAATACTGTATTGTGTACTTAGAAATTTGCCAAGAGGATACATCTTATGTTCTTATCAATGATAATAAAAATAAATAATAGAGAAGGCATGCAAAACCTTTAGGAGGTGATGGATATGTTTATGCCATAGATCGTGGTGACAGTTTCACAGGTCATAATTATCTCCAAGCTCATCAAGCACTGTACATTAAATATGTACAGCTTTTTGTATGTCAATTGTATTGCAAAGTGATTTTTTTAATCTTATTTTTTCTCTTTAAGGCCACATCTGTGGCATAAGGAGGTTCTTGGGGTAGAGGTCAAATCAGAGCTGTAGCTGCAGGCCTATGTCATAGCCACAGCAACACCAGATCTGAGCCACATCTGTGACCTATGACACAGCTGACAGCAACACCGGATCCTTGATTCACTGAGCAGGGCCAGGGATCAAACTCATCTCCTCACAGATACTATGTCAGGTTCTTAACCTACTGAGCCACAACGGGAACTCCTACAAAATTTTAAAAATTGAGAAGTATTTTTACAACAGAGGACTTCAAAGAAACTTGGAAGCAGGTGACCAATGGAGAGAAATAGGCAAAGCACATCCTTCAAATCTTAGTACCTAAAATGTATAAAAATGACTTGCTCATCAATTAAGGAAAGTCAAGAAATCCAGGAGAAAAAAACATAGCAAATGAAGAGGCGATTCCCAGAAGTACCAAAATTGACTAGTAAACTTATGAAAGGAACTACAAAGTTTTAAAATACAGTAAATCAAGGAACTACAGATTTAAAATATAGCACAATCTTTTTATGGCAGTAAGAACACTTTCCATGGAAACTGTCTTCTTGACAAAATTTTAAGTGCGTAATACCATAGGCAAAATGTTAAAGAGGGGCTCTCTAGAAATTACTTAGATTAAAAAATTAAAACTTGATACCCATTGAGTAGCAACATCCTATTTTTTTTTTCATTTTTCATCTCATATTGGTAACAGTTAAAAAGACATACTAAGTGTGGTTGAGGAAGGCAAAAGACATGCATTCTTGTACATTTTGGGGAAGAGTATAAATTTATGAAATCTTTTTGGAAGGCTATTTCTGGGACGAAATTCAAAGAATTTAATATCCAATGTGGCACAGATACCTGGCTCATCAAAACAGATATTAACTATAACCAGTTGAGGATATCCTGCCAGTACACTCTTCCTAATACCATCTGAACACCAACCCCAATCATATTTACCCATCTTAAGGTATACATGCCCTTTGACCCTGCAATTCCTTTCCTGAGAATCTACCCCAGAGAAATTTTTTTAAGCACACAAAAAATGTTTTTACATTGATGTGTATTTTGCCATCATTTCAAATAGCTTAAATAAAGGAAAAAAATCAATGTCCACCAAAAATGGAGAAGTTAAATAAATTATGGTGCCTTCATATCATGGAATGCTATACAGCTGTTTAAAAAGAGTGAGGCAAACCTCAATGGACGAAAAGAATGAGGCAAACCACAATAGAAAAAAAACGGCACAATGTAAGAGGGGAAAAGGCAAGTAGCAAGTCATGAAATAACTTATATATTTAGTCCAATGTATTTTAAAAATCATGCCATATGCATACTTACACATAAATATGCATGAAGACATAGTAATGCATAGAAACGAGGGTGCGAGTATGTGCAACACTAGTTCTAAGAGTCACCTCTAGGAAAGATGGATGGGAAACAGAAGAGGGAAAGAGCAGCTTGCTTTGTGTACTCTGAATTGAAACTGGAATCATCTATAATGAAAATGCATATACCTTTTTAAAAGACATAAAAATATATATAGAAAACCCTCAAAATACTAGGCCCATACTTCAAAAACGCTGTATGACCAAAATGTACATTTACCTTTAGAGATGAAAAAGTCAATGTCACTTCTCAACATATAACCTGAAATATTCAAAGTGTACAGAAAAAGCCACATCTCAAGGGCAGCATTCTAAGTGGAATTTATTGAACCATTTTTAAATTAGCTAATTCTCAGTTTTAAATATTTGACCTCTGGGTTTCATCCAGTATCCTTATATTTTTTCACATTCTGAATTTTGTGTTTTTCTTTAAGGAGAATTCCTGAAAGCACTTAGGGAAACCAGGCTAACTCACTTGTTAAACATGGAATAGTCTGAACCAAAAGCCCAGATGTATAATTGTCTTCATATTTTTCAGAGCAGAACATCATTTGCAATTGATATTCCTCTCCATAGTTACGATATTTTATTTCGTATTCTGTTATCACTAACTCTACAAGGTGAACGGCCTCCAGTTATAAAATGCCTATACCTCTTTAAAGTCTTTTACACCTCCTGTGCAGTGTGCTATAAATGAGAAACTCAGTTCTGAAAACAGAATTTAAAGATAGCTCTTAGAACCGTCCAACAAAAATCTATATACAACCAGCCCTATCCCTTGTAGTCAAGGATAAACCACTCAAAGGATGTTTGATTAGGTAGCCTTATTCAGGAAGGGCAAAGTCAACTAGGTGAGGCAGGGGTCCTTGTTGGGGGAATCTAATGTAAAACCGGTATTTTCTGAAGAATTGTACTCATTCTTCATGGTCAAGTTTACTCTAATTCACAGTAGGTGCTGGAATAGACTTCCTGGTTGTGTTTATTAAATTTCTACCATTTCCACAACACATATTCACCAAATTAACACTTTGAAAAGAGCTTCATCAAGAAGCAAAAGAACTGCAAATCTCCCATCTCAAATTCAGTATCATATTCTCATGCACTATGCCTGGAGAACGGAGGAGTAATTTGAATAGATGGGGCATATTTTCCATAAGTAGTTAGATTGTGCTTTTAACTTGTCTGATACATATTTCTTTTAGTTTCCTATGAGAGAAATGAACCATTGTTCTCAAGGTGATAAGAATATTCAATGCATTTGGGAAAACCTAATTGGGTGATGGTTCAAGCCTAAATAGACAATCAAAACTCTGTTATCCTCTCAGTAATTTTGGCCCATTGATTTTGCTTCTAGTTTTAATTGTGAATTTGACTTTTGGGTGGATTGATTGTGTGAGATTACAATTACTCAAAAAAGTTCAAACGGTGTTAATGCAGACATCTTTATATCCTTTAGGAAAGAACTTTTTCACTGTCATTAACTTAACAGTTCTACAAGGCAGAGTCCAATACTTATCTTTTTCAGGTCACTAAAAAATCACAGAAATTTCAAGTAACCGGACATATTAAAACCGGAAACATTTCTAATTTAGGTCAAATTTTTACTTTTTTGTTGTTCTCCTATGAAAATTCTTAAGAGACCTTGTATAGCATCTAAGCTCATCAAATCTTTTGAGAACAAAATGTACTGAGTGCCCTAAAGAGGCTTTTTTTTTTCCACTGCAATTCAAAACATGATGTTCCAGAAATCAAAACTGCATAACAGCAAATATTCACGCATTCTCAGCTGTTTCAGGTTATTTCTTTCAAGAGGTCACAGCTTTCAATACTCACAGGCAAAAAGCAAGATGCCTATTTGGGTGGCCAAAGGAGAGAGCGATAAGGCCCATAGAAAACAAGGCATGAACTGCCTCAACTAACCCTAATTATTCAGAAGAGAAAAATAAAAATGGGCATGCACACAAGTACACGACTAAACCAAGGATGATGCCATTTCAGATCTGGCTCAAGTCTGACCACTGGAAGTCTGGATTTTGTCAGGTGTCTAGGCAACAAAACTGGCAGGTGGCTAGCAAAGTCTGGGGGAAGTGAAGATATTGTTTAACCCACATTCTTGACATAGATAGGAAACTACAGCATAACGGAGGTTATTCAGTCAGCCCTCTAGAGAGCTGGTCCCCCATTTCTCCTTCACCCAGTCTTTCCAGGCTATTGCTCTGATACGGGCATCAAAGCCAGTAAAAGCATATTTGAAAATGAAAGGTCTATCACATTCCACGCTTCTTTTGAAACATCAAAAAGCCACATAAAGAAGCGGTAGGACTAGAAAAAGCTGACAAGGAACAGGACAGTGCCTGTTAGGATGGCAGGAATAGCTGGAGGTGAACCAATGTGAGGTCTATGAAAAGACAAGTGAGAGAACCAGAAATTTGCTGCTGACAAGATGAAACAGCCCACAGCTGTGTCATGCTAATAAAAAGTTAATTTCAACTTTCAGACACTCTTCATGGTACTTTACAGTTCAATGGTACCAAACTCATCCATTGTACTGCATCACCTGCAGAGGCTGGGTCTATTTACAAGCTCTCAGAATCCAAATAGAATTGAGGAAACAATTTTATTCCTGGAAGATGTCCATGAGGATAAGAACATCTGTAATCAGGTTGGACAGCTACCCCAGCGTCCTCGCAAACTCCAGCTTCAGTCTTAAAATAAGTCCCGAAACACAGACACGGGTGGATCAGGAGCTTTTCCTTAGCCCTAGCTCATGCCATCACTGTCAAAATCTGGGGATAAGCAGAGTTTCAGCTGGAATGAAAAAAAAAAATCTTAAATTTCTTGATAAATCTATGGTCACCCTCATGACCTACTTCTTTCAGGCTGAGAGAGACAACCTACAAAACTTTTTTAAAAGACATGTCACTAAGTTTTGCACTATGTTATTTCCTAAGACTAAATCCAAGCTGTTACGTACACAGAGAAGATGCCTCTAGGAATCTTGTTCTTGGTGATGTTTAAGAAATACAAGCAGAAAACAAAAATCCAGTAATTTCTCACATGCACATCTTAGTGCTATTGTGCTTCAACTTCAGAAAAAGTCCTTGTGACAATTTCACTTTGAAAGCAGAATAAACATTTCTTACTAAGACAATACGATTTACAAGTGCTATGTATTTCAAAAGTAAAAATCCTGGGTGTGAATCTCAGCTTTTTCACTGATTATTTCTTTGTAAGCAAAATCTTTAATTCTATCCTAAGCCACAATCCCCTGATGTACAAAATGAAGCATAATAAAGGCTACCCTTCCCTGCTCACCTTACCAGGCTGTTTAGAGGAGCAAATGAAAAAAATATCCTTTCCCAATAGTACTGAAAATATGTCATTATTAGACTTGGCAATATAGCAGTACCTGACACAGTATATTTAACATACTTGCTCAACTAATGGAAAAATCAACTAATAATACTAAAGAAATTTTATCATATGACTTTATTTTAATACATATATTTTAATTCAATGTGCTTTATGGTTCATGTTTGTAATATTCTTTCTTTCTTTCTGACCACCCTGTGGCATATGGAGTTCCTGGGCCTGGGATCAGATCCAAGCTGCAGTTGTGACCTATGCTATAGCTGCAGCAATGCCGGATCCTTAACCCACTGTGCATAGCCAGGTATCCAACCTACATCCTAGTACTCCCCAGATGCTACCAATTCTGTTGCACCACAGTGAACTCCCTTGGTTGCAATATTCTTAATATTCTATTGTATATCCTTGAGGATATTAATTATATTTATTTAATATCTTCTGGTTGCTATATTAAGTCTTTTCTTTGGATATTAGCTCTTCTCACCGACTTTGGTGTCTCACTTTTATAGAGATGCTTGTCCTCACGTGTTTGGTGAGTCTTTACCATTGAGCACCTTTGTTTTTGAACATGCCAGCTCTATGACCTTTTCCACTCTGACCTGCTCAAGATTATTGTGGAGAAGCAGTGAGACAAAGAGCTTGTTGAGACATATTGATAGATTCCTGTCTGTAAAGGTGAATCCTACAACCTCTTGGTCTTGGTAACTGCTGAGCATACTGCTCTGCCCTATGCAGAACTATCACACACAGGGCCTTCATTTGCTGTGGGCACAGGATACTACTGAGCCATTCTAGAAAAAGCAAGTCTTAGGGGAGAGGCATCCCTCCAAGATGCCATAGGCTGGCTTTTCCAAGTTCCCTTTGTGCTTATCCTCTGTTGACCACCAGCTGAGAAGACTGCCAAATGACTCCAACTTGCATAGGAGTCTCTTCCTCATGTGTATTTAGTGTATCTCTTTGAATCCATTTGCTTCCTATTTTTCAAAAACACTTCAATTTCTCATCCTCTGATAAGAATTCATTTATCTTTTTGATTTGGTGATAAGAATGATTTGCTAAGAAGTATGAACAAAAGAAATTAACTGAGAAAAATTCCTGTGGTTTGCTTATCCCTTTCTCTGTCCATCAATTCATCCATTTATTATGAAAGTAACATGTTTTGGGTCAGAAATGCAAATAGTACTATAAAGTTTCCAAAGACAAGTGATTTCTCCTTCCTGCCCTAGTCCTTCAGTTATTTCCAAGTAGTAATCACAGTCTGAGTTTTCTTGTATGCCCTTCCAGAACATTGCCATAAACATGCATGTCTGTAGACACTAAGTATGCACTATCCTTTTGTTTAACTTAGCAGTATAGCGTAAGTCTGTCCATATCAGCACATGTAGTTACAAAGATACATTCTTCTTAGAGGATATGTGTAACAATTTACTATATAACTGCATCAAAATATTTAAGTCTCTTGTTCATAGACATGTAGGCTATTTCCTGTTCTTTCTTTTTTAAGTCTTCTACACAATACTGAAATGAACAATTTTGCTCGGACTTTTCTGCATATATGAGCAAGTAAAACTAGAGGACAGATTCTTAGGAATTGCAGACTTGCATGTTTTCAATTTTTGTAATATTGTCCAGTTAAGTTCCAAAAATTTGTACTAATGTAAACCATTCCTCCACACATATATACCTGTACCCTCATGCTATCATCCACTGTTAACTTCCATATTTTAATAAATATCACAAACCTAGTAGGTGAAAAATTGTGTCATAATCAGAAGAAATAGATCAACTGAACAGACAGACCACTAGAAATGAAATTGAATATGTCATAAGAACACTCCCTACAAATAAAAGTCCAGGACCAGATGGCTTCACAGGAGAATCCTACCAAACATACAAAGAAGAACTTAGACCCATCCTCCTTAAACTTTTTCAAAATGTTGAAGAAGGAACACTCCCAAAGACATTCTATGATGCCTAATTCCAAAACCAGACAAAGATACCACCAAAAAAGAAAACTATTGACCAATATCTTTGATGATTTTAGACACAAAAATTCTCAACAAAATTTTAGCCAACCAAATCCAACAACATATCAAAAAGATCATACAGCACAATTAGATAGGATTCATCCTAGGTTCACAAGAATGGTGTGAAAAAAAAAAAATCAAACAATCAATGTCATACACCACATTAACAGAAGAAAAGAAAACCACATGATCATCTCAATAGATGAAGAAAAAGCATTAGACAAAGTCCAACATCCATTCATGATCAAAACTCTTACCGAAATGGGTAGAGAGGGAACATACCTTAACATAATCAAAGCCATTTATAACAAACCCACAGCAAATATAATACTCAATGGAGAAAGACTTCCCACCGAAATCTGGAACCAGGCATGGATGCCCACTCTCACCACTGTTATTCAACATAGTACTGGAAGTCCTAGCCACAGCAATCAGACAAAAGAAATAAAAGGCATCCAAATAGGAAGAGAAGAGGTAAAACTGTCACTGTATGCAGATGATATGATACTATATATAGAAAACCCTAAGGACTCAACCCAAAAACAACTTGAACTGATCAACAAATTCAGCAAAGTAGCAGGATATTAGATTAACATTCAGAAATCAGTTGCATTTCTGGTAATACTAACAATGAAATATTAGAAAAGGAATACAGACATACAATACTTATAAAAATTGCACCCTAAAAAATCAAATACCTGGGAATACACCTAACCAAGTAGGAAAAGGACTTATATGCTGAGAACTATAAAACATTAATCAAGGAAATTAAAGAAAATGTAAAGAAATGGAAAGATATTCCATGCTCCTGGGTTGGAAAAATTAATACTGAATTTGCATTTCTTTAATTATGAATGAGACTAAAGATTTTTCATATGCTTAAAAAGATATTTTTCTCTCTAAACTCCTTTTTCATGTCTCTTACCCATTTTTTATATGTGTATTTTTTACTGATATATAAGAATATTGTATGTATATTTTGAGAATATAGGTACATATGCAAAACAGGTGTGGCAAACAGGATTGGTACAACCCCTATGGAATATAATTACACATGAACAGATGTTTACAATTTGTCTTTTGCCTTTACTTACCGAATTTTTCCATTAAGAATTTTTAACATTTTACAGCAAAATGTATCTCTATCATTGTTTTTATTTTTTTTTCACTTTTATTTTTGGCTACACCTGTGGGCATGCAGAAGTTCCAGGGCCAGGGATCAAACCCATGCCACAGCAGTCTTGTTTTTAAATGTCTACTTAGGTTCTTAGTTGAGAAGGTCTTACTCCAAGATTACCAAATATTTTTCTGGTGACACCTTATAAAACTTTTATATTTTTTGCATTTTCTCTTTAAAGCACAAAGATCTATTTTTCCAAAATTGCTAAAAAAGTTGTCTGAATACCCCTTATTAATCTTTCCTTCTTCACAGACTTAAAATGCCATCCTTATCCTACACTAGATTCCCTGAAGTATTTGGACCTACTTAAGATTCTATTCTGTTCCATTGATCTCTCTGCTTATGCAGATATTTTAGAAATGAATACAATTTATGGAGTTACAATTTAGCATATGTGGGTATTTCCAAGCTTTAGTTATTTGTATTCCACAGTATGTTTATTTGTCACTGTGTTCCTCTGGTTTGACTTCCTCAAGGGCAAACATTATGGATTCTCCTCTCTTTGTAATTCCCTAAAACACTAGTCTCTGCCAAGTTTGACATTACAGAAACTGAAATCAAGCCTTGTCCTTTAGGTAGAAGTAACAATGCTCTCAGGGCTTTGAGCAAATGAAATCTTTGCTCAAAACATTTGATCCCCAAACATAACATAAAGCACTTCAGCAATTAATTCCTTTCATTCGAGGAATTTTCCTGTTAAAATGTTAATAGGGAGTTCCCCTCATGGCTCGGTGGTTAACAAATCCAACTAGGAACCATGAAGTTGCGGGTTCGATCCCTGGCCTTGCTCAGTGGGTTAAGGATCCGGCGTTGCCGTGAGCTGTAGCGTAGGTCGCAGACACAGCTCGGATCTGGCGTTGCTGTGGCTCTGGTGTAGGCCGGCGGCTACAGCTCCAATTAGACCCCTAGCCTGGGAACCTCCATATGCTGTGGGAGTGGCCCAAGAAAATGGCAAAAGACAAAAAAAAAAAAAAAAAAATGTTAATAGGTTTACGTGTTACTGAGTGTAAGTTTATCATATTGTCTCCCTGGTCTAGGTTTTGATAGAAAAGCAACATGAACTAACAACATTTGGGCAGCCACACGATCCACTAAGAATAGTGCATATTCCATCTCATTTAATATCACCAATAGCCTAGGAAATTGGTATCATTCATCTAACTTTACAATGAGGAGACAGGCTCAAAGAAGTTAATTTGCCAAGTTAGTTAGTGGCAAAGCCTGGATTCAAACCTGAGCCCATCTGACTATGTCTGATTCAAAGCTCAGTGACCTGATTAGGTACATAGTTCTAGAATGTTCCTCTGCTCTCCCATGCTGCCTCTCAAGAAACAGAGCTCACCAAGCAAGAATGTGAAATAACTTCTTGTGCCATCTCTGCAGTGGCTGCCTTGAGCACTGAATGGAGAATAATTCCTAGCTGTAACCACACTCAGCAGGAAAGCGGACCATGATAAATGACCCCTGTCTGCCTTGGACATTGGAGGTGGGAGTGGCAGTGTGGGACACTATTCTTGCCACCACTGCTCAAAGCACCACACTGGGGACCAAGGAAACATTTTACTAACTTCACAGTTGTGTTTTAGAAAAAGCCTTTTTAGTAAATCAGTCAATAAAATTTCAGTTTGTAAATAAGCCTAAGGAGCCAATGATAAAAATAAATTTTAAGAAATAGAGTAGAGAGAAAAGAGTATTCTATATGCTATCTAAAGTAGACCAGGCCAATCCTGCTGAATAGCATTGAGAACTATGTCTAGATACTCATGTTGCAACAGAAGAAAGGGTGGGGGAAAAACTGTAATTGTAATGTATACATGTAAGGATAACCTGACCCCCTTGCTGTACAGTGGGAAAATAAATAAAAATAAATAAATACATAAATAAATAAAATAAAGTAGACCAGGCCAGCCATCTTGACCTGCTAAATGTTCAGCCTCATTTTGTAATGATGAACACAGCTCTCCCTGTCATTAAAGGCCCACTTGAACTTCTGCCCGTGCTTTATCAAGGCCACTGCCTCAAAACAGTTTTCCCCAGCAGAAGAGAGAGAAGAAATCCTAAGCTGGTAGGTAAGTGGCATAGCATCTGATTTGCCTTATGGAGAGCTCCATAGCGAGTAACTGAGCTTTGACTCAATCTCTACCCAGTTTTACCCCTTCCAGAAAGTAGGCTTCTGGATGGATGGGATGATCAATAGCTCCAAGACCAACACACAGCCTCTCTGGAGTAGCCATTGTGGGGTCCCTACAGCACCTATTTCTCTTCCTTTCCTTCAGAGACCTGCCATTTCATTTAGGTCCCCAGTTATCCCCTCAGCTTCATCTGGCTCAGGAAGTGTTAGGCCTACCCCTATCCTGATATTCCACGTGCAAGGCCATGCCCCTCAGTGACTAGACCAGCAACAGGCATGTGACTGTTCAGAGACCTGAGATGCAGACAGGTTTGCCCTAAGCATCTGAGGAAGTTCTTCCTTGTTCCTCTGGGCCAGCACCAGATCACAGCTGTTTCGTTTCTCCTGACCAGTGGTCTGTGTTGATAGGAGATCCAGAATTACTACAGCCACATCTCTACTTGTCATCACTCAGAGGAGGCAGAGACAAAGAATCACAGGGAAATGGATCAAGACTCAAGCCTGATGACTCAGATAGTAACTCTGAACTTGTAGACAGTCAACCAATGTGTTTACATGGTAAGCTCTTACTTGCCTCCAAATGCTCACTAGCTGACCTCACTCATTCATATTCACGAATCTCTGAGGTGGTCGTTCTCCAGACTCTAGGCTGGGTGCTCCTGAAGCTATTTGTCTGCTTGAAGAACCGTGTAGGAATTAAGAGCACAGATTCAAACCTTGGCTCTGGCATTTATTTCCTGTGGCTCCTAAGGCAAGTCACTTAAACTCTTCATGTCTCAGTCTCTGTAAAGTGGGAACAATAGTCACATCCCAGAGTTGGATGAGGATGAATAAGATAAATCATATTCAGTGCTTAGAACTGGGCCTGGCATGTAATTACTATCATTGCTATATGAATTTTGTCAGTGCCTACTGCCTGATTCTCCCTGCCCCAGTGAGACAATACTCCCTGTGTGTCTACTCAGATCACCACCTGTAACCACCAACCCTTAATCCAGTCCAAGGATCTGAGTACCCACTGCACTCTGGTCATTCAGAGTTTCCACAGACTGTTTTTCACATCCAGCTATTGTCACCGTTATTTTCCCACCCAGGAATCCCAGGGAAGATAGAGATAATATAAGCTTATGATGTAAAGAAATCCCAGTCTAGAACTAGAAGGGTTCTTATAGATTCCATCCACAGTTTCTTGCCACAGCATTGCTTCCCAGGGCTTCTTCTTGTGAGTTCATGTGTACAGAAAAGCAAGTTACTAATTACTATTCCTATTCAGCTTTATTTCTCCAAGAACAATCATCCTGTCACAATAGCCCTCTCCTCCCATTTGACCCCAGCTCTTTAATTCATTTGGCATTACTTTTTTTTCCCTTTGGCTTGGAGCCACGGTCAGCTGTTGGCCGGAATTTCAAAACAAGACTGATTGGGGAAATCTTCAAATACAACCCTCAAGTTTCTTTTCTCCTGGAAAATGAAGTTGAACAGTCCTTATACCATTAAATGTGCCAACTGAGTTGATGGGACATCTCTGAAGGCACATACCTATGGCTGTTTTCCATACCCTGGCATGTGTTTGTCTGCCACTTTTCATGCAGCTTCCCTGGGAACTGTGCCACATACCACTATCATTTTCTGCTCATAAAGAGGAGGCGAGAGATCAGGATCGTTAGATTCTATAAACACTTGAATGCTTGAGAAATGCAAAGTGATGGGTTATTTTACAGGGCTGCTGGAGACAAGGAGTGGAGAGAGGAGAAAAAGAATTACTGTATCTTAAAACTCCAATGCTTACCATTCTTACATGATGTCTAAAGAGACAGGAATTCAAGCTGAGCATTTGAATGTTAAAACAAAGCAGACAATGCAATGATCCTTTTAGGAAAATAGCTGCTATACGTGGACTGCCCTAAATGGAAAAGAGAAGAAAAAAGACAAAAAGGGATAAGATGAAACACAGGGAAAAGAGCAAGAAAGATGGTCCATGGAGGGTGCAGCTAAGACTCCTGTAGTTTTACAATGAAAAGTAGTTCTGTTACGTAAAAAGAGCTAAAAAGAAAGAAAAAGTCAGGCTGAACTTCAGAATCTGATTCTCTGACATAGAGTATTTCCTCATCTGATTCCATTAATTCCAGGTGGCCAATTCAATGCTCTATAATCTCAAAAAAATTCATGAAGCCAAAGAAGCAACTTTGGAGAATCTGTACTCTCTGGTTCAAATCTGAGAATATTATTTTCAGCTGCTCTCCAGGCTCAAGGCAAATTAACAAAAAGTCAATGAGATTTCAATGCATAGACTGTGTTGTTCTTTTTTAATGCAGTCTGTATAACCTTTCCTCTTCTGCATAAATATGAGGAGATGTGTATTGGTGTGCTTTTTAAATTTTCTGCTCTCCCATGAAATGGAATGCTCCTAAGAAACCAGAGTGATGAAGAACTTATAGGCAGTGATAAAAACCTCATTTACATGCTATTGCTCAACAACATTGCACAACTGAAGAGGCCAGGCAGTGATGGCCATTGGAATTATACTGGCCTCCCAGCCCTTGGACAGAAAGAAAACTGAGAACTTGGATTTTACACAAAATCAAAAGCCAGCTGACAGGATGGTCTCTGTATTCACCCAGGAAACTCTGGGCTGCAGTCATCAGATGCAACAATACTCTGAAGATTTAGAACCTAGGAGTTCCCATCATGGCTCAGTGGTTAACAAACCCAACTAGTATCCATGAGGACTTGGGTTTGATCCCTGGCCTCACTCAGCGGGTTAAAGATCTGGCATTGCTGTGAGCTGTGGTGTAGGTAGCAGACATGGCTTGGATCCCACATTGCTGTGGCTGTGGCATAGGCCAGCGGCTACAGCTCCAATTCGATCCCTAGCCTGGAAACTTCCATGTGCTGCGGGTGTAGCCCTAAAAAGACAAAAATAAATAAATAAATAAATAAATAAATAAATAAAATAGGGAGAGACAATTCAACCTTGTAAATCAACTATACTCCAATAAAAAAATTTTTAAAAATATTTAGAACCTAAACCTCGGGGAATTGTTTAAACACACATACAGAGTACACATCGGGGTGTTTTCTAAAAGTATATGAAAGACTGGGGAAAAAGAGGATTTAAAGACAGTATACCACAGCCTTCAAGCAATGCATTTTTAAGTTCAATTGTTCCTTAATAGCCATAACTGAGCCTGAAAGCACAGAGTAGAAAAATAAACTAAGTAAAGCATCATATTAAGACTGAAGAATAGTATTTTTCTAAACAATCATAAGGCAGTATGAGTGCATACAAAGGCACATGCAACAGGTGTGACTATGCCAAACAGTAATTCCTCACCCATGTTTCACAAAGGTTTACTGGGCCCCTACCCTGAAGCCATATCTGTTCTGGCTACAACATTGAACAAGGCAGCATTTCTACACCTACAGAACTTATTTTCTCATTGGAGGCAAATAAAAATAAATACATTTCAGTAGCTATATTCAATGTATAGTCAAGGTCAGCCACTTCACCCAACATAAATAGAAAGAAAAAGGTAAAAAACCTATTTGAATTATGGCACATTTTCATAGATGCAAAAACATAGCTTGAAGAGTAGAATGATTGTGTCTATGAAATGTATATTCTTTGTCTTATTTGTCTAAGTTATATAAGCTGTCTTATGGCCATTTTATGAATATTTGAACTAAAGATTTTTCACTTTCAGCAGACCAATGAATTCTCATCTCTGCTTTACTATATGAGTTCAACATTTTCAAGTTTCCCTTTCCAAATAATTTTTAAATAATCAAGAAGTGCGATCAAATATTAAAATGATTAGTCAACCAACCATACAAAAAGACAATGGCACTCAAAGGGAATTGTTGTCTGGCACATAGCTTCATAGCTTCACTATGAAACAGCTTGAATTTCTGTCTCCTAATATAAGAAACTTAGAATTTAATGAATGCAAGAGAGTATTATGGAATATAGAGGGAGTTTATATGGAAGTTGAGTTGAAAGAACCATCTACCAAGCTGGGCACACAAACTCTGTGCTATCATAATTTAAGAACAAATTCCCATAGAAATACATCAAAGTGGATATGATCAAGGAGTAGAGAAATTTAAAATGTTCTGTGGAATAAAGAATGTAATTTCTGATCAGTTAATTGCCTGTTTTTTCATGTTTTTGTTTGGTTTTTGAAAACACTAATTTCTCACATTATTTATGTTTATTTTCCTAATCAAATTTGAACAGGAAACAAAATGGTTACAGTTTACGATTTTGTCTGTTTAAAAATATTCTAAAGCTGACTGAAAGATATAAAGTATATAAGATATAAATTTTCAGTCCTATAAATAAACACCTTAATTGTTTTAAACTCATTAGTTGTCTAAATCATGAATATTTTCTAATCCCATTAGTCCTTAGTAGTCATGTTTTTCGCTTCCTAGTTTTCAAAGGCTCTTTGTGAGATACTTTCTAATTTTCTTTAAAGCAGGTTCAACAGAATTCAAAATAGAGCAATCATTGCTACATGCCATGTATATCACCTTCTCATAACACTATAAATAATAGGTAAAAATCAATAATAATTTCATGTCTGATTGCTGGTTCAATGCCACTTTGCAGGAAAGAATCTCTTTGTGTGGATTTTTAACATTCTTCTATTTTTTTTCTTAAGAAGATTAGCCAGTAACTTTGCTGCAGTCTTTATCCTCAGATAAGTTTTACTCAGAGTTCTTGAAGAATAAACAGAATTGAGGGTAGCATGCAAAAACAATCTACCTTAGTTCATCTTTGATAACAGTATACTTAATTATGCAGGAGTAATATGTTAAAGGTATATGCTTATTTTTAAGGCATGAATGACATTTTAGGAAGCAATGTGTATTACTTATTACTAAATGTTCAAAACTCATAAACCAGTTAACTTGTTACATAATATATGTATTGATGTTAAAAGAATCAAAAAGTTGCTATCTACAAGGATTTACACACATTGACCATCATCATAACATAATCTATCTCTAGGAGTGTCTCTCAGAGTCAGACTGGTGTAATGTCCTCACAGGGCTCCTTGAAAAAAGTCAGGGTAAGCAAGTTATATTCAACAAGAAATCTCTAAAACCTCAGTGACTTGAGACCACAAAGCTTTATGTCAGGCTCATGCTCAGTGTCCATCACAGGCCAGCAGAGGCCTCTGCTCCCCATAGCCTCTCAGGGATCCAAGCTGCTGATTACTCTACCTGAGCCCATGCTTACCAATCATTAAAGCAGGAGGGAGGAGTTCCTGTCGTGGCTCAGTGGAAATGAATCTGACTAGTATCCACGATGGCACCAGTTCCATCCCTGGCCTTGCTCAGTGGGTTACAGATCCGGTGTTGCAGTGAGCTGTGATGAAGGTCACAGATGTGGTTTTGATCCTAGTTTCTGTGGCATAGGCCAGCAGCTATAGCTCCGATTTGACCCCTAGCCTGGGAACATCCATATGCCACAGGTGCAGCCCTAAAAAGACAAACAACAACAACAAAAGATCAGGAGGGAGCAAGGCTTTAATTAAGCAAGCATTCAACTTTAAGATTCCTCCTCAAAGGCACAAAAATCACTCCCTCTCGCTCTTCATTAACCAAAGCAAGCTCCTAGTTCACCCAAGTTGATATAGTAAGCAAAGTGTAATTTCTCCACAGGTTAAGGACAACTGGACACATTCGGTGGGCAGCACTCATGGCTGTCACAGCCCCCCATTCACCTTGTCATCAAGAAATGAAACAGGAAGCAGTTGTATCAACTGACCCAACAAATGCCCAAACTCCTTTCAGTGACAATTATCCTATTCCTTTCTCACTTGGACTCTGGCGGTACAAGGATCAATAGAGTAAGAACTACTATTACCCCTCATGGCACCACCTACTCGTAAATGCAAATATGCAGCTGAAAATGATCCTTTCTTTCTCTTGTGCTTCCATGAGATTACTAAATGTGAATGCATTCAAAGCGTCCCAGAAAAATTAGGAAGCAGTTAGTCCAGACCCAAGAACATTATGTCGCTAATGTTTATTTGGACTCTATGTCAGATGCTATTTTTAGTCATTTTTATGTATCATCTCATAGAATCTTCATAGCAACTGTATGAAGGACGTAGGTAATATGATGGCCCCCATGCTTCAAATGAGGAAGTTTGAGAAGATCACAGACCTCGTTAGTGAAGAGGAACCAATCTTGCCCAGCTATGAACTCCTGAGCCTCCACTCCCAACCTCCATATGACAGTAACACTGGTAAGATGCTTTAATATAAATGCCATTTGAACCTGTGTGTTTATGTAAATGCAAATTTACAATTGTGATTCTGAGGCAAGGGTTTTAAGGCTGCATTCTGGCACATTCCCTGACTTTAAAAAAAATAGCATTGGCTTCTAACTTTGTCAGATTGCTTTCAAACATCAAGTGGCAGGATATGTCAAGAGAGTTTGGGGAACTACTCTATAAACTTAACATGGCTACAGGTTAATTAGACAATTTCATATATTACCAAAAAACGAATAAGACTAAATTTCATAAGGAGTATATTGAGAATATGACAATATTCACAGCTGCCACATTTTATAACTAGAATGACATTCACGGAGGCCGTATAAATGTTGCCCCCTGGAGTTGTCTAGTGTACAATGTGTAGGACTATATGTTGAGGCTCTGATATTCTCTACAGAGAATCAGCTGTCACCTCCATTCTTATTCCAATATACTTTGTCTTGATGGGGAGTCCTACCTTGGTTTTGGGGTGCCAAAACCAAAAGCTTGAAGAATTTAGTACAACAAATTGGTTTCCAAATTGATGGTAGAGGATATTGTCACACTGCCATGATAAGCATTATGAAACCCAGTCTTAAATAAGCACAACTTACATTTCCATTCTGTTTGCTAGAAGGGTCCATGTTTAGGTCTGCACATGTAAATTATATTAATTGATTTAGGAATCCACAAGGACAGTTAAATGTAAGGAATTGCATTTACTTGAGGATAGAAAACAGCTAAATGGTTTAACTATTTTAAACCTTTGTAGCAATATATTATGTTGCATTATTGACTTTGTGTGTTTGGTGATGTCTATGGGAGAAAAAAATCATCATTATTTTCAAGAATACCAGAAAGATACACCACTTCAGGCCATCAACTTCAACAGCTTCCTATCTCCAGAAAACTGCTGGTTTATTCCTCTCCTTCCAGAGGACCTCATTACTGGCCCCACAGGATCCCTCTGCTCCTGCTATTGCATCTTAATTTTGTTTTAATCATTTTTTTTTTCAATCTCCCAAACCCACCCTAGTGTTAGCAAGCTTCCACTGATCTTGAAGAGTCCTTTGCTGCAAATCCTGCCGTGTTGCTTTCTGCAGAGGATTGCCCCCTTTGAAGATATGCCCCAGTGGTCTTTGTGTAGCTGCTACTTCATGAAGGAATAAAGAAGCATGCCTTAGGTAAGAGTGTCTGCAATGCCTTTTCAAATGGTATTTGTACACTTTAGTAGTCATCACAGATTCTCTGCTGACCTAAGAGATTTACAGCTGTATAAAAAGGCTGTGGCAGGCGCTTAGAACATTCGTCAATCCTTTTCTTCTTTTGAAACAATCCCCAAAAAGGAATGACTCATGGGCAAATATTGATTTCTTTTCCCAAAGATCAACTATTAGGTATGAAAGGACACCTAAACATGCAACCAAAAGGTTTACATTGTCAAACAAGGACAGAAGGTAGGGAAGGAAGGCTACACTTTGCTACCTCAGAGCACAAGGGCTAAGGAACAAGTCAGAGATGCAACGCCCATGGCACTTCCTAGGAGAGTCTTCTCTAGAAGCCACTGTAAAACAGTGAAGTGATTTAGGGCTGGGCTTCTCAAATCTAAATCTTAGGTGTGTATGAATCACCAAGGACTTTATTAAAATGCAGACCCTAGCTCACTGGGTCTGGGTTGGAACCTGGGGGTCTGCATTTCTAAATATCCTCCACCCTGATGCCAATTCTGCTGGTCCAGGGACCATACTGGACCAAGCAAGGTCTTGGGCCACTTGCTAGTAGCAACTGACCCTGGTGCCCTGTAACTGCCAATATTGGAGTTCTTTCCAGCAAAAAAAAAAAAAAAAAAAAGTCCTATGATACCACATCTGCATTTCCTGCCTCAGAGAATAAAAAAAGCTCGAGAAGCCGCCCAGGGGCACTCTCCGCGCATAAAAAGATTACATCCACACAAAAAAGGGTTTGAGGGAGGCAATGGGGTTGGTACAGTGAGCTCGGCAATCCCTCTGCTGAGTGTTGGGGGGACTGGGTTTGGTTTTCACATTACCAGCCTCAGTGAGGTGGAACAGAGGATTACAAAGGGATCAACTAAATGGCAATTGCAACTGTATTGTTGTGGTCACCAGCCCCTTTTCCATCAGTATTTTCTATTTCTCCAAAGCCATCTGAAGCAGTTAATCTATTTAGGTGATTTCTTAAGAGAAAACCAACAATACAAGGTTCCCAAGTGGCAAGCGTAGTGAAAGTAAAAAATGATATTTTATCCCCAAGCCTCCAAAAAGTTCACAGATCTTACCATTATCATAAAAATCAATGACAAAAGGGATTTAGTTCAGTTGGAAATCAGCCTGCTATTGGCCATGCAGAGAACCTTAAAATAAAACACACTGCTTTCTAGTCTTGAGCACCTTCTAGCCTTCAGTATTAGGATAAAAGTCCAATATGAAAGCTCCTAATGATCTATGATTTGAAGAGCTGGCTGTTTTAACAGAGATCATGGCCAAAGACTGAGAAAAAGAGGAATTGCAGATCCAAGACTAAAAATAGTAGATTTATGCTTAGATGGGTTTGTTCCTTTAGAGAATGCTCCATTGATCTTACTGAAATTCTTCCAGGTGAGTTACTTGCTCTGTCCAAGAGCAGTTGCTCTCCAAAAAACAATAAGGCATTTATTTCTAAGCTAACAGTTCTCTCTAGTTGAGTCAGAGACTTTAGTCACATTTATGAAGTATTTTTTTTCTGACCTTCCAGAGACATATATCAATATTAAAAGTGGGGGGGAAAAAAGGAAGAAATGAAACCTAAGTGTTTAAGAGCCAAGCATAATTACACCAAATCTACACGGTAAGGGTCTGATTCGAGGCCTAATTCCAAGGTCAAACAAAACCTGGCCTGATTTATACTGTTAATCCCAAGCCCAGGACAACTCTAATTGGAGAATAGAGGAAGTGACTTCCTATAGGAAATGACAGGGTTCTAGGGAACACTTCCTCTAGCCCAGTCCCAGTATCTTTTACCTGAAATTCCAAATGAGAGACCCTATCTCTATGAGTCCACCCATGGGAAGTAAATCATTCAACTCTGACTCCTTGATAGATTTGCATTGCTTTGATTACTAGAGCCCCTTGTTCTGACCTAGCCATGATAGATTTTGTTTTCATGAAGGGGGCAAGAGGAAGAACAAAGAAAATCCACAACCAAATCAGGACTACCTAGGGGTGAGGATAAGAGTATTCAGGTATTGGAGTTCCCAAGGTAGCTCAGAGGTTAACGAATCTGGCTAGGAACCATGATGTTGCGGGTTCGATGCCTGGCCTTGCTTGGTGGCTTAAGGATCTGGTGTTGCTGTGAGCTGTCGTGTAGGTCACAGATGCGGCTTGGATCCCATGTTGCTGTGGCTTTAGCGTAGGCCAGCAGCTACAGCTCCAATTAGACCCCTAGTCTGGGCATCTCCATATGCAGTGGGTATGGTCATAGAAAAGACAAAAAAGACAAAAATAAAAACCCCAAAAAAACAAAAAAACAGTATTCAGGTATCTGGTGCCTGAATACTGAATTGGACCTTTGCCAAAGGCAAATTTAATATTCGTTCAATTTTTACCTCCAATAGGACAAAAGCCATCACTGAATGACAGGCCAAAGCTGGCTCTGTGCACCTCAAGTTAGACATACGCAGTATATACATGTATAACTGCATCACTTTGTTGTACAGCAGAAGTTATCACAACATTGTGCATCAACTCTACTTCAATAAATTTTTTAAACAATGAAAGAAAAAACATACATGGACCCCAAAAAGTAACTCTTCAATCACAAACACAAAATGACAATATTTGGGTAAAACAACCTAATTAAATATTGTCTACCTTCTCTGTAGCCAAGCTATTCACCACAGACAGAAAACCAATCTCCTAATGCCTGGGATCACTTACATGCACTTAGTAAACACGCTTTATCTCTCTGGCAGGAAAGCCTTTTTGGTTATGAAAAACAGCTGTGCTCACCTCCCCCCTTACAAATGTCTGTGATCCACCCAAGTTTACGTTATCTAGTCAATACCTGTCAGGAGTCACTTGAGGCTGAAAAGTAGGCCTGTTGCCTTTTATTCCATGGAGGGAAGAGATGAGGGGAGATGGGTGCCACAGGTAATACAGGCACATAAAAAATCTCTCACAACTGATTAGATACAGTGCCCTGTGCTATACAGCAGGGTCTCAATGTTTACCCACTCCAAATGCTATAGTTTGCATCTACTAACCCCAAACTCCCAGTCCATGATGAAGGATAATGTGAGAAAAAGAATGTGTCTGTGTGTGTGTGTATTAAACTGGGTTACTTTACTGTATAGCAGAAATTGACAGAACATTGTAAATCAACTGTTAAAAAAAAAGTCTCTCAACAGATGCCAGAGACAAATTGTCCTGGTCCTCAGCATCTCTTTTTCAGTTTAACCACATCCTCCCCCCCGCCCCCAGATGTCCTTGATGCAACTTGAAACATCCTGAGAATGATTTTCAAAACAAATACCTTTTGACAAGTGTGGAATGGATGCTACTCTGAAACAGATAAGCCTAGGAACAGAAATGAAATTTGTGCATATTCCTCTTGCTAGTGAATTGCCTGATTCAGAAGCTAATTCTCCCTGTTTCTCTGTGTGGGGAGTATACTATGTGCTACATCAGCCAATGGATCTGTTTCTGGCTACAACATCATCTTTGGGATGCAAACCTTGGCGGGGGTGGGGGGCTCAGATGGACCATTGCCTCCCAGCAGCTCATAATCTGGCTGCAAATGGATCTGTTCTTCAACAAAGTAGAGAGGCATGAGGATTAGGCAGAACAGCACAGATTAAAATAAAAAGAGAAAGGGATTTTTATTTTTCTTTAGGTAACTGAAGTCTCTCAAAGGTATCAGATTCATGCATTCACATGTTACACACACACACAAAAAAAAGACACAACCTTGAACTTTCCTAGACGTAGAGAATAAAGAATAAGCACAACAAAGTCCCTGACCCCATGGAACTCACATAGAAGCCACTAAGACCTGTGTACATGTAACATGATGTGCAGTAATAAGCACCCTGAGTCAGGGTGACCCTGGGTAAGGGGATGGAGATGAAGGTGAGGTTCTTTTCTAGTGGGTCTTCCCTGAGAAGGTTGTATCAGAACAAAGACACATAAAATGGGGGATACATCCTCACGCATATCTGGGGGCAGAGCTCTTCAAGCAGAGGTAGTAAAATGTCCAAGGCTCTGAGATGGGTGGCAAGCTTGCTATTTTTGAGCACTACAAAGAGCCAGTGTGGTAGAGCTGAGAGTGACAGGAGATGAGACTGTGTACACAGGAAGAGGGCAGGTCAAGTAGAGGCTTGAAGACTAGAGAAAGGAGCTGGAGTTTCATTCTGATTGAATAAATCCATTGGAGGATTTTGAGCAGAAAAGTGACTTCCATGACCTGATTTATACTTTAATCAGGTCACTCTGGAGCCCTTGACTTGGGGGTGGGCAGGGGTCTTGGACTAGGAAAGTCATGGTGAACATGATGAACTGATTAAGTTCTAGATCTATTTTGAGGTTGGAGATGATTTTCTGATATATTTATTAAATGTGAGATTTGTGGGCTAGAGAGGCATCAAGGGTAACTCCTAGCTTTTTATCTAAACCACTTAGTAAATGGTGGTGGTATTTCCTAAAAGGAGAGGAAAAAACAGTTGGGGAAAAGAGAATCAAGTATTCTATTTTGAAGCTGTTAAATTTGAAAATGCTTTTTAGCTATCCAAGTGGAGCTGTTGGGAAGGGACTCAGATACACAAGCCTGGAGCCCAGAGAAAAGGAAAAGGCTGAAGATACAAATCCAGAACCCCCTAGATATAGATGATATTTAAAGCCATGACAGTGAATGAGGTCACCTAGGGAGACAGCATAGAAAAAAATAGAGACGACAACCATGAGACTGCACCCTAAGTCACCCCCAAAATATTTAGCTCAGGGAGAGAAGGAACCAGCCAAGAAGAACGGGAAGGCACAGCCACTACATGGTGAAAAAACAAGGCAAGAACAGAATTGCCCAGGGAGTTCCCATTGTGCTCAGCAGTAATAAACTCTGGTATCCATGAGGACACAGGTTCAATCCCTGGCCCTGCTCAGTGGGTTAAGGAACCAGCATTGTCAAGCGCTGCAGAGTAGGTCAAAGATGTGGCTCAGATCTGGTATTGCTCTGGCTGTATCGTAGGCCAGCAGCTGCAGTTCTGATTCACTCCCTAGCCTGGGAACACCCTGGGAATATGCCACAGGTGTGCCCCCACCCAAAAAAAAAACAGAGTGTTACCCAAGTCAGGTAAAAAAGATGTGCTTCCAGAAGAAGGAAGTGAAAAACTGGGTCAGGTACTACCAATAGGTCAAAATTGTGAAATGCCCATAGGATCTGGCAAGACAGGAATCACTGCCAGTCTCAGTGAGAAGGGTTTCAGTAGGGTATATGGGATGACTTACTCCTGAGTGTAATAAGCCAAGGAATAAATATAAAACTCCTCTTTCAAAGAGAACATAGAATACCTGAAAGGGGGTGTGAAATCTGGTCTGGAGTGGGTGATTTTGTCAAGGGAGATTGTATCTTTGATTGCTGGTAGGAATGATCATATAGTGAAGGAAAATAAGATGCCAGAGAAAGGGCATGTAATTTCAGGAGCAATGTGCTTGAGTAGGCAAGAAGGAATGAGAGCTCAGCTGAAGATTCATAGATACAGAGCACCAAATATAGGTTACCAACAGGGAGAAGGAAGTGGCCGAGGGACAAAAAAGGATACATTTTTTAGAAGTATAAATATTTAGGTATAAAGTAAGCTGCCAGGATATATTGTACAACACAGGGAAGAGAGCCAATATTTTATAATAACTATAAAAACAGTATAACTTCTAAATATTATAAATCACTAGATTGTACACCTGTACCATCTAACATTGTATATCAACTATACTTCATTTGTATTTTGTTTGTTTTTTGCCTTTTCCAGGGCTGCTCCCATGGCATATGGAGGTTCCCAGGCTAGGGGTCCAATTGGAGCTGTAGCCACCGGTCTACACCAGAGCCACAGCAATGCCAGATCCGAGCCACATCTGCCACCTACACCGCAGCTCACAGCAATGCCGGATTGTTAACCCACGGCGCGAGACCAGGGATCGAACCTGCAACCTCATGGTTCCTAGTCGGATTCGTTAACCACTGCACCACAACGGGAACTCCATCAACTATACTTCAATTAAAAGTAAATAAAAGATATGGAGTTCCCATCACGGCTCAGCGAAAAGGAATCCGACTAGGAACCATGAGATTGAGGGTTTGAGCCCTGGCCTCGCTCAGTGGGTTGAGGATCCAGCATTCCCGTGAGCTGTGGTGTAGGTCACAAACACAGCTCGGATATCTGATTCAACCCTTAGCTTGGGAACCTCCATATGCCATGGGTGCAGCCCTAAGAAGAAAATGAATGAATGACTAAATAAATAAAAGATAAATCAATACAGGGATGGGCTCTAGTGCCTGAGTATATAGCTGAGCTTTGAAAGAAACTGAACTGTTCATCCACTTCAAAAACAGAGAGACCAAGTACAAGGACAGGGGATTTATGAGGATGAGAAGTGGTAGAAATTCTCTTGTGTTTATTTTCTCAGTGAAATAACAGAGAAGGCCACCAGCTTAAAGTGAAGGGTAAGAGTATTAAATGCTAGCAGATCAGGAGAGGGTGCAGAACAGGGTCTCAAAGTGGTGGAGTGAGTCCAGACAGTGCCCAGTGAGTGCCCTTTGAGATTGGTGGTCACCAGTTAGGAGACTCTCTGCCTCCCATTGCTTTATCAGTGTTGCAGGATAGGGAATTTAGGGATCATCTTTATGTTCTATGGGGAATTTAGGGCTCATTTTATTCTAAGACTTTTTTTTCCTCTTTTAAACTAGAGAGAATAAAACTAAATAGGAATCATATTATAATAGGCAAAAATACACAAGTGGAAGAATGCTTAAACTAAACTTTCCAAACCCGGCTCTAAAATCACAATGGTCTTTATTCTCATTTCCCTCTATATATAAATTGTCCCCATATGTACTTAGAAGCTCGTTTTCTTTGATTCAAAGAGAACAACACCATCAGGAGACCTACTTTTCTTTCTTTCTTTCTTTCTTTTTTGGCTGCACTGCTGCATGTGGAAGCTCCACGGCAAGGGATTGAACCCATGACACAAAAGTGACAAAGCCAGGTCCTTAACCTGCTAAGCCACCAGGGAACTCCCAGGAGATATACTTCTCATCTCAGTCATTAGAAAACTCTGTGATCCTAAGCAATTCCTATCACTGAGGCTACCCACCTCAATATCCTTTCTTCTCTCTTGATCAGTGACAGAATTCTTGCTCAGCAGAGGACTCTCAGAATTTCAACTAGGTTTCCCAACTTCCTGTTTAGCTAGGTGTGGACACAGAATTAAGTTTGGGCCAGTGAGATGTAAGAAAAGGTCTATGAGGCAGGTTCTAGGAAACTTCCTTTAAAAACATGTCATGTAGGTACTACTTCTCTGCTTTTTCATCTTTTCCTCCTTAGCTAGAGTTCCAGTCACCATTTTGAACCATGCTAAGGAAGGCTGAGAGAGAGAAAGAGAGAACACACACACACACACACACACAGGAGCCTGGGTTCCTAACAATTTTGTAGAGCTCCCACAGACCTGGACGACAAACCTGCAGCTTTCAACAGTGTGAGAGAAATGATTCGATCACGCCAATGAACTTAATCATGACACCTTAAGTCTCAGTTTTCTCTTTAGAGGAAAGCTATTGTCAAGCTTCCTGTGCAAACTCAGAAGCCTCCTTTACAATGCTTTCTGTTTCAGAGGTCATAGTCATAGGAGCTTGAATACCCAATGTCTGGCTCAAATCCCTTGGTTTAATGCCATCCTGAAATCTGTTTAATACTGCCAAGGGTTTAAAACCAGAGTTTTAACCTGTCTCTTCATACTTCTATTTCCACAGAGATGAGCGATCAGACTGGTTGACTTCTCCAAGTTCAACGACACAGTTCTGACTCTGTGTTTAGTTTCATATATGAGGCAAAGAAGCAATGCTTAATACATTCTACCAGCCCTTGGAATGCTCACCCCAGCCTATAACACTTTCACTAGTGTAAATAGTCTACTATGCTATGCAAAAAATAAGAATCAAAAATTACAGCTCTTGTGAAAAGCTTCTCTCCCCAATTCTGCACTTTTTGTTGCTATTCTAAATAAAATGGACAGTACCTGCCCAAAAGATTCATTAACCAGGGCACCTGTATTTTCATTTGTAAAGGGCAACCACAAAAAGGATGGAAGAAAATCTGCCAGATGCAAATAATTCTTTAAAACAAGTTTTGTGAAAACTAGGTCTTTAGGAAATAAAATTCTGAACTTAAGTTCTTTTGATAAAAGTGTACATAACATTTTAAAATTGTATTCCACACTCCATTATTACAAAAGTAGAAGAGAACGCTTTCCCTTGAGTTCTCATTTATTAAAAATCTCCCTGGATTTTCAGGCAATTTAGGGAAATGTAACTTGCAGGAGAAAAAAAAACTTATAAAAATATAATGTTTCAATAAAATTTCTCTTTTGATGAAGCAGTTAAGCCTTCTACACTCTATGCAAATAGCGTGGAGCCAATAGAAACTGCTTTAAGAACCAGCAGCTGAAGTCTGTCTCTGTATTTTCTTTTGATCTCTCTGGATTTAATGCCCTCGCGACGCTCAAATGGAATATATGCATGTCACAGCAGGGCAGAGGGATAATATATTTGCCCCCGCTTCACTGAACATAAGTTGTGTATCTTGCCATCTTGAGAGTCCACAGTGTGGTACATTTATCCCCATTAGAAAAGCTCACTCCAATAATATATGGAGGCTGCAGTCATTTGTGACAAATATGTAAAATAACAACCTTATACATCCTGGGGGTGGGGTGCACGTACATTGAATCCATTAACTATGCATCGACAAATTGTTGAAACTAGATTTTCAAGGCCAAGACTAAGAGGCAAATGTATGGATTGTAGCTGGATATATGTGCAGGCTCAAAAGGCTCAAACTTTAGTTTGAAGATGGATAAAAAAAACCACGCTGTCCCCTTTGGCCATATATGAATTCTCTTTGCCCATCATGAGCAAAAAGCTACTTAGAACAGAGTGTGTGTTTATCTAAGTCCTGTTTGATGAACATGTGATAGTATATTCAGCTCTTTCTAATCTCCTTTTAGAGCTAAAGATCACAACCATGAAAGAGTTCATTTTTAAAGTGATGCAAAAAATAAAGCAGTGTTTACAATTCCAACCTCAGCATTCACTGGCCTATAACCATGGGCAGGTTTACCTAACCCAAGTCTCAGCTTACCCATCTGTAAAATGGGCATAATAATAATATCGCTCTTTTAGGATTATACGTAAAGGGCTTAGCACGCTTGGCACTCAATAAATGTTGGCTATTTTTATCACAATGTTTACCTCAGGACTCTCGTCAATATACCAGTGGGAAAGACTAAGCTTAAGCAAAAAAGAAGCAGGGAAGCTGCTGCTGACTGTGCCCTCCAGTTACCCTTATCCACTAGCAAGGTTTATATGTGATGTTTTCCCCAATTACGAGCAAGAAACAGACACAGATGCTGAGGACTGCACAAAGGCCTTATCAACTCAGAAAATGTCTGGGTTCTGTCATCATCAACTCCAAAATTTCAGTCTGTGTCTACACATCTAATTAGTGCACAGAAAAGCACTTTTTAGTAACTTTATAACCAAGAGAATAATGGCCGGGGGTACTTGAACAATAGGGTTAGTTTTCTCTCCTCTGTAACCATGGGTTATAGCATTTACATCTTTCCAATCTCAAGTTGAGCATTTCTTGGCACAGACTGTGTAAAACACTACCAATTAGTTGATTCTCTGTGTGGATGAGGCTACAAACACATTACTCTAATTCTTTGGGTTTGAGAATAAAAGCCATGGCATTGAAAAATAATGTTTCACACCATTTTCCACAAAGTTAAAGATTCAAATACATTACCAGTATTAAAATCTCATGGGTGTTCTTAATATACCTGCTTCTCCAATTAACACAGCACAGTCATTAATACAGTATATTATGTTATGAAGTCGTAATTGCAGCCAAGCAGAAAATAATTACCATCTATCAGCTTTCATGTTTTACAAAAGCAAAATTATTTTTCCTTTGTTTTAGAAGTTCCCCAGAACAAATAATAGTTTTACACTGGCAACCCTTTCATTTCATGACCCAACCACCACACGTCTCTATAAAGCTGTCATATATCCTTCTGGGCTCAACTCACATGTAGCTGTTTTCAATTTTAAAATCTAATCCAAGGGCAAATCCTCCCGATCCCATGGTGAACACCTGGCACCCACAACAGTGAAAAATATTAGGTCTCTTTCAAATGTATCTCCATGTGGAAGCAAGTGATTTCACACATCTCTCGGATCAGAACCTTAAAACAATTCATTAATTCATAGCAATTAATTTATGTCAGCACACTGATAACAAACACCCACTCTCAGGTTCATTCTTGGGCAATAGGCTTCTGGAGGTACAAGGATCCTTGCTCTCAGGCATCTTATAGATCATCAGAGAACAAGTAAGGGGCAGTATAATAAATAACTATAACATAAGGCAGATTAAGAAAAAAGCATGAAGGATAAAAATAATTATAAGGTTCAGAGCATGACAACTCAAGATTTAATTAGAGAGACATCATTGAAAAGATGCCATGTAAGGTTAGTAGAACCTCACCTAAAGAGATGAGACTGGACATTCCTGGCAAAGGGAACAGCATTATGAAAGACCTTAGTGCAGGAAAGCACATGGTATTCTGGAATCAAAAAAAAAGTGATCTTGTTGCTTGAGTCAAGAATAATCTGTGTAATGGACTTCTGTTGTTTCTGCTACTTAAGACAGAGTTTGATGTTTCAACCAACACATGACTCCATGTACCTATTAAACTATTACCAGAGCAAGAAGTAGAATGTTTTCATCCACCTTCAAAACTCTCACTCATGGACATTTAAAGCCACTCATTCTCAGCCTCTGGCCCCAGGCAACATGGGTCTACTTTCTATCACTAGGGACTGGCTTTGTTCCTTCTAAAATATTATGTAAGTTTATTCATATGGCGTCATCGTGTCTGGCTTTTTTCACTCAGAATAATGCTTTTGGGATCCATCCACGCTATTTAGTATATAAGTAGTTTCTTTTTATTCTTGAGGAATATTTTATTAAATAAGTATAATTTGTTTATTCATCTTCCTCTTGAGCGGTATTTGGGTTATCTGTGGGTTGTAGTTATGAATAAATTTACTAGGAAAATATGTATACAAATCTTTCTCAGGTTATACATTTTTATTTATCTTGAGGAAATAAAAGGAAGTGGAAAGTCTGGGTCTTAGGGAAACAATATGTTTAATCCTATAAAAAACTGCCAAGCTGTTTTCCAAAATGATCGTACCACTATATATTCCAGCCAGCACCATATGAGGATTCTGGTTACTCCACTTTTTTGCCAGCCAGCACTTGCTATTTTAGTCTTTTTAATCTTAACCATTCAAGTGGGCACCTTGAGACATCCTACTGTGATATTAATTTGCATTTTTCTCATGTCAAATGATGTAAAGAATCTTTTCATGTATCTCTGGCCATTCTTACATCTTCTTTGATGAAATCATTTGTCTATTGAGTTATCTTCTTAAATTCCTCAAAAAAGTAATCTTTATTCCTTCCTGATTTGTCCCATGCAATCCATCATGCATTGGATGGTCTTATCTGTGTCTTTCTAAATACTTGTTATTGTTTTTATTTAGGTATAATTGATGCACAATATATTATATGTCATAGGTGTATAATATAGTGATTCACAATTTTTTAATGTTATAATACAATTGTAATTATTATATATTGGCCATATTTCCTGTGTTGTTAAAACATATCTTTGTAGCTTGTTTTATACTTAATAGTTTATTCTTCTTAGTTCCCTACCCCTATTATTGCCTCACCTCTCTCCCCTTCTCCCCACTAGTTTGTTCTCTATATCCAGGAGTCTGCTTGTTATGTTCACTCATTTGTTGTATATTTTTATTTCACCTATAAGTGATATATATAATATTTGTCTGACTTATTTCACTTAGCCTAATACCCTCCAAATCCATCCATGTTGCTAAAGATGGCAAAATTTCTTTCTCTTTATGGCAGTGTAGTATTCCATTGTACAGTATCTTGTATCCATTCATCTGCTGATGGGCATTTAGGTTGCGTCTCTATCTTGGCTATTGTAAATAATGCGACAGTGAACATTGGGGTGAATGAATGGTTTTCAATTAGTGTTTTGTTTTCCTCAGATATATACCAAGGAGTGGAATTGTGAGCTCATACGGTAGTTCAATTTTTAGTTTTTTGAGAAAATTCCTCAATGTTTTCTGCAGTGACTGCACCAATTTACATTCCCACCAACAGTGTGCAAGGACTCCCTTTTCTCCATATCCTTACCAACATTTAGTTTCTTCTGTTCTTTTTGATGATAGCCATTCTGACAGGTGTGATGTGATATCTCACTGTGGTTTTGATATGCATTTCCCTGATGATTAGCAATGTTGAGCATCTTTTCATGTGCCTGTTGGCCATCTGCATTTCCTCTTTGGAAAAATGTCTATTCAAGTCTTCTGCCCACTTTGTGATTGGATTGATTGTTTTCTTGATTCTGAGTTATATAAGCTGTTTATAACTTATGTTGGATATTAATTTCTTATTAGTCATCTCATTTGCAAATATTTTCTCCCATTTAGTAGTTTGTCTTTTCATTTTGTTGATGGTTTCCTTTGCTGTGCAAAAGGTTTTAAGTTTAGTTCAATCCCATTTGTTTATTTTTTCTTTTATTTTCTTTGCTTTGGGAAACAGATGCAGAAAAATTATTGCTACAATTTATATCAGAGAATTCTACCTATGTTTTTCTCTAAGAGTGTTATAGTTTCTGGTCTTACATTGTTGAATTTATTTTTGTGTGTAGTGTTTGAGAACATTCTAATTTCATTCTTTTACATGTAGCAATCTACTTTCCCAGCACCACTTATTGAAGAGACTATTTTCCCCATTGTACATTCTTGTATCATCTCTTGTCATGGATTAACTGATCATTAAGTGTTTGGGTTTAGTTCTGGGCTCTCTCTTCTATTCCATTGATTTATGTATCTATTTTTGTAGCAGTACCATACTGTTTTGATGACTTAGCTTGGACGTATAGTCTAAAGTCAGGGATCCTGGTATCTCTAGCTCTGTTCTTTCTTCCCAAAGTTGTTTTAGCTATTCCAGGTCTTATATGTCTATCTGAATAAAGTCTGGATCACAGGCCCCCTTCCCTATGCAGCTTTTTCTTACCTCCCCAGTCACTCCCTTATCTGTGCTCTCACAGGACCTCATTCTCACATTCCTCCATAATGCCATTTGCCATATCACATCATAATTCGGAGTTACAGATCTCTATCCATTCCAAGATGGGGAGCTCCTTCAGGGTATCAACAAATATTTTTTTCTTTGAATATGCTCTTCTTAATATCATACACACAACATTTAAGTGCTCAGCTCACTTAAATATGATTATAGATCTGTAAGAGAAGGAGTATTAACCTATTTAGATGAGAACCATGGAGGAATAAAGGTAGGTTCAGAAATCTGGGTAACTTATTCATTCATTCATTTAATAAACAGTTCTTGAACTACATGCACCAGGCAGCTTAAACACTAGGATGCAGAGATAAATGAGCTAAACAAAACTTCTGTCCTGGTGGAATTTAGCCCATGGCAAGGAAGACATTTAAAAACCAGTGAGGCATGTGCTATGATAAGGGAAACCTAGGACAACAAGGGACCTCATGGCAGAATTTCCTACTCAGACTTTGAAATTATAGGAGTTTCTGGAGAAACGCTATCCTAGCTGAGATGTGAAGGATGTATCAGAGGGACCCAAGTCCAGAGGTAGAATAGCAGTTCCCAGAGATAGGAAAGAACAAAGCTCATTCAGGGAACTACAATAAGTGGGTAGAACTAGAGAATAAGCTATTGGATATAGGGAATAACGGCAGAGGAAAATGCTGATAATGTTTCCAGTAAACAATCAACAGACCTAAGATAAATTATTTTTTACAAACTTATTTTTCTTGCATGAGAGGGTCAATCATTTTCCCCAACAATCCCTCCTATAACACTTCCTGGCTATGTGATCTTGAGAAAGTGGAACCTCTCCCTATCTCTGTTTCCTCATCTGTATCACAGAAATAAAACCCCCTGAAGATAGTGTCAAGAATGAGCTAAAGCAGGTAAAATGCCATGTCAAAGACAAATTAGAAGCTCACCAAATGCTTGACTCCTCTTGGGAACAGTCACAACACAATTTGCAGCCACTTTATATCCTGGCGGCGGGGGGGGGGGGGGGGGAGTTATGTAACTCATTATGACACTAGAATGTGAGCCCAAGGGTGGTGTCAGTTATGGGCCAAGGAAGTTACAAGCACCTGTGCCTTTCCCATGCTCGCTCTCTTTCCTTTTATGCTCACTTTGAAATCCACATATTAAACCATCACTGGGAAGACAATTGAGTCTCTGAATGACCACATGGAGTAGAGTCCCAGGGCTCTACCACACACGGATCCTAAAGACTTGGGGTTGTCTGTTACAGTGGTTATCCTATCCTTATTTATTCCAACATTTGGCCCAACTTTTAATACACAATAAATACCCAATAAACATTAGCCGAAGATGCTATAATTGTTACTGTTTTATTATTATCATTACTGGAGACAACATAGTTTAAGCTCAAGTTCTGGAATCAGGCAACATTGGACCTGACTCTTGTCTTCATATTTACCAACATTTACCAATTACTTAGTCCCTTGAGCCTCACTTCACTCATCTCATAAATGCACGTAATGGTGTTCCTGTTGTGACTCAGTGGAAACAAACCCAGCTAGTACCCATGAGGATGCGGGTTCGATCCCTGGCTTTGCTCAATGGATTACAGATCTGGTGTTGCTGTGAGCTGTGGTGTAGGTCACAGATGTGGCTCGGATCTGGTATTATTGTGGCTGTGGTGTTGGCCAGTAGTTGTAGCTCCAATTTGACCCCTAACCTAGGAACAACCATATGCCATGGGTGTGGCCCCAAAAAGCAAAAAAATAAAAATTAAAAATGCACATAATGACTGGGCCTACCTTGGAAGGTCACTGTGAGCACTGAGTGAGATGAAGTTGTGTAAACATTTTGGCATTCCTGCATGTAGTAAATGTTCATTAAGTACAAAGTACTAATACCACCCTGAGAGCAGAATCTGATATTGGGGAAGTTTGAATGTGCTACTGCCTAATTTTTGGAGAAACCTCCAGGGAAGCACATCTCCCTTGCATTGGAACATCTCAGCCAGAAAATTCTACATGCCTTCCTTTCTGCCCCAGGACATGTACAAGAGTGGACTGGTCACTTTGGCAATCTGAAACATGATTGTACTTCTCGTAATCACCCCAGGAATGTTTGTTACTCTGAACGTATATCCATAATATTGTCAGGTCAGTAATTACTCCAACTGACATAGATAATAATGTGTTAACAGATCAGGCCTCCAGTGCTCATAAATTATTCTCTCTCTCCTTCCTCAGCAAGTAGCTCAGGGATACAGGGGATGAGAGCTGTTATTGGCCTCTGAGGTTTTCTGATGGCTGGCTCTCTCACTGCTAATGCTCCATTTTCCCAGAGCCACCAGTTGCAATCAACTCATGCTGGCAGTTGACATCTTTTAATATTTGTTGCTCGGTTCCTGCCTAGCACTTGTGGCTCCATCTTGACATGAAGCCGTTTCTGTTATTGCCATTACTAACTAAATAGCCCTTGGACTCTAGCTGGGAAACAGTGCCATAAATTGCTTAGCGTTATCCTATTTCCTGCAAACAAAAATCCCGGCAGCTTCAGGCCCATTTTTACTTTATTATTTATACAGCCTAGCCATTTATTGCAAGATACTACCTCTCTCTGGGTTGGAGTAGGCAAATTATTCCATTTTCTATTGTAAATGGTGCAACTCCCGATTCAGCAGCCTCAACAGGAGGTATACTTTGGGTGGAAGTATTCGCACGTTTGTTGCTGAGAGCAGGAAATCATTATCTGTGTCCTGTTCTTCTTTGGCACTTAGAGTGGAATTGAAGAGACAGATTTCCCTATCACTTTAGCCATTGGGTCAGGTTATTGCTAGAGAGAGAAAGAGAGAGCGAGCCTGGGCAGCATGGATTCATTTTAATGGTCTATTGGTTCCACTTAGTGAAGGCCTATTAATTGCATAACATGCATCTGTATCTGTGTCTTTCAAATAACATTTCTAACCACCTGGGGAACTGCTCAGAAGGCACAGAGGGATATATAAAGAATGGGTGCAATTAGGCAATTACGATCAAAGATGGAGAAAAAGATTTAAAGGGAGGAAAGGGAAAGATGCTCCAACTTCAAAGCTTTGGGATATTTTTATCAGAAAAAAAGACTCTTTAGTTACAAAAACCTGTCTTTTATAAATTACTACACAATTTACAGAGACTGAGAGAAGTAAATTCATCAGTGAAGGGATCAGGTGTGTTATGAAAAGTAACTGATTGAAAAGAAATTTTGATAAAAGTCTGCTAAAATTATATTTTTCATTCCTGCTTATCATTTCCCAATGAGATCTCATTTTAATGAAATAGGGGTGTTAATAACAATTTTGCTGTTTTTAACCCCACCTATTATAGTGCTTCCCACTAAGGTACCTCAAAATGCATCTCTGAGCATCCAGATTTCCCAAGTGGAGCTGCTGACCAGTGGGGTGCTGGCCATTTACTGACAGTACTATTCAGCCAGCCTCTTCATCACAGTGCTCTCTTCCTTAGCCAGCCTTAAGCTCTTATAGGGACAAAGGACTGTCTTTAAGCACACTGCTTTGATTATCTCATCTTAGAAAAAAAAGTGCTTTGAAAGATTTGGAAACATTTAGATGTGTTACATGTTGATTAGAGAGAAGGAAGAGAATAGCATCAGATCTCTGAGTTACTACCTTTTGCTTTGCTAGGAAAGACAAAACATCTAACAAGAGGTGCCTCTGCCTCTAGAACATTCTCAGGTGGAAGGAATAACCTCGTCAGGTGTGACCCCTTTTTGACGAGACCACCTGAAGAGAAGTGGGTGAACGAAGATCAGGCTATCTCCCTGATCCCTGAAAAACTGGGAAATCACTGCAAGGGGACCAGAACAGCCTCTGGCTGCAGTACCTACTTGGCTCCTGTAGAGGATGCTATGAAAACCAAGTCTGCTCCTTGGCTTTTGGATTGCAGCTCAGCAGTAGACAAGCAGCAGTCCAGGAGGCATGACTGATAGGATGCCCACTGCCAGCCAGGCTCAGCCCAGGGAAGAACACCTGGACAGTGAATTTACCTTGTCTTGGGCCTACTGGTGGCTGTTAAGGGGATAAATGGTTGGCATGGCTAGTCTAAGCCTGGTCCACCTCGTACTCAAACTGTGGGCTTCTGTTTTCAAAATCTAAGTACTGAAAGGAGTAACTAATTCCATTTTCTCTCCTGACAGGTGGGGCATTACAATGAACTACTTCTCTGCTAAAATAAGCCTTCTTACAAGTCCAGAATGAGACGTAGGAGTTAAACTGTGCTAAATCCCAAAGAGGAAAAAATATAATGCTGCCTTGCACTCCATCAAAAGCAATTATGAACAGCAACAACGTGTGACTTTCAGGACACTGGTAGGAGCGCATAGGACTTAAAATTCAGTCTGGAATTGGGTTTTTTTTAAAGTATCATACTGAGACTTCCAGGGTGTCTCCTTTAGCTCATCCTACAAAGATTTTGATACAAGCCTTATGCACTATCAGCCAGCAACCACCTCTTATTCTACAATGTAATTTCGGACCATCAGTAATAGTCACATATGACTATTATCCCGACACCATCAAGCTTAGTATCTTCTAGTTAGGGATTCAAAAGTGAAATAAAATCAAATGGAATGAAATGGCATTGACTTTTTTCAAAAGACTAGAAATTCAACAGTTTAGTGTATTTCTCCCATATGACCCTACTCTGTGTGACCTTGTTACAAAAGAACTACGCACTTAATTAGAAAAGAAAAATATGCTTTGCTCTTCATCTGCTACAGGGGTGATCAACATTGTCCTGTTTGGCAAACAACTTTGGAAGAAAGACAAAATGAGAGAAAAGTGTATATATATATATATATATATATATATATATATATATATATATATGTATATATATACACACACATATATATAAATATATATATACGTATGTGTGTGTGTGTGTGTGTATGTGTGTATGCCTGGATCACTTTCCTATACAGCAAAAATTGGCACAACATTGTAAATCAACTATACTTTAATAAAAATGAGACTGAGTATGAAAAAATAAAAACAAAAAAAAAATGTCCTGTTTGGAGAACAACTTTTCAAAGGCTCCCTTATACAGAAATCCAAGTAGAGAATCACAGTAAGTTATATAATATCACTGATTAAACAAGTATATTTCAGGGGCACGAAAGAAATATGCTGGATGGCAGTTCAATTTAAATTGTTATTTTAAGATATGGCTGACTAGGTTTTAACTTCTTTTAACTAGGACCCGATACTGATGAGATAATTTACATATTTTGTCTGTCTACTCATTTTTTTTTTTCTTTTTAGGGCCATACCTGTGACATAGAGAAGTTCCTGGGCTAAGGGTCAAATCGGACCTGCAGCTGCCAGCCACAGCCACGCCAGATCTGAGCCACATCTGTGACCTACACCACAGCTCCCAGCAACACTGGATCCTTAACTCACTGAGCAAGGCCAGGGATCAAACCCACCTCCTCATAAATAATAATCAGGTTCATTTCCAGTGAGCCACAATGGGAACTCCCTTGTCTGACTGTTCTTAACAGATAAAAACAGACATAAAAGAGAGAGGAGACTTCTACCTGTTCTCAGAACCTCAGATTGCTCTACTCATTTCTTAGAGGGATCCACCTCCACCTAGCTAAAGGCCAGCAAAAGAACAAAGAATTAATACTGTTTAAAGTGGTGTAAAATAAATTTTAGGAGGGAAAAGATAAACCCAATATGAACTAAACAAAAAATGAAATATTCCCAAATAATTCCTAAGGAATTGCATCATTCACCATTAATATATTAGGAAATGCAAGGCCAGCTCTACAATAGCTGACTCATGCTAAGAGAGGATTTTTTACCTTTAATGGCATGGAACACATAGAAAGTCATTATCATTGTTGTTGTTATCATTATCATCATTGAAAAGTACACTGTAGTAAATGCTCATGTGGATGGAGGTGCCTTGCAGGGGTTGAGTGGCACAGCTCAAAACCAAGGAGATGTGCAGCTCAAGCATTGTCCTTCTAAAAGCTTTCTGTAAAGGGTCAGAGAGTACACATTTTACTTACATTTTGCCTAGATAGGTCTCTGTCTCAACTATTCAACTCTGATGTTACAGCACAAAAGCAGCCACAGACAATGCATAAATGAGTGGACATGTCTGCATTCAAAAAATTTGATTTGCAAAGACAGGAAGTGGGAGGATTTGGCCAGTGGGCCATAGTTTGCTGACCCTTACTCTAAAAGAAGGAAATGAGAACTGAATGAGTTAGGCTCTGCCCCCAACACAAACACACACACTCTTCAACAGGAAGTTTTATTTTTATCTATTTTGCCTATTGAGTTTCTGCATGAGATACTGTTAACTATTTCTATGACTGAAAAACACAAAAATTTGAAAACTAGTTCAATAAAAGATAAAAATATATACCTTCATTCAAAGGATAGCACTATTTTAAATTCTAGCACTTTTTGTTTAGAATGTAAGATTCAAGAGAGAGCAATACTTGAAGAAATAGTAACCCCTAATCACAAAGAATTTAAATTTAAAATGGCTTTTTTTTTTTTTTTGCTAAATCTAGATCCTTTTTTTATTTTCAAAAAATAAAGTTTGTTCACTCTTTTTTCTACTCTTTATGGACTTAAAAATACTGAAAAAATGTTAAGATCCTTGGGATATTTATGAGCGCTAAGTCAATATGTAACTAAAGTATGAAAAGTTTCAGGGCTTTTATTTTATTTTACTTTGCTTTTTAGGGCTGCACCTGAAGCACATGGAAGTTCCAAGGCTAGGGGTAGAATCAGAGATGAAGCCACCGGCCTACATCACAGCAAAGCAGGATCCGAGCCACATCCGCAACCTTCACCACAGCTCACCGCAAGGCCAGATTCCTAACTCACTAAGCGAGGCCAGGGATTGAACCTGCAACTTCATGGATACTAGTCGGGTTCATAACTCACTGAGCCACAGTGAAAACTCCCACTTTCTTACCTAATTGATAAATTTACAAGCAAAACTGCACGGGATACCGGAGTATGAGAAAAGTTTCTGGGAATTGAGGGTGAGAAGGAAAGACAGATGACACTGCCAACTCATTTTTACCTACCCCTCTTCAAAGAACTTCCTTACTAACCCCAAGGGAAGCTTTCAGCAGACTTTCCCCTTCAACCTAGTTTTCCAGGAGTTTTCAAACTTCAGGTGCACAATATTCAACTAGCGATGTTCACTGAAAATGCCAAATTGAATGATTCTCATTCAGAAGATCTGAGGTTAGGCCCAGCGATCTGCATTTTTTAACAATTATCCCACGTTAGTGGACCACACTTTGAGAAACACCACTGTCCTATGAAATAATGAAGCGAGCTTCATTGATTTGCAGCAATGGGTACTCTTACCTTTCTGAAAGGTAGAGAATCGGGTAACAGTATATTTTTTAGACAAGTGTTTTCTTTATTGTGATTTTTTTTTCAATGACATGTGTCTGCCCTAGGTGTCAGAAGAATATTTTAGCTTCTGTGTTATTCTATTTGCTTGTATTCACTGATGTCTACTCCTAAAGGAAATGTTTCTAAAGGGTACAGGAATACAACTACACAGAGATGTGATCTATATTTTAAAGCAGCACTTGGTTTGAGACCTTTCTCAGATGTCTTTGGGGAGTTGAGTTTATATTCAGTTCTAAAAGTACCAACCCTCAGTAGACACTAGTATTGCAGTCAGCCAAGTTGAAATCACTGTACAAAGACTTATTTTTAGACAGTTCCAGATTTCATTCAAACGTTATTAAAAGTTTCTTGTATTTCGTTTTCCTGAGAAGAAGCTTCTCTAACTTCTAAAAAGAAAAAGAATCGTAGAAACTGGAAGTATTGATCTCTGATGAAAAATGAAAAAGAAAAAAAAAGGAATGCAGGAGGAAAGAAGCAAAATATGTTTAGAGTGCCAAATGCAAGGGTGGGAACTATCTGTAAACATGTAAAGGATACAATCAACACTTCCTTAGGCAGGAGAAGTTATTTAGTTGAGCAGAGGGCACAAGGACAAAGAAAAATGGGACCCTGATCTCTGTGTCATTTTCTGTCCAAGTTGCTGATTGTATAGTTTCAGCCATTTTTGAAAAATGTGTTTTGGCACCCACAAGTAAAGCTCTTAACTAATCCAGCACTGCTGATGGGAATGTGGCAAGAGTCTATTTACAATTAGGCCTCACATTCCCAAAGGTAAATCCTTTTTTTTTTTTTACATCTTTAGGAAACTTACCTCTGGGAAAAAACTCTACTCCCTCTCCCCCCAGCATGTCAACTTGGGATGGGTACATCAAATAATAAACTCGCTGAGTAGCACAAATATTTGAAAATACTTTGCAACTCTCACAATTTGTTGCCTTGAAATGCTTACACATGCTACACTTCCCTTTCAGTAAGCCATGTTAACTAGAACTTCAGGACAACACTGAAGTGGCTGGCCTAGAAGGTAATTCACATCCCCAGAATACAAAATGCTGTTTTTATCCACTCTCAACTCCAGGCCACAAGCTCCATCTGCATTCATGTTTCAATACTGATTCAAAATATCACTTGCTTCTTTCATGTGGTTTCCTCCCCAAGATTTATTTCCTCAGAAAGGTCAGGTTTGCACCCTATTTACTCATTTCTGAAACCTCCCTCGCTATGACGTATTTTTCTTTGTTGTACCACATTATGTCTTATCAATAAAAATCAGTAGCACCTGGAAGAGAACTGGTTTCAAGTGGTCTATAAAGTCATCAAGTGTTGTCTCTGGACATTTGCGTGCAAAAGGTGCCCATTAAGTGTGGTCTACAGTTCAAGACCATCAGCATCACTTAAAAGAAATGCAGAATCTCAATACCTATCAACACCTACAGAAGCTCAATCTTCATTTTAACAAGATCCCAAGGTGATTCAAATTGTGGAAAAACTTCCTAAGCCCAGGATGGAGCCACTCCTGTCTCAGGTACTTTTTGTCAGCAATCCGAATCTGAGATAACTTTTCGTGCCCCTTTGGCTGATGGAATACCCTACGTTTCTATCAAGCAGATTATTTATAGGCCAACAGTGGGCTCTATACTTACGTACTTGTTCCCTCTCACCCGGAACAAGGTTGATTATGTGGCCCCAGTGACTCAGATCTTTTCTACTTTTCTCTTCCTGTTCTTCATTATTTATCCTATGAAAGCTTCCTGCCTTCTGCCCCACTTTTACTGTGCTCTTTGGATGGAGCCTGTTCACTTCATAAAGTGCTAGATACAGTTACTATTGTCTCAGTCACCTTCTTTATATTTTAATAGTATAAACCTCAAAGCTTGAGACTCAGAAGTTCTTACACAGGCAAGGATCCGGGGCAGGAGCAGGAAGGAATCAGGATGGCCAGGAAGGATGTTTTATGTGCACAATAGCCTGCGTTCCCCCAGGTTTCTGCTTCTACCTTGAGAGACTTCCCTAGATGGACTGTGGAGAAGACATGCTGGAGATATTTCTTCCATGTTTTCCACTGGTGGAAAGAGTCCTGGGCTGTCATTTAGTACCCTGTCTAGGGCAGAACATGTAGATGGTTAAAATCTTAGAGAGAGAACTCTTTTCTAACAAACTATTCTCAAATTTATAGCTCCAGTGCAGAAGGCAGGTGTTCAGTCATATACTGCAAGTGGAATCTAAAGAACACCAAAATCATGGATGAAATATAGAATCATTTCAAAAATTGAAGACTTCTTGGTCTCATGACATGACATCACCTCCCCCCATCGTTTCCTTGCTCTGACCAAGTCAAAACCTTTGTTTTGTGGAAATTTCTGGTCTGCTCCAAATCTAAACCTAAGCAAATGCCTAGTAGAGTTTGGATAGGCTAGTAACCCAAAGCTACTCATTGACCTCAGAGGTTATTTATTCTAAAATGTTGAGGGCTTGTTTAAACCTAATTATATGGTATGCCAATGGTGAGAATTCAGTCAATGCTGCTGACAGACTGACAGGATTCACTCACCACTGGCTTGAGTCTTTGTGACTCAGTCCCACCTCAAAGGAAAAGAATTCACAGGCTTCACACTATCCATTCTGAAGCTGGGCAGCCTTTCCCTGATGCAGAGAACTAATTGCTTCTTTGTCTCTGGATTGCACGTTGCTTATTACTGGCATGACATTCCAATACTCAAGAAGCACACAGAGCGATCCCTGAAGCTTCTTTAACCTTTTCAGACTGTAGGAGCTTGATTGTTCGCCTCATTACACTCTCCAGACCTTCCCCGGGATGACAGCCTGACACTGAGGGTTCTGCTGGCATCCTTCATTAGCACTTTTTCACCATTTCCCAGCACAGCAAATGTCCCAGGAGCACAGGCAGCAAACTCCAACAACCATCCCTCAGTGTTTGAGTCCTTCAAGTCCCTGGGCACATTTCATAACTATTAAATCATGTGTGTGCTTTCAAAACCATGAGCTTAATGAGCTTTGCCCACCCCAGCTGGCCCCAGGACAAACCCTTCCCTAGCAAATTCCTCTCTGGTTTTTTCCTATCACAAAGCACGAGCACCAGTGGAAACGTCAAAGCTCACAAAATAGATAAGGCACCTAAAAGAGAAAACGGTTCCAAAAAGGCTGGTAAAGGTTTCCTGAAATGACACTCACTATCATATTAGGTATCAGATACAAAGCTCCTGCTGGTTGATACCAACTGCTTTGCAGACTCGCCAGGACCCTTTACCCCCCGCACCGCCCCCCACCCCAACCAGCGAACCTCATCCCCACGGGGCTTCGCATCACCACAGAAGCAAACCGCGGTTTAGCGCACATAGGTCTCCATTCTACTTGGTAAATGTCTACTCGTTCGTGATGGCCTGGTTCAAATAGCTTCTCCATGAACCCTACTTGAATTGCAGGTCATTTTCTCTCTTGCAAGTAAACTATAACTTTATATAAACCCTGTTTTACAGCATATCACATTTATGGTGTTGTTTTACATGTCTCAACCCTGGAAGATAAGATATTTTAGAGCACGGATAATGCCTTACATATCCAGTGTCCAGCTAAAAAACACACTTGACTTTGTGGAAATGAGAAAAATGAAGAGCAATCAATAGTTTATGCCCAAAATTAGAATTTGGAAACATGCAAGAGCCACTAACATGGCTCTGTATTTTGAAAAAAACTATTGATAGAGTAAATGTAGAAATATACACCATAATGAAAAGCCTAATAACACAAACATATAAAACCTGTGGGCCAATCTATGCTGCAGAGTTTAAAAGAAGAAACTAAAGCAATTTCCCCTAGTTTTAGGAGTTAATTACCTGTGTTTATCTAAACTAGAAGCAACAATCCCATTAATTAGAATGACTGAGAAGCATCTCCATCTTTACAAGGGCCAATTTCATCACATGGTTCCATAACCATATTATTTTCTTAAAAATGTTATTTAAATACTAATATGAAAATATCCCAAAGCAAGCCCAAACTGATACACTTTTTATGATCTTTCCATTTAACAATGCGGTAAAAAAAATTAAAGAAATAAAATTAGGGCCTAAAAAAACACCTTGAGATAAAAAGTTTATCTTCAAAAATTACCATTCTGTTAATTTCAAATATTTTTATGAGAACAACTGATACCATGTTACCTAGCCATTGAGTGTTGAGAACCAAGGATTTTCTTTACATGGTCACCATGCACATTAGAGGAAGTATTTTTGGTCTAAGAAACACATGGCATGTCCTTTGCTAAATAGGGATAAAGCATGGGAAAGGAAAGTGTTCCTCCCCTACGTGTTTTAACATCTAATTAAACAGCCACAAGAGTGTCAAAGAAAAATCCTCCCCCCCCCTTTTTTTTTTAGGAAAATATGCTTCTAGGAGACTTGAAAGCATTTTTGGCAAAAGCATGAGAGGGGCCAAACTTAGAATGCTGAGTTTTAGATATTCTCATTTCTTTTTTTTTAGTGCTGAGTTTTGGATATTCTTCATTTTTTTTTTTTAGGTACTAAAAAAACCATTGATTTTTCTACCCTTTTATATAAACAATTCCCTCTGACATATTACATTACATATTACATAACTAATATACCTAACCATTTCCCTCACACACATTATTTATATACCAGACTGATATAATCCTCTGGAAGGAGTCAAGTTCAGGGGTCAACAGTATAGGCTGCTTATCAGCCTTCCCATTTAATACATTTGGGCAAGTAGTTCACCTCTCTGCCTCATTTTCCTCATCTATAAAACAGAGCTGATAAAAATAACCTATTTCATTCACAAGACGACGAAAGCATTCACATTTTCATGTTTCTGAAAACAGAAGGTACCTTACAGTTGCTGTTGGGCTAAACAGACGGGGATTTTCACTTGCTCCTGACAGGATGTTCTACCCTCCCTGCCCCAGTGACAAGACAGAGCCATACACATTTTTCTTCTTTCCTCTTCTGGGTGATGAACTGATTTCCATGTAAACTTATCCTGAGGGTGAAGGCCCCAGACTTACATGAAGGTCTCCTGACTTGTGATTTCACAACAGAAGACATCACGAGGCGATGCACTATCTCAGAGAGCAGATGTGAGGACTAAATGAGGCTGCACGGAGAGAGCCTGGAGCAGTGCTGGGTGGATGGTCGGTACTCAACACCTGCTAGCTGTTATTCCTGTCTTATCAATATCCAGCTACTCGATTCTCTTCATCAATGTCAAAAAATTCACCAAAATGAAGACAGAAAGCCATTTGCAATAGCCCAACTAAGCCTTGCCCTTTTGCATAGGTGGGTGGCCATGGTTGATGCCTGGCTCTGGCCTCAAGAATTCAGCCTATATTTCACAAATGATCTTGCCAAATGTTTCAAATCCCTCTGCTGGTTAAGACTGGCTTTACAGAAAGTGTTTCCTTTTCTGTTAATGGAAAGGGGGATTTAATCTCGTGGAGTTCCTTCTTAACAGGCTCAAAATGGACTCCCTGGAGTTCTACAGATGCTGCATCAGCAGGGCAGGCAGGCTGGCTGGCAAAGATGCAGTTCTCCCAGCATCCCAAAGACTAGCTCCAAGGTCATGCTACTTTGCTAATTCAGTAAAACGTAATTACACTGCAAAGAGCTGCTTCTTTTTTAATTCCTCTCACTGACATACAACGTTCTTGCAATTTAAAATGTTTTGGTGCCAGAGTATTCATAACCATTCAGTGGCAGTGTCCACATCTCCACCAGGGCCTCTGGATTTGGGCTTTAGACTGCACAGGAGCCTATTGATAGGCTTCATCAATAGCCAATATCAATAATCTCTCTCCCCTCCCATGTCCAAGCCCTTTTTCTCTGCTGAAGTATGAGACAAATAGACAAATTATGGCAGATTATGTCTCTCTTTCAGAGCTGCTTCATCGTTCACTTTCAGGGGCGCCTTGCACATCACAGTCCATGTCAACAGTGCCCCCTGGAATTTTCCTGGGCATAATCCATGAGGCCACAAACGGCAGTCCTAGCCCCAGTGACCAGAATCAAGGCAAATTCTCAAGAATTTTTATAATCAAAACATTCACTTTGATTCATTTGATAATGCCACAGCTAACAAAATATCGTGCCTTAAAAACAAATCCCATACAACTACTGTAACTGATTTTATAGTTATAGAGTTTATCAAAATCTCTCACTTATCTATGTAGCAAAGAATCTAATGGCTAACATATGAGGCTTCCAGTGTTTAAAATAAGCCACCTCTTGATTCAGCAACCTTTCTCCTGGGCATATATCTGGAGAAAACTAATTCAAAAAGATACACATACATGTTCATAGCAGCACTGTTCACAATAGCGAAAGCATGGAAGCAACCTAAATGTCCTTTGACAGATGAATGGATAAAGCAACACACATTGCATTGTGTGTACACACACGCATACACACAAATACTACTCAGCCATAAAAAAGACTGAAATAATCCTATTTGCAGCACCATGGATGGACCTAGAGACTATGAACACAGTAAGTCAGGGAAAGACAAATATTGTATGATACTTATATGTGCAATCTAAAATATGCTTTAAAGGAACTTACTTACAGAACAGAAACAGACTCACAGCTATAGAAAACTTACAGTTACTAAAGGGGAAAGGGGAAGGAAGGACACATTAGAAATTTAGGATTAGCACATACAAACGATTGTGTATAAAATAGATAAACAAGGTGCTACTGTATAGCACAGGCCACTATATTCAATCTATCTTGTAATAAACCATAATGGAAAACAACATGAAAAAGATTATATATAACATATATGTATCATATATATATATATAAAACTGAATGACTGTTGTATTCAGTTTTTCATGACAAATTAACAGTGTTGTGAATTAAATACACTTCAATTAAAAAAATTGTTTAATGAAAAAATAAATAAACCTTTTTGTTTTTGTTTAAAAGCACTAAACTGGTTTTGGCTTAAGTGGTACAAAATACCAGAAGTTTCCTTAGGCCTCCAGCTTATCCCTGCTGAGTCCTTTTTATTTTTAAGTGTCTCCATGTAAGATCATGTTCTGTCACTACCCATTCCAGTAAGTCAAATTTCTTAAGGTCACAATTTTTTCCTGTCCTTAATAATATCCATCCTTTTACCAAAAAAGGCATTTTCTAAAGGTAAATCCTTGAGACAAGAAGGGCTCTTCTTGTTAGCGTAAGTAGTTCACACTTCCAAATTGTAAAGAAATCTGATATTTTGAAATACTTCCTGCCCCAAATGAGTTTCTAAGACTCCTATATAGCAATTTTTTCTCTGTAAACCTAAGTCAGATTCAATCTTCCAGAGTTACAATAGAAAAGTTAGAAATACTGCTCCAATATAAGGACATTTTATCCATCAAGCATTGCCTATTCTAGGAATTCCCTGGTGGTACAGCAGGTTAAGGATCCAGTGTTGTCACTGCTGTGGTGCAGGTTCAATCCTTGGACCAGGAACTTCCACATGCCATGGGCATGGCCAAAAAAAAAATTGGCTATTCAACTTATACTTTTAAGTATTTTTCTCCAAGTCATTTGATATTCTATAATTCATTTTAAAAAAGCACAGCCTTTATTTAATGCTCTCTACCCTCCACACTCCTGGGTTTTGGCTGAATCATGTCTGTACTACCTGATTTACCTCCTTCCTTGTTAAACTGTGAGGAGCAGAAAGGGGGGGGGTGTACTTTTTCCTTTGGGGCAGAACAAGTAGACACCTGTGTCAAGGCAGGGCAGGAGCAGCCCCCAGGACCCAGAGAGGGTTGTCAGAGCCTAACCAGAGCTGGGAGGATACCCCCACAACAGGGCAGCCTGTGTGAGCTGTCAGAGCTCAGACAGGCGGGCTAAGCCTCATGTGAGAATTAGCTGGATGGTGAGGGAGAGCCTGAGAAATATAGACAGTGTCCACACTGGGAGATGACCCCACCCACAAAGAGCATCTGAGCCCCACAAGGAGAGGCGGGATCCACACGGCGGACAGCCTAGTGCAGGTATCAGATCAGGAACAGGCTAACAAGGGCTTACCTGGGGTAGAGAGGGAGTGACATGGTGTGAGGTGTTCAAGCCCAAGCGGGGGAGGAGCGTCCCCATATGGCAAAGGACATGGCAGCAGAGATGGGAAATACAAGCGGTGATCGAAAACTAAACAGATGAGAATGGGTACAAGTTTCCCACTATTGGGAAGTTTCCATATTTCTCATAAATATGGGAAGTAAGAAAACTAGAATGGCCATGTGGTATTGTTTTGAGTAAGATTTGGACAGTGTGAACTTGAGTTTTTCAATAGCGTAGGTGTTTGAGTATTTGAGATGTTGATCTGATATTTTTGTATATATATCAAGTACATACATTATACATGTGTATATATATGGTCACACACTCGCACATTTTCCCTGGGATCAGTAGTGGCAATACACCAACAGCAATGAACAAACTTACTGCCCATATCTGGGCTCCCGGATACCATTCTCCAGTAAAAAAGATCCATTTGAGGGGTGATCTGAACCCAGGTCTGGGGAGTAAAAGTCTAGGATGATCCTGGAACATCTTTTTATAGCAGAGAGCAAGTAAGTAGTCAGAGAATGACAGGGACATATGTTAAAGCTTGAAGCAGCTTCTATTGCCAAATCAGGAAAATTTGAGTATCAAAATAATGACGGTGATGGATTACTATCCATTGAATATAATAGGAAACCATAAATCCACGAATGAATAAATTAAATATCTGATGATGAATGAGACATTTACATAGTTTCAAAGTAGCTCCCCTCAAAATATTCATTAAATACGAAGGGAGAAAGAGTAATTTTGCCGTAGAGATGCCTGGAAGGCACCACCTTCATCAAGTGATCCAAGTGAAGATTTTCAGTAATAAGATATGTCAAAATTATGTGCCATCTAATAAGATGCAATGAAAAGAACACAGAATCACATCTGCAATACCCTGGAAAACATGCATAATCTGAATCATGAAGTAACACCAAACAAACACATACTGAAGGGCACTCTGCAAAATAAATGGCCTGCAATTTCCAAAAATATCAAGGTCATAAAAGGAAATCTGAGAAACTATTTCAGAGTGAGAGAGACAAAAGAGATATGACAACTAAACATAACACATGGTTCTGAACTATCAAGGATATTATTGAGATAATTGGCAAAACTGAGGACTAGATAATAATGCTATATCAATATTAATTTTCTCCATTTGAGCATTGTTCTGTGGTTACATAGAAGAAAATCTTTGTTGGAAATATACACTAGAGTATTGGAAGAATATGGCAATAGACCCTAAAATTGGCAACTTGCTTTCAAATGGTTCAGAAATAAAGTTCTCCACACTGTACTTTCAACTTTTCTATAAGTTATATGATGATTTCAAAATTTTTACAATGTATTTTTAAAAATCAATTAGATATAAATAATTTAGGGGAAAATTAGTAAATTTTGAGAACAGATTATATACTAGATAATATTGAGTCAATGTTAACTTTCCTGAATTTGATGTTTTTCCTGTGATTGTACAAGAGAATATCCTTGTGCTAGGGAGATGCAGGCTGCCGTATTTTGAGGTGAAGTATTTTGATGTGAAGTATCATCATGCATATAATTTACTTTCAAATGGTTCAGAAATAAATAGTAATGCATATATATGCACACACACAGAGCACATACTGACAGTGGTAATAATTTGTGAGTCTAGATGAAGAACATTTTAAGGTTCCGGATTTTTTTTTCCAAAGAACTTTAAAAAATAAAACAAATTAAAAAAATAACCTTGACTGTGTGGTTCCCAACTTTAGCTGCATATCTGAATTTCCAGGGGCGCTTTACAAACTGAAGATTCCTGACATACATCCCAGTCTTATGAATCAACATCTCTTGAGAGTTCTACCTGCAAAGTTTTCAAAGTTTTCAGGGGTTTGAATGTATCTCATCACTGACCAGCATTTGGGACCCACTAATCTGTTCCAATGCCCTCATTTTACAAACGAAGAAACTGAGGCCCCAAGAGGTTAAGGGACTTGCTTAAGGTCACATTGATGGGTAGCAGCAGAAAGACGACCAGAATCTAGCTCTCCTGACTCCCAGTTCAGCGTCCTTTGAGCACAATTCATAAATGGTTGACTCTCAGTAGGATTATTTTTTTTTTTAAATCTTGATCTTCAAAGTGTTCTCAACTTAAAATGCCATTGCGTTTGACCCCCCAAGCCTCCCATGGTGCTGTGCAATGCAGCTGTGACTGTCCTCAGAGCTCAAGGCTAAATTGGAGACCTGGTCTTTGAACACACAGACACTGGCTTCTAATCATCCTTTTCAAGTCAAAAAGTCCAGTCTCTTAATGTTTGCTGGAGTTTATGGGTTTCAAGCCTAAAGGAAATAAAAGCAGTTAGAAGAAAGAACTAGGGGAAGCACAGAAAGAGCCTTTGTTGATGGAGATAATTTCTGATGAAGTCTCAATAAGCTTGGCTGAAGCATCACTCCTCCTCCCATCCCTAGGCTACAGAATCAGTTCTACAAAACAAAGAAATCCTTTGGGTCTGCACTGGCACAATATGGTAAAATCTCTGTGTATTTCCTACCAAGCATCTCTCCTTAAAAGAAAAAAGATTATATCAGGTTGTTCTTTTGATTTCCTTCACTGAGCCAGTTCCTGCTGCAGTGAGGGAAGCCTTATAATCAGATTTGTGCACGTATTTCTGTCCAGGTCTGCTGAGCTTTGTCAGCAGAAAATGTTTTATAACCTGCTAACATACAGTGGGTTTTTTTTTTTCTTTCAATTTGTATGGTTTCATTTAATTTCACTTATCTCCACCTATGGACCAAATATTTCACTTCCAGACAGAACGAAGGAAAAAGCAGTCACCTTCAAAACCCACTGTCTTCTCATCACATAAAAAATTGGGAGACCATGGGATGTAGGTAACATGAATGGAGCTAAAGGAATCAAACCCCACTTCCTGACAGTTTAAGAATAAAGACAGAATTCACAACTAGAGAAAATTTATAGATGCTCTTAATATAATCCACTAAACAGGATTGTTAGACATTACTTTGAGCTAGAAGTCAGTCCACCAGCCCCTTACACTACCTATTTTCCTAGCCATGCCACAGTCTTGGCTTATTCTAGATGCCACCATAATTTGGGATTTTACAGCACAGGAATGGAGCAATGTCATGACTGTAGTCAGTGATAATGTATATTTCTAAGAAAATATTATATCCAACCAATCCTTCTCATCATACAGGTCAGAAGCCTAGGAGTTATCTTTGATTCCCTCTCCCTCTCCTCTCCTGAGCGCTAAGTGTCCAAGTGCTGTCGAGTGTCTTTTCCTTTTCTCTTGGGTCTGTCCTTTGCTTTCTATGTCCAAAGCTTGGGCCAGCCTCTCAACTATCTTTGTCTTAGACATTTTGAGTAGGATTCTAATTTGTTTCCAGGTCATTGATCCCTCAGCTTTCCATCCATTCTTTTTAATGCAATCAAGTTAGTTTCTTAAAAAGATAGAATGTATTATACAGCTACCCCAAAGTCTTCTGTGGCTCCTCATGGGTCTACAGAATAAATCCTTCCCTTTGCCTGGCTTCTCCAGCTCCTCCCTACCTTTCTAGCCACATAATCCTTCTCCACCTCTTTATATAACATATCCATCCACACATAAGAAAACATTCACTACATGCTTCTAGTAACAAGACAGATTGAGATAATGCTCACCCCTCACAATCAACACAAGAAAACTCTAAATGAAACAAAACACACAAAGAATCAAATGCATTGGTACCTCAAAAGAAAAAAAAAAAAAGAGTAGGATCTTGGTTATAGAAAAAAATGAGTGATGGGAAAGCCAATATGATAAGCAACAGATGATGCCCAGAAGAGTTTCAGCCCCAGATAAGGGCTTGGGGGGAAGGCTAAAGTTCTAACATTTGTATGTGGAAAAAAACAGGTAGCCTTTGCCCTAATGGGAAAAAAAAAAAAAAAAAAAAGGAAATCAGACCTTAACCCTGAAAAAAATCCAACAGCCTCAAAGATCTGGCCCATCTATGAAAATGCAACTGTAAAACTTTTAACCATTAGCCCAGAGAAAGCCACTGCAAGGAAAATTGCCATTTTACTAAACTAGTTGGGATGGGGCGGGTGGGGGGGTGCAGACAAGAAAGATTTCGATCAGAAGTCAAAACCTGAGGCCCATGCCAGAATCGGCTTGAGTATAAATGGTACTACCCCTGTTACAAGAAACCCCCGAATAAAAATTGGTCTACCTTGTTAAATTCATGAAGTCCAAGCAGAAGCAAATGTCAGTCTATTTGGCGAGGATACTTCTACAGTTCAAAGTCCATGCAAACTTCCCAGAATGAAACAACATCCATAGAAAATGACTTTGCAATTAAAAAATTACAAGCCTCAGGAAAAAACAATTCACCATGACCCAGAGAAGATGCCAAGAGAGTAGTCTACCAAAAACTGCAGATACTAGAAAAATCTCAAAAATATTGGAAGGTGAGGGTCCAATTGGGCCTCATGGGATTAGATGTAGAAACCAAAACAAAGGCCACTACTCTTCGAAAATTTGTCTCTCTTAGGGGTCACATGCTTCCTTGAGGTTTTAAGATTATTTTTACGCACTTACATTCCAAATATTATACTTATAAATAATAACTCCTTATTTCCATTTGGAAGTAGTCTTCCATATATCATACGGAAGATAGTAAAAGCTTCGGGCTTCTAAGATTGGTTTTGTAATTAAAAGTCCTGAGCTCATCCTGATTCTGCCACTTACTGGCTATATGACCTTAAATTTATCTTCTTGCTCAAGCCCCTCATGCGTAAAATGAGGATGATGGTTTGTATTGAGCAGGATTGAGAGAGATTCAGTGGGGGAACCCTGTAAATTCTCAGCCTTGGACCTAGCAAGAAGTATTCAATAAATGTTATTCATTATTATTCATGCCACTTACCTTGCACACATGATTATATGTCTTTAAAACAATTTTATAAAAAGATATTATTACCTCCATGTTACATATGAGGAAAGGGAATTCATAGAAGTTAATTTGCCTAAGGTAACACTGCCAGTAAATGAAGGAGCTAGAGTATGAACCTGCATGTCTTTGACTCCAAAACAAGTTTCATGGTCAGCCTCTAAGTGACAATGCTAGGCTTACTCAGGACCCAAAATGACCACCCTCAACCAAGAGCAGTGTTATCTACTAACTCCCAGATTCCCCACCAATAGACAATTTCTCTATGTCTTAACGTAAATTTGCTCATTTACTGAATAGATTTATGATGCTTCTTATATAGATCTAAGCACTGTGTAAGGCACAGCATCTACAGTTGACAATAATGCCGCATGTAATCTAGCCAGACAATCAAAAAGTATTCAAGTAAGACTGTGTCTCTGTGTAGTTGCAATTGCAAAAAAAAAAAAAAAAAAAAAAAAAAGTGTTAGGAAGGAAATCCAACAATGCAGTGAGAGTTAAGAATTGGAACATACTCTAGCTAGGGTTTTGTTTGTGGAAAGCCATCTGCTAGAAGATAAAATTCATGGTGGTCCCAAAAATATTCAGCCAGCATGCAAAGGGTAAAGAGTGACAGCCAAGGAAGTGCAGTGGCTGTAATACAGAAATCACCTTAGCATAGCGGAGGAATTGAAACAAGGCCAGAGTGGCTGGAAGATAGAGGGCAAGCTGATGAGAGGAGTGATGGGAAGGAAGGAACCTGAGGAGCTGAATATGGAGGGGGTCAGGTTGTAGAGTTGTTCTCAAATGCAAAATCGCAGATTCTTTAAAAGAATGACATGGTCTGACAATGTTTTCAAAACATCACTGTTTCTGCACAGTGGATTGAGGATATGGTATTGTTACTGCATTGCCTTGGGTTGCTGCTGTAGCATGGGTTCGATCCCTGGCCCCAGAACTTCCACATGCCATGAGTGCAGCAAAAAAAAAAAAAAAAAAGAAAAGAAAAAGAAAAGAAAATCACTTTAAGTCTACCTGAATGATAGACTTAACAAGTAAGATGCTGCCAACGAAGAAACCAAGTATGAGGCTATGGCAACATGCCAGTCGTGGTAGGATGGTAGTAGAGGGAAGTGAACAAATGTAACATTTTTTAAATTGAAATATAGTTAATTTATAATGTTGAGTTCATTTCAAGGGTACAGCAAAGTGATTTCATTATATATATGAATATATATATATAGTATATATACATGCTCTGTTTCAAATTCTTTTCTAAGATTATTACAAGATACTGAGTGTGGTTCACTGTGCTATAGAGTAGGTCCTTGTTGTTTATATACAGTAGTGTGTGTGTGTTAATCCCAAACTCCTAATTTATCTCTGCCTCCTGCCCCCAGATATGTTTTTGGAAGAAACAGGAAAGCATTGCTGATAGTTTGAGAGTGTCTGGTAAGGGGCTCACATTTTCAAGATTTTGCCTGGTGAATCTGGAGTCACTGCTTAGTCAATCTATGGGCTTCCTTGGGGCTCTATGTCTAGTCCCAAGCAACTAGCTATGACCCAAGCACAGGTACCAGGGTCACAGTGATGGCTAATTCTTGGAGAGGCTGTGGATGAGGCAAACTCTAGGGAAAATGGTGATCACATTCAGCTTTTTAGCCTCACACACTGGTGAATGAGCTCCTTCATGACAGATTTTTATCTTGTGTAACTTATTGCCCTACATCAATTAGCCTACATCAATTAACAATGCCTGTTACATAGTACATGCTCAAAAAATATATCTTCAATTAAACTACATTACTCAAGACTAAAATCAATGCCATATGATACTGAAAAGCCACTTTTTTTCCTCTCTCATCTCTTTTGGTTTGTTCCATGTTTCTCTCTCTTCCACCTAACTAGTATTTTTTCTTCTACTTGCTGTCAGGCTTTACCATTCAGAGACGACCAAAACAAAAGGGAAAAAAAAAATGGTACAAAGAGAAAATCAGCAGTTCTGTTCAATAATAGCCAATTGTTTCCCTGACAGCATCCAGACAAATAGTCTAAATCACAAATGCATTTGTGACCCTCATTTTGGAAGGGCTGCTCTAATCTTAGTGACTGGAATTGAACTTCAAAAATGGGTATGAAGGTCCTTGGGGGCCCCTCAATTTGCTGTTCCAACACCCCAGTGGCTGAACTGCTACCATCCTTTTTCATTCGCTTAATAAAAATAACAAGAAAAGCCATAATAGCCAAATTTTTCTCTCAAATGCCAATGTAGAGAGCAATCATTCCCAAACTCCAAAGCAGTAAAAAAAGGCTACTTTGAACAATGCTTTATTTTTACCTCACTTATTTCTCAATTTTTATCCTCGGATTAGATATATACCTATAGAAGAGGAGACAATACTTCGAGCTGCAGAGTAGTTTCAAGTTGCAAAGCAGATTAGGCAAAGAATTATGTATAATCACCATTGAATCCCTATGTCCATCACTTTCCTCTCATGCCTTTATATGAGAAAGTCAAAAGGTAGCCTAGATTTTAAAATGAAAAAAAAAAAATCACAGCATGAATGGAGATGGGTTCAAGAGCTCCTTTTTAGGGAACAGAAGATCATGAAGCACCCCTCACTGGATAAAATAAAACTGGGGTAAAAGTCCAACTGAGGTGCTATGGAGATTCTAAGGCATTCTCTATTGATTTTACACTATGATTGCTTTCAGCTTTTTGCTGGACAAAATTTTCAAAATGTACAAATGTCTTAGCTCTCCATACACAAATATGCACTAATACATTCATGAGTATAGGATGCAAAGGTTCTCACAGACTCACAATATGGACTTTATTTTATTCCAATGCCAATTTAATATGGAACCAAAAGTTAAACCTGAATAAAATGTATAAACATATACTTACTGTTCGAATAAGTATCACATTAATTCCAAATAACAAATGTTTGTTGAAACTAAGTATATTTAATGAGAAAGTTATACTTTAGGTCTAGATCCCATTTATTGTATCTATGACTTAAACTTCAATGACTTCAATTCAATGACTTTTATATAGGTATTTTCCCAAAAAGGTTATTAATAACTTTGAATCTGTGTCCTATTTCAGAGTAATCAGATTGAACATTTCTGCAAATCAACAGATGAGAAAAGAGGTTTCTCTTAATATTTCTATAAAGCTATCTTATTTCCTTGAATATAAGATTAGACTTGTGGCATTATTAAAATCCGAATTGAAATTGACATCTGGCCCAGGTACAGCAGGAACTAGGAAAAGAAAATTCCATATTTACATACATACACTATTATGCTTAACATCTAATCGTTATGAAATAGTGTGAACAAAGGTGGGTTCCATGCAATACGTTAACCCCAAATCCTAATAGATCACTAATTTCTATGGCACAGATGCTTTTGCATTTTCCATATCTATAGTGAAATGTGCCACATTATAACTAGTTGTCCACTATTTTTCTGCATTTGAACTGTGAAAAAACTCTGTATGTACAGGGTGCTAAGACACACTTCAACCTTTACATGGTAAGAAACAATCATTAAATATATACACAAGCACCAAAACCACGTGAAATGCAGTTCACCCGGAATGTTTATACCAGTTTTGGGTATAATCCAAATAAAACATGAAATTTTTAATCTTTTACATACTCTGATACCTAAGAACCCATCCAGACACAGACATACACATGATACATACACAAATACACATGCACGCACACACCCGTTTGAAAAACACTAGTCTTCTAAAACAATTAGCATCAGCAATTTTTACTGCTTTGCTCATATAAGCAGGACATTTAAAGAGTTACTTTCCATTCTGGTGGCTATTTATAACGCCACCTATTTCTGTCCCACTCAGAAAAAAAGCCTATTAGAATACAAGTCACATGAATTCATAGAGATAACCCAGAGAGTATGATGTAATTTATTTACAAAGTAAGGCACTTGCTAATTTAAATATTTTAATTATAATATCAAATTATTTGTAGGACATCTTAGAATACTAGGAATAGAACTAATTTCACTACAGTCATAATCAAAATTCAAGCAAAATTTAGAAGAGCCCTGAAGGAGAGGAGGTGATTCACCATTAATTTGGGCACAAATTTTATTTCACAATCAATCATTTAGATATCAGAGAGAAATTTAAATGAAAATCAAAATAGTCATTGCACTATTTCAAGTTGTTCATACCATTAAAAGATATAAGCTATTTGGTTTAAATTCCAGTTCATTTGTTCTCTACAGTATGAATTTCTAGTATCTTTTTGTCCCTTGACATGTTTTTCCAAAAAACAGTCTACATGTAAAGATACAACTAAGTTCTCAATGGGATGACTAATGTTAAGAGTTACATGTCTTATGACACCTACCTAATTATTTCTTAACAAAAACGATTCCTTAAAGTTTTTTTTTTTTTAATTTTTGGCTTTTCTACTGGCTGATTTGCACCTTTAAGAATCAGTTTTGTTATTAGATTCAATTTAGAGGCAGTTTTAAGAATTAAGGCATAGGGGTTGGTAATGAGGAGACATCATTTCAAATCCTGACTCAGCAGCTTACTAGCTTTGTGATCTCAGACCAATTACTTACTTTTCTATGCCTTTGTTGCCTCCTTTATAAAAATGATTGTAAAAATTAATAACACCATGTGAAGGTTCTAACAAGAACTAAATGACATAATACATTATAAATCACTTCATAGTTAGTCCTCATTAAATGTTGCCATTCATTGTATAATTTGTTAAATTTACTTAAATCTCTAAAATACTAGCATCTATGTCACTATTTGATGAAAATTCTAAAACCAGACAGTTTTTCTCACTGCAAAATGGCAGCAACATAATCATGCCTTCTAGATATACACGAATTACTTAGTCTGAATTTTTCCTTAATATTAAGAATATTTGGCTAAGAGTAACATTAATTCCGAAAAATTTCTGAATGTCAAAGTTTTGCTTAATCATCAAATAAAATCTGCTGCATTGCAATCTTTAAAAGTGGCAATTGATACTTTAAATAAGTAGCAATTGAAGGTCAGTATTTATTAACACATTGAGATTAGTTTAAAAAACAAAACTCATTTGTAAAGATTAGACCGAGTGCAATTATTCACATTTCATTAATGAGAATGTTAAAGTTCAGAGCTTAAATCATTTGTTCCAGAATTATATAAATCAAAAGTAGCAAAATCTTAATAAAACTCCAAGTCAGTTTGATTCCACAGTACATACTCTTTGCACCTACCTTGATGCTTGCAGATATCAGGGAATAGCACACCCTAGGATGAACCCTAGATTGCTTTAGTCTAAATATTTACCCCTGTCACCAGACCACCCAAGTCCACATCTTCCCCCTGCCAGGTGCTGGCTTTGTGACCACAGGAGAGGTGCTGGATATCACTGTGCCTCCGTCTCCTTATCTGTTAAACAGATCGTATTATCTATTTCTCAGAATTGCTGAGAGGATTCAACAAAATACAGCATGTAAAACTCTTAAAACAGTGCCTAGCATTACTGTCAGCACTCAGGAACTATTTAATACAGTATTGCATTATTTTTATCACTATGAACTACTATCATTGTTTGGTAGGGCCAGGATAGTGGAACTGTAGCACACTTAAAGGGTTTTTAAATAATTAGGTTATAGCTGAGGTTTTACAAAAGCTCCTGGCAGAAAATTGCCTTCCTGAAAAGTCTCCTTCAAGGTCCTTATGATGTCTCAGACTTCCTCACAATTATCAATAGCATAAAGGGGACCATTTTTCTACTAACATGCATCCTTGAGCCACTGGAATTGAGAACCTGTTCGGTCTGAGGTTCAGGGTCTTACATTGGTCCTTCTTTGTCAGAAAAGCCACATTCTCCTGCCAGTTGGGAGAACTAGACAGACACACAGGAAAAGGGTGGGGAGATGTCAGTCTTCATCAGCCATCATGGGTGACAACTGTCAAGCCTAGGTCATCCCCAAATCTAGCTAGAATTGTCAGCCAAGGTCTCCTGTTGGGGAATCCCAGAAAGTCCACAGGGAAGATCAATACAGTTTCTCTTTTTAAAAAAAAAAAATCCTCCAGGTGTATCATTAACGCTCCAGAGGAGACATTCCAACTTAAGGTATTTATTTGCTTAAAAGAGATGAGGTGTGAGATGCCCAAGTACCGAAAATGAAAGGCTACATTTATAGTTACACAGGTTGTGGAAAATTACTGCTGTTCAGAGGCTGGCTGTGAGAGTGGATAAAAAACTAAGTTGAGTTTTTCTTACCCAGAGGTTATCTAATTCCTTCAGCCCTCCCCCCCAGCTCTCACCCAGAGCTTTATAAATTCTCAAATTAAAAGAGTCTTAAAACACAAGCCTCTATTTTGGCCAAGATTCATTAATATTCACATTATGTCCAACTTCTCATACCAGGGTTAGTTACACATAATGTTTTAATTCTAGCTTGTAAAAAAAAATATTTTTAAAGGTACATTCTTTCTAACTGTAACATGTTTAACATAATTATAGACTACAGGGTACCGTTTTTGGACATCAGGTATAGATTATTGTCTTAAACATCCAGTTCAGTTCACAGCACATTATTAGCACTGGTCGATACAAGGCACTGCCTTGTTTTATTTCACTCCCTTTTAATTCTATAACCCACTCACATTCCTCTCTCTCCCCTAAGCCAACAGTTTTGATGTGTATGTTTCTATTTACATGTGCTCTTGCAACCTACAAGTTGTTCTGTCTTTGCATTTATTTTATAAAACAGTATATTTCAGTCTGGTTATTTGCTTTTTAACTAAGCAACATGTTTTTTTTTAAGATGAACCTATATTAAGAACATCTGTTTGATTCTGTCTGCTGTTTAGAATTTACCCTGTATTTCCATTGGGATCTCCCTACTTCCTCTCCTCATGATGAAACCTCCCTACCATTACAATGAACATCCTCATACATGTAACACTTATGGGCTGGATGATCATGCTGTCTATGTTGGGTCCCTTTTCAGAGTCAATGGGACTATTACCAGACCTGCTCAGAAGACCAGGATGTGTCATCACCCTACATATTGACCTGTGTGGGACTTTCCAACATCTATACCTAGGAGCACCATTCAAAAGTTCTACTCTAACTACCACCAGATTGTTCATCAAAATACAGTATTAATCACATCTTGAGCCAGACACAGTTCCCATTTTTTTCTGTTATTTTCGTTGTAGTATTGCCTGCATATATGTTAAGATGTTTTTAAATTTATAGAAAGTTCCTGTCAAGTAAAACTAAGCCAAAGCCCTCAACTTTAAACTCATAAAAAATAGAGCAGTCTAGCAAACAGCTTGGGAGCCAAATGCATTCTCAGAGCCATATATTCATTTCTCTGCACAACTAATCTTCTCTTCACAAAGGCTTACTTGTAAAGACTTGGTATAGAAACACTTTCAAATCTTTTCTTCCATGAAGATACATTTGATGACATTCATATTTGGAACTACTAAGATTCGTCTAAGGTTCATGACAGGTACCCACGAACTATAAAATCATCTATTTCCCACTGAATGTTACCCAACAGTGTGTTCCAACACTAGTTTTGAGAACCAGGGTGATTTATTTCAGTATGTAAATACACATCCTATATGAGGAAACCTTTCAAATTGCTAAAGCTTAACCCTTTCAGTGCCCAAACTTCATTTTCATTTTACAAGTGATTCAAAAACATAGCTAAGTACAGAAACAAGGGTTTTAGAGTACTTTCCCTGTCCGGCCCGCCCACCTCAAAAATTTTTGTGGCTCCCCGGATAAAGATTTCCAGTTTGTTGCATGAAAACTATGAAATGCAGGACTTTTTATATACATATCAAAGACTTTTTATGGTGTTACCAGGAAATCTGAAACCACTGGAAATGTCTGACTTGTTAATGAAAGTCTTGTAAAGCAAGATCATCAGAAAAAATGTCAAGGTGGTCCAGCAATATAAATATTAAAGTGTCTTCCTACCCCCAAAACATTTTTCTTTTTTGGCCACACCAGCAGCATAAGGAAATTCTTGGGCCAGGGGAAAAAATCTCAGCAACAGCTTCAACCTAAGCCACAGGTGTGCCAATGCAGGATCCCTAACCCACTGCAATGTAGTGTGAACTCCTCCCCCAAACATGTTGACATATAGCAGATTATGTTAAGAGGTAGTAGAACAGGAGAATGTCTGAGAGATATTTAAATATTAGCATGCATGGCATCTTGGTGAATGCATCCACCTTTGGACATGCCTGGGACATGAATATTTAGTTCACTTAGTGCACCAGCTATCATGAGGGCAATGAACTCTAAGAGTCCGTGGACCAGACCTGCCTTTGTTTTCTCCATGCTACACAGAACCTTAAAGGGCCCCTCAACTATTATAAGACAGTTCATGTATGAAAAAAACAGGTATAATCGTAATATTTGGCAATAGTAAAGACAAAAATTTGCTCCTGCATTGACCTTTTAAAAAATTAAATTTTTTTATATTGCCAAGTAATGAGTTCCACACAAACCCATACTCCACGCTTGTTCCCCTCATCCTAAGTACATATCCTTGACCTCCACATCATTCCTCTCATGTTTCCTTTTGATTAGCCCAAATCACAAAGCCACATTTTAAAAGCAACAACATCTGAGTATGTACATGTCAGTAATAGAAAATAAAGTCCTTGTTAGTGGGCTACTTTTTCCATTTCTATTTCTAGTTGTATAGAGCATAGAGCTAATATGGGAAAAGTATCAGTTCTTCACTATGTATCCAATCACTTCACCACATTTTCTTATTAATTTTTGATAATAATAATTTTTGCTTTATTTCATTTTGTTATTGTTGTACTGTTTATACTTTTTTCAGTTTTTATTTTAATAGAGTACTTTGATCTCTCTAGATATATTTTTTGCCCCAAGAGAATGTCTTTTCTTTTCCAATTTATACTCATTTTCTTAACAATGTTACTTTGCAAGTCTCTCCAAAATGCTGTTGAGTAATATGATAGCAATTTTTGTTAGACCTTGATTTTAGTTGAAATAATTTTAGTGGTTCCATATATAAACTTTATTTGGAGGTCTTAGCAAATATAATTTATCACATTTAAGTAATAGCCCTCCATAACTCATTTAAGAGTGGCTGCTAACTTTGCAAATGCCTTTTCAGCATCAATCCACATAATCAGTGGTGTTCCTGTGCCAGCTCAACAAAGACCTATAAAAATACCTTCTCAACTCCATTTAGTGCTATCATGTTGGCTAATAGTTGAACTGGTGAACTCTTAACTAGCCATGATGGAAATATTTGCACCAAGAAAAATCAGCAGATTAGGACTTTTTTTTTTTTTTTTTTGGTCTCTTTAGGGCTGCACTTGCAGCACACAGAGGTTCCCAGGCTAGGGGTTGAATCAGAGCTGTGGCCACTGGCCTACACCACAGCCACAGAATGTGGGACCCCAGCCCAGTCTGCAAACTATATCACTGCTCAGAGCAACGCCAGATCCTTAACCCACTGATCATGGCCAGGGATTGAACTTGTGTCCTCAAGGATGCCAGTTGGATTCATTTCCGCTGAGCCACGACGGGACCTCTGGGACTTTTTTTTTTTTAAAGAATTGGTTGTTAAACATTTACTACATGCCGCTGGATGTAATTATCCAGTCTGTCTTTCTCCTTTGATTTACTTAATTATCCATCCAGTCAACAAATACACTTTGAGCTGACACTACACTGCAGGTGTTGTTCTAGGTACTGGAGATAGAGTTGTGAAAGAAATCTTACAACATTCTTTCCCTCATATGGTTTATCATCTGGTGGAGCTTACATTCTATGATGTATTTATGTTGATTGATTTCATGATATTTGACTGTATTTTCATTATAGAATGAACCCTAATTGGTCAAGAGGTACACTATTTTGATATACTGCTAAACTGAATTTACTTATTTAGAATGTTTGCATCCATTTTAATTAGTGGTACTACTCTTCAGTTGAGAGTTGTCATTTGTTGCGTTAAGTTTTGCAATTAATGTTAATTGTATGTATAAAATTTATATAAAATTGAGGCACTTTCAGTCTAATTCTGAAATAGTTTAAATAACATTATAATCATCTATTCTTTAAAGATTGTCTAGAAAACTTAGCTGTGAAACCACCTGGACCTGGGTGACTCTTAATACTAGATATTTAATTGCTCTTCCAACCCCATCTATAGCAGTATATCCAGTCAAATATCCCCCCCCCCCGGGGTAATATACCTTTTGATCAAAAACATCCATTTTGTCTAGATTTTCAAATTTATTGGCAAAGAGGGTCACAAAGCATCATTTACATAATTTTTCAAGCCCTTCGTTTGTGTTATCTACTTTATATTTTGTCTCTTACCCCTCATTAGACGTGTGGAGGATTTCATCTATTCTGTTAGTCTTTCCAAAGAACTCTCTTTAGACTCCTTTTGTTGTTCTACATCCATTTCAGCTTCTATATTTATTCTGTTTCTCCCCAATTTCTTATGGTTAATTTTATTCTTTTTCTCATTTCTCAAACTGTGTATCAAGTTGTTTTGAGTTTTCTTTCTCTTTTTGGCCACCCATGTAGCATGTGGTAGTTCCTGGGCCAGGGATCGAGCCCACGCCACAGCAGCAACCTTGACCAGTGCAGTGATAATGCCGTACCTTTAACCCGCTGCATCATAAGGGAACTCCTACTTTTAGTTTTCTTTAATAATTCTGGAATTCAGTGTCTTATGTTTTCCTCTTAATATAGCTTTAAAAGCAAACAGGTTTTTTTTTTGTATGAAGTAATGTTTTTGTTTATTTGAAGATTTTATAATTTCAGTTTGAGTATCTTTTTTAATTTCAGAGTTAATTTTGGGTATATTTTCAAGTAGTTGATACTGTTGGGTCACCTTATTTTTTAAATTGAATTATCATTAACATTTTGGCTATTTTTTTTTTCTTTTGAATTTGTTACAGGTTTTGTGTGTATATGTCTGTGCGTGTATGTGTGGTCTAGTACTCAATCCATTCTGTAAATGCTCTATGGAAATAAAAGTGTAGATATTCTATATGTACATGCAAAGTGTGAGAGTGTGATGGACCAGATGTTGCCTCTCCCGCCAAATTCATAGGATAATGTCCTAACCCCCAATGTGATATTATTTGGAAATAAAGTCTTTAAGGAGGTAGTCAGGATTAAATGAGGTCCATAAGGGTGAGACCCTAATCCAATAGAAATAGTATCTATATACCCATTTAAGAGAAGGAAGAGATGCCAGGAGCACGCATGGACAGAGAAAAGGCCACGCAAGGACATTGCAACAAGGCAATCCTCTGAAAGAAGAAGAAAGGCACTCGGAAAAAACCTACCAGCGTCTAAACCTTAGACTCCCAGCCTCAGAACGGAGAAAATAATTCTGTTGTTTTAGCAACCAAGTCGTGTTTTGCTGTGGCAGCCTTAGCTGTCTAAAACAGAACGATAGGGGGAAAGGTAAAATCAAATTTATTGGTTATATTATTTCTATTTTATATTTTCTTGTTTACTTTGAAGCTGCTAGATTCAGCCCATTTGGATGATGTATTTGGAAATATCCCATTACACTTGTGTATCTATCAGGTTGTCCTTGTTTTTCTAGCAGGTTTTTGCTTTATTTATTTTAATGCTCACACAGGTTTATAATTTACTCATAAATTTTGCCTTCCATAATTGCATAATATCCCTATTTATACTGTTAATGTTTTTTATCATGTTTAGTGTTTTCAACTTATAGTTTGACTAATTATGGTCTGATATTAACATCACCACTAGTGCTTTCTATTTGCTTTTTCCATAATCCAACTTCCACTTTCAAACACTTTTTCTGTCATTCAGCTGTAAGTGCTATAAATCATATATTTTTGGATTTTGTTTTTTAACCTGATACAACTATTTTTGAGGGCCTATTTTCATTTAGTTTGCTAGGTTTTATTTTTTCCATAGTATTTAGTATTCATTTAATTTTGTTGTTTTCTTTCCTTTCTCTCATTTTGGGCTAGTTTAATGAAGGTGGTGTTCATTGATTTTTTTTTTTTCTTTTTATTGGGACATGTCACTGTGCCGTTTACTTCTATAATGGCAATTTTCCTTCCTGAAACTCACAATATGCCAATTATTTTCACCAATGAGATGTTCTGTTCCCATTTCTTCCCACCCTAACCCAAGTAGATTAGACCTTTAGACTACTTTGCCATCCCTACTCTCCAAACCAAATGAAATCTTGAGATTGATTTCACCTTATTTCCTTCACCATACCTAACAAATTCCTAAGCTTTGCTTAATTTGGTATTGTGATTTTAGACTATTATTGTTCCATTACAGTATGGCTCTTTTTATTTCCGTGATTTTTGTTTTAGAATCTATTTTCAGGTATTCAATTGTATAACAGGCACAACCCATTTTATTGTGCTTTGCTCTACTGTGCTTCACAGATACTGTGCTTTTTACACATTGAAGGTTTATGGCAACCCTGTGTCGAGAAAACTATTGGCACCATTTTTACAATAGCGTTTTCTCACTTCATATGTCTCTGTCCCTTTTTGAAAATTCTCACAATATTTCAAACTTTTGTTACTACATTTTTTTTCATATTTTAAAGTTTTCTTGAAGTATAGTTGATTTACAATGTTGTGATGTGTTCAGCTTTATCATTACTACATTTCTTCTGGTGATCTGTGATTTTAGATGTTACTATTTTAATCCTACCAAAGAGTGAACTTAATTGATAAACTTAGTGTGTTCTGATTACTCTGCCTGCTGGCCACTCCCCATCTCTCTCCCTCTCTCCTCAGACCTCCCTATTCCCTGAGGCACAAAAATATTGGGGTTAGGCCAAAATAACTCTGGCCTCTTAAGTGAACAATAAGAGGAAGAGTCACTTGTCTTCTCACTTTAAATCAAAAGCTAGAAATGATCCATCTTAGGAAGGCATGTCAAAAGTCAGCTTAGACCAAAAGTTAGGCTGCTTGCACCAAGCAGTTGGCCAAGTTGTAAATGCAAAGGGAAAGTTTTTAAAAGAAATTAAAAGTGCTGCTCTGGTGAACACGTGAATTTTGAGAAAGGAAAAACCGCCTTATTGCTAATATAAAGAAAGTTTTAGTGGTCTGGATAGAAAAATCAAACCAGCCAAAACATTTCCTTAAGCCAAAGCCTAATCCAGAGCAAGACTAACTCTCTTCAATGCTGAGAAGGTAAGGCAACTTTAGAAGAAAAGTCTGAAGCTAACAGAGGCTGGTTAATGAAGTTTAAGGAAAGAAGTCAACTCCATAACATAAAAGTATAAGATGAAACAGAAGTACTGATGTAGAAGCTGCAGCAAATTATCCAGAAAATTCAGCTAAGATCATTAATTGAAGACGACTACACTGAACAAGGTTATTTTCAATGCAGATGAAAACAGACTTTTGCTTTGAAGAAGATGTCATTTAGAACTTAACTGCTGGAGAGGGGAAGTCAATGCCTGGTTTCAAACCTTCAAGGGACAGGCTGACACTCTTATTAGGGGCTAATGCAGCTGGTGATTTTAAGTCGAAGCCAACACTCATTTGCCATTTTGAAATCCTAGGGCTCTTAATAAATATGCTTGAGCTCTATAAATGGAACAACAAGGCTTGGATGATAGCACACCTGTTTACAACATGGTTTACTGAATATTTTAAGCTCACTGTTGAAACCTAATGCTCATTAAAAAAAAAAAAAAATTCCTTTCAATGACAGTGACAAGTATCATTCCTTTCAACACACCTGGTCACCCAAGTGGTCTGATGGAGATGTACCACAAAATTAATGTTGTTTTCATGCCTACAAACAAAATATCCATTCTGCAGCCCATGGATTAAGGAATAATTTCAAATACCAAGTCTTAAATAGGTTTTGTAAGACTATAGCTACCATAGATATTGATTCCTCTGGTGGATGAGAGCAAAGTGAATCAAAAACATTCTGGAAAGGATTCAACAGTCTAGATGCCATTAAGAATATTTGTAATTCATGGGAAAAGGTCAAAATAGACAGGAAATTGGAAGATACCAATTCCAACCCTCATGGACAAGTTTGAAGGATCCAGGATTCAGTGGCGGAAGTAACTGCAGATGTGGTAGGAATAGCAAGAAAACTAGAATTAAAAGTAGAGCCTGAAGAGGTAGATGAATTGCTATAATCTTGCGATCAAATTTTAAAGGATGAGGAGTTGCTTCTGATGGATGAGCAAAGAAAGTGGTTTCCTGAGATGGAAGCTATTCCTGATAAAGATCCTGTGAACATTGTTGAAACAGCAACAAAGGACTTAGAATATTACCTTTGGTTGACAAAGCAGCAGCAGAGTTTGAGAGGACTGACTCCAATTTTTAAAGTTCTCCTATGGGTAAAATGCTATTAAACAGCACTGCATGCACAGAAAAATTGTTCTTGAAAGGATAGTGAATTCATGTGGCAGATTTTATGTGGCCTTAAAAAAATTACCAGTCACCCCAATCTTCAGCAACCACCACCCTGATCAGTCAGCAGCCGCCAATATTGAGGCAAGACCCTCCACCAGAAAAAGCAAAAAACAAAACAAAACAAAAACTTGCTCAAGGCCCTGATGATGGTTAGCACTTTTTAATCAATAAAGAATTTTTAAATTAAGGTACATCCATTTTTTAGACATAATGCTATTGCACACTTATTAGACTACAGTATAGTATAAACATTACCTTTATGTGCTCTGGGAAACCAAAAATGTGTGTGCCTAGCTTTCCTGTGACATTTGCTGTATTGTTATGGGTTTCTGGAAGCAAACCTATAACATCTCCAAGGTATGCTTCCAAGCTTAATTACATATGTATTACAGCTTTCATCAACTACCATTTGACTCTTCATCTTCCCTATATGAGTTTCTCTTCCACTTGATTTTTGCCTCCGTAGTGTTCTCCCTGTCACCTTTTCCTCAGATGGACCAAGTGGATGGCACACTGTCTAATACCTCCTACACATCTAAATAGATTTCTTTTATCCTGAGAAATGATTATCAGAACTTTTCCCTCAGGCACCTCATGTTTTCTAGCTTCCAGTTCGAAGAGAAAAAGTCTGATTCAAGTCTGATTCTTTGTTTTAGAAGTGACTTGTTCTTTCTGCTTCGAAGATTAGAACATATTCTTTTCTCAGCATTCAGGAATATTTCAAGAAATGGCGTATAAATTTTATATTTAACTTTGTGAGCTCTCTTAATCTGAAAACTCAATGTTTTTTTAGATCAGAGGAGTTTTAATCTATTGTTTACCCCCTTCTATCAGTTATGGTTTTGTTTTGTTTTCTCCCTCTGAAATCTTATTACTTGCTTGTTGGGAAATACAATGTATCAACCAAAGGTTATATTTTCCCTTAGGGCTTCCAATTTTTATTTTTACTCAAATATTCAGATTATTTCTTCCATTTGATCCCCCAGACCTCCAATTCTGGTCTAATTTCCCTTTCAATTTTTTTCTTTTTGTTTTTTGTTTGTTTGTTTGGCATATGGCAGTTCCCCAGATCAAATTGGAGCTGCAGCTGCCAACCTACGCTATAGCTGCAGCAATGCCAGATCCAAGCCACATCTGCAACCTACGCTGCGGCTTGCGGCAACACCAGATTCTTAACTCACTGAGCAAGGCCAGGGATTGAACCCACATCTTCACAGATACTAGTCAGGTTCTTAACCTGCTGAGCCACGGGGGGAATTCCCTTTCAATTTTTAAAATTTTTTATTCAAGTATGCTCGATTTACAATGCTGTGTTAGTTTCAGGTGTTAGTTTCAGGTATACAGCAAAGTGATTAAGTTATACATATATACATATATATATTCTTCAGATTCTTTTACATTATAGTTTATTACAAAATATTGACTATAGTTCCCTGTGCTATACAGTAGATCATTGTTGGCTATCTATTTTATATATACACATAGTAGTGTTTCTATGTTCATGTTAATCCCAAACTTCTAATTCATCCCTCCACCTCTTCTCCCCTTTGGTAACCATATGTTTGTTTTCTATTTCTCTGGGTCTCTTTTAAGTTTATTTATATCTTTTTTTGGATCCCACATATAAGTAGTATCACATGATGTTTGTCTTTGTCTGATTTACTTCACTTAGTATGATAATCTCTAGGTACAAATAATAAATGCTAGAGAGGGTATAGAGAAAAAGGAAGCTACCTATACTGTTGGTGGGAATATAAATTGGTACAGCTATTATGGAAAACAGTATGGAGTTTCCTTAAAAAATTACAAATAGAGCTACCTTATTATCTAGCAAACCACTCCTAGGCATATATCCAGGAAAAACCATAATTTGAAAACATATGTGCACCCCATTGTTCACTGCAGCACTATATACAATAGCCGAGATACATATATATATCAAATATATGAAACAGTAATATTCCATTAATCTACCATATTTCAAATTGAGAAATCATGGTTTACTTGTTTGTCTTAGATCAAATGTGTCTCTTTATTCAGTAATTTAATCTCCCTCATGCTATAATATTTTTTGGTTTATGTCATTGTCTGTTTCCTCCAGAAGTTCTGCTCCATTAGAAGATTTCTGTTTTGGGTGTGCATTCCTTTACTCATCCATTGGTCTATCTCACAAACATATGTTGTACCCCTATCATGCATTATGCACTTTTATAGATGCTGGGATACAGTGGTGCAAAAGACAGAATAAAGCCCCTGCCTTCATAGAGTGGTGAAATAGGTAAATGAAATACATAGTGTGTCAGAGTGATAAATGACTTAGAAGAAATAAAGTAGGGAAGAGGACTAAGGAATTCAGATGAGGGGTAGATTGTAATTTTGTATAGATAGTCAAAGGGTTAATAGATGCAAACTACTGCCTTCGGAAAGGAGTAGCAATGATATCCTGCTGTGTAGTACTGGGACCTATGTCTAGTCACTTATGACAGAGCATGATAATGTGAGAAAAAAGAATGTATACATGTATGTGTAATTGGGTCACCATACTGTACAGTAGAAAAAAAGTTGTATTGGGGAAATAACAATTAAAAAAATTTTTTTTAAGTAAAAGTAGAGTAAAGACCTGTAGGAGATGAAATCCTTGAGACATGAGCATACCAGACAGGGAGAACTCAAGGTCAAGGTGATTAGAGCAGTGTGAGCAAAGGGAAGGGGAATAGGAAATAGAAACAGAGAAGGTAGTGGTAGCCAAATTACATAAGCCTGTCTCAGGGCCACCACCTTGCAAAAGTCTAAGGAAAATATTTACATTAGAGTCTAAGTAAATGAGAACACTTGCATCTTAAATACATATACACACACAAAAAGGCCAATTAAGAAGCTATGTAGGAGTTCCCGTCGTGACGCAGTGGTTAACGAATCCGACTAGGAACCATGAGGTTGCTGGTTCGATCCCTGGCCTTGCTCAGTGGGTTAAGGATCTGGAGTTGCCGTGAACTGTGGTGTGGGTCACAGACGCAGCTTGGATCCCATGTTGCTACGGCTCTGGGGTAGGCCGGCAGCTGTAGCTCCGATTCAACCCCTACCTGGGAAAAGTCCATATGCCTTGAGAGTGGCCCTCAAAAAAAAAAAAAAAAAAAAAAAAAAAGCTATTGCATTATCTGGGCAAGAAATGATGATGGCATGTACCACATTGGTAAGAGAAGAGGTGATAAACAGAGGTCAGATTCTGCTTGTGTTTTGAAAGTAAAGCCACCTGTTCATTCATTCATTCAACCAGAGCCAACTTCATGGGCATGCGACACAGGGTTCTACATTCAGAAGGGCCCCATGCTTGGTTTAATGCTCTTGAAATTCATAATAATTTTTCTAGGAGGGGACCTGAATTTTCACTTTACACTGGGTCTACAAGTTATATAGTTAGTCTTGGTCACAGAAAATACTTATTGAGCATTTATTATTAGAGGATCTGACATTGAATCCAAAACAAAAACAAAAACAAAAAACAGTATTATTCTACTGAGGTTTACAGGGATGAAATTGATAATAAACAATAAACACAATAATAAGCCAATTGTTAATTAGTATGTTATACAATTATTGGTGCTATGGAGAAAATAGAAGCTAGTAAAGGGATGTGGGGGAAAGTGCAGAACGCACAATTAAATGGGATAGTCAAGATAGGCCCATTGAGATGGTGAGGTTTCTAAGGATACTTCAAGGAGATGTGGGAGTTGAAGGTCATTCCTGGGGAATGAGCCTCTTTCGGATCAGCTAGCAAAAGAGTCCATGATGAGAAATGTGCTCACTCTGTCCTAAGAGTGGCATACGCAAAGGAGAAAGTGGGAGATAAAGAGGATTGAATGAGATATTTTGAGAGGCAGATACTACATAGCAGTGTAAACCACTGAAGCTCTTTCACTTTTACCAAGTGAAATGGGAGTTACCAAAGGGATTTGAACAGGAGTTATATGTTCCTTTAATAGGATCACTGCTGTTTTAAACAATCAACTCTAAGAAGGCAAGAATAATCTAACCAGTTGGAAAACAATTCCAAAAATCCATATGAGAAATAACAGTACTTCAGATCAGGTAGTAGTAGAAGTGAGAAACAGGGATCAGATTTTAAACATATGTTGCAGATGGAGCCAACATAATTTCCTAAGCGACTGATGGCATGTGAGAAGAGTTAAGAGTGACTCCAAGGTTTTGGTCCCAAGAAACTCGAGGGATAAAAAGGACCACGTCTGGAGAGGAAGATCACGAGTCTAGACTTAGACTTGAGTTTGGAATGTGTCTTTGACCTCCCAGCAAAAGTAGGGTACAGTTTTGTCAAAAGAACATACTGGAGGTCTGTGCTGGAAGTATAAATACAGAATCATTGGAACATAGATGATATTTAAACTGCTGAGACTCTACAAGATAATCAAGGGAAAGACTGTGAGTTGAGAAAAGGGCCAACCCCGAAGCCCTGAAGGTACTCCAACATTAAATAATTGGGAAGAGAAAGAACAAGCAAAGGAGACTGAGAAACAAAAATAACAGGAGGAACTAAATTGAAGACAGTGAATGTAGACACTCCTTCCAAAAAATTATCACTTTGAAGTCGAAGAAAGAAATGGGTCAAAGCTGGTGAGAGAGTGAGAAGTAAAATGAATATTTAAGAAGTTAAAAATAACAGCACGTTGGCACATTGAAGGGAATGATTCCATGGACTTAAGAGATGGGAAGAATTACTGGAGCAATGCCCTTGAATAGCTGCAAAGGAATTCGATCTATTCCACATGTGGAGTTGTCCTTCGATAACATGGATTGTTCACCCGTGATTCTGTTGTAACAGGAGGACAGAAGACACATAGGTACAGATGTTGATGTAAATTAATGCAATTTTTGGAATGTATACAAGTTTCCCTCTAATTTATTTTTCTTGGGAGTTCCCATTGTGGCTCAGCAGTAATTAACCCAACTAGTATCCATGAGGATTGGGTTCAAACCCTGACCTTGCTCATTGGGTTAAGGATTGAGCATTGCCAATGAGCTATGGTATAGGTCACAGACATGGCTCAGATCGGGTGTTGTAAAATGAATAAATGTGTGTGTGTTTTCAGAAAAGCAATGCTGAACATTTAGCAACTTATCACTGCTGCTACTACAATGGAAAAGAAAGGGAGGAGCCAGTTTGTGGAGAATTAATACCAGCACTGCTTGCCCTTTCTCCACCTAGTGGCTGTGTATCCTTAGGCACATTGCTAATTTCCTTTTTCTATTGTCACCTTGGGGACAGTAGTAATCCAAAGAATGGCAGCAAAAAGAGAACCAGGACCTCAACCAGGCTCTTCCTAATTCCCTTTATTTCCACATAATGCACCACAATTCCTTGTCCCCCAGAATTTCCAGGACCAGTGCAGATACAAACAATTCTCTAAGAATAATGGTAGCCTGGAGGGAAGACTTCCAACCTACTCAAGCCCCTCCTCAAGTCCTTAGGGTAGGCCGTTTATGTCCCTCAACTTTCAGAGGAGTGTGTAGCATGATGTTTGTAGGTCATCCGCCTGCATTTTGTTATTTGCAAAACTATGCTGGGAAATGAAAATATCACTGGATTTAGAAGTAACAAAACGAGTTTCTGGTACCCTTGCTGATATAAGGCATACTGGTAAATATTACCTGGAGCGTTACAGGTAGGTGAATTTGGAAGTCCTTTAAAACTCAGTTTCCACTGGAATTTACTGTTCTCGGCAAGGCACATCAGGAGAGAGCCATCAGTTGACTACTGACTACAAAAGGCTATAGGCTTTAAGATTGTATATATATTTTAAAGAATGTCTGACCCAAATTATTATCTCAATGAGATTCGCAATTTATAGGCAAAAAACAGCATTTCATTACCAGCAGAAAAAAAATTGAGGCAACGATATTGACCATATACCTAATAGATAGCATGACGTTGAAGTTTTCATAGAGTAACACACTTCAGCTGAAGTATAATCAAGACAATCTTGATGATCACCTTACTATTCCTATCACCCATCTTTCAAAGAGCATCTTCTTTATGGCAGAGGCCATTAGTGCTCACACAATATTCATGTATCCTTTATTTGCAGCCTCCCTTGAAGTTAGGTTGCCACAAAGGTTCTGACAAGGTACCTTCAAATGATTGAAAACTCCTAAGTTACCAAAATAGTATACAGACAATTCCTCAAACCCCTTCCTCAACTTCTCAAATGCTGACACTTGATATAACTGTTCTACATTATCAAACCAGGAAACTTACATTGGGACAATACTATTAACTAAACAACAGAACTTACTGAACTTTCATTAGTGTTTCCATGCAATTTGATCTTGTGTAAAATTTGTCTAACCACAACCACCACCAACATACAGACCTGTTCCATCACCACAGAAGATCTCTCTCATATTGCTGCTCTCTATGTGCACCCACACACTGTGTTGTTTCTATTCTCCAGCAACCACTATTCTCTATCGTTTTATCGTTTCAAAAGTACTATACAAATGCAATCCTACAGTATATAACCTTTGAGAATCGCTTTTTCTCATTAGCCTAATGCCCTCCAGATCCATCCAAGTTGTTCTATTATTAACTGTATGTTACTTTCTATTGCTCAGTAGTACTCCACTGTGTAGGTGTACCAGTGTCTGTTTAACGATTAACCCACTGAGGGACATTTGGGTTGTTTCCGGTTTGGAGTTATTCTAAATAGGGCTGCTGTACGTGTACAGGTTGTGATGTCAACACAAGTTTTTATTTCTCGGAGTAAATGCCAAGCATGCAATTCCTGGGGCTTATGCTAAGTGCCCGACTACTTTCCAGAGTGGCTCTAGTTTTATAGGAAATCAGACTATTTTCTAGAGTGGCTCTTATCAATTTATACTGCCACCAATAATGCAAGACTGATCAAGTTTTTCCACATCCTTGCTAGTCATAGATATTGTCACTGTTTTGAATTTTAGCTGTTATAATGTGTGTGTGTGTGGCGAGCTCTCATTGTGGTTTTAATTTGCATTATCCTAAGGGCTAATAATGTTCAACAACCTTTCATGTTTGCCTTCCATATCTTCTCCTTGGTGAAATGTCTGTTCATGTCTTTTGCCCAGTTTCTAACTGGATTGGGCTTTAGTATTACATTTTATTGGAGTACAGTTGATTTACCGTATTGTTGTTGTTTCTTTTCTGTTGAGTTTTGAGAGTTTTTTATATTATAGGTACAAGTTCTTTTATGGATATATGGCTTGCAGATATTTTCTCCAAGTACTTGTATTAACTTCTAAAAAGTATTTCAAAGGAAAGCTGAAGTTCTCACAAATTTAAGCAAGTCTGAATAAAGATGTTGAAAAATAGGGGATATTTTATGAAACAAAAATCAATAATAGTTATTTCCCAGCTTTTTCTGAAACAAGAAAAAATCATTAATGTATTTTTAGGCAGCAGATGCATGAAGGTTATTCAGACCCAGTAGGGAAAAGTTGCATTTTAGTGTACCTACAGCAGATTGATTAATTTTCATTACCTTAAATTGAAGACAGAAAGATAAGAACATTGAAGTGATTCACTTAGAATTTTATCAAACACAGGCCAATATAATTATTTTTTAATCCAACAAGAAAATAGGTTGTCAATAAATAAGTCATTAATAAGCTAAAGGAACTTATTTCCAGTGTATTGAAATTGAAAGAAGAGCTTATTTAAAGATTAAGGCTGACATCGAGGAACACATTGCATCAAGATTAAAGGGTACTGTTAATGAGCTAAGTACGTGCTTGCCTCTTAATAAGAGAAAGTTCTAGAAGCAAGAAAAAACAGGCAAAAGAAAAATGTTTTATTAACAAATAGAAAATCAAACAAGTAATATATTAACTAAATATCAAGAATTGTCCGTTTTTGTAAAGTCAAAGAAAAAGCAAGTCACTTAAATGAGGGTGAGAAATGGCTAGTTGTTTACTACCTGAGAAAATGAAACCCTCTAGGGTAGTTTCAAAAATAAAACACTTAAATAGTAATTAAAATAAAATTTTAATTATAACTAATGGATTCGATGCCGTATGTATGCAGATAAAGTATTAATATAATTAAGCGTAATGATGAAAATAGAATTGAGTTATTGGTGAGACCTTGCTTCCTGTTATCAAATTCTGGAGAAATGCTGGGCAGTAATGATAATGATTTAACAGGTGTCTTCATCTTGTATTAATGAGAATATAAAGTTTTTAAAATTGTACTAAAATCATCTGCTAACTTGTCTAAACTGGACTACTTTGAAAACTGTCAATTCTGAAAAATCCCATTTTCACCCAAACCCCACCACAGGGAATTGAGTTGCCAAGAAGTTTCTATACCTGAACCCCAAGTTTTCTCTTATCCAAAACCATTCTCCCTTCTTAGCAGCCCAGGCCTATCAACACCACACTTACCCAGATTCAAAAAGCTTTGCTTTTCTCCATTTTCACTACATGTCAGGGAAACACCTGTTCTGCCAGAGTTACTATGAAAAAGTTTTTATTTTATTACCAAGGCCTGGATACCAGGGTTTTTGAAACCTTAATGAGAAGAAGCCCAAAAACTGTCACGTCAAAGCCTCAAGGTCCTTTAAAGCCTTGTGAGTGGTGGAAGCACAAACGCAATCAGCTGTGGAACATACTTTCTCAGAGGGAAGTTACCAGAATGGGTTCTTTAATTACACAAATGTAAAGAATCGATCCATTGATCCTGAAAGAAACTTTCAAGTCACCATCCAACTGTTTTATGCTTTAGACAAGTTGTTTTAGACGAGTTGGTATACTGTTTTTGAGATGCAAATAGAACTCTTCTTAGGAGCTACCCTTGTTTGGGTAGGAGGGAAAAAAGAAGGGGGGGTGCCAGAGAGGATTGGTTCAGGCTCTGTTTAACTGATGCAGTGTGCTGTGTTTCAAAGTTTTCCTTGTTATTGTGGAGGATTCTGTCAGTTTTCTGTTGCTGAGGATGTTTCACTGCCTTTCACAGTAAATAGAGCTCTGACATTGAAAAGATTGCCAGAAAAACCTGCAGAACTTTCTTCAGTTCACATTGGAAGAAATCTTGTTCCAAGGAGCCGTGCTGGACAGTTGTTAGCTCTCATGCTGTGGGTTTTCAAAAGGCAGCAAAGCCTGAATGCACAGATGTTGGCCTGCTGGGCACTGTCCTGCAAGACTTTTTGTGGCTTCCCATGAAGGGAAAGGATGTTCCCTTTCCAAACATCTTGAATCAGAAAATGGCTTGAGGAGTTCCTCGCCCTCTCTGAGCTGCATGGTAATTGGGTTTGGGCTCTAGGCAGCTGCTCAGAGCCCTCCAGGGGGGAAAGAGGTGGTGTCTGGTGAGTATTTGAGAGAGGTGGGTAACTGCTGAGGCCCAAGACCAAATTAGGACTGTGAAATGTGGGAGAACATACAAGTCTCATAGTGGTTGTAAGTAAATCTATTCCCATGGTGTTTTCTACCACTATGCCAGAACTGTTGATAAAATCTTAATAAATGCATGGTTTTGAGACAGAAATGAAGGAGGCAGGGCACAACCATTAAAAGAATGATACAGCATTGAGGATATGATATAAACTGGTTATAACCAACTAGGCCCAAGATGGCAGAAGATTTGACTTCCCCTGGATCTTGAGCCTCGTTATGCACTCATTGTGATATATTAGCATATGCAAATTAACACACACCCACTGTAGCCCCAACAGTTCAGAGTCTGACCATAAAAGGCCTCAAAGTGGGACGTGGCCCAACTCCTGAAAATCCCTTCCGTTTTCCCAAAATATTTGGAATAATCTTCCCATTTGTTAGTCTTTGAAATTACCCAGCCCATAAAAATGAATGACCCCCGCACCTCAGAGCCACTCTCACCTTCAGAGATAGCCCACATCCTGCCTACAAAATGTTTCTCTCTCTAAAAGAAACTTAATTTCACTTTACTCTGGCTCACTCACTCTTGAATCCTTTCCTGCACAAAGCCAGGGCTCCTCACCTCGCTGCCCATCCCCGGGACTGGCTCCAACTTGACTATTCTCTCAGTCCCCCTTCTCCTCCAACAGTTTGGTGTCACTTCAGTCTAGGGAAATAAGTAAAGGTCCTATCCTAATTAGGAATGATGGGAGGAAAGGAGGAGGAGGACCGGCAGAGTCATGCCTTTGTTCCAGAGTGTAAGAGCTTCAGGAGAGGCCATTTGACAAGAAGCCTGGAGCACAAGCGCTGGGGAGATGTTCTACCAAGCAGACAAAAGACAGGACTCCCCAAAAAGAAAAAAGGGTGGGGGGGGACTGTCAGAGGGCCTAATATTCTAAAAAAATCACAGGAGTTACCAATTCGGTATTGATGACCATTTATGCTTAAATAGAAAATTCAGACTAATAGGGGCTGGAAATGCACGTAACAATAGCATGAGTTTTGGTGTAATCCCTTCCCACTTTATTCTCTGCACCATCATCAGCCCATCCAGGTCCTCCATGGCTCCGTATCCAGATTCCCACAACAACCTTCTGACTAGAAATCAGAAACCCAGTCACTCTGCCAGCATATGACCTGAACAACACCCTGAGGCTCATCTTCACAAGATGGACCACATCACAGGGCTGTTCCACCCATGCCAAGTCATAAGCAATGGCACAACACTTCACATCCTGGATTAGGGATAAAAACGCCAAAAGTCAGAAGCAATAAACATATAGACTTTAAAGAACAGGAAGGAAATTAACCCAAACCTTGGGCTGAGTCCCTCACATCAAAGGGGAGACTAGGACTAGATTTGACCCACCTCAGCCCAGTGGCACCAGAAAGAAGGGAAGCTAGACAAGAGCCCTCCTCAGTGAGCATGGAGCGGGGTGTAGAGGAGGTCAGTGCGGACCACGAGGCAGGTCCCAACCTCACAGCTACCTCAGTTGAGAGCTGCATCACGCCCCATACCCCCTAGGTGGAATGCAGCATAAACATGCCTTGGAATCCGGACAACAGAGTATGATTAATCTCTCCAATCTGAGGTTGAAAAGAAAGTTGAATATGGTAATTGTGCCTTCCAATTGGAACTGCCTGTAGCTACTACAAAAAACCTACCATGTGTCACCCCTTCAGGAGCACAGAAGAGGAAGAGATGAAAGCCGTGGGCCTTGCCCTCAAGGTGTCACAATTTAGGGATGAAATAAGCAAATTAAGAGACATTTCTAGTGAAAGGTGATTATTTCTCTAACACAAGGGATAACAAGCTCCTTTTGCATGTAAGGGGTTCATGTAACTTAGACCAAGGGAGATATGGAAGAACTTCTTGGAGGAGGTAACACTTGAGCTATTAAGGAGGAGCTAGCACAGTATGAAGGGTGTATTTGTTTCTCATGGTTGCTGCAGCAAATGAGTATTGCTGGCTTGGAGAAACAGAAATGTATTCACTCACGGTTCTGAAGTCTAGAAGTCAGAAGGCAGTGTCACTGGGCCGATGCTGGCAGAGCTGAGCTTCCTCTGAAGCCTTCAGGAGAACTGCTCCTCAGCTCTTTTAGCTTCTGGGGACTGCTGAATGCCCTGGCTTCTTCTCACTTCACTGCAAACTCCACCTCCGTCTTCACGATGCCTCTTCCTCTTCCATGTGGGTCAGAGGGCCCTCTGCCTCCCTTATAAAAGAATACAGCTGATTGCATTTAGGACCCACCCAGGTAATCCAGGACAATCTTCCCACGTTAAGATCATTTACTTCAAATACCCAAAGATCCTTTACATATTTGTCCATAGCAGGTAACATTCACAGGTTCAGGGTTTAGGACATGGAGATCTTTGGGGGGGTCTACTTTCAACCTGCCACATAAGGACTCAGGAAGGGCAGTCCAGGCAGAATGTGAGGTACCTGCAAAGGCTCAGAAATCTAGAGAGCATGAAGGGCTTTGGGGAGAACTAGTTTAATCTGGTTCAGGTGTGGTTTGCAGGTTGGAAGCAGGGAGGAAGCAAACTGGATGGGGTAAGAAATGTCTGCAAAGAAAAAAAAAATGTCTTATGGCTTGTTCTCTTGCAATTTAGAGCACTTCACAAGGGCACCTAAATACTCCTGGGCATCACTGAACATTAGAAACTGCTCTAGGTCAGGAGCCAGGAAAACAGAGACCTTAAAGAACTTGAAGGAGAAAGGGAAGCATTGCAAGGAAGGACGAAGGTTGCCCTGCACCAAAAAGCCAGATAGGCCTCTTCTGCAGGAAGCCAAGTACCCACTGGCTAACTGGGTTTGATGCGGGAAATTAGGAGACAGGAGTTAACCCTTAACCTCCAGCTGCTTCTTATCCACACCCCTCAGCCAATTCTCTCTGAAGCATCTCAAGGCGGAATTCGCAGTTGGAATAAACTAGCTCCTATGAGTCTTTCCTCTGGGAATCCTTGCTCACACATCAGCTAGAGAAATCTCTCTCCCAGAAGTTCTCTTGTCCTGTCCTGTGTGTGCACACACTCACCAGAACTTTCCATTATTTCTAGTCAAAGACCAGTGACTGAAGAAGACACCCCCCCACCAATCTCCCTTTCCCCTTAATAACTTTTCTTCAAGTGAGAGAAAAAGAGAGTGAAATGGAAACTCAGAAAGAGTGAAGGAGAAGGACCCTAAGAGACCGGAAGACTAAATGGAACGTGGTATCCTGGATGGAACCCTAGAACAGCCAAAGGACATTAGATTAAAACTAAAGAAATCTGAATAGGCTATGGACTCTAGTTAATAACAATGTATTGGTATTGGTTCATTAATTACAACAAATGTACAATATTAATAGAAGATTGCAATAATAGGTGAAAGGAGGTTTAGGACATATGGGTACCCTGTTTTATCTTTGTAATTTCTCTGTAAATATAAAACTGTTCTTAATTTTTAAAAAAAAAGCTTATTCTTAAAAAAAAAGAAATTGAAAAGACAGAGAGGAGAAAACACATGAGCTAGTTACTAAGTTCACTAAGTATTTTCCAAGCACCTCCTATGTACCAGGAACCATTCTAGGTGTGCAGAAAACAGTAATGAAGAAGACACAAGGATCTCACGTTGCAGAAGTTGTGCAAAGCCATTTTTAAGTGCCAACTTCACGCTTAGCACTAGCTTTTCATGCATTCTCTCTTTAAACCCCTAAGAGATGGGGATGGAACCAGGGGTTAGAGGCAGAGATGGGACTTCCCTCAAGACAGAGATGGGGGAAAAATGGAGACGGTGTATGCAAAATTATCTGGATTCTGCCTTGCCTGTAGAATCCAATTTTCTACACTTAATCATTTCAGACTCCAATCTAGAATCAGATAGTTTTCCAGAAACCTCAGCCAAGTCAAGCAAAAGAGTTCCAAGGATAAATAAAGAAAGTTCCCAAGTTTGACCAGCACTTTGGGCCATATTAAAGTGAGGCAGAGTTGGCTGGATACTCTGGTTATTTATAGAGCAAGGGAACACTAAAGCATGCTGCAGTTGCAGATGGCCAGGCCAGATGATCTGTCACGATCCCATCCAACTCCATTTATTTTGTGATTTTTTATTTTGCCCTAGTACCCATCATAAGGGCTGATAAGTGAACCATTAGTTAAGTAGGAGAAAGAGGTTAGACAGAAGATTTTTAATGGATTTTATATCATAAAATCAATTAAAATAGTATGAAAAGGGAAATTGCATTTCTAATTTGAGAAAACCTCATCAGCAAGGATATCTTCCAGCGCTTGGGCTGAAGGTGATTTCCTATAATGATAACACCGTAAAGGGCCTGAGAGGTCATTAGAGGAACCCATTCATTTTATAGACATGGCTACCATGACCCAGGTCTTCTGACTCCTTGTCCAAAGGTCTTTTAGCCAAACCATAGTTCAAATCATTTTAATACTGATTGCCATCTCAATTAAGGAACTTCCAAGGCATTCCAGTCCCCGTAAAAGTTAAAATAGGTTCGCTAGGCTAATGCATATGACTTATGATTACAATGTAATTTTATACATAAATTTATATAACATTTAATGATTATCTATAGAGACAAGTTCTCCTAACTCATAAGCAATACTCAGAAGCTACTGTACTCTTTCATAATAAGAACATAACACTCAGGTAAATTATAGCCTCAGCGGTACATTCTGTTCTGTCTTATTCAAATAATTTCCAAGGAGCCCAAATGTAAATCTGGGGTTTGGCTCACATCTGAGATCCCCCTGGGATTGTGAAGAATAATCTGGCAATGAAATATCCTGGTTAGAAACTCTTATTCGTCTGCATAAACATGAGGAAAATATTTTATTTGGGGTGCTTCAGGACTCAAGTGTTTTTTCTTAGGCTTCTTTCTTTTTAATAAAAATATGAGATTTTTCAGTTGAGAAATATTTCTATGGGTGTCAAGAAAAGAAGTAAAACATCAAGATTTTTTTCATACCTAGGTCTAGAGTGAAGAAAGCACAAACATGCCTGTTTAGAGGTCTAGTCAATCAATGGTTGGTTGTGTTCCATAACAGTAAAAACTATCCCCACTTACATATAACCGAATCGATCCCATGGCTGGTTGTTTGAGAGTTAAATAGATTATGTTTTCTTCCTGCTATTAGGCAAAACAATATTCCATCATTCTATAAAAAATACCAAACATCTTCCAGAACATGACTAGAGATTTTTTTTCCATCTTTCCAGAAGCCTCAGTCAAATGACAAAACTAAAATTTAGTTGAGGCTGATGTCCTTTATTCAAGGAAAAACAACCCAAGAATTAGGGAGGACACAAATAGAGCCCTCTTCCCAAGGGATTTTGGACAAGAGTGAGTTTTACAGAGCGTTAGAAGCAGCAGGTGGAAACAGCATGATTCGCTGGGGTTGAATTATCTGACCTTATTTGAAAAGATCAAGGAAATATGCATCAAGTCCAGAGTGGGCTTGGAATTTAGAGATACTGGGTAGAGCATTTATAGAAACATGAAAGTTCCATTTGTGACATGGAACGCCAGGCAGGAGCGGCTCCATCTTGGGCCTGAAATCTTACTTCGACACCTCTTATTCTGACAACCTATTTTAGCTAAGGTCCCTCCAATGCAAAAAGCAGTGAGAAGTCTTCGGCAAATCTATTATTACCTATCTAGGAGGCATCAGTCTTTATGAGGAAAATCAATGCCCACAAAAGCCTCTTTGTGATAGCTTTATGAGAGAAGGGTGCATTATTACCATGATAAAATTACTTTGTATTGAGTATTGTAGTAAAGGAATTAACATTTATGGAGTACTTACAATTAGCTAAGCACCTGAATTACTTATCTCATTTAGTCCTCACAAAAATCCTTTAAGGTGCCCATTTGGCAAAAAAATAAATAAAAGAGAGAGAGAGAGAGATGGAACAAGCCCATAATGGTTAATAACCCAAAGCCACACATAGTAAAAGCTGTGAATAGAAACCCAGTTCTTTCCTCTCCCTCAGAACTGTGCCCTTGCATCACCTGGAGATTTTGCTCATCAAATAAAGTGAAAGAAACATTGGAATAAACTTTTCATAATATGAGATGACCCTCTCTTTCCATTCAAGAAAAAGAAATTGTGGTTGAAAAAAAATTGGAAGTTCCCTTTGTTGTAATTATGTGTTCATTGTAGCAGTATTTGCCCCAAAAATATCAAGGACTCTGCAGCCATGAATTGACAGCAGTCATTAAGGAAAATCCCTGATGACTGTTTTTGCCTCAGATTCAGTAGCCCTTGCCAAGTAACACCTCTCGTTTGTCATTTGAGAACACCAATATGTGTTCCCGGTTCTCTGGAGGGAATGAGTTAAACAGAGGTGGGCATGTTCTCTAAATGGATTTCACCCAACAAGAAGTGAACACCTAACAGGACAACAAGAACTTGTGATTTATGAGAGTTTCTAACTGATGGGAAGTCTGTTGACATCCACACAGGCTCTGAAATGGAGGAAATTGTACAGTATCTGTCACAGGGTTGTGCACGTGCTATTTTAAGCACTTGTGAAGAGGAAGATTTTCTGCCAAATATGATATGCACCCAAGAGAGACAAAAATCTATTAGACTCTCTGGCTGTTTTAAAAAAAAATCCTATTCAGCGTCATTTTAAGATAAGTTATTATTGAGAAGAGTAACAACTTCTTAGAAATCATCACCCAGGTAAATGTATTCATGGGGCCATTTCAGAAAAGTGTGGTGATAAATCACTACAGGCCAATATTCTGTGTGTATGCTTCCTTGAGGACGGAAGGAACCCTACCCCTCCACTCTCCAATAGTCAATAAGTGGGGCTGTGAAATAAATTGACAATAGGCAGACTAACAGGAGAAAAGGTATATAAATTCATTCATTTTTAATATTATGTGCACTGGAGTATCAGAGAAAAAAGTGAATACCCCCTCCAAAAAAGTGGTGAGATTTGAAAACTTAGATTCTGACTCAATAGGGGAAGGGGAGTGGAGATGTAAACCACTGAAGGGAGAGCAAATGATGCTTAGGGAAAACGCAACAACACTTAGAAGAATAGCTGGGAGGTATGATAGTTTGTGACAAAGTGTATCAGTTGGTGACAAAGAAATCCAAGTAGCTTTGACTTCTTGTCTCCCCTGTGTTAAAAGCCAATCTTCCCTAGAGGATGAAACTTCCCCAGGCAGGGGATTCATGACAATTTGTTCCTTCAGGAGGATCATCCTCAGTTAAAGGGAGTTTAGTGGAAGCCTCACCCTGCCTCTGCTGTTTTTCAAATGCCTTCAGCTCAAAATGCTCCTTTCACCAAAGATTTTAGCCCCATTTACTTATACACTTCTTTTGCTAGATTGTGCAATGTCAAGCTGATTAAAGATGCAAACTACGCTTGCCAAAAATATCCTTCTCTGTATGGTTCCAGGTTAAAGTGGACCAAAATAAAGACACCTGTACAAACCTTTGGAATGTAGAAGTAAAAGGGTAAATGCAGTCAGATATGGTCATGGTCACAGTCAAGGTGCCCCAAGGGTTCTGATTTGCCCTTCCAATCCACTGCTCTGCATTTAGTTTTTCCTGACCGCTGGCCTTTATGCCCATGGTGGCCCCCATGCTCACAACCAGACACAGGGCTGTGGACCCCCTGAGGCAGCAGCTTCCCAAAGGCCCCTCCATGACCTCCCCCAGTGCAAGTGCCTGATGTGGAGGCTCTGGTTTGTCCACCCATGCACGGCTCCAGGCAGAAAGAGGATTCTTCCTGACCTGACTCCTACTTCCAGATTTTCACCTCCCTGGCTCTTCTCACAGATACATATGGACTGATTCCTATAATCCATCCTTTATTCCACAAATCACAGAGTGACTCTGCTTTTCTGAATGAATTCTGACTGATACAGTTACACATATTACATACAAATACATATACACACATATTGTATATTTTATAGTTATTTGTTGCATTCCCTATATGTAATATATTTCTTATATATAAGTTTCCAAGTCATTTGCTATATCTTCAATACCCAAAACAGTATCTGATACAAAATATGTGCTCATAGCCAAGTCATGGAAACAACCTAAATGTCCACTGACAGATGAATGGATTAAGAAGGTGTGGCATATATACACATGGAATACTATTCAGCTACAAAAACAAACAAAATAATGACATTTGCAACAACATGGATGAAACTAGAGATTCTCATACTAAGTGAAGTCAGAAAGAGAAAGACAAATACCATGTGATATCACTTATAACTTGAATCTAATATATGGCACAAATGAACACTTCCACAGAAAAGAAACTCATGGACTTGGAGAACAGACTCATGGTTGCCAAGGAGGAGGGAGCACAAAAAACAAAATATGTGCTCAATATTGGTCGAATTCAAAATGAATGAATGAGGCTGAATCGTGGAGGCTAGACAATGAATGGGTCTGATGCTTCTTCTCATGGGCCTGAATTTTGAGAGGAGTAGATATCCATGTAGCCAAGGATAAGTAAGGCAGCTTCTACCACCTGGAAGAAGGCCAGGAGCTAAGAAAGGTCTGTACAGCAGAACACAGGATGTTGAACAAAATATGTATGGTAATTAAAATTATTCAGTTTATACCACCCTGTATTAACGAGCCCTGGAGGAATACTAGGAAGGGAGGACCTGGGTCAATTTTGCTCACCAATAAATCTCTAGCCGTAGCAAAATGCCTGGCATGTGGGAAGCACCAGTGTACGTTTGCTAAATAATGAGTGAGTGAATATTTTCTCATGGCACCACTAAAGTCTTATTTAAATAGGACAGCCCAGAGTTCCCATCGTGGCGCAGTGGTTGGTTAACGAATCCAACTAGGTACCATGAGGTTGCGGGTTTGATCCCTTGCCTCGCTCAGTTGGTTAAGGATCCAGCATTGCCGTGAGCTGTGGCGTAGGTCGCAGATGTGGCTGGGATCTCGCATTGCTGTGGCTCTGGCGTAGGCCACATGCTACAGCTCCGATTCAACCCCTAGCCTGGGAACCTCCATATGCCCCAGTTGCAGCCTTAGAAAGGACAAAAAGACAAAATAAATAAATAAATAAATAAATAAATAAATAAATAAATAGGACAGCCCTATGGAGACCAAGAAAAGTAAGTTGAATCGACATTTGTTCTAGAGCATTAACAGGGAACAGTATCTGCTGCCCACATCCCAGCCCTGAGCCGATGAGGGTTAGCAGAAGAGCAATCATAAGCACCCCAATTTAAACAAAAAAAAAAAAAGAGTTCATGAAGAAAAGCAGAGGATCCTATAGTCCAGCCATTTCCTCCCACTAAGACATGCTCCTTCTCTGGTCAGTTTTAAAGATTCTAATTTTTCTACTGTGAAAGGAAAATAAAAATGGAGTTGGTACTGCTAAGAGAGCTCTCTACTGAGCAGGGAGGCTAATGAGAAAGTGTGACTTATGTATGTTTCAGCCTTGATGGAATCAAGCTTTTGTCCATTTATTGTCCTACTCAAGATACTTATCAGACACTTATCCTAAAACAACTCATGATTCCTTAAGGACAAGCATTTCCCAGCTTGCATCAGAATCAATCACATTTCTCACTGGGCAACTTTAACAACCTTGTGATTTTGTATTTATTAGCTCCTGATTCTTTCTCTTCTGTGGAACACTTTTTTGGTTTTATCCAAATCTTTCCCTCCCAAATTGCAATTCTTAAGACTCCAAATAAAGCTCTTTGTTCTTTGCAGCCTCCATACTGATTATTGTTTGACATTACAACTAGAGATAAGTCTTTCATTAAGAATCTACTATAACAGGTTATTGGTGGAAATGTAAATTGATGCAACCACTATGGAAAAGAGTATGGAGGTTCTTCAAAAAACTAAAAATGAACTAATATGATCCAGAAATCCCACCTGTGGTCATCTATCCAGAGAAAAGCATAATTTAAAAAGACCTGTACCCCAATGTTCATTGCAATACTGTTTATAATAACCAAGACATGGAGGTAACATAAATGTCCATTGATATAGGAATAGATAAAGAAGATGTGGTACATACACACAATGGAATATTACTTAGCTATAAAAAGGAAATAATGCCATTTGCAGCAACATGGATGGACCTAGAGATTACCATGCTAAATGAAGTTGGCCAGTGAAAGACAAACACTGTATGATATCACTTATATGTGGAATCTAAAAAAAAAGGATACAAATGAACTTGTTTGCAGAACAGAAACAGACTTGCAGACTTTTTTTACCAAAAGAGACAGGTTGGGGGGAAGAGATGAACTGAGGGCTCAAGATTGGCATATGCACACAGTGGTGTATAGAATGATTGGCCAATGGGGACCTACTGTATAGCACAGGGAACTCTACTCAATATTCTATAATAATCTATATGGGGAAAGAATCTGAAAAAAAAGGATGTGTGTATATGTATAACTGAAACATTCTGTTGTCAGAAGAAATTATCACATTATAAATCAACTATACTTCGATAAAACTTTTTTTAAAAGAATCTACTATAACAGGGTATTGAAAAACATCTTGCATTTTGCTTTTATCTGCTACAGATTCATCAGGAAAAAATGAAATGTATCCCTCTGTTCCCCAGGAGAATAGTGAGTCATTTAATTTCCTCCTAATATTTGGGTTTTCCCTGACCTCAGGGGAAAGGAGGATGTCTTTTCAGTGTGAGAGTTGAAATTCAGGTTTAAGACTAGTCTTCACCTTTGTAGAAAATCCCTAGGTAGATATTTCATTTTCCAATTTCTATTTGAAAGTTTCTCAAACTCAAGACATGTTTTGTTTTGGGTTTTTTTTTGGCATATCTTTAGTGGCATTTATTTCAAAACTTCTGAATTAGCAGCAGTAGAGAGAAATAAACAAGAATATCTAACAAAACTCAAGTTTTTAGCAATGAGCTAACCAGCACTTGGGGAGCCCAACTTTCCGTTGGAACAGGGCTTCCTTCTCTCAGGAAGGCAACTCCAACTTCTTATGATTTTGCCAGGTAACATCTGGTATTTCCAAACAACTCCCTGCATAGATGGTGTTTACTCCACATTGCTTATTGCCTAAGCTCAAAACTCTATTCCCTACACCCAGATGGTTTTTCACACATGCATTACTAGAAATAATAATAGTAGCAAGTGTGCACAGTTCTTCCAAAGGAAGTTGAGGTCTAGCAGCTTCATGTGACCCAGCCCACTCCCCTGTGGGATGATGAAAGGGCAGGGAACTACCTGCCTATTGTCTTGACCCTCAGCTTTGTAAATTATCCCCCAAAAAGTTTATTTCTTAATCCCCTCCTTGTAACACTGCAGTATTTCTCTTCATATCTTGCTATAGCTTCCCATTGTCAGTGCTGAAAAATTTAGAGGTTTTACATGAAAATCTGAATTACCAATGTATCTTAAAATAGCTTATAGTCCCAGTTGGAAGCAAACAGCTAAAGTAGAGAAGCCAGTGCCCCACTATTTCTTGAATTCAAGCTTTAGCTGTCATTTAGCATCACGTTGGCTCTGTGATTTACCTGACTGTAGAATAAAAGGAATGTGAAATATTTCTTGGACTTACAGCTCCACCCTATACTTATCCACCCAACACTCATTTAAATACCTGTCTGGTCCCTGTAGAGATGTGAGTATTCCAATGCTGATCTAAGTCCACTAAGAGATTTGACCACATTGTCAAATGGGGGAAATGAAGGAGATCATGTGTTTCAAGTGCAGGTGAAGGAACCAACATGAGGAATGGGAAATGGAAGAAGACTCATGGTTTCTGAAAGGGGAACCTCTGAATTGTGAAAAAAAAAAAAAAAAAAAAAAAAAAAAAAACAACAAGAAAAAAAACACTCAGCAGCTGAGTTTCCCTGAACAGCAATTCCAGAGAGACAGTAGAGGATCAGCCTTCCACAGGGCTTTATATACAACCAGGAGAGATGGCCAGAAGACATCTGGTCAGAACCACAGAAGTTGTATGTAATTATATATAACCCAAAATAATGGTTGTGACCCAAAATAAGGGATGACTAACAAATGACTAATAATATTGAGTTCCTCACCCAGAGTGGTAAGGCTTAAATGATACTTAATCATGACTTAAATGAGTATAGACTTGCAAAACCAGGATCCTTGTGCTAGATATCTACTTTTAGCCCCTCCAAAGCCACTCTCCTATTTCCACCATCTTGGTCTCTGCTCCCAGGCAGCTGACTTGTGATGACATCAAAATCCTCTGGCTTCAGTAGAGTTCAGTGAATGGAAACCCCAGGCGGTTCTGTGAAGAAAAGTAAAGGCTCCCTCCCTGCAAGTTTGATTCAAGATGGAAATCCCCCTGAAAATGTTACTGCTCTTCCCCAGGAAACTAAGGCTCTGCAAGTTCTGTGAGCTCAGGGGTAGTAACACCTCCACTTCTGCCATACCACCACTCCCTGTGGTTCCCTTATACCATGCCTTTTTAAATAGAGACTCTGAGAATAAACTTTCATTAAATTAACCCATTTAGAGTATGTCATCTGTTTCCCGCTGGGACCCTGACTGATATAACCCCACTGTAGTAGAACAGTTTACATCTGCCACATTGGAAAAAGCAGCATTATGGTAATGGTGATTGGATCAGAACCCACCTATCAAATGGGATTGCTTACAGATCCAGAATGAAAAATAACTTCACCAGAGATCACAGAGTTTCATAACCAGACGCATACTTGCTTACGATGGAAAAAAAAAAATTCCAAGTTATACTGAAGTCAAATCTGCCCCTGTTATATTTAAATTAAGCATTGAAATCAAAACATAGAACTCTATTCAATAAAAGCCTAAAGAGGCAGTTGACAACTGAGGGAGAAAAAGAGAGAAATGGAAAAAGAGGTATTTTAAAGAGAAAGAAAAAACCCACAGAACTACAAAGAAGGAGAGATACAAAGAATATGACAGATAGAAGCTGGGCCTTCTAGCACATGAGGCCAGGGATTCTCTGGATGTGACTAGTGAGAGGCTTCTAAATAGTAGCCATTCGCTGAAGGTGAAACATGGTCTGCAGTACACAGACCTCCCATTCCAGCAGATCCTGCACACTTTAAAACCCTTGAGCAGGTTATGCTGAATATGGGGTACAAAGGAGGGTCCAGAAAAGGGTCTTCCAATATTCACCTGGAAGAGGGAAGTAAGAGAAGAGATATCTCCCCATTTATGACCTGAACTATTTGACAGGGGTCCAGGAACTTTCCCTGCTTTATGCTCAAAGAGCATGTCTATGGCATAAGAAGAGCAAACCCAGGAGTTCCCGTCGTGGTGCAGTGGTTAACAAATCCGACTAGGAACCAAGAGGGTGCGGGTTCAGTCCCTGCCCTTGCTCAGTGGGTTAACCATCCAGCGTTGCCGTGAACTGTGGTGTAGATTGCAGATGCGGCTCAGATCCCAAGTTGCTGTGGCTCTGGTGTAGGCTGGTGGCTGCGGCTCCAATTAGACCCCTAGCCTGGGAACCTCCATATGCTGCAGGAGCGGCCCAAGAAATAGCAAAAAAAAAAAAAAGAAGAAGAAGAGCAAACCCAGGCTTCACTCTGGATATCTGTCTGGATCTCTTTCCTCCACAGTGCTTACAAGCCGTGGCTCTACAACTGTCCTTGTTCTGTCGCACTGAGGGCAGCATAGGAAATCTTTAAGGTCGGGTCAGCTCTTGCGGTGGAAATGTTCATAAATTGTAAGGGGGCAGTATGGAAGCTCAAGTTGTAATTGTGTGAGGAACTTGCTTTGTGTGAAGGTTTGAAAAATACCTGGTATAAGATAGAGTCACATGAAGGTCAACAGCCTGGTCACCCTGAGAGTAGAGGGTGGAGCATCTGAGTTACTGTATTAGCATACAGTTTGGGCATTCTTCATGACAGCTGGCCAGCGGCTGGCAGACAGGGATAATATGCAGGCTTGGAACTGCAGCATCTTCCATAGGATCTTTCACAATCTAGACAGGATTTGCCATCAATGTTCACAGACGAAATACTCAGCGGGACTATGGAGTCTGCTCTCCTATCTGGCCCAGCCCTCAGGTTCCAAACTTCACACAGAATTTACAACATTTTTCCAGAATTTAAATGTATGCAACTGAATATGGATCACAGACATCACATTAGTGCTGATGTTAAAGGGTAAAAGAACCCAACTTCCATGCTGCTTAACATAAAGCCTCCTGGAACTGGTTCAGGGGCTAGGATTGACTCAGGAAAAGATCCAGAACTTGAGCAAAGCATTTATCCATCACTGGCTGAGCACTGCCCCAGGAAATGCTAGCTCTCCAACATTCCCACATCAGGGCCCTCTTCTGTGTCCCAGACTGTGTCACAGAACAAGCCCTAGGGCCAAAAGTAAACTTCACACAAGGCATGCCGGAGGCCTGATACCTCCAGCACAATGTGAGGCAAAACCTGCACAGATCACAACTAGTTCTTCTAGCTATAGCTGAAATCAGATGTGAGCCCAAAAGGATGTGAAGCAAAGTAGAAGGGGTGTCTTATACGCCAGGTACCTTGGGAAACAGAATTCATAACTGAGAGTGTGCTTAATGAACATGGAATTAGAGCAGAAAGACTCAAATGCTCTTGCGGTATATTTGGTCCCAGCTGCAATAGATCTTGACAAATTGGATTTGCTTCAGCATAATATATATCTTTCTGAAAACCAGGATATTTTTGTCCATAAAATACAGTTTTTCCTTTATCGATTGCTAGATAATCCCACATTTTGACTATATCAACTCTGCTTTTTTATAGTCTTATTTTTTGTATTGTCATTTAATTTTTAATAGATGATATATTCCAAAATCAAAAGGTCTGAAAGTAGTTTTGGAAAACTGTTTAGCAGTTTCTCCTAAACTGAATATCCCCACACCCGGTTCCTCCAATACAGACGTTTCCAATGAGAGTGCACACATATTACCAACACACCTGTTACCAAAAGATACCCATGAGAATGTTCATCACAGCACTATTCATGAGACCTCTGTCAAAATCAAGCAGTTCTTCCAAATCCCTCCGTAAAATCTGCTGATGAGACGGAGTTGAGTTTATTACTTACCACAGTAAAAGAGAGCATTATCTAGCCAGTCGTAGTAGAAGGAGGGATCATAGCAGGAGGAGGGATATTTATGATGTATAAGTTAGGTTTAAGGTGGGTCTTTAATGTGGGAAGCTTGACTAGAATTTTGTTAAGTATCAAGATATAATCATTTGGGACAGATGGACACAGTGAGGCAAGTATTTTAAGGTGAGGTTTTCAGGGTCTTGGAAAGTAAGTCATCCATTGGTTGAACAGTCCAACTGTTCAAATGAGAATCTTTGTAGTTCCTTAAACAATAAGTTTTTTGGAACTTGTACTTACCTGGTCATATCATTCCTGAAATAGTAAAGTTATATTAAAATATGAATTAAGTTTTTGGGTATATAAAGTTTAGGTCAGAGGTCAGCAAACTACACTCTATTAGTCAAATCCGGCCTTCCACCTCTTTTTGCAAATAAGGATTTATTGGAATACAGCCACATTTGTTCATTTATATATTGACAATGGCTGCTGTCCTGTAAGAGCAGCAGGATTGAGTGGTTGCAACTAAAACTGAAAGGCCTGCAAAGCCAAACACATTTCTTACCTGTTCCTTTACAGAAAAAGTTTACTAATCCCTGGTTTAGTTTCTCAGCTCAAAAGAGGAAAAAAGCTAAGTGTCTATGAACAACAGAATTAATAAATAAATTGTAGTGTATTCACGCAATGAAAATAAATTTACAAAAACTGTGCACAATGAAACAAACAAATCAAATAAACACAACATGCAGAGAAAGAAGCCAGAATTTTTACGTATGAGTCTATTTATACAATGTTCAAAACCAGGCAGAATTAACACACAAAAATTCAGAAAAAATAGTGAAAGAATTTGAAGGTGCAAAAAAAAAATTACTGGGTGTCTTTTCAGTGAAATAATGGGCATTGCCCAATGCACCCTTCTGGGTTACCAGATTCTACCAGGGCCAGACCCTTTCATTGCCTTTGAGCCACTTTATAGCTCTATAAATTGTACACAGTGGCTAGCAATACAAATTATTCTTGTACATTCTCATGCACAAATGAATGTTGTCAGGTGAAGAGTAATTGATTACTGCCCACTAGAGATTGGCTAATTTTGCATTTCTTAGCTAATTCATTCCCACATTCCTTATTGGCTATACATGTATCTGTTCTTTGGATTCTCTTTGAACCGTTTCAGGGCCTGTTTTGTTTTTGGGGTTTTTTTTTTTTGTCATTTTTTAATTTACCAGTTTCCTCATTTGTTAATGAGTTAAACAAAATGGTGGGCCCATACACATTTTATATTTGTATGAGAGTCATGATTTTACTTCTTTTTAAGATTAGTTTTTAACAAGAATTGATAGCAGGAGCAGGTCATGGCTGGAGGGCACCTAAAGGAAAGGAGATTCTTAGCATCAGGGGGACTGCCTAGGTATGAGCTATTTCCAGCTGTGGATGCTAACTACACAGATGAGCCCTTTGAGCTGAAGACTAAGGTTCTTTGTCATGTTTTGAATATATGCTGTACTTAAATGAAAAGCTAATTTTCAATGTAAAAAATATATATAAATAGATAAATGGTGACCAAAAAACACATGGTAAAATCTCTCTCCCCAGCGAACCACTTCCCACCTCACAACAATCACTGTTACAAGGGTTGTTTTTTAGTTTGTTTGTTTTAAGGTATCATTCCAGACAGGGTTATTTTTTCAAAATATATACAAGTAAATAAGGGTACAGATTCTTATTCCCCCACCACATTTTTTTTGTACAAAAGACAGCAGGAATGATAAGGTATACACACTGTCCTGTGGCTTTTATTTTTCATTCAACAGTGAATCTCGGCCATCTCTTCTTATCAGTGTGCTGGGCGCCTCCGTCCTTTATTACCGCTCCATTGTATTTCATTAAATGGATGTGCCACACTTTATTTCACCAGCCGTCTCTATTGATGGGCATTTGGGTTGTTTCTCATCTTTTGCTTCATAGACATATATCGAGCTCTTAAATAATAAGAAAAGGACAGGAAGGTAGGAGGGAAAGAATGAGAGAGGTTGTTGGTGGCACAAAGGTCATGAGCGCTCATAGGGGTGGGAATGTCTAGAATGGGGGTGGGGGACTGTGACACTGCAGATCAACTATTTTCTTTAGAATTTTGCCCTCCACTGGCCTTGACGTTTTTCTTGAAAAGGTTACTTATTTTAGCAAAGGTAAGTCCACAAACATGGCCTTTTCTCTAGTGAAGCAGCATAGTATGCATACATGGGACACCCAGGGGGTGTCTATGGAACAAGGACTCAAATCCTGGGGTCTCCCTCAACTCTGAAAAGGACAAGAAGAGCCAAGTCAGAAGAGCTAGTATTTTATTTCCAGGAATCAAGTGCCTCCCCCCCAGCAAAGAGAACCAGGTTGCTAGGTGGGCCATCAGAGGCTGAGACTCCCAAAGCCACTGCCTGGCAGAATGACAGGCCCAATTTGTAATTCTCTTTCTATTTATCCCTCCAGGATTAAAGTGCCCAGCTGCCTCTCCCCAAATGAAATTTATTTTATCAAGGAAGCGCCATGTTCTCTCGGCAATAGTGAAAGCCAGTGTGAACTGAAAAAGACAAAACAATTGTTCTCATTTGCACAACTGTGGGGAAAGAAAATGAGATTACTGGCATCAAGGGAAAATTTAAATTTTTCCCCAGGCAAGAAGAATTGACTTCCTGTGCTCCAGGATGAAAGTAGTGGAGAATTTACAGCCCGACCTAGCAAAAAGAAAATAAGGAGCCTCATAAACCTAAGCAATTTAAACACACACATGCACATGCACCCAGAAATTCTCTGGGCTGTGATTTATGCAAATGTGTTAATTCATAATTAAAAGGTAATTGGGATCATTTTAATGGCCTTTTCTTCCTTTTCGACTGCCTCAGTGGCAGACCTCTGTCACATCAATTTCGGGTGTTAATATATCAGTTCCAATGATTTTATTGTCTAAAAAATAACTCGCCTGCTGCAGAGGCTGCCTTGGGGAGCTTGGTCTCCAAGGAGGGAGCTATCTAACAGCCAGTCCATTCTGATCTCCCAGTTATTGACATGCAGAAAAAGAAACATTCACTTTTAATAATAGGACTCTCTTTCATGCAAAGATAGTAGAGGATTTCTGTGAATAAATAATTCATGCTCCTCCAAGCTCCCTGAGAATAAATTTGTTCCTTTTCTGTTTTGTTTTTCTTCAAGATATGACATCTTAGGAAGCAGGGGCTAGGGGAAAGAAAGCACTTTCTGCTTCTGTGGATATAACACACTGAGTGTGTCATTCCCTGGTGCAACAAAGCCTCAAGATCAACAGACAAGAGCTGAAAACCTTTTCCCACCAGACAGACACAGTGCCATCTAAATGTTCTCTCAAAAGACAGCATCTCATAAACAGTCTCAACAAAGGGATGTCAGTTTTCCTTTACTGTGCATGCACATCGCTTTAAAAAAATGACCATAACCAAATCCAGCATGAAATTAATTACATTTGGTTGATCACATGACTTGCTGATTATCACTCCTGCTGTGTTTTGAAATAGTTTTATATTCTTTGTGTACTTGATTTCATTTTTCATTAGAAGAGAAAAACAAATTGTACTTTTCCAATATACTATCTATTGGTGGTTCTCAAATTTTACTATATATTCAAATCACCAGAGAAATTGTCTAGACACAGATTCCTAGGGATGGCTCCTCAAAGTTCCTATTCATTTGTCTGGTGGGAGGTCAGACAAATATAATGTGGCTTAATATCTGCTTTAGACAAAGTTTGTGTCCCCAAAATTCATACGCTGAAGGCTGAATGTGCTGGTGTTTGGAGGAGGCACCTGTGGGAGGTGATTAGGTCATGAGGGGGATGCCCTCTTAAGAGGAAAAAAACTAGCTCTCGTCCTCTTTTCCATGTGAAGATACAAACAAGGAAGTGGGCCTTCACCAAGAACTCAATGATACTCATGCCCTAATCTTAGACTTCCAAAAGCCAGAACTCCAGAACTTCCAGACTCCAGAGAAATAAATGCTCATTGTTTAAGCAACACAATCTATGGTGTTGTGTTACAACAGCTCGAATTGACCAAGACAATACGTAGACAAGAATTTCCTCTCTGATCCAATTTCATTGTTCGTTTTCTAACCCTAACTGTTGCTTTTTATGTGCACTTGAATGGGCTGCTCTTTGAAAAGAAATTACACGTCTGGATTATGTGTATGATGCTATGCGGCCATAATTCTTGGTGGAACTGAAGTAGGAATAGAGAAACATCATAAAATCTCAGCTCCTGGGAAATTGGTTCAAAAATCAGAGAGCAACAGATTTGTTGAAAAACCGATGAAAGCTACACTATTCCAAGAAAAATAGGCACATCCACACAAACTTTATGCCATTTTGGTAGTTTTACAGACCTCAGGATAGAGATTTCCATTATAGACTAGCATGTTCCTAGGTCACAAACTGAAGAGCAAATCCTTATTTGAGCTTAGGATTGTGAAGGCAACATGTTTTGTGATGAGATGGTGGCTTCAGCTAAATGTGTTGTTGAGCCATGAGGCAGGTCCTCCAAATCCAAGAAACAAAGAACGATTGTTAACAAACATGCCGCTTCCCAACTTTCCAAGGTGAAATGAAATTTAGCAGCTAACCAATTCACACACTCCATAAAAGAAGCCAAAATAGATCACCATAACTCCTAAAGCACAAGAATTTAAGAAGGAAAATATTAGGAGTGAAATACAAAGAGGCTGACTTTTTTTTTTAATCTTCCTCAAATAAACTTGAAAATCTGTCATTTTGCCTATCCTTTTGTTCTGTATAAACAAAGTAAAGCACTCTGTTACGACTTTGTGATTACTTTCCCACATGGACTACCTATTGTATCATATATAATAATTCAGCAAAAAAGAGCAACACTAGCGAGAGCTCAGCCCTGCCAGAAATTCCATGAAGACATTAAGTTTGCTCATCACCTTTTATCTATCTGCTTGCACAACTAAAGGAATGGTGAGATCATGTCTACAAAGCAAAGAGAGCCTTTCTGAATAAAGGTATATTAATACAAAGCATTGCTTCATCACCATAAAATGGAATACCACTGCCACCTATTTATTTCATAAGAGTTCCTGGAGAATTAAATAAACAGATTTTTTAAAAGCAAATATCTACATTCAACAGCAGATATTAATACAACATTGTAAATCAACTGTACTTTAATTTTAAAAAATTTTAAAAAGAAAAGAAAAGGAGCCCTGGGAGATTCAGGAGGCTTTTTTCCAAAAATAGGAAGATTATTTGGGAGAATTGCTGGTGAAGAAATAAAGAAACATGTAAAAATGGAATATCAGGAAATTAGGAAAACTGAGAGTAAAATGGAAATTGGAAAAAGATGACAACTTACAAAGATTTGACAATATTGAGATAACCGCAGTTTGTAAATCAAATCTAAGTTAAATATTAGGACTAGAGGACACAGCAGGTTAGTAACCTGGCCTGTCTCTGTGGCAATGTTTGGTTCCCGGCCCCAACAAAATGGGCTGAGGATCTGACATTACCACAGCTGTGGCATAGGTTGCAACTGCAGCTCAAATTCAATCCCTGGCCCAGGAACTTCCATATGCTAAGGCTATAGCCAAAAAAGAAAAAAAAAAAAAAAAAAAATAGGGCTAGTGATACATAATTGGGAGTCTTCACCATAGAGGTGATAATTGAAGAAATAAATGATTTTTCCCTCAGATTAATATATAATTCTGTCAAAGGACTTTCAATAACATGGGGACATTCTCCATTGTACTAACTAAGACAATAAGTAATAAATATGGATTTTGACCCAAAAAAAGACTGCGTTCATATAAAATATTAAATAAATAGTTATAGCAAATAGATTGCATGGAGTATTTTATAAGAGAAGAAAGATTGTTAAAGGGCCTAGAGTAGAGAAACTGAAGTCATAAAAGGGCTGATTAAAATGAAGGAAAAAGGAAGGCAGAGGTGGAGGGCCAATTCATCTGTACAGGATTGACTTGCCTCTTGCTGTGTAAAAAACTACCACAAAACTTAGTGATTTGAAAATTTGCTTGAGATTCTGTGGGTCAGCAATTTGGAATGGATTCAACAGGAATAATTTCATCTCTGCTCCATGTGGTGTCAACTGAGCTCACTCGAAAGTCTGGGGACTTAGCTGTTACAATTGGAATAGCCGAGAAAATTGGGGTATCTGGGTCTCTCACCCTCCAGGAGACAGGATTCTAAGAGAACTAAAAATCTTCAAAGCCTTGTAAGACCTGAGCCCAGAACTCACCGAATGTCACTTCTGCCGTAATATTGATTGAAGCAAGTCTCAAGATACCCCAGACACAAGAACACAAGAATTGAGGAAATTACTCCAACTTCTAATAGGAGAAATTGTAAAGTATTTGTGTCTATTTTTATCTACTAAAGACACTGTTCTATAAAATTGTACTTAATGAAACAAAGTGTGTGTGTGTGTGTGTGTGTGTAGAAGAGTCTGCTCTTCCTCAAGATTACTGACTTGAGTGATGAAGAGAGATTAGTGGATAAATGTAGTTTATAACCTTTTCTTGAGCTATTAGTGTATTTTGTTAAGGGTGGAAGGTGCAGAAGGACAGATGGAATGCTTGATAGATGATGTGTCCTTGGATAAATTATTTTGGTAAGAAGCACCAAAAACTATAAGAAAGTATTCCCTCTATTCTTAATGACTATTGTAAATTGGCAGATTAACAAATATGACACAGATACTAACATCTAAGATACAATGGTTTTGTGATTCAGCACTGAATACATGACATGATGAAGCCAGGGCCTAGATAACCATGCCCGCCTATCAAATAACCTGTTGCTCACACAGATTTTGTTTAATGGATAGAAAAAAAAATCATTTCAATGGGGAAAAAATGAGTTGTGATGTAGGATAATGAAAAATCTTTCCAGATATTTTTTCCCCTTCCTCTACCAGCAGAGAGGAAATTTTACTAGACTTGGAGTGAGCAGATATGTACCCTAGTCCTATTGTGCCAGGAACTTAAGGCATGACATTATATTAGTTAGAGTTTCTTCCAAGTAATCAGAGTGGTAGTAAATGATTGATACGGTTCTTCCAATTATAATAACACACATGCACACACAAACATGTGTATACATATATGTAAACCTGCAGACAGAAAAAGGGAAAGAACTCCCAAAAACCAACAGCGTCTTGAAGAAAAGCACAAATAAGGAATTTATTTGTTGTTATTCTCTTGGTCTTTTATTCCCAAAGCTAATTATTCAAGAAATATTTATATTCCTGAATCTTTCATTTCACTTTAACAAAGGTCTTTGATATTCTGCTTGCGCTGAACATGGTAGACTTCTTTTTGAAGAATTCTACTTAGCAAATACTAAAAAGACAATAATTCTAAATTTGCCCACTTTGAAGATATCATAAAAACAAAATTATAGATTTCTAGAAACAGAAGAATCTAGTGTTACTTCAGTTATTAGCCATGAAATATATTCTGCTAATTTGCATTCATAAAGTTCTATTTCCAAAGAGTTTTCAACCATTGCCTGATATTGAATATTTCTTTGTACCTTTATGAAAGAGGTATGCGTATTTCTAAGAAAGTTGAAGGTTGATAGTATTGTATTAATTTTGCATATAGAAAAACTTTCTAATAAATTGATGATAGAAGATTTGATGATGTATTCTTGTTAGCAGATGACAGATTAACAGATGGAAAACCAAATAATGGAAAAACCTGATCATATTCAATATAGTTCCGCTAAAGGCAGGTGAAACTTTTCCAGTTCTAGAAATATATTTTGATAGGTTGACAAGCTTTAAATCAAATATGATTAATAGAGATTCCTGTTGTCATTCATGATGGAGATTAGAGAACTGATTTACCCTCTCACATAAAGCAACTAAAAAACAGGCAAAATACAGGAAAAAAATAATTTTAGTACATTGACTATCAGGCATCACAGGAAAGTGATTACTAAGAGAAGGAAAAACAAATGAGATAAGTCCTATAATATCTGGAAAGAGTTTCCAGGATGCAGTACATAGAGGAGGGATCCAGGAGGGACATAGAGGTTTCTCTAAGTTGAAGAAATAAAGCTTTGAATCTGGGATGGGGGCGGGGGCGGGGGCAAGACTACCAGACTTTGGGAGGAAGAGTACCAGAGAAGTGACAATTACAGAAACTGCAGAAGATCCCACTTGAAATTTCAGGGTAATACTGGAAAGCACATTTGTGTGAGGAAACTCCTTGAGACTGAGGAAAGAAGCAGGACACAAAAGATGCAGAGGGAAAAAAAAATCTCTGGAGTTCACATAAATCAGAAATACTCTCTGTTCACACTAGACAGATTGAGAAATCATTAAATTCATGAGCTATCAAATAGAATGTCCAGAAGGTATTGCCTCAGCATTAGAACAACATTAGATACAAGCTAAATTTCGCTCTGGTCCTGCCTCACAAGGCTTAAAAGCAAGCCTAGAAAAATCAAACTACTGAAGTTATTTAATTGTATCCCAAAACAAAGCTCAAGAATTTTTATAAAGATTTCAGAGATATCCAACATTCAACAAGGTAAGATCACAATGTATGCCATCTAATCAAAAATTACCAGGCATGCAAAAAAGGTAGGAAAATATGACTCATAATAAGGATAAAAATAAATCAAGCAAAACTGACCCAGAAATGACACAACTGTAGAATTAGTAGACAAAGACATTAAATTGATTGTTGTAACTCTATTCCATATTTTCAAAAACTAGATGAAAAATTAAACATATTAAGTAAATATATAAGAAAAAAATTTTAAAAGAGCAAATAAAACTTCTAGAGATTAAAAAAAAATACAACTGAGATTTTTTAAAAAATACCCTGGATATTAAATGGAATTACTACCAGATTAGACACTATAGAAATAAAACACAACTTGGACCCATGACAATAAAGACTCTTAGGAATGAAACGACAAGTAAAAAGAGAGTTTAAAATACTTAATGAAGCAACGATGATCTGTGAAAGAACTACATTCAATGGGAGTCTACAAAGGAGAGGTAAAAGAGGAGAGGAAAAACGTGAAAAAGTAACAGCTCATTTTTATTCCACATTTGATGAAAATTATAAACCCACAGTTCCAAGAAGCTCCAAGAAACTTAAGCCTAGAAACATGGAGAAAATTAAACTAAGATACATCATAATTGAATTGCTTAAAACTAATGATAAAGAAAACAATCTTAAAAACAGAGTAAAAAGAAACATCATGGACAGAAGAACAAAATAAGAATAAGAGTGGACTTCTCTTTGGAAATAATGTAAACCAGAAAAACAACATATTAAAAGTACTGAAAGAGAAAAAAAAAAGTCAACCTTGAGTTCCATACCCAAAAATAAAGTCAAAATAGAAACTTTTCAGACATACAAGACCTGAAAGAATTCATCACCTGATGACCTGCTCTACATGAAATATTTAAGAAAGTCATTCAGGCAGAAAGAAAACCAGATGGAAATCTAGATCTACACAAAGAAATCAAAAGTGCCAGAATGACAAATATTTGGGTAAGTATAAAGAATCTTTTTTCTTAGTTATTATGTACATTTAAAAGATTGATTTGTTAAAACAGAAATAATGTTATGTAGGGTTTATAATGTATGTAGAAGTAAAATGTATAACAATAATAATACAACGGCCAGGACGTGGGAAATGGAATTATGTTGTGGCACTATCTTATACACACATGAACTAGTATATCACCTGAATGTAGATTAAGATGACTTAAAGATATATACTATAAACCATGAAACAACCACTAAAAATGTCAAACAAAGACTTAGAGCTAGTATCCTAGCCAACAAAAGAGTTAAAATGGAATAATTAAAAACAATCCAAAAGAAGGCAGAAAAGAACAAAGAAATGGAACAAATAGCAAGATAGTCAATTTCAAGTCAACTCATCAATAATCACATTGCATGTAAATAATGGTTTAAGCATCCCTATTAAAAAGCAGAATTGTTCAAATTGCCCCCCTCAAAAAAGCAAGACCTAACTATATAGTCACCATAAGAAAACAACTTTAAAAATAAGAACATAAATAGGGGCAAAAAATGAATATTGTGTTAATGCTGGTTAAGTATTATCAACAGCCTAAATGAAACTTCATCAAAGAAGCCCTTGTTATTTGTGTATGCGAAAGACTAACATGCTAGATGCTACTTTTTTTAAAGTTCTATAATTGCCTTTTAAAATGGTAATTACACAATCTTGCACACTAGTTCCCTGGGAGTTAAAAGAGAATGAAAGCTCTAAAACAGGAGATGAAAATATCTCTCTTTGTATTTTATTTCTTTTCTTTTGGCTCTTTTTTTCTGTTGACTGAACATTAAAAGAAAACAGCAACATAATCTTGAGCTCCTTTTGCTCAATGCACCAACCGCATTATTGATCTGGTATCATAGTGTATATAAAGCAATGTTTGCTTCAGTGACTCCAAGCTGTATTCCAAATAAAAGCTTGTATATATGAAGACAAATTCCTACAAAGGTAAATTTAAAGGAAAATAATTTTTTTAGCTCATTCTATATTCCTTCCCACTCCTTTTCTCTCATAAGGAACTATCATCTAACCAAATTACATTGTTTTATCAAGCAAGATTATTGAATATCACTTAGCTTATTCAAAGATTTTTGTCAAGTTATCTTTTGAGGAAATTCAGTTCTGTGCGTGGATGGAGTGCCATAATAAAAGCTAAATGCATAAATATTTAAAAGTAGTGCCTATGGTTCATACAGATACAGCTTATTTCTTCTTGTTTTGTGGGCCAAGGTTTATAAAGTTGGGTAAATGGGGAGTGAAGGCAAGAGTGGGATATAAAATGGTAGCAGCAACTG